>NC_080839.1:51824939-52449939 GCF_030435755.1 Ochotona princeps | reverse complement strand
AAGTTTACGTTGCCTCACTTACAGAAGTTACCTGCGAGTCATAACCTTTGTTTTCATAGCTTGTTTTCCACCTTAAACATGAAGTTCTAAGCCCATGCAAAAAGGGAGACTGTTGGAATTTTCTAAAATTTCTGCCATGGTAGTTTCCAAATTGTATTGTTTATGAAAGTCTCTAGCATCAATTTGATTTAGTAGATAAAAGAGGGAATGTTATCAGACCATAAACATGTGCCTATCTTAAAGAAAATCTAGTGTTTATCACAGAATTCAGGGTTCTGAATAACAGCTTATAATGTATAATCACATACTTGATTTGCTACTCAGACTTCTGAAACTTCCATTTGCATAATTGCCAGTTAACAGGAATAAGTATTTAGAGTTACATTATTTGCCAATAGTTAAGAAAGAAGTAAAATTAATAGCAGAAAAAAACAGGGCTCTCCAAGCTTCCTTCTGTTTGGTGTGCACAAGTGCAATACAAAATTTAATTGTTTAGTCAGAAAAATCTAAGTCGGAAAATTCTCTATTTTTTTAAACAAAAAGTTACTTATAAATTCTGACCTTTTTGTTATCTGGCACATTTGCATCTCTGCTGTCAAGACTGTGTTCTAGTTGATGACAGTTGATAATGTCACTGATGTCACTCTGCCTTGTCACATCAATCCCCTCCCGCAGCACAAAATAGCCCGCATGTTTTATTTACATCCTGATGTGCACCTGTCCGCAGCAAAGGCACCAAATCTCTTTCCATTTCTTATTCTCTCTGTTTCTTCTTCCTGCACGTCCCAGCTGCACACATAAGGTTTCTATCTACTTATTTAGTACTAAACTTTTTAATGCCGTTATTTTGATCAACGTAACTGAATTCACCATATATTTGGTGAATGACTGTTTATAAACAATTCTACTAGCCTTATGATAGCATGTTGAGGTACTTGATAGATTGGAAGAAGATGTTTACACTTTGGGACAAAGTTAGCATATCATAAAATTGTCACTGGAGTTGTCAATTAAAATTTATTTATAATACACAACATTCCAACAATTTTCAGGGTTAACTCCTAGCTATTGTTATTATGTGTCATGCTAAGGAACACAGAATGTCTTATAGGAAAATTATTATATAAAATCTATTTTCTTTTCATAACAAGTCTATTTCTTTTTTGACTTGGAATGTTTATAATTGAAATTCAATAATTTTATCCAGCTCTTAAAACACTCAGAAAAATTCTAGTTAAGGAATAATTTTAAAGAACATAGAATGTATACATAATGTGTAATCCAGAAAGTAAGCTACTTACTTAATTATAAAAACTTCTAATACTTGTGTATTTTTTAGTCGCTTATAAATAATTTGCACCACTTTAATCTGTTCAATTAGCATTTGGTCCCTGGTACATTATCAGGTCCTTCAGCACAGAGCCTCCAAGAGTATCCTTCCATGGCTCCAGCGATTATTGCAACTTCAAATGCAACAAATGTTAGCCAGTTACAATGACAGACATATGTTTCATATTATTTAATACTCTTTTTAAGATTTTGCTTTTGCAGAAGTAATTCAGTTTGCTTATCCTTTACGGAAGTGAAAAATTATAATGAGATACAAATTTTATCACACTGCTAATATAATACTTACACTCCGAGTTAGGAACATTGAAAATCGTGTTTGGCTTGGTACAGTAATATTTTACCCCTGCTTTTGATTTTACTATTAAATGTAAAGGTGTTACCAGAAAAGCTTGATGGGTTCTTTCCTCAGCTTAATATCAAAATAAAAAGCCAGGAACCGGCCACAAACAGAGGAGCTTGTTTGCAGGTGAACAGAGAAAGTAGAGTGAAGGGGAAAGTGTCTCTTGAGAGAAAGCTGGGAGATGGGGTGTCTCTCTGAAGGGGAGGAGGAGAGTCATCAGAGGGATTTTAAACGTTTCCTGACCACTCCTTGTTGGGCAGGAACCTATCGGTAAAAGGTTCCCCATTGGTGGTGTCTTAATCAGTTAGGAAATGGGTTGACAATGTTTGTGCCACACACTTGAAGGTGTGGTCAAGGTTTCAGTAGACTTGGATGATCTGAAAAGGTAATTCTCAGAAATTGGCGATTATATGAATGAGTGTCAATATGATCATTAAATTCTATTTAGGGAGACAGAGAGAGATAGGTAAGGAAAATAGTCGCCAATGAGTTTAAAATGTACAAGCAGGGCTTAGAGGAATGGCTCAGTGGCTAAACCCTTGCCTTGCAAGCACTGGGATCCCATATTGGCACCGATTTGTGTTCCACATGTTCCACTTTCCATCAAGCTCCTTCTTGTGGCCTGGGAGAGCAGTCAAGGATGGCCCAAGGCTTTGGGACCCTGCACTCGCGTGGGAGAACCAGAAAAAGCTCCTGGCTCCTGGTTTTCAATCAGCTTAACTCTGGATGTTCTGACTAGCTGGGGCTTAAACCTGTGCATAGAAAAGCTTTCTGCCTTTTCTTCTATCTGTAAATCTGCCTTTGCAATAAAAACAAATTTTTTAGAAGTATGAGCAAAATTTTAAAGTTTCAGAGATACTATACTTATTTGTTCTGCGTATGTTTAATGCATTTTTATAAAACTTGTGGATAATTAGCTTATAAATAAGTAAACAAAAATCTGTAACAGAAGAGAGATAGACTGCACAAAAAATGACATCCTGGCACATAACAAGCAACAGGATCTGTGATAGAGGCTCCCATGAAATGTGTGGAAGGTGAGCGCCTCAAGCTTTTTTCAACAGAAAAATGATTTCAATGGTGATGGCGTCTGAGACTTTGAGGATCGGGAAAAAAAATGTGTTTTTTAGTCTGGAATGAAATTTCTCCTTTAAAAAAATCAAACTCTACATCAGAATATATAGAAGGAGCTATCAGAGAGTTTTGAAAAGGGCTCCAGTAAAAGAACATTGCGTACCCGCTATAGAACATCGTAATACTCCTGGAAGCTCCACAATGCTGTAGTTGGAACATAGCATCATACTTGGTGAATCTAAGTGGCTTTTTAGTTTTAAAAAGTAAACATCTTTCTGCAGATGGTTTTAGCCATCTGCGCTATCATTCACTATGGCAACTGTGAGGAAACAATAGTTAAGAGCAAAACCGACCTCTTCGGGGCACTGGGAGCGTCATTGAAGTACATTTTCTTTATTTCCCAAAAGGTAATTCAATTATTATTCCCTATCCAATAAATCTGTTCTATGTGTTTTATAAATGTTTATGTAAATATTTTGAAAGGCAGAGCTACCAAGAAAGAGACAGAAGAGGGAGACAGGGGAGACAGAAAAAGAGTAAGAGCGAGAGAGAGACTTCATTCGTTGCTTTGCTGCCTACCATACCTCAATAGCCAGTGTATTTTTTTTTTACAAGCTTCTTTTTCTAGAAGCTTTTTTTTTTATTTTGTAAACTTTCAAACCTCCTCATGAAAATTTAAATTAAATATATTCTATTAAAAAAGACATCTTTAAGAAAATTTAAAGGACTAATCCTAAACAACAAAAATATATTTATCACACACATATCAGGTTAAGAATGGTTCTTTCAAACATCAAAAGAGCAATCCTGTTCACTACCATGACTGTTTCTCCAAATCATAGATGGGATGGACTTAGAAAAATAGAATAGATAATGGATGCTTAATATACATATGCAATGATTTGTGCCATTATTGGTTATTACAAATTGAAATTAGAAACAAAAATGAGATATTACTATAATTTGAATTATGGTGTAAAATGTTAAAGCCTGACATTATCAATTAAAGATAAAAAAATGATAGTGATTTGAAATCTTGCACTTTGAAGAACAGAGGAAATGTAGCAGGGATAGGTAGAGAAAATAATATAGGAAATATGTAGAAATGTAAAATAGTACAAATAATAGATATGTTTTTAAAAATCTAGCTACTATAGGGCCCAGCGTTTAACACCCAGACATTGACAAGAGAAAATAAAGTCTGTGCTTTCACAGAGGCTGGCGTGAAAATATTTGACATTATGTTTTTTGTAACAGTCCAAAACTACAGTATGAACGGCCATCAGCGTGTGAGTGAACACAGACAAAAACACCGTGGAAACATCATAAGGGAGAATCCCACTTAAAAAAAAGAGAGAGAACAATGTACTGGCACATGTCTTTTCGTTTTATTTTATTCTATTTTATTTATTTTTGCTAAGTGAACGAAACCAGACACCTAATACTTTTTTATTCAATTTATATTAATTTCTGGAATGTCAACATTCTGGTGAAAGGAATTAAAAGTTTCTCTTACAGGGATTTTAAGTTTGAAGAAATGACTGGTAAAAAGTAAGAGAGGATTTGTACTAAGGGATATTTTCTATTCTTTTTTAAAGATTGTTGTAGTAGTATATATTTATGTATGTACAATGTAATAATTTAACACCTGTTTCTAATGTGTGAGGATCAAATCAGATGAATTTGCCTACCTCCTTAAATAAAAAAAAATTGCTTATCATTTGAACATTGTACAAACACATGTGATTCAGTGCCATATTTCAATAAATATATGCAAATAAAAATATATGACTACAGCATTTCCTCTCCTTGTAGTTATCTTATTTATGGAAACCTTTTACCTCTCTGCTGTTGACTCAACATTTATAATAGGTTATCATGACTCACAGTCATCCTATTCACCCGGGAACACTGGAACTTACTCCTTCTACTGTGTTTTCATACCTGTTGTTCAAAATCTCTCTTCTTTCCTCCGCATGATTACTCAGTGTCTAGTAATTTTGTAGTTATTATTTTCTTAACTTTAACATAGAGGTAGAACGTGTATTATCTCTCTTCCTGTGTGTTGCTTTTTGTTTCTCTTTACTTAATGGAATGTCCTCAACTTCCTTTCATTTTAAGTGACAGAATTTTATTTTTCGTATGAATGAATGATATTTCATCATGTCATTCTATACTACATTTTGTAAAAATTTATTTATCTGTTGATAAAGGGCAATTTGGTTGATGTTATAGCTTGGCTGGTTTGAAAATTATTGATAGAAATTGCAAATATTACAATCAATATTGACCAAGTAGTTTCATTTCCTTTCTGTAAATACTCAGTAGTGGGTGCATAGGTCAATGATAGATCCATTTTTAATTTTAGAAAAAGCTCTGTTTTTCTTCATGTCTAGATTAATTTGCATTTTCATTTGCATCAAATTGTTTATCTGTTCCTTTCTCTCTACACATTTGCCAGATTTAGTCATTATTTTGTCATTTTAATAATAGCTATACTTACTAGGGTAAGAAGTGAGCTTGTTTTGGATTTTATCTGCATATTCCTGATAATTTTAGAAATTATGATTGTGATGGTTATAATATAACCTTATATAAGGTATTTGTCAAAACTTACTGAAGTCTATACCTAAAACTGATGGATTTGATTGTAACATACATATCAACAAAGTTGCCTAAAATTAAATATTGTGTATAATGTATACTATATAGCATACAGTTATTTGTCAAAGCCTAAATAAAAATAATATTTTTGTTACATCACTATGGAACTCATCACTATGAGTTTGGATTTTTGCAGACATTAAGCAAGACTGAATCCTTACCAGAATGCCTGAGAAAAATGATAACATGTTGATTAATGCTAGTCATTTATTCTATCAATATTAGAGTTCTGAAAAACATGCAAAGCCATCTTTATAACCCCTTCTTTCTTAAAGAACTGAGGGAAAAATCGTTGGCTGAAAATATTTTAAATGCTGTTGCTCTTTTGCATACTTAAAGAAAAGTCCAATTATGCACTATTCACATTTTAGTAAACTCTTGTAATGGTCTTCGCTCATAAAATTGGCCTACTTAGGTGAGAGAAGGGTTTCTAAAATGGGTGACACCCAGCCCTGTGCCTGGGAATTCCGAGAAATGAGAAAATCTGAGAAAAATCTATTTTTATTGTGAGTTTTCTCCAATGAATAGTATTTGAACCAATAACTTAAACGCTGTAAACTCCTTAAGCACACTACAGGATGAATAATTTTCCAACATGCTCAAATGCTGCTCCTCAGAACATTTGTCATGGTTTCTTCCTGTACCCAGAATGCTTCTCCCCATGTATCTGCATGGTTTGTTGCTTCGTTTCTTTCATATCTACTCAAACATCACCTTTGCAAGTTGTGCCTGAATGTTGTAAGTGAAGCTGTGACTCCTTTATCAGAAATTTTTCCCGTTTTGACTTTGTTCTTGAAACACCAGTACTTCCTAACATATCTGAAGGTTCAAAAATGTTGTAGGAAAATGGAATTAAGATATATGATTTGATGTTAGCTATAAATAGATATAGATATACATATACATATATACATATATACATACATACATGTATACAGTCATGCATACAGGTTTATATGAAAAACCTGTACATGAATTGGAAAACTGCTTTGCAGCACAAAATAAACTCATCTTTTAAAGAAAAGTGTTTAAGTAGAAGAGAGAGGAGAGAGAACTTCTGTCTACTGAATTACACCCTAACAGCCTGCAGTGCTCCCTAAATGCAGCTGAAGTTGACACACACTCAATCTGGATCCCCCTGTGTGTGGCAGTTCAATTGCTTAAGTCAACATTGCTGCCTTTTGACATTTGCATTAGCGAGCAGCTGGAGCCCTTATGGAAACAGCAGCTGCAGTGTCAGATATGGGCACGTTAACCCAGGTCTTACCAAACAGGCCTAAAATTATTTTTAATTCCATTTTTACACAAATCTTTAGAGGTGCCCTCTATGTGTTTTGGGGTGTGTGTGTTTTGATTTGGCTGAGATCAAATCTCTTGGAAAGCCAAGAAATGTATCAGCTTTCCATTTCTGTATCACAAATTTCTTTCACGTTTTAGTTAGTCTCTAAATATCTGGTTTTTAGTATTTTAACAGATTGATTTTAATTTTTTCATCTGTATAAGCTACGGCATATGCATAACGACACTTTCTGTCCTACCCTCCCTCCTACTCATACTCTCACCTTCTAAATATCTATTGAATGAAAGAAGAATGAGCAAGAGTCTATGCCAATGTAAAATCAGTTAGATCAAGAAAGGAGAAGATAAATTTACACTTTTATAAAGTAGGATATTCAGTAAATAGACTTCATAAGGTTCCCTGAAAAAGGTAGCATTTTATGCTCTAGCTCTTTTGCTGGGATGTGAGTTACTATCCCCATTTCTTTGAAAATGTTAGTTTAATTTGTCCAGGATATAGAAAGAAATTCAATGACTATTTTTCAAAGTAGGCTGAATAAGAGTAACAGAATTATTTTGGAGGTTTATTCAAATGGTTACTTATTAATTATAACATATTAATTTCACAAGTTGATCAATTATGCATGCAACTTCTGATATGATTGCTAACGTGTAGGCAGAGTGCAGTAGCATGCTTGAAACAGTGTTTTTTTTATATTATGATAATTTAGTTATCTTTTGGGGAATTAAATGATTTGTCCATAACAAAACTTACTCCGAGCATCTGTGTTTCTTGACATTTTCTCAAACTATGAGTTCTGCAGTTATTTACACTAGTGTGAATGATTCTACAAAACATATTCCACTCTTGAAAACTCATTAATGCAAGGGCTTTACAGTAAAGAAAGCTAAGCTGGCAGTTTGCCTAAGGAGTAGACACTGCCTGGCTATCTACATAATAGACTACATAAGCTTCTCAGCTCTGGCTCCTTTTGCATGTTAATGAAAACCCTGGGTGACACCTGGTGATGGTTCATGTGATGGAGACCCCAGCACCCACATGGATTGAGTCCCTTGCCGCTGCTGCCAGCCTGGCCCAAACCTGGATAGAGTGGTCATTGTCATACTGAATCCGAGCGGAGAGCTTTGCTGCTGCCTCTCATATACATAAAATCAATCATATTTTTTTAAAAGAAAGTACTTTCATGTTGCATAATCTGCAGTCTTCAGTGTTTCAATTTGAGTATGAAGATATTCACAATGTTGAGTAATGCTCATAATTGTGTGAATTTAGGATCTGGGATCAACAATGTAGGTTCAAACATACATTTCAAAAAAGATAAACCAACAAGGAACTGTACTGTTTCATATTTAAAAAGGTAATCCAAACAAGTCCTTACTTGTAAGTTTTCTGAGTTACAACCCAACTTAGTCATTTGGGAATCTGATGCCACATGCAGACTAATGTAAAAACGTTCAGACTGGTTTTGGCTTTTCTAATACCAACGACAGAATCTGCTTAATACTTCTAACTCTCCCCCAACATGCATGCCAACAATTAAAATTCTCTCTCCTCTTCTCTAAGCTACAGCACGGCCCAATACATGCCCAGGTCCTGAATTGAAATGATCCATTTGAGTTGGTTTTGGTTTCTGGTTTATGACTCAGTTGAAAATTCACATATACACTATGGAATAGTGCTGAGATTTGAACTGCAATTGCATATATTATCTGTGAGTAACTCATACAAAACATCAAAAGCTCCAAGTTTCTTTATTTTTTAAATCCCCACGCTCTCCTCTTTGAAGTCCTCAACATTATTCTTGTTAGCTCTTTTTTCTGCTATTGACATTTCTTGCTGAAATTCTAAGCCTACCAGGTCACCTTGAGAAATGTGTACCAGCAGAGAATTTTTTCCCCTAAGAAATGTATCCCATGGTGACAGTAAAATGCCATTACACTGAAAGCCAGCTTCTTCAAACAAGACAAAACAAAGCAATCTTCATGATTTTTTTCCTCGTACTGTGAACATGATGGGACTTGGTTTCCAGACAAGCAAACTGATTCTGCTCTTCCTCTCTTCCTTTGATTCTTTCTTTTTTTTTTTTTTTTTTTAGTACATTGCTCATGCCATTAAATTCACAACCAGAAAAGATGGACAAAAGTCCTATTTCCTCAACTGAATTTTCAATCAGCCATGAAAACTTCAGCCAAGAGTTTCTGAATCATAAGTCAAATGTATGCAGGAAGCAAATATACCCTGGGACTGATACTGCTGGAAAAGAATGAAATAGAGATGACTGGAAGGAAAGGGGCAGTAATGCTTTATTCATGGTCTTTGACTTGGGAACAAATGATCAGTGCACTCTACTGATGATCTTTCTCCACTTTCTCTCTCTCTTTTAAGATTTACTTATTGTTTTGGAAAGGCAGACTTACAGAGAGGAGGAGAAACAAAAAGAAAGATCTTTCATCTGCTGCTTCATTCCCCAGATATCCTCAACAGCTGGATGGAGCTGAGCTGATCCAAAGCCAGGAGCCAGGAGCTTCTTCCAGATCCCCCACATGGGTGCAGGGTCCCAAAGCTCTGGGGCATCCTCGACTGCTTTCCCAGGCCACCAGCAAGGAGCTGGATAGGAAGCGCGGCTGCTGGGAAAGGAACTTGTGTCCATGTGAGAGCCCAGCATTTGCATGGTAAGGATTTAGGCTTGACCTGTCATGCTAGGCCCTCTTCTTATTCTTTCTGTTTCCCTTTTCTTCCTCTTGCCCACATCACCCACTGGAGCACAGATGGGAGAGATTTTTCTGGAGTGGTAAAAATATGGAGGCTACAAGAGCACCATAATCTTTTGTTTCCTTGTAATGCATTCTTTATTTTTGTACCTCCTGAGGTGCTAACTTCAGCACAAACATCTGCTGAGCCAAATGCTATTCATAGGAAATGTTTAACAAAGGTAGATTTCAAAATGGGCATTATATGCATACTAGAGATTAGGTGAAAGTAATTATTTTATGTAAGAAATGAATATGATTTATGATAAAATTACACAAATATAAGAGAAAATATCTTGATTACACATATCAGCAATTGTATCAAGTAATAATTGTTTCACCTTGAGTAACTCAATGAATATGTAAGACACAAAAAAATCAAATACGTGTCATTAGATATTTCTCAGGATTCAATAACAAACCTTGAATATAAAAATGTGCAATAAAATTCAGTTAGTATTATCAGTTTCCTTCAGATATTTGTCCTTAAGGCATTACTTTCTTCTGACATTTTAGTTGCCTTAGTGTCTAAGGAATAAAGTAAATAAAATATCCATTGGTTGAGTTATTGAAAAAAATAGAAGTGGACATGGGTGCTGGTTCTAATCCTGGCAGCTCCACTTCCCATCCAGCTCCCTGCTTGTGGCCTGGGAAAGCAGTCAAGGATGGCCCAAAGCCTTGGGACCCTGCACACATATGGGAGACCTGGAGGAAGTTCCTGGCTCCTGGCTCCGGATCAGCACAGCACCAGCCATTGTGCTCACTTGGGGAGTGAATCGTCCGATGGAAGATCCTAGATCCCGGCCTCTGATAGTTCAGATCTGGCTGTTCCAGTCATTTCTTTCTCTGTCTTTGCCTCTCCCTCTCTCTCTCTCTGTAACTGACTTTCAAGTAAAATAAATAAATCTTTAACACAATTTCCAGGAAAGTTATTAACCGATAAGGACTCTTAAATTATTTATTTCTAATGAATTGCTTTATGCTCTTGAGTGTATCCAAATAAACCATTAAGATGACAGTGATTAGATTTTATATTTAGCATTAGAGCACAAATTTGATTTTCCAATGTTATCCAACAAATGATACCCTGATGTTGCCAGATGTACATGTGTATGTGCATCTTATCTTAGTGTAATGCAAGTGTGTGTGTGTGTGTGTGTGTGTGTGTGTGAAAGAGAGACAGAAGGGAGGAGAAATAAAACAGAGAAGGGAGGAGAGAGAAACAGGGTGTGTAAATGAATAAGTGCTCCAGAAGAATAACTATCCCAATATATCACATAAATAACTGTATCTAAATCATTCCGGATATCATAGTTGTTACTTATGCCATTATCTGGGCTCGGGTATTCCCTTGGAGAAAAACAAATCCTGAAATAATTTTATATATTTATAGTAGGTAACCTCTCCATTAATATGCAAACTATATTATTACAAATTAGTTAATGAAGATGAAAAGTAAAAACAATAGAAGTTCATTTTTTGACAGAAGCTTTAGTTTCAGCTACTATAGTAAAGATATATGAGCTGGTTTCTATTTTTTTTTTTTGAAAAATACATGTTCCCACCTGTAATGAAATTGCATAATGTTATAATCACAGAATAAGTAATTTAAAATTCTTTGCTCTGAGTAGAGCCTTATGATGAAATAAATGACTTTCAAAAGTTGTTATAAATTCTCTTATTTTATTGCCGGAAATATTATCTTTCTGTTGCTCAGCGTTCTGATACAGTTTGGGAAAATCTTGTCTCTAAAAAAAAAAAATTCCTTTATTCAAAAGTCCAAATTGATCTTGAAAAAACACTTCAACTTTTTATGATGCAGTTTCACCTTTGAAATTATTACAGCACTTGTCTGTTTTATTAAAAATTGCTTAAGAAAGGAGAATGACAAATGAAGCCTGCAGTTTCGGCCTCATTTCAATTATACCACATCTGTTACCACCGATTGCTTTCCCTTCCTCACTGTGCTGAGATAAAGGCAAAGACACTGAGTAATAATTCCCTTTTGGCTGTCTGATACTTGCTTCCTGACATTCCCCAATTGAAATTCATATCACTGATCAATCATACTCAAATCATAGATGGTACAAGGAATGAGGACAAGAGAGCATGATGAATCAGAGCTACATTATGGGCTCTGAGATAACTTAGAGAAAAACGCGCATGTGTGCCCCCAGGTGACTGTGACTGTTAAGTTAGTTGCAGCTCTACCACCCATGCAGGCAATTTCATACCTTGATACCCCAGTCTTCTCTGTTAGGAAGAGGCTCCACGAAGAGGAACGAAGGGCCCCTTGCCCAGCGTGCGTGCTGCCCCCAGTACGTCGTTGGGGTTATTTTCGTGCTCTCCTTGATAAAGCACAAACATTTGCGCTCTGTCTTGTCAGCTAACCAACGGCAGACAGCACTCCCTATCTAGTCCCCATTTCAATAGTTCTTTGACCAAGGCATGACCTAAGTCTGAGATGTGTTTAAGCTATTGTTTTGCTAAGTGTATAAAAACTAGAACCCTGGAACTAAGCTTTGTCAGTTGCCCACGAGAGCACTTTCACCTCATTTCTTTTCAATCCCTCTCCTTCCAGGACCCGCAAGGGAAATGCAATTTTGATCCATTGAAATCTTTTCTTGTGTGGCCCACCCGCATTATAGAAATCTTTTTATCCCCTCTTTCATCTACCAATTTATTTATTTTTTTTAATTATTTATTATTTAACTTCAGTAATTACATTGTATTATGTGACACAGTTACATAGATACTTGGGTTCTACCAATTTAAATGTTGATGTCATACAACATACCCCCTACCCCATAAAACACCACAAATAGTATTTGACCAAGCATCTGAGCACCTCAAATTCCAGTCAAGTTGACACGTAAATTAACAGCCACAATTATCCATGCTCAAAATCGAATTTTTCATTCTATAGGGTAGTGTGCTTTCTGAACTTCAGGACTTTGAACTTTCTGAATAGAGCTTCATAGAAAAGTTGGAAAAATAGTTAAGAGTACATTTTTTTCAAGGAAATAATAATCCAGAACTATTCCAAAAGCTCATCTTTTTCTAGTTCCCATGTATCCATACATCCAGAAGGCTCATGCTTAATTAAATGATAAATAGTTGCCCTTCTACTAACTCTTGTAACAGCACAGGGCTGTTTTGCATGCAGAACTTTTTGTAGACATTAACTTTGATATTTCTGTCCTAGTCAGAAGTTTCATATCTCATGTAAGGCAAGGTTACATGTTCCTCATGAATCATTACTCTCTTTTTCCTTTATTGATACGTTTATAAAACTCAGAAATACTAGAGAAATTCAGAAGCTACTAAAAGAAGCCACTCTAAGTACAGATGCCTGATTTCTGTAGCTATGAGCCACATCTCCTCATTTTTCCAGGTTAACGTATGTCTCAATGGCAGACTCTCCCGGCTTGTGTGAGTCAGTCAAGGGGAAAGAATTCTAGCATTGGAGTCAAGAGACCTGTGGCCTAGTTCAGGCTCTGCCAGTGGAGCTGCTTGGAAAACCATGCATAAGACATCACCTCGTGAACCCTTTAAAAAGCAGATGCTTACCTGAGTCAATCCATCATAACTCAAGCAAATTTTAATAAGGAGACATAAAGGAAAGCACTTTCATTGTTTCACTTGATGACAGTGATAAATCAGATTAATTTTTTCTTTTTTTTTTTTTTTTTGCCTATGAGTCCATCAGATTTGCATTTCTCTTGGATAATTGAGCAAAGGCGATGCTTTTGATGCGTTTATAGAGTTGCCTTTTCCTAACATGCACCAATTTAGGTCCAAAGCAAGGTTTGATCCTAAATGGATAGTGCCACATTATTCTTTGCTATGGAAGGATTATGAGATCTTCTGTGGCCATATTTCAAATTCTTACGTAAAACATGTTTTTGTCTAATTAAGGGTTCTGTTTCATACATTTACCGACAAGAATCACAAGGATTTGGAGTCTCATTTTCTAAATATGTTACTGATGTGTGTTCTCACAAACGAAAAGCTATCAAACATAAGTGGTTTGAAATATTATGGCTTATAGAAGACAAAAGCAAGTGTGAATAAAAACACAAATATCAGATTTGGACTGTTTGAAGCTGTTCATTGTAAATATGCCTTAACAGATGCGCAGCCGTCTTCTGTAAGCATTTCAATGCATGCATTTGCTTTATATCCCATGACTCAAACATAACTAATCAACTATTTACCTTAAATATAAGGTCGGTTTGATTTAAGTTATGTGAGGTGCTAAGCCATTTGCCAGTTCACAGTGATCAGGTAATGGAAATTTACTGTTTTCAAACACAAAGTGATAAAGCAAATATAACATAGAGGAAACAGACAGTTGTCACATAATAGATACAAAATAGCCTGAACGAGGACCACATTTTACTTTAAATTAAGTAGGACTTGATTGCACAGAGACTAATAATAACCCAGCTATTGATTGCTTCTGTAGAACCATTGGTATTGCTATGAATTAATACAGCTAAGTGACACTCTGCTTTTAACAGATACAATGTAATAAATCATTTTGGGTCTTTTGGGGTAAGCACATACCTTTAAAAATGTATTGGGCCTTAATCTGTGTGTTTTCATACATTCCAAACAAAGTCAAGATATGGCAAAATCAGACTAGCATCCACTGCAGTGGGAAGAGCCAAAATGTAGGGTATGTGGAGAGGCAAGGGAAAGTCTACACTTTTTTTAAGTTTAATACCATTATATATCCATACAAGTCATGAAATTCTTTTCAGAGACATTGTCTTAGTAGGTGTTTTGAAGAGTGTGTTTCTATTCCTGAGCTCCATCCTTATTTCGGTTGTGTCTTTTCTCCCATCTTTGCTGGAGTTAACATCAGGTATATAGTTTCTGCATTTTTAACCTTAAATATGCACATACAGGATCAGACTCTCCGTCAGTTGGATTCTAGATTATATTCAACGAAAGCTTCTAGCTAAGCAGTGTTGTTCTTGCTTCTCTGATCTCATAGTGGTCAACTTTAACGTAAGAACTCATCCAGCTTAACTACAGCATACCACTGAGACTATTGTACTATCTACTCTAGTATATTGGAATCCTCCTGCCAAGTATCCTAACGCATCTCAGCATGTGCTCTGTTGATCAGAGAATAATTAAACAGCTTGGAGAAAATCTTAACACACGTGTGATTTTACTTTAATTTGTTAATTGTAAAAATAATGTAAGAAGACAGTCTCAATATAAAACATTCTAGCTCTAGTAAGTAATCAAAGCTGTTATATCTTCATTAAGGAAATTCAGTGTGTAGAAGTGTCATCAAAATATTTATTTCATGGTTATTTTATATAATAATTTTTTGATAAAAAAATTGCAGAAGTTTAAAACATGAGAATAGTGGATTTAGAAACTGCAATTTTTTTACAACAAATACATATTTAAAATATGTCCCAATTTAAGTAAATTTTTAAATGTCTTACAAAAATCTTATTTAGGGATATATTTTTATTGTGACAAGTACAGATTGCATAAAACTTGAAAATTGGAACCAATTTTATATGGATAGCTTGACAGATTAAGAAAATTTACTGTTCATGATAATGACCCTATATATTCAGAATTTTTTCATTTTCCCAAATTGAAAATCTGAGCTTACTGAACAATAACTGTTCCTCATACTCCCACAGATATGTCTTTAAACTTTTTAAAAACTTGCCAGAACAATTGAAGTCCTGGTCCAGCAGCTCTGTTGGCACTCATCACTTGCTCCTCCCTAAGGTCATCTCAACATGATAGTGCTCCATATTCTTCCCTGGATGATCAGTCAGCTCTTCCATGAGTTTACACGTGTCTTCCAAGTTGCAAATATGTTATTTCAATCAACATGATTATTGTGAAATATTGAGATTAACAATGTAACTGCAGTCTACTACATTTAGCTGCGTTCTCAACTGTGTGATTATGTATTGATATACACTATTTCTCATCCTTATGCGTGTTTAGATTATTTTTTCACTACTCCCAAAAGAAAGTTCATTTTGCTTGATATAGGAAAACTGCTTTCAAATTGCAGTGCCGATTGACATTCATGTTCGCAGAGCGCGGCTACTGTCAGATGTGTTGCCCAACTCTGCACTTGATCTTGGCCAAAAGGCTGAGAAGCAATGCTATTGTACACTTCAGATCAGGGCAACTTTATGAATTGATTTGCTGTTCCCCTGACAGCAGAGCTGGGCATCTCTTCTTGGCCTTTTACGCTTGCTGGTCATGAACTCAGAACCTCTGCCTGCTTTTCATAGTGAGCACTGGACATTCTTCTTACTAGTTTATGTAGGTCACACACCTGCTACCCCCTCACAGTTTATATGTGTTAAAATAAATTTTAGATGTCATTTATGTTCTTGAGTTCTTACTTGCCATATTTTCACTTGCTGCTATGTGTCTCTTACAAGTTTTTTTTTTCCTCACTTGTTTTAAAAAACTTTTGATGAGTCTTTGTAAATCCACTACTGTTCATAACTGTAGGAATAAAATGTTTTTTTTTCTGCTTTCTTGCCCCTCTCAGCTTTCCTGTGTCTTTTCATTTCTTAGAATGACACCCAATGTTATAACTGTAATTTTGTTTCTTATTTTTTAGGCAAAATTGTCATGAACAAGATCCATTCCTAAAATGACTTTAAGGACTTTACAGGAAAGGAACTTTAACATTTAGCAGCATAAGTGTTTCCTGATGTTTGTAGGTAGGAAATGTGGGCTCATCAAGTGTCTAATTTGTAATAGATTCCTGATGTATACCTGTTTGGCAGACAAAGATGTTAGGTTTATTGATTCCCCAGCTTGACAGCTGCCCTGTCTCAGGTGGGACTTCAATCATTCTGCTTAATACAAAAGTATAAACAAACAGCCAGAGAATCTTGTAATTTTTGCTATTCTTTAAAACAAATGCTCTGAATCTTCTATTCTTTTATCAGAAAGTGATTCTATTTTACTCTGAAATTTGTTATTGTGAAAGTTACAGGGAAGCAAGAAAGGAAGAAAGTAGAGGAGCTTGAGAGAGGGAGGGCAGTATAAGAAACACATGAAAACTGTTCTTTTGACAAGAATTCTTTAATAGGTGGAACCTAAATCTGTTAAATAAAAGAATGATTTTATGATACAAAGAATTAGCAACTCGGGCCCAGCGGCGTGGTCTAGTGGCTAAAGTCCTCGCCTAGCACGCGCCTGGATCCCCTATGGACGCCGGTTCTAATCCCGGCAGCTCCACTTCCCATCCAGTTTCCTGCTTGTGGCCTGGGAAAGCAGTTGAGGACAGCCCAAAGCCTTGGGACCCTGTACACACATGGGAGACCTGGAAAGAAGCTCCTGGTTCCCGGCATCGGTTTGGCGCACCGGCTGTTGCAGTCACTTGGGGAGTGAATCATCGGACGGAAGATCTTCCTCTCTGTCTCTCCTCCTCTCTGTATATCTGACTTTGTAATAAAACTAAATAGGGCCCAGCGGCGTGGCCTAGCGGCTAAAGTCCTCACCTTGAAAGCCCCAGGATCCCATATGGGCGCCGGTTCTAATCCCGGAAGCTCCACTTCCCATCCAGCTCCCTGCTTGTGGCCTGGGAAAGCAGTTGAGGACGGCCCAATGCATTGGGACACTGCACCCACGTGGGAGACCCAGAAGAGGTTCCAGGTTCCTGGCTTCGGATCGGCGCGCACCGGCCGTTGCAGCTCACTTGGGGAGTGAATCATCGGACGGAAGATCTTCCTCTCTGTCTCTCCTCCTCTGTGTATATCTGGCTGTAATAAAATGAATAAATCTTAAAAAAAAAAAAAAAAGAATTAGCAACTCAACCTGGAAGATACACAGGCAAATCAAGAACCACCAATAAGGAAATCACACCGTCCAGGAGGACCTGTGCTCTGTGATGTATTTTGAAACTTTCTAAACTCACTGGAGAGTAGTTTTGAAAAATTACTGTACACCTTCACTTTAGTATGCCATTTTTAGGATTTAATTCTTCCTCACTCCACTCCTTAATGTGTTAAGTCCTTATGCCATGTCAGTATCTCATGGAAGAATTGTTCAGGCATCTCACTAATACATGGAAGTGAATATTCTTTTCTTCAGTGCCTGGATCATAGCATGCAGTTAAAGTCTATGCTGTGATTAAGAAAGCTTTACGTGGTAGGGAGTCCATGTTCATGGGGATATTTTTATTAGATTTATACAACTGTAAAGAAATTCTTCGATTCGAAGCAGTGTACGATGGATGCCTTTACATTTCTGTTTGGAGGCGTACAGAGGCTCCCCGCCACCCTGTCAGACCCCAGGAAACAGCCGTTTCTAATCTCACCTTGACTGAGGCCAGTTCTGGGGACATGTGGGTAAGAGTTGAGATTTCTTTTTAGTTCAAATTCATCAAATTGTACTTCAATTCATACGTCTGAAATGAGAATCTTTCTGACCTTGAACTTCCCAGAGCATAGTGCAGATTAGATCATGTGCAGTGAGATATTCCTTCAAAGGTTTATGATTAGTGAAGTTATTCATGTGAAACCCTAGCTCTTCAGCAAGATAGTCAAATCATAGGCAGGCATTTTTTAAGGTTTATTTTTATTGGGAAGACAGATTTATGGAGAGAAAAATATTTATTGCACTGGTTCACTCCCCAAGTGGCTACAATGGGCCAGAGCTGAGCCGATCCAAAGCCATCGTCTCCTGCTTTCTCAGGCAACAAACAGGGAGCTGGATGGAAGCGGTGCAGCTGTTACATGAACCAGTGTTCATAAGGGATGCCAGCACTTGGAGGTGAATAATTAGCCAGGAGAGCTATTGCACGAGCCAGTCATTCCGCACGTATGCAGGTAATTGTAATGTTTCTCTGTTAAGGCATTTGAAGATTTGTCCTTTAAGGATTTGATCAATGACTTAATGAGAAAAAAGTTGCTAATCTCTTCCTATTGAATTGCTTTAGTCTTTAATTAAGATTTCGACTTCTATTGGCCAATTATAAATTCTTAGTTCAAGAATATCTCAAAATGTCATTCCCAAAGAAAACATCTGAAACAGTATAAATTTTCTGATTGTATGAATATTAACTTTATCACACCCAAGTTAGCTTCTTAGACTGAACTGATGTTCTTATTCGGGCCTGTGTAGCTAGTTCAATCTGCTTGGACAGCTTCATCTTTTAGAGAAGAATATTAATCATTATTTATTTCTTAGTGTCTACCTCAAAACACCTTCTTTTATGAGGCATATAAATTAGTCATTTACTAGTTAACAAGGTATAGTATTCCTAGTTTTATATAAGGTGTCTTGTGATTTATATAATGCAAACATTAATTGCTACCTACATCCTTTCACTTATTCATTATGAATGCTGCCATATTTTTTATTTATGACCTTAAATATTCTTTATGATGGCATTTCTCTTCCTTCCAACTTTTCCTGTTTTTACTTATTATTATTCATATCCTCCTGCCCTTTCTTCTGCTTCTTTTTTAACCTTCTGATTCCTTCTTTCGCAGTTTCACTAAGGGGATTTCTTGTTTCTGAAAAGCAAGACAGCATATCAATTCTGCTTTGAGGTTGTTCTCCATTCTTAACTCAAAACTGATTTGTGTACTATCCCAGAATTGTGCCACAAGCTCAGAATTTCACAGGTCATTTTTTTTTCAGATTTATTTATTTTTATTGGGAATGCAGATTTAGGGAGAGAAAGAGAGCCAGAGAGAAAGATCCTCCATCTGCTAGTTCACTCCCCAAGTGGTCACAAAGGCCAGAGCTGGGCTAATCTAAAGCTAGGAGTCAGCAGGTTTTTCCGGGTCTCTAAAAGGTGCCGGAACCCAAGGCTTTGGGCCATCCTCTTCTGCTTTCCCAGGCCACAAGCAGGAACTGGATGGAAGTTGAAGCATCCAGGACATGAACTGGCACCCATGTAGAATACTGGCACTTAAAGGTGAAGGATTAGTCAGTTGAGCCATTGTACTGGCCCCAGGTCATTTTATTTCCAAAGCCACAACATAGGACTTAAAAAAAAAAGTCAATAAATTTCACCTGCATTTTGACAACTAGAAGATAAACCAGAAAATCTCCTATGGAAAATGAGTAGTCAGGCTATGTCACACAGCTTCCCTTACTTAATTGCCTATATAAACAATCTAAATAAAATTACCTAAAATTGGGGAGGGGGATGGTCACTTCTCTTGATACAGCGCGTGCAGAAGGATAAAATTGGGGCTGGTCACTTGCCCATTACTGGGAGAAATTATGGTGATACCAAGAGGATTGTGCTAGTTATCAAAGATAATATAATTTTAACAGTGAAAGATTTAAATTCAGTACAATTTACTTCATATCTTCCAGAATACACTAGTGGCTATTCAGTCATAGAGTTACTGAATCCACCTTGCCTGAGAGAGATGGTGTCGTTATCAATAAGAGATTCTAGACATTCTTCATTATTTTAAACATAGAAATTTATTCACATGGCTTGGAAAGAATTTCCAATTGAACAAATTTTGCTGAGAAACAAGGTCCAAGACTGTTAAGGGGTGTTTAGGTGTGTACTTGTAATCAGGTTGTTTGTGGTGATCATGGTCGTGTCTCTCGTAATTTAATTTCCAACTTTTTCTTTAACTTGATTTTCACATCTGAATACATGTTATGAGCAATTGGTAGTCTCTTAATGCATAGTATGTCTGCTTCACTAAAGTTAGGTTTTGTTTTGTGTGACCAAGACTGAGCCTGACTCAATCCCCGAGCCATTTTCACACTAGGCTAAGTTTGGATGTAGACTACAAAATTATGGTAATATTTTCCCAAAACAAACAAAAAAAGATAATGCAGTTTAGTTCCAGAACTACCTTCTCACATTTTATTTATGTTTAAAACAATGTTTCATAAAAACAATCCTGTACACAACACTCCGAGTACCAAAATAGATACCATTCTAGACAAGTGTTCTCAGGAGGAAACCTCGCAGCAGAACCATCAGAGGCATCACTGTAAGCTGAAACTGCAGCTAGCTACAGTAAAAGATTAATATTTGCCCACACTATAGCCATGTCTGCAAGAATATATATATAAATCATATATAAACTATATATAATTATAAAGTTTCATATAAATATATTATAAAAACTTTATATAAATTATAAAAATATCTATTATATATAATTATACATAATGATATATATATATATTTTTTTTTCCTAGGGCATAGTTAGGAAACATGCAAAAATGAGAAGATGCCTGGCATTATGATGTGGGAAGTAGCCACTGTGTGCCAGTTTGTATTCTGGGTGCGCCACTTCTCAGCCAGCTCCCTGATGCGGCCTGGGCAAAGCACTGATGGACAGCCCACGGGGTTGGGCCCCTCCAACTCACACTGGAGGCCCAGGGGAAGCTTTTGGATTCAGCCTGGCACAGCACTGGCCTTTGTGGCACTCTTGAGAGAGGACTGATGCACGGAAGAGTTTCTGTTTTCCTCTCTCTCTCTGTGACAACTCTGACTTACAAAATAAGATGTTTTAATTAGAAAACAAATTAGTTGAATTGTGAGAAGCCATGCAGTTGGGTCGGATGGCATGAGTGTGTGGCGAGCATCGCTCCTCAGTTAGCAAGGCTACAAGGAGTTTCTGGCTGGGTGACAAGGCCTGGCAGAATGTCTCCGGTCACCTCATTGCTGCCTCACCCCATTGTATGGACACTCAATCACCTCTGATGTTTCATAGAATTTTCCTGAGGGGGGTGTTGTTGTTTTTCTGCAAATGTGGAATGATTCCTGTAACTGGTATAACACCTCAAACTAATCAATCATGTTATGATAAAAACATCTTTAGTGACGTAAGGCAATGACACACAGCTAAAAGCATTCAATAGTTCAATTGAACCCACAATGTCTCCAAACATCCTGTTATGTGCTCACCTTTGTCCCGAAGCTTGCCCTAACATGTTTTCCTTAAGAAATGGCTTCATAATATCTTAGAACAGATGGCAGTCAGAGAGGTACAAACAGTTTGTTTACCATGCACCTTGAACTGTTACAACAGATGAAATGACGCATTTTGGTTTCTCACCATGAAAAGCAGAAAGTATATGGGGCATCTTCTAAATGGAGACTAATGTGAACCCTCCAAAAATGGCTTAAAACTTCTACCTTACATTGGCACTCATATTTAGGGAAAGAAAACAGTTTTTATAAAGACAAAAAGAAATGTATTGTAAAGACCTTCTGTTTGTAGAAAGGCTGAGTTGTCCTGATCCCTTTCCCTGCCCTTTAACAAAAGAATAACAACAACAAAAACAAAAACAATTGAATCAGTACCAGGTGAAGGTGATAGTAATTAATGCGTGATTGATTCTAAGATTTAACAAAGAAATTATGATACATGCTTTTATAAATTCCTTTCATTTATGAGTTTTCATTTTATTTCTGTACTCTTGATATTTTAAGTAAGATTATTTGGTTTAGGTTTAGTGAAGGTTGATTTTGGATATAAGTAAACCACCTCTCACTATGTAAGCGCATGTGCTGCCAACCGTAGAGTTCCTGGCTTCTGCCAGGTCACTGCAGGTTTGAATGAGTAATAGCTTGCTGAAAATATTTTCTTTGAAGTAAAATAATAATAATGCTTTTAGGATTGATTTTGTAATTATTCTTTATAATGAAGTAAAAATGAAACAATTGGATGTTGCTCAAAAGCTTGTGATGATCTGTGTGTAAATAAAGAAGGCAACTTTTCTGAGTTGTCCATGATGAGCATCATGCCATAGTGTCCATGCCTCTGCTTCCTCTGCTCTGCTTCTCACAGATCCACGCATCCTTCTCAAGCTCTCAAGTCAACTGGAGCTGGTCTCGGGATTGA
The DNA here is from genome assembly GCF_030435755.1 of Ochotona princeps. Taxonomy (NCBI): domain Eukaryota; kingdom Metazoa; phylum Chordata; class Mammalia; order Lagomorpha; family Ochotonidae; genus Ochotona; species Ochotona princeps. Next base: position 52,427,610 of record NC_080839.1, on the reverse strand, counting down.
ATAAAGAGTAAAATAAGATAATGTATTTTGCGATAAGAAAGCAAATTAGTGTGACCCCTGAAAATTACACTCTTTGATAGATGTTACACACGGAAAACTGAGATACTCATTGCCAACAATTCTGATAAACCCCTAGATAGATATACTACATTGTCTGTGATAGTTAGCTGTTACTTAAGTAACCTGGCTATTTTTTTTTTAATTACAATAATGTGTTTACATTTAGGTATAAAAAATGTATGAGTGAAGGAGTTCCTTTAGTAGTGCACGTTTTTGAGATTCAAAATACAATATGATAATTGTAATATAATACATGCTTTTGTGTTTTTAAAAGTGAAGCACAAAGCAGTTATCAAAGGTTCTATGAAAAGTCCTCCCAGTAAAGGACATAGCTCTGAAGATAGTTACTAGATACGAAACAGATAATAGAGGCAGGTAGCCAAATAGACAAATAAACTGATGATACTTAGATAAGCAGATATATGGCTTATGCAAAGTCTTGCTTTAAAGGGATATAGTTTTTGAAATTGGATGCATATGCTTTGCTATGAAGGTTTTGATAAACAGCCTCAACTTTTACTTTAGGATAAACTCTTGGTGGATAGATCGTAACAATTAGGTATATAAATAAAATTCTGCATTCTTTAAGAAGGTTAAATTCTAACTATTTTGTTAATGAAACGTGTTGATGAGAAGAAACAAAAGATTGAGATTGAATTTGGTTTTTAAATGTATTTTTAAAACTATTATCTGACAGATCATGTTGCAGAGGAGGAGAGGCAGGGGTAATGAAAGAGTTTGTTAATCCACTGATTCACTCCCAATATGGCCAGCAATGGTTGTGGGTAAGGTAGACTGAAGCCAGGAGCCAGGAGTTCTTTTTATTTATCCCACATTTGTGCAAGGATCAAGAATTTGGGCTATCCTCTGCTGCTTTTAATGTTAGCAGAGAGCTTGGGTCAGAAGTGGAGCAGCTGGTTCTTGAACTGGTGTGCGTATGGGATGCTGGTGGGGCAGGCAAAGGTTTAACTTGCTGTGCCACAATGGTTGGTCCTCACACAGAATTAAATTTCATTCTGAAACATAAAATATTTAAATGTATAACATCTCCTTGTCTTTGATGGAAAATATGCTGATTAGAGTCCTTTCCGCATTCACATTTTGTCATTCTGACCAAAATCAATCATTTTAAAAACTCAGCTTGTCAGGTGTTGTAAACAATCCCGTTATTTCTCACTATAGGAAAAACAGAAAGCGAAACTAAGTAACTTGTCAATAGTCACATAACTAATGAGTGAGATACTACTGATTCTCGTAAAATGTATGTGCAGGCTATGTAAATATAAATGAATATGAATATAAATATAAATAAATATAAATAAATGTAAAATGTTATACTTCCAACCTTTTACAAAGGCCATGGCATGGATAAGGTGAACACTTGCTATCTTCCATCCTGGGTACTAAAGTAAAATGTGATTAAAATACTCATGATAAACCTATGTTCTCCAAGCCAAGGAGAGTTTTGCTTATTTTATCAATCATGAAAAGAATAAGAAGTCAAAGAAAGGAACTGAAAGTGTGAAAGACTGTAGGTATATTGGCCCTGAAAAATGCAAATCTTTGTGGAGAATATTTTATACTGTAGTTGAATATTCTGTAGTCAATGTGTGGTAAAAAAAAAAAACACTGTGTAAGCTAACCAACTTAAAACCTTTTTTAAGACTTAGTATTTCATATTGTTTCTTTTTATTTAAATATTTATTTTATTTGAAAGGCATAGCTATAGAAATAGAAGAGGAGAGAGAGAGATCTAATTGTTGGTTCTCTCACCAAATGTGCCTTATGATTTGCTGATGTTTCAAGCAGAGGCTTACCTCACTACACCATGATAGCCCCTAAGTAAAGTTTTAAATTGTGAAATGAGAATATTTCTTAATAGCTTTAAGTTAGTTCAATGTGTTAAAACAATACAACTCCTAGAAATTTCCATTGGCCTTTCAGTATACTACAATCTATTTTTGATCTCCAGTGCCAATGAGTCACATTGATATTTCTAGAGCCTATCTTGTTTTGTGTTTTTCTCCAAGTTTGCCCTTGTATTTTTCCTTCTGATTTACCATAGGATTTTTCATTTTTCCCTTTTGGATTTAACATTTAGAGGGTGAATTACCAGTCCTTCATACATAAATCTTTCATTAAATAAAGTATTAACTTCACATGACTTCTGTCTTGCTGGTGTAAGTTTGATATACTTCAAAGCTTATTTTTGTTTGTGTTCCACTATGGTTTTTTCCCTAGTTCTTTCAGGTTGCTTGTCCTAAGTTCCTATGTATTGGTTTATAATGGGAGCCAACGCAGTGAGCCAAACATATTTTAGCACTTTTAATGTATATTGAATTGGTTAATCATTTTATGTGTATGCTTAGAGTTCATGACATGGATACATTGAATTATATTTCTTATATTTCTCTTATAAGTGCCATCTCCTGATGAGATTCTAATGTACTATGAACTGTTCCCAATCAGGCAGCAGAAACATGAAATAGAATAAGTTTCTTGACTATTTCAACTCCTGGATAATTCTGGAGTGCAGGTCCCACCAATATCTTTATGGGGATTTACAAAAGAAGATTATTTTAAAAGAACATTGCAGCTCTTTTGTAAGAGAAGATATGCTGTATGTGGTAATATTTACAAATTAGCAATGGATCCTAGGATGGTGACTTGAGACCTTTAGTTGTGAGTTAGTAGAATATGCTAAAATAAGCTTCAGACAAATCAGATTTAAGTACATTAGACATCCCTTAACACATCAAAATTATGTTTCCCTACATGTAAATGACAGTCTGTAGGCAATGTTAAGTTTAAAGGGAAAGTATTAAGCATAAGAACATGTCACAAAAATATCATAATGCAAGATGGAAAATACATATGATATTGGGTATTCCACATGACTTTCTCCAATTCATCTTTGTTCAGTGAAGTCTCTTCTTTCCAAAGCCAAGTTTATTTGATCTCTCTGCTCATTTTAATATATGTCCTTAAAAACAGATACTGTATCACATAGGTATCCTCTACAAACAGCTCATATGGAACTTCTGTGCACGGATCACCTGAGTTTGCTTTTACCTAATAAGAAAGTTCACACACTGGGCTGATTTCATTATTGTTTTTTTTTTTTTTTTTACCATATATTGTATTTTATATAAGGCAACCTTTACACAAACTATAAGGAAAATACATAAGTAACATATTTACATATATTCTCATAAATGCAATATATAATGAATACTAGGAAGTAGAAATATGTAAGCATGCATCTCTAATCTAGGATAAAAGGAGGAGCCCTAATAAAAATATTAATATATCTTGAGAATCAGACACTGGATTTTCCACTATTGTCTATATCCACAATGTCATGCTATTTCTTAAATAGCAGAATGTTGGACTTGTGAGTATTACTGAATAACAAGACTATTTTAATTATATGGGGAAAACAGTAGGGGGAGAGAGATGGGACTGGAAGAAAGAATTCCCGTGCCTATGGAACCATATTATGAAAAATGAACCAATTAACTTAATTGAAGAAGCAAAAATAACAAATGGCACAAACATTTTTAGAAAGATAAACAAACTTTATGAGTTCTTAGATCAAAATTGATTTAAATAAATAAAGTCAGAGATGAAAATGAATACATTTCTCCTGAATAAAACACATTTCATTTCAGATAAAAGGATGACTCCCAATGAAATTGTTAAATATATCTTTTTTTTATTAATTATTTTGCATTATGTGACAGTTTCATAGGCTCTGGGAATCCCCTCACCCCTCCCCACGCCCCTCCCCCCGGTGGATTCCTCCACCTTGGTGCAGTATTACAGTTCAAATTCAATCAAGATTCTTTCCTTGCAAACATATACCAAACATAGAGTCCAGCTACTTATTGTCCAGATGGGTTGAACAGTTTCTTGGGGAGACCATTTCTGGTCCAAAGTTAGAGCTGGTAGAATATCATCACAGTCAATTAAGAGTCCCAATATAACATTAACAGCAATTTGTAACATTATGGAATTGACATGGTTTTGAGTAACCAGTATGTTAAAAAAAAAAAACAAAAAACAAGTTCTTAACCACAACCTATGATTAGCTCATTGACATTTCAATTTTAGTTTGTATACAGGACCGGCTGCTATATACCTTAAAATGGCTATAAGGTACCATTCAGCTGTCTCGTGTCTATTTCATTTTAGTATTTAGTCATTTGTTGTGTTGAAGTATGATTTTACTGATCTTGGCAGATTTTAGGATAATCTAGACTGGATTTCATTATTGTTTCAGTGTTGACTGAACACAAACTTAAAAGCTCTGTTATAATATTGTGACTGAAATTCGTGCTTCGTACTCGTAAGTCAATAAAACACCGGCTCCATTGATTTTTGCACATTTGCTTTTCCTATAAAAGAAAGTTCCAATTACAGCTTTATCTTGAACAGCACTCAGTAGTCAACTTTAGTACAAGATAAGTAATAGCTAGTTAAATGAGTAACTCTATGTCATTTTTCAATGCTTTTTTCTGGAGAGTGAAATCCCCAACACATCAAGTATTGTACTTTGGGTCTGGGCTGTCATTCCTGACATGGTTGTGTCCATTGTGGTTATATGATTGTTGTAAATTGTTAATACTATTATGTCCTGAGACTATGGTGCAAGTCAAAGAACTTCCAGAGGATTATGCTTTGTGTGTTGAATTCAGAATCATCTCCCAGAGTACCTCTATGATCAAAACAATAAGAGGGGTTTCTGTTTCCATTACTTTTAGTTTCTGTGACAGCAATTGAAGTGTATCATGCTTCAGAAACATCGACCACTGATGAAGACGTGAAGTCATCTGGCATTTGAATCATACGGTTCATAGAATCAGGTAAGATAGCTCAGTTATGACAGATATTACCACTGCCTAATTATCTTGCTTTGGTAGAAGAAATTCCATAGTCAGTTCTACATAATAGAGGTCAACAAGAGATCATACATCTCTATGGTAGACATCATTCAGTTAAAAATCAATATTAATTGAAAAAAATCCCTAAATTGCATAAGTACTCCACGCATGTTCGTTCTATCATGCTTTTAAATTGCTACACGCTCCTCGCCTTTCCCACTTACACTAGTTTGACTTCTTTCCTCTCCCATCAGCAGGTCTCTTCTAAGCTTATATTGCTACTTCTCAGGGATGATATTGCTTTATCTCTGCTGACCCATTATGTGTGTGGCACCAGACATTTGGAAAATCTTCAGTCATTACGTTGTAATGCTTCCAGATTATTGCTGAACCTTACTACTTTTGAATAAATACCAAACATATTTTAGCACTTTTAATGTATATTGACTTTGTTAATCATTTTATGTATATGCTTAAAGTTCATGACATGGATACATTGAATTATTTTTTTTAAATAAAATGCTATTTAGAGTTAATATGAATAAACAAATTGAGCAATTCATTTTAGCTGATCTAAGGTAAAATTTGATTAGATTAGCTGCCATCATCATTAATTAGCTCTTGGAAAAAGTAACAAATAACTGATTGCTTGACATTATAGGTCATGATTTCACCAACAATAATTATGAGCACACATGTAATTTTTTCTAAATATTTATTTTAATTGGAAAGTGAGATATAAAGAGAGGAGGAGAGACAATAGGAAAATATTCTGTCCAATGATTCACTCCACAAGTAGCGGCAAGAGCTGAGCTGAGCCAATCTGAAGCCAGGAGCCAGGAGCCTCTTCTGGGTATCCCCTGCAGGTGCAGAGTCCCAAGGCTTTGGCCCGTCCTCAACTGCTTTCCCAGGCCACAAGCAGGGAGCTGGATAGGAAGTGGGGCCACTAGGATTAGAACCAGTGCCCATGTAAGATCCCAGCGCATGCAAGGCAAGGACTTTAGTGCTAGGCCACCGCATAGGGCCCACACACATGTAATTTTATTACAATGCAAATTCTTAGGAGACACTAATACTTTCATAGCACAGTATTGATTAGATCCTGGGACAAGATATTCCTGTGAGGAACTGATTGGAAGAAATTGCTTAAAGGCAGCTAAACAGAATATAAACCTACCGAGCATAAACTGTTCATCTCTTTTGGTGTTTATAATTTTCTGAAATTAATATCTCACATAGTTTTAAACTGAAGTTAATATGTAAGGGACCATTTGTGCGCATGAATGTGTAAGTGAATCTAATTCTGAATAGCTATACAATTAATTGGCAATTTCTTTTTTATGAACTCCGATATTGCTTAAAGTCTAAAGCACTTTTAGGACCATATTTATTGTCCTGTTTGGCAACCAGAGTTGCTTGTTGCCATTGGAGCACTGTATATTAATTACCAAACTACCTAATAGAATACGTGTTGAGTCAGATCAATTGCATCTTCAGGGAAAACACACCATAAATACCCTTAATTGAGAATGAAAGTTTGTGAGTCCTGCTTTCCTTATATTTAGATGTTAATAAATCACCAGAGGCCAGAAAATAGCACTGGAAATTGAACTTCAGGAAAGTAATGTGTATCAAGTCATAAGGTTACTATGTAAATTTTATAACAGCACATATTGCTTAGAAGGTCAACAGATCATTGTGAAAACAATTTTGCATATGCATCCTTTTATATATTAGGCACTTAGTACAATGCTTCATACCAATGACAAGGATATATATATATATATATATATATATATATATATAGCACACAACATCCAGTATATTTGCCATGTTTGACAAGTCATAGATTCAGGAGTTCAAAGAGACCTTTAACATGATTGATCAGAATCGAGATGGTTTCATTGACAAGCAGGATTTTCATGATATGCTTGCCTCACTGCGGAAAAATCATTTTTTTTTTTTTTTTTCAGTTCTGGGTTTCAGGAATCCCAGGATTTATTCTCACTTGCTACAACAGATTTCTTCCAACCATGACGCAAAGTGACAGGTAAGTGACCGAGGGACATTCTTCCTGAATGCTTCTTGGTGGGTACAGGCTGAGTGGGGCTCCCACACTCTCATCTGGCCCTCTTTCTTCTCAGAATCATATACATAGTGTCAGCCACCTTGTACTATTTGAAATGTGTCCACCTGGCCAGGCAGGACAGAGACCTTGGCCTCCTCCACAGGAGAGGTAACTGTATGGAAGTGACTGTACTTTGGTCCCAGGGTCCAGCAGGCAGAAAATACTCCAATCAAATGAACAGAGCACATGCTCCTGTTTATTTTCGCAGAAAATGACTCATCCCTTCATTTAGTGCAACGGTAGGTCTCTTGTTCAAATCTCCTTAGTCACTGTTAGTGCTTGGGGAAAGCAGAGCTGGCAGGCCTTTAGAGAGCCACTGAAGCCATGTGGCTTTCCTTCCTTCATATGGAAATTCTGAATATATTTCATTCCCTCTCACATTGGTTCCTGTTCCTGATACCCCAAAGGAAGAAGATGATGGCCGCTTTACCTTAGTATACAATGTAAGGTAACCAGTTCTTCCAACTGCAATAAAGTATTTTAACAGAGCACTGTTTTTTTTAAAGTTACAATTCTCAGAAGACAGCCTTTGAACCTACTGGAACTAAGGCCAAGGAAACAACAGGCCTCTCCAGAAGTCTCAAATTTTAGAATATTTTGGAACATTCTGTACTTCTGGATTTTTCAAGTTTTACAAGGTTCTATTTTGATATAATATAGCTAAAATAATACAAGGGAAACTAGGTGGTAACGGGAAATTAAACAACTGTCATTGTTACTTCCCAGAAAAATATATTTCAAAAATGTTTAGGTTATTTTTAACTGTAATCGATTAGATTCAGCCACAAATTAGTTTTAGAGCTACTGACCATATCATATGGTATCAACCACTTTGATTGGATAAAATTTAGTTCCAAACACATGAATTTTTTTTGCTTCCTGGTACACCTCACTTCTAGGCATATTTCCAAGGGAAAATTAAGTATTCTCTGTTTTACTGTTAAACAGAATTGGATGTGATTTCTCTTCCAGCGATTGTTTTAAAACCCATAAACAGATAAGTCTGAAGTGTGACATTAAAAAATGTTCTTGGAAACTACTGATCTTTAACTTTTAAAAGTACATTTGGAAAGCAAGGACTCATCTTTACATAGATGTTTTAATTGTATTTTTAAGATAGAATAGCTTTGAAATACCCATAATTATTCTCAACTTGACAGTCTGAGAAAATGTTAGTATTTAATATAAAGTTAACAAAACAAGTATGTGAATATCCTTTAAATTGGTGTATTTAATGCTTCTCCTGGATAGTGGATGAAATGTTGTGTGTCATAGTGACCTTTTATATTACATGAAAAATCAGAGACAAGGAAAAAATGGTGAGAAAATTATCACCTGAGAGATTAAATCATTGAAAGCAAAAAAAAAAAAAAAATCAGTGAGAAGCTAAAAAATGAAAATAATTTTTTTTTCCATTGGATGTGTTTTCTGATCCCAAACGGGTGTGTACGTGTTGCATGTCTACAATGAAGTGATAGGTTTCCCCATAAAGCTGTAACTAAGTGAGAAGTTCAAGTACATAGCTCAGTTCAAATATACAAATGCAGTGTGTTCATCTGCTTACTGTAATCTCTAGTCTATACGACCTTGTCTGATGCAAATGCTAGTACATATGTCAGTATGATATCACAGCCCACTTGAAGAGTTTATAATTCAGATCACATTCTCATTTAATGAAGTGGAGGAGACAACTGGCACACCTATTTAAAAATCCATTTTGGCAAACATCATGTCTTCTAATCATTTCTTGTAAGCTAACTGCAGAGTTGTATGAGTGTGCTGAGTTGGGAAATAGTCTGTAAGTAGACAATTTTCTAACTGATAAACCTTTGTGCTTATAAATGAACACAGACAGAATTTTAAAGTCCTTGGGTGAAAGTCTGACCACTAATTTTCCAACCAAGATACTGCCTTTCAGATAAATAAATCATCATCAATGTAACCATGTTGGTACCAATGTTAGTAATAACATTACCAACATTACTAATGTTTTGACATCATTTTGACAAACATGCTTACTTTTGCTAACAAATATGACACATATGGTAAATTTATTGCGCTTTTATTTTTTTAAATATGCAATAGTGGCTTCTACCACAAAGTCAACTTGTTTCTAAAGATCCACAGACAAGACTTACACCCAAAAAGAAGCCTGAATTCACAGCCATTTCGGAGCAATGGTTCAAGTCAGCCTCCAACATCAGCGTTCCACTTCCGGTTCTGGATGCTTCCCTTCTGATCCTGTGTCCTGCTCATGTGTCTGAGACAGCAGCAGAATGTGGCCCAAGCACTTGAGCCCTGCCGCCAGTGCAGCAGATCCAAATGGAATTCCTGGTGCCTGGCTTCCTCTGAATTGCACCTGTCTTGCAAATAAATAGATCTTTGAAATTAAAGTGAGGAATATTAACTATTTTAGTTTCCTCTCATTTTCTTTTTAAAATACTTATTTTCATTTGAAAGACAGATTTTACATAAAGAGATATGGAGATTGAGTCTTCCATCCATTGGTTCACTCCCCAAATGGTTGCCAACAGCCAGAGCTAAGCTGATCCGAAGCTAGAAGCTAGGAGCTTCTTCTAGGCCTCCCACATGGGTACAGGGACCCAAAACCTCATGCTTTCCTCCACTATTTCTCAAGCCATGAACAGAGAGCTAGATTGGAAATGGAGCAGCCGGGACTTGAGTGGGTGCCCGTATGAGATTACGGTGCCACAGGACAGAGGACCAGTTTGCTGTGCCACAGTGCCTGCCTCTTCTCTCATTTTCTAAATAATATTCATGCATTGTTTTTTTTTTTTACTTTTTCTATTTTCAAGCTAGATCATTACAACATTTTTTTTTTTTTACTATTTAATAAATGATTCACCAGATCACAAATGTGTTAGGCTGTTTTAAAGTGTCCTGGCGATCTTCTTGCATTTTTCACTGATTGTAAGGGACTACTTACAAGAAACTGCTTTGAAAGCAGTAGGGACAGAAGCACACATCTATCAGTTCAGCAGTTGTTGGTATCCTGGGCACGTTTCCTCGAAATAGTTTTGACTCCTTGAGTCACAAGGCACAGTTCACTCGTTTACCTCGGTAGCAGTGTCTGAGAAATAACACCCAAAAATGTGTGTAGTGGAGATGAGAGATTCTTCTTAAATCAAGTGTCAGCAGGCAAACTTGGCTTTCAAGTCTGGAGATGTGTTGCATGGGCCTTCCTAAAACAGAAGTCACCGTCCTGATGAATCTTACTTGTGTAACTGATTTTTCACTACAATTATAGCAGATAAGATAGACTTTATTCACATTTCATCACAAGCCATCCGCAGTTTCTGTTCAAATAATTTTTTGATAATTCTGGCATGAACTTTGGACAGAGATACTACATATTTCCCACTTTGTTTTTCTGTTTCTGGGATCAGCTCATATTTGAGACTGTTCTGCCGGGATGCATTGCTGCTCTCAGAATTCTTTTCATCATGATGTTGTTCAGTGCTTTTTCTCTGGGTTCATGCATCCTGACAGTGTTTTTCACATGTATTTTTCTCAGCATGGTGTTGTTTATGATAGAGTTTATCCCTCAAACAAGTTTTCATTTATCCCTCTTCACGTGGTCACAAGCCTCAAGATCTTCCTTCTTTTTCTTCCTCTCAGGACACTCTAAATGATGCTCATGTTGTTCACAATGCAATTCAATACATTCATTCTGTGACGTGGTGAGAGCCACAAATTTCCTGTCTTGGAGAGAAAGAAGTCAATTTCATGAAGCCCATAGTTGGAAAATAGGCCAGAATTTAAACACACACACAAACAAAACAAAAACCAGCAGAACTCTCAGAAAAAAATGGTAGGAATTAAAAATCTTGAGCCATTATCTGCTGCCTCTCAGGTGGTTTAGTGACAGCTGAATCAGAAGCAAAGTGGCTGAACCTCAAACCAGACACATTTACGAAGGATATAGACATCTCAAATGGCAGTGGTACCCACTGAACCACAATGTCTGCTACCCACCCCCCAAAAAAAACGCCTTAAGACTTCATAATGAAAATGCAAAGAATCCAATTTCTGTTTTTCTTTCACATAGGCAAAGAAGTTTTGTAGACTGTTCTCCAAAGAAGTTACATATGTTTGCCACAGGTACATAAAAATACATTCAACTTCATTAGTTGGTGGGGAAATGCAAGTCTAAATCACATTTTGGAATGGATATAATAAAGAAAATATGCAGTGATAAAAATGTGGTGAGGATGTTGAAATCAAGGCCTCATTTACTGTTGATAGAAATGTAAAATGATGCATTCATGTTGGAAAGCAGTCTTCAAAATTCAACCATAGCATTCCCGTCTGATACAAAAATTCCACTCTTAGGAATAAACCAAAGAGAAATGAAAATCTAAGACCACAAGGATTTAGACACATAGGTTCTCGGCAGTATTACTGATGATATCTGAAAGGAAGAAGCAATCCAAATATCGATCAGTTGAAGAACTGATAAATAAAATGTGGCATGTCTACTCATTATTCAACCATTTAAAGGAAGGCAATTTTAATCCATGCCACGACGGGGGAGTCTAAAAGCCTCTGCATGAAAGAAATCCTACAACAAAAGATGCTTCAATTGACCAAAAATGTGGGGAATTGGCAAATCTATTTTGATGGAGCTTTTTGTTGTCTATAGTTAGCACAGGAGGAGAGAATAAAGGTTTGTGGCTGAAGAGTGCCTTTTAACGGGTTAGGGAGGAGATGAAAATATTCTAATGATGGATGAGCAATTGGAGGTTTTAAAGTGTGAATGATAGAGTGCATGGTATGTGAACTGCATATCAACAACTTACAAATACACTAGAAAGGTGCTTTCTGGTTTCCTCCGTCATCCAGGCTGCACTCCAGGGACTCTATGACTGAGGTTCAGGTGCAGTTCTGGAACTTCGCGTCAGTATTGATCCTTTGCTTCCTTTCTCGCTTTCACTGCACCCCGGCTCTTCCTCTGTTTCTTTATTATTTTGTTGGTGCATACCCTCCACCATCACACTCTACTTCCCCTATCCCAACCGAGAAGATTGCCGAGAAAAGATTCATACCTGGCACATTTTTAAGACAGTTGAATATCCTTAAAAATGTCCTCATCATTCTGGTACTTAATAGTTTATATAGGAATAAAATAATTTTTATTCAAAATATTGAGTCAATTATGACATTTTAATTTTCAATGATATGACTGAAAATTCAGTTTTGACTCGTGATCTGTGTATGTCTTTGTTTTTGTTTTTTGGAAGGTTTCAGCATCTTTCCTTCATTACTGATATTAAAAACTATTATGACAAGTTGGGATTTTTATGTGAATGATAGCACTCATTATTCTGTGTTATTGTTGATCGTTACTGTATACAGACATATGTCTAATTCTGGGGCATGCAGTTTAACTTTCCTTTTATAATTTCTCTAAAATAATATATTATTTGTTAGGATGCTATCACTTAGAGGTATTAAGACATAAGAAGACCCACAAATTGGATCCTAAACAATGACTCAAATTATCTTTGATGAATGTGTAAAGTACACGATTTCTTCCTCAATGTGAAAATGAACATTAGTACCAGAAATATTGTTATCATATATTAAAAACAGTAATCAACGATCTGTAAGAGGCCCAAAAGAACTTCAGCAGATCGGTGCATATTTTCCAAGAAGTGTTAAGAGGATTTTGCTTTCTTTTCTAGGGATTCCTATAATCTTCAGCTAAAAGACAAAGCATCGTTTTGCTCTTGAGTCATATCAGGAATGAAGTATGAATTTAGATAGTCACTATGCCTCACTAAGAGTATTCTGAGCAGCTGAGGGCAACAGATGTGATGGACATAAACTTAGAAATGAACCATGGTCTGATTGCTGACATGGCCAGCAGGTGCATGTTGTGGTTACTGAGGCTCAGTAGCTGTTGTGGAGATGCTGCTGGCTGAGCCTTGCTGCAGCAGAGGATACACCCTCCCCCAGGGTGTGGGCTGAGAACAGCTTCCCTGGCTGGCTGGCATTCTTTTGAGTTTCCTGATTTGTTTTTCTGTTTTTGATCTCATTCACTCCTTTATCTTACATAAGAAGTTCACTTACTATTTGCCTCATGACTTAAGAAAGAAAATAGCATAAAATTTAACCAATTTAAGAACTCCAAATGTCCCAAAGAAAACTTAAGATTTAGAAAATTATTATTTAGTACTCTTTATGCCTGACATACGCACAAACAGTAGAGCCAAAATCTTGCCCCTCAAGAGCCTTTCTCATTGTCAAGCTCTCAGAAAGCTAGCAGATCCTACTATGAATTTGGCTCTATCCTGCACAGCCCTGAATTTGGAGTGAAGTAGGGAAAACAGAAAGGAGTCAGAATGCTGGTAAGTAAACCCAACTTCTTTCATAAAGGGCCAATTGTAAGGAAAATCAAGCACGTTGGAACATCTGCAATAAACGACCTTAATCTCAATAACAGCCCAAGGTGCTACACCAGTAGCAAAATTTAATAATTGGCTTTATAACATGATAAATGGAATATAGACCAATCTCTTCTCCCCTAGTACTTATGTATACTTTATGTTTTTAAAGCTATGATAAAATCGTGATCCTATTTTTTTTCCTGAGCATTGGATCTTGTCTCTAATAGTGAAATAGAAATAGTTAGAACCCTAGCTGCTCTACAGTCACTAATGAGTTTATCTTCCAGTGTTGTTTATCTATAGGAAATGCTGAAATGTATTTGTGATGTAATAAAATATATGTGCTGTTTGCTATTTGTTAATGAATGTTCTCCAGAGAATATTGGTCACAAAACTCTTTTTTAATTATTATCTATTTCTATTGCAAAGTCAGATATACAGAGAGGAGGAGAGACAGAAAGATCTTCCCTCCGATGGTTCACTCCCCAAGAGATCACAACAGCTGGATCTAAGCCAATCTGAAGCCAGGAGGCAGGAACTTCTTCCGGGTCTCTCATGCGGATACAGGGTCCCAAGGCTTTGGGCCATCCTCCACTGCCTTCCCAGGCCACAAGCAGGGAGCTGGATGGGAAGAGGGACTGCTGGGACACAAACTGGAGCCCATATGGGATCCTGCGGTGTTCAAGGCGAGGACTTTAGCAGATAGGCCACTGCGCCCAACCTGGCTACAAAACTCTTAAGAGAGACACTGTTAGATCTCATTTTAGGGTTTGAGAAGAAGACAAGGCAGCAGCCAGTTAAAGCAGAAAACAGTTTATTTACACAGGTGAGTACAGAAGTAAGGGGGTATGTACACAGAGAAGGTTCACCTGGCATAGGTCAAAGGCAGGTGGTTTGAAGACAGGCTTCATTCTGCCTGGGCAGCAGGCAGAGTCCCTTCTTAAACAAGGGGCCAGAACAGGTGGGTGGGGACATGAAGGAAGATTCCTTGGTAAAGCTTACAATGCATTCATCACCTTAGTAGTTGGGAATGTCATAGGCAAGGGACTTTCAGGAACTATAAAGGTTTCACTAGCCTGTAGATGATCTAGCTGTACATAGTTTCACTGCGTTTAAGGTGTAACCTTGGTGGCGCAGCAGGTCCCAACAGTCACCTGCCACACTAAGCCTTGTTGCTAACTTGTACTAGTTGACATGGTTTCCTTCCATAAAATAAGCACGTAGAGACTGGCATACACATTATCTTTGCTTTTTGTGGCTTCAGGTGGCACTAAGCTCTCAGGACCTAGAAAGAATGAGGTAAGATACTTGCATGCTATAATGTTAATATTTATGTTAATATTTATGATCTAGAAAGAGCTCTAGAGACTTAAAAACACCAAAACACAAGTTCCAGTTAGGAAATAGACGAATGCATGATCAGACATTTTTCAAAGAATGAAACGTAAATGGCAGAGACACATGAATAAGGGATCAAGATCACTAGCCACCAAGAAAAACTCAAACAGAAACCACAATAATCCATCTTGCACTATGTAAAATGGCTGTCATCCAATAATTTTTTTAAACATGCTGATGAAAATAAGGAGAAAAAGGTGCCTACTCCACTGTGAGTGGGAAGGTAATCTTACAACCATTATGGAAGACAACATGAGAATTTATCCCAAATCTGGAAATAGATACACCATGTCACCCAGATATCTCATTCCTGGTAATTTACTCAAAGGTAATAAAATAAACATATTATAGTTATTTGAAAATGACTACAACTGGAAATCATTAGCCTCAGTGAAAGAAGCCAATCCCTGCAAGATAGATATGTTATTACTCTTATGTGGCAGTTAATATGGAATGCAAAAGAATACAAGAAAGAAACTGACGTCTCATGATTTGGTTAATGCAGTTAGTCTTGTCTGTCTTCCTGTGGAGCAGTGGTCTTTCTACCTTTTCACCTATTGAACATTGTGGCTAATTGTGCATTAAATCTGTGATTATACAGCACATTGAAATTATATCATTGCCAAAATCATAGCAAGAAAACAGGAACTATGAAGTACATGAATTCTGTCCTCTTTATATTAGTAAAAAAAAATTGAAGAAGAAAAGCTCTGGGTTTCTTAGTTTTCTAGAAGTTTTTTTTTGGTAATTAATGACTATCAATTAGCTGTCACAAATAGACAAAACATGTGATGCTTGTCCTGTTTTTACTCCCCAAATCACTGCAATAGTTGAGGATGGGACAGATGGAAGCCAGAGAAGGCCAGAGCTTCATGGGGTCTCCCTTGAAGAGCGAGGGGCCCCAGGAGTTGGCATATATCTTGCTGTTTTCATCAGGGCGCAAACCTGGAAGGGGAGCAGCCAGCTTTGGCTTGGGCAGCCATGGCTACTGTGATCATCTGGAGACTAACTGGTGGATAATTCACAGTGGATGCCAACATTGCAGGTGGCAGCTTCACCCTTCAAGCCATATCGTCGGACCTGTCATTTGTCATTTCTGTTGGACATATTTGACCTCGAATTTCAATCAACACTATGTCTCTGATGAAATCTGTGTGGGAGACATCTGAGATCAAAGGATGTGATTTCCTTGGACCAAGTCACCCCAAGGGGCCTCTGCGAATGACCACAGTCCTACCTAGCCTTTATAGTCCCTTGCTCTCAGAAAAAGGCAGTGCTTGTATAGTTCTTGAGAATATCTGAGCATCTGTATTTTGCAATGTATCATTTTTCCTTCAGTATTTCTTACAGTTAACGTGAGGCTATGTTCTTTACTAGCAAATTTATAAACGATAAAATCCATGAATATATATAATTTTTAAAATACATCGCTTAAAGATATCTTAAAATGAGTAATTCATAATATTTTCCCAAAAGAAAATTGGATCAATGCACCAAAAACACTACCCAATTCCTTCCCCCATCTGCTCTTTGATGTTATGTGTGTATATACACATACATATTAATTGGGAGATTGTAAAACACTTTTTATGAGATGGTAAAAACTATACAGGAGAATATCTATCAATAAAACATCAAATGGAGGAAGGGTGCAGCGTATAGGTAACTTCTCTTTGGTGGTGAAAAGAGAATGATTTCAACACAAAGAAGGGAGATTAACCCAGAGCAAGGTACAGGATTCCTCACCAGCTGTTTAAATAGAAGGAACGGTATGTGGGGAATTTTTGAAAATCGTAAGATTATCTATAATAGCTGGATTTGGGGATGACATATCCATCATTAGTGTAGATAACAGATTTCTGCTAAGGAAAGTATTTCTAAAATTAGAAATGTAAATGTATGTTTATAAAGTAAATGAGTAATATTAAAATTCAATTATTGAGCATTGTTTTCAAATTTATGCTATTATAATAGATGCAAACGATCATGATTTCCATGTTTGTCACATTGCATTGTCTAAATTAAACAATACATGGGACAAAAGGAAACACAAAAGTAGTGCTGAGATGCTGAAAAAAATACATTCCATAGAAACTGTCAGGGGTAGGGATAGTAGACATAATAGAGACATGCACTAATTTAATTATAAATCTTCTATTATTTGTAAGAATATAAGGAGGCCATGTCTAAAGATTTAAAAGAAAGTGTGAATGTATTGTATCACTCAAAAATTAATATCAAAGGAGAGATGAAATTATAAAATGTAATCAAATGAACATTACTAACTTGGAAAGTTTAACAGCTACAATTAATGGGGATCAGAAATCAGCACATCTGATATTTTGAACATATGGACATCTGCATTCTAAAACATTAGTATTGTTTTCATGTAAAATCTTTGACTTTCTTGAATGTTAGGATGATTCTTATTTTGTAGAATAGGTGTTAACATTCTTCCCCTTTTCCTTTTTGGGAATAATTTTCAGGTAATTAATATTACTTCCTCCCAAATGTTTTCTGAAATATAGAGGTGAAGACTTCTGAATGTGTAACTTTCTTTGTGGATTGTGACTGGATTATTAATACAATTCTTTCATTTGTTAATACATCTTCCTTCTTTACTTTTGCTTTCCTTGTATCCTCCTAGGAATTAGTATTTCAGAAATAAAAATGGCATACTATGATCAAGGGGAAGCATAAAAAGAGTTGAGGGATAAATGATTATAAACAATCTATTGCATAATAGATTATACAATCAGATTAGAAACAAAAAATAAGTGTTTCTAAAAAAATTTGTAAGAAGATTTTTGAAATCTTCCTAATGTATTATCCAAGATCTCACAGGAAACAAAACTGAATAGAATGATGCTAGATTATTTACATGTATGTATATATGCATGCACACATAAGTATAAATGAACATACATATGTGTGTGCATGCATACATATATACATATGCATAAATGTACTTATGCATGAGGTAATTATTAGGGAAATTAGTTCATATGATTGTGGAGGCTGAGGGTACCACAGCAAGTCACTGGAGGGCCAGCAAAGGTGTGACAAAACTCGGTGCCAGTCTGAATACCCATGAGCTAGGAAAACCTAATTCAAGGTCCAACTCCTTGGAAGCTTGGAGGAAGGACATGGCAAATCCCAAGTCCAAAGTCCAAAAAAAACTGGAGTTACAGTGTTTAAAGACAGGAAAATTGCATGACCCAGGTCCAGAAAAGAGCAAATCCATCTTTCTTGTGTCTTTTTGTTCTATCCAGGCTCTCAGAACATTGAAAGATGCTCATTCTCATTGAGTGAGCTCTGACTCTCTTCATACTCTGATTCAAACACATACACTTCTGGAAACACCCTCTTCAACACACTTCTCAAGAAATAGTTACCAGCTATCTGCATATCCCTGTAATGTAGCCTTGTTGACAAATCTGTCATCATATTCATTTTATAGAACATTAAGCTATTTACTCTATACTACTTTAAAGTATGCAAATATTGAAAGCATTCATATTATGAAAATAACAGATAAGTACCAAGGACACTTGTACTTGAATATCATTCAGATGCTTTCATTTACACATATAAAGACTGTTTATGATTTTTGTTTTGCATATGAGTCACATAAATTTGAAACAGGCCTACTACTGTTATAAGTGCTGCACCCATAAATTCTGATGAATATTACCGTCTGTATGAAACCAATTAAACTCAGAGAAGACTCAAATAAGAACCAAAAGCAAATGCACTCAGAAGCATGCTTGCCTTTCAAATTTGCATTACAGCTGAGATACCAAACATAAAAAAGTATTAAGGAGTTGCATATGAGAAAGCTCTGATGCTAACTGCAGGTCTGTCACTCAAAACCGACAATCTTGAGCAGGTTACTAGGTCTCTCATAATGTCTATTATCGCACTTATTAAATGCAATAATAATCGTTTTAAAATAGTAACAGCATCTTATTGGCAGACATGGTTGGAAGAGTAAATGTAATATGGCATGTGCTTCACAAAATCATAAGGAGATAATGAGCACTCAGCATTGTTTGCCTGCATCATTGTAAAAACGACAGTGAGATGTATTCTTTGAGGTTTGACAATCAGCTGTCCCTGCTGTCGTGAATAATTTGTTGGAAGATGAACTTATATTTGTCCTAATGTAAGAGTGTAAACATAACTCTATTTTGCTCAGTTTTCAGAAGCTGAAGACTATTACTTTAAAAATTTGTAGTAAAAACAATTGTAAAAATTTGAGAAGAAATGGAATCTGCATGAATCAGTTACATAGTCATTTACAGAAAGGAAGCTGGTTCTCCTTTCTGAATCAGTCCCTTTGGGTTGCAGTGCAGTTTGAATTGTTCTACACATTTATTTATCTCACAACTTTCCTTGTTTGTTTGATAACATCCAGTTTCAAGGAGTTGCAGGGGTGACCTCTTTTCTAGTCCAATACTAACAACCCCAGATTGAGAAGAAAAGATTGATGTTGCTGATTAATTAATATTTTTCTCACCAAAATAATTTTCATGAAGTTTGGAGGGTCTGGAGTTTCTTAATGTCTGGAACATCATGAAACATGTTATTGAAACTTTTATCTTACTAGTTTATTGATGTGACTAAAGAAGACATTACACTTACTCCAGATTAACTGTGGCCCAACTTATCTTATGAGGATGAAAGGAAGTTAAATTTAAGCAAAATATTAACACAGATGAATCTTGAATTCAATAATTTCTTATGTTCCATGTCCTGCAATTTCTAATTCCATACTTAGAAAGGTCAATTCCTATCCTAACTTGCAAGTATCACTCTTACTCAGAGTTAGAACTTTAGGGCGTACTTAAATTATTTAATTCTATTTATATGTGGTGTGTGAGGAAGCTTCTTATTGATATCTTTCATAAAGTTCTTTTAATCTATGAAGTTCCTTCATTGTCACCATGAAACACTCATCATTTTATTCAGCCATTACAGTAGTTCTCTAACTTGTATCTTGCACTGGCCTTTCTATTGTGGCCAATTCCTGTCACTGGGATCCCCTGACCATGCCTCCTTTTCTCTTCCATGTCATACATTAGCAGGTGTAATTTCCAAATTCTTCTGACTTCACTTATCTTTGGCAAATCTACTGATCTCACAATACCTTATTGATCATGTGAGCTCCAGTCTATGAAGTTGGCTGACACTGAGTGGTACTCTTCCCCTGAGGTCTACTACCACCCATTACAGAGATAACCAAGCCACCTTACAAAAAGTGAACCACTGCTCAGAAACTCATCTTGATAGTGTGACTGACTCAGCTCTGTTGGACTCTTGGTCTCAATCACTGTTTTCAAGAACTTTTTTTCATCAGTCATCATTTGAACATCTTTATCTGACTCCAGATAGTGTTAAATACTGTTCGTTAGGTCTGATGGCCAAAATTGTAAGGGTTTAACCCTTGTAGATGCAAATGAAATGCCTAATTTCCATTTTACCCATTTATACTTTCTAAATGAATATTTGAATACATGAACACAAGAGAAAATGTTAACATACAGCATACTTAAATACAAATAAAGTAGTTAGTATATGTGAAGCTTTTGTAAAGGAACTAATTCTTGACAGCAGAATTCTGGACTTTTTACCATTGTCAATATCTACAAAGTCATGATAAACTTAAATATCAGAATGATGAACTTGTGACTCTTGTTGAAGGATTATACTATTGTAATAATATAGGAGAAATCAGTGGAGGGGACCTGAGGATAGAAGGGGAAATCCCTGAGCTTATGGAACTGTGTCATGAAAAAAAAAATAACTGAGTAAAAATAAGTGGTACACTAACAAAATGAAAAAATAAAAAAGCAAGCACACCCACACACAATAATAAAGTTCCTTATAGAATTTTACATTACCAGAGTATCATTGAAAGTGGTGTTATTGTTATGTTTACGTACAAGTTTTTAAAATACTGTTTCTATTTTGCATAAGAATAAAGAACCAAAATATAACCCAATGGTGGTACTTTAGTAAGTTTGTGGAAATATGGCTTAAAATATATCTTCTTTTATGTGCAAAAGAATTTGAAGTCTGTGCACAGTTTGTTTATAATAGGCATTTTTTATGATCTTCTTTAAGTACTCAAATGAGCCTAAATGCAGAAATGATCACAAATATATACCTGCATTTAGGCTAAATTTGGAGATTATTTGGGCTCCAAAGAAATGCTACATAATGTCTTAATCTGATTGGCTATTATCAAATGACACAGCCTCTAGTCCTCTTACCCCTGAAAAGCTGGCACTGGCTCCGTCACGCCACTTCAGTCAGCACCTTCTAGAACACTCTCTAGACTGCTCTGAAGATAAGTCTGAATGAGTGAAGAATTTCTGGGACTTTGTTCTCTTTCCCCAGGATTGAAGAACACTCATTACTTCCTGTGGGTCTGTATCAGGTGTTTTATTTGTTTCTCTCTCATCTGCAATCCTTTCTCATGAATCCTATTCTCATGAATACTTTAAAAATGCATGCCATCTTCAATTAGGAACTTACACAATCGAAAAGAAAGAAGAGAGGCTTGGGGAAGCCCAATAAGGAAGGATGAATCCAGAGTTCATTCAGTAGTTATTAAATTATCTGGATAATTTAGGAGGTTTTATCATATGTTCTCTTCCACTGAACTTTTCACTGATTAAAGTTTCAATGTTAAAGTTTCTGTAAATATTGCCAAAATGAAAGTTCTAAGAATAAATGTTTTTATTTGATTTTGAAACTTCCCAACATTTTAATGATTTTTGCCATAAGTAGATTTAATTTTTAACTTTATTTTTAATATCAATAGAGAAAGTGTTAACTCACTGCCAACCCATTTTCAGGCTGCCATGTACTGGAATATTATGAGATGAAAAACTTTCCAGAAGACCTATTAAAATATTTTAAATTAGTATTTCTGGAAAATAAACAGCAGACTTACTCAATTTTTCAATTTTCCAGAGCCAATATTTTTATTATTTTTTTCCTCCATATTACTGTTTGGTGTTCCAAGGACTAGATAATCCCTATTGGGTTTCAATTCAAACTTTCCCTACTAACATCCAAATGGAGTTTTCAAGGGAAAATGACTTTTTCAACGTACTACCAAATTCAGAATTAAGTGGTATAATAAGAATATTTCTCTGGCACTGATTTAGTCTTGAAATTCAAGAAGTCAAATTTGTAAGCTAGAATTAGCTGGGTTAAGTGAAGAGCAGAGAGACAAGTCAGGAGAGATAGAGTAGGGATTCAACGGAAACAGATTTTCTCGTCACTCTCTTCACAATGACTGCTCCCCACAGCTCTGCGTGGGGTATAAACTGATCGTTTAGTCTAAATTGTATGTTCCCATTGTGCCAAACTGTATGCTTAACCTATGCTAGTTGGATTTGTTTTCAAATATTTTTAGATTAGTTTGTATCAGTTTAGACACACACATAGCATAAACATGCATTTATGTGCACACATACAGAATATTCACACAGATATATGCATGCAAACATATAAGCTCTAATAAAATATTATATAAATTACAGTACTATTAGCACATCCAACAGCGTAGGGG
This sequence comes from Ochotona princeps, assembly GCF_030435755.1. Taxonomy (NCBI): domain Eukaryota; kingdom Metazoa; phylum Chordata; class Mammalia; order Lagomorpha; family Ochotonidae; genus Ochotona; species Ochotona princeps. The sequence goes on along the minus strand of NC_080839.1, from coordinate 52,405,146 downwards.
TAGATGTTGTAGCGCAGCAAGTTAAGCTGCCACTTGAAATGTTTGGATAGTGTATCAGAGTGTTTGTATCCCGACTCATCCACTCTTGATCTCTATTCCTGCCTACGTAGTTGGGAAAACAAGGGAATATGACACAAATAGTTAATTCCCTATCATTCATGATGGAGTCTTTGGCTTCTGGCTTGAAATAGTCACAGCTGTTGCAGGCATTTGGGGAGTGAATAGCAAGCAGAGGGAAGCTTTCTCTCTTAATCACTCTACCCTTCAAATAAGTGAATGAAAATATTTTTAATAATTCTAAATTATTTTCTTGAAAAGTTTCCTTGAACTTATAAAGGATGAATATGTTGAAATAAAATTTATGTGATAAACATTTCTATCATATAGATAGAGAAAATGTTAAGGTCAGAGGAATTTAAAACACTTAGAGGAGTTGTGAACTTAGAGTGCTTAACAGATGCTTGTAAATTTTCACTTACTTTGAAGACACCAAAACTAAGTCATAGGTAATGTGTAACAAGTGTGGTTTATGGAGAAATAAGATCTGGAACACTATTTAAAACACTTAAATGCCACATCGCAGTTCCTGTTTGGGTTCTACAGCACTTGCAGATCTTAAGGAAGTCAAGCAGCAGATAGGAAAGTTTCTCTTGCTCTATCTCTAGAAAAAAAAACACCCTAAGCCACAACAACCTCTTGTGTTGAAGTCAACCCAGAGGAGCTTGGGTTTGCAAGTGCATCTCCATAACTGCATCATTAGCCCTTGTTTTCAGCATGACACTTTCACAAACCTATTGGTGAACCTGACCTATACTGAGAAACATCAGACTTCAAACTGCTCAGCAGAAGCCATAACTGAACAATGGTAATTTCAGGCAGCGAAGAGTTAAATTCATTTTGTTGTTCTCTCTTTAAAATTGAAAATCATCTTTTTCTAAATTCAAAGGAATAGACTGTTTTTATCATTCTATACTTAATTCCATTAAATTAGAAATTCCTACTGACTAGTTTTCTTATTTTGGCCACAGTGAAACCTAAGGGAGAATTTCCTAAGAACTTGCAAAAAAATTCTGATTATGAACAGAGAGGTAATTTCTGGCAGCTCTCATAATGTAAGTGATGCAATCGGTGTATTAATGAACACTAAATTAAAGTATCACATTAATAATCAAAATGTAGCCTTAAGTGGCTATAAACATTAATTTCACTAACTGTAAGTGTACTATTAATTTAATACATTTAACTAGGCAACCAAGAAAAAAAGAGAGCCATTTCATAGTAAACATTTATAAACTGATGCTTCCAGAAGCATGGGTGTGGTATATTAGTGACTGTTTCTGTAAGAAACTCACATGAAAAGCAGAAAGTTTTTGGACTGTATTTTTCTATCCAGTAAATTATCCTATTTTTTTAAGATTCATTTTTTTATATTGCAAGGTCAGATATACAGAGAGGAGGAGAGACAGAGAGGAGGATCTTCCATCTGATGATTCACTCCCCAAGTGACCGCAATGGCTGGAACTGAGCCAATCCAAAGACAGGAACCAGGAGCTCTTCCAGGTCTCCCACGTGGGTGCAGGGTCCCCAGGCTTTGGGCCATCCCTCATTGCCTTCCCAGGCGGCAAACAGGGAGCTGGATGGGAAGCAGGGCTGCTGGGATTAGAACTGGGCGCCTATATGAGGATCCAGCACATTCAAGACAAGGACTTTAGCCGCTAGGCTACCGCACCGGGCCCAAATCATCCTAATTCTAAAGTCAAACATATCATTAAACATATGTCAGAATGAGTAAAATGAGATTAAATTTTCTACAAAGTAACATAATATAAACTTTTTACTTTAGTATGAGTTATTTCAAGGACAAGAGAGAGAAAGAGAGGTGGTGAGAGAGAAAGAGCTAGAGAGCAGGCGAGCATAGTTTCATTGTCTGATTCACCCTCCTAAAGGCAGCCATAGCCGGTACCGAGCCAAACTTAATCCAGCAGTTAGGAACCTAATATGGGACTTCTGCTAGGACACCACCTGATGCCTGCACGAGTGTACAAAGGGAGCCTAGAATCAGAAATCAACGTGGAATGTAAATGCTGGACCTCCAGGATGGGAAACAGGTGTGTCAAAGCAGCACCTTAACCACTGACATAAACACCCACCCACCCAATGCTTGCAGCTTAATATGAGCTCCCAATTTGCTCAAAGAAATAACTAGTGGAGGAATTTAAGACCAAGGCATTTTTATTCTAATATAATGAATCCATATTTTCAATACTCTGCTACTCACTTTTCTGTTTAGGTTATTGTGTACATGTTTAGGTACACAAAACACATACATTATCACAAATGACATGCATATTTATTATTTTTTCCAAATGTCAAAAGGAATTACACTTGGGGCTGGCACCATGGCATAACAGCTTAAGCCTCCATCTGTGGCAGCAGCATCTCATATGTGCACTGACTTACGTCTTAACTGCCGCACTTCCAATGGGAAAGGCCTCTCGGCTTCAGACTGGCCCAGCTCCATCCACTGGGGCCATATGTGGAGTGAATCAGAGGGTGGCAGATTTCCGTCTCTGTCCTCTCTGTGTTGTAATGCTGCCTTTCAAATAAAATTTGAAAAGGGAGAACAAACGATTCATTACTCTGAATACGCATCAGTAGATGGAAATCAACCAAACTGAAAAAGCGATTGGGGGTGAGGGGGATCAAGAATGACTAACACTCGGACAACCCATCATCTGGTGGACTTAGGAGATATAATCGACATTCCCTATTATTCCAGCAGAGCAATTTCAGAATCTGAAAAATGTATATTATGCCTATAAAATAGTTGAAAGATCTCTAAGCTTATGGAATTTCTTGGTGGTAAATAATGACTAAGTCACCTGACCTTAAACTAGTCTGCCTAGTGACCTATCATGATTTGCTTGCTTTCCCTGCAATGCTAACCAGGGAAGACCTCATCCAAGCACCATGCTGTGATGCTGTGCAAGCGTTTCTGTTGCGCAGCCATGTGCACATCTCCAGATGTCAAGCTCTAAGCTCTGACAGCTGCTTTCAGACCCTTAGCTTTCCAATGGTATGATTACTCCTTTGGCTTTATTTTTGAGGACTATTCTGTTTTCAGTGTTACCCATTTTATTTCTGCCACTGAATATAGCATCTTTCTTGTAGATGTGCCTCCACAATCCCACAGACCAGATTTCTGATGTATCAGCCAAAAGTAACAGTATATCCAATCTTGAGACACAGTTTTCTGAAGCAAAGCCTTGAACGGCTCACCTGCTTGTGCTTTGTTAAAAGTTGCCTGTTTGACTGAAGAAGGCCTTTTGAAGAAATATTGTATGGAAGTTGTGCTCCATTGACGATGGTGTGACTTGAGGAACCAATCATTTAATATTCTCACATACTAACATCTAAGAACTCGTGAAAAGATACCGTATTTCAACACAAATCTTCACAGAATTACAATAGAGAAGATGCAGTACAGTATTTTAGGGGTAGCATGGTCCACACGATTTATTTTGCTGATCTCTTTCTGTATGTAGTTAAAGCTTATTTTTAAATTGCAAGTGAACATTTCGATTGCCTTTATCTGAGCCTTATGTTCTAGCACTACATCATCTCTGCATTTCCCATCTCAATCAAAGATTTTAGGATTCTTTTAAGCATGTATTTTCACATGGTAGAAACTTTGAATATAACATGAAGATGGATTCTGAATTCTGATGATCAAGAAACAGTGTATGACATAACCCTGCTTATCTTACAGGTTTTGTCAAATAAGCACAGGTGGGTTACAAATTGAGACTTTGTACAGGTCCTTCAAAAAGTCACTAGAATTTTTTGGCTGGAAAACTGACATGGGACTTGAAACTGTCATAGTATTTTCCAGCTGCTAAACACACAGAAAATCTTTGTACTTCCCTAGTTGCACTTCCTTTTCTGTAAATAAAGCATGCCTGGCCTGAGCCCCTGCTGGAAGGAGCTGGAAGGAGCAAGGCTCTGCAGCCCTTCATGGTGCTCTGCAGGGCGCGGAGAAGGGCTCCTTACGTCTGGATTAGAAATGCTGCAAGCACTCGCAGGGACATGCTGTTACACAGGAACTGGGTCTGCATTTTAATTTTATACTTTTCCTGTTAGAAAGAAAAAAAAATCACTTGTATTTTTAATATCACAAGATTCCACCTCTATTCCAGTTCCTGATAGTTTTTTTTAAATGTCACCTTTCCATCTTAATTGTTTAGTGCAGTGTTTCTCCAACTGTGAACTCTTCAGATTAAAAGTATCAGAAGCACATAAACCCAGAATCTATTCTACTATTTCAGAAATGTACACATTTTATGTATACTTAGGGTAATGCTTAAGCCAAAAGTTAGGGAATCCTTACTCCTTGTTAAGGGAAACAAACAAACAACAACAGCGAAAACCACACAAAACTGTGTTTGGGATTTATAAAAGGGTGGCCGTTGTTATCAAAGCTATGTAATTAACATATAAAGAACATAAATATTCACCAGAAACTAGAGTCACCCCCAGTTTTATAAATATTTCATTTTCAATGTTAAGATTTCTTTTAGAACCAAATGGAACTTTAGATACCATGCAATCCAACTGTTACATTATCTGGCTGAGGAAACTGACAACAATAGCTATCCTTCCTCCATTTATTGAGCACTTAAATATGCTGGACATTTCAATAAGCAGTTTATTGATTTAAACTACGCTGCTAAAAGACCTGAAGAGGAGTTATGGATATTCAGTATTTAACTGACAAAGATGGGAATTCTAGATCTTCACACATAGACATAGTCTCTGATTTTACCCTACAGCTTTTCATTTTCCTAGAAGGTGAACACCAAACTGTTATTGCAAGCCCTTACAATGGATCGCAAGTACTCATAGCACTTTCACAAAACGTTTGCCATCCTCTCACATTTTCGTGGCCTTTAGAATGAAGGCTAGACTGTCACAATGTCACCTTAATTACTTAAAACACAGAGCATGATGTCATTAAAATCAAATGCATACAAAGCAGAAGAATACAAAGTTTTCTGTAAAAACTGCCAAAATTTGTTTTTAAAATCTGTGCTTACTTTTGTAAGGAAGAATGATTCCTTGTGGTGTTTGAGAAGTAATTTAATTGCGCATTAATTGTACATTCAGTGTTGTGTCAGATCCTGAATGTTTCTTCTAGTCATTGATAAGCATCCTTATATTTTCTGTTGCCCAGGAAATCGTGCATTTATTTAAATTCCCAAGAATGTATAAGTTCAAAAGCCGCATCCTTTCCGTGACATATTTCAGACATAGATTCCTGTGTCTTAGCCTTCCATGTCTTACAGAAAAAAAACAAAACACAAGTTTTTGTGGCTGAAATTCCATTCTACGCTATAGTGCTGACCCGATTTTTTCATCTGTAAGTCAGACTGATTTTTCTGTCTTTGGTTCCTACATTTCCCCAGAAATCAGATTTATATCTAATAGAGAAATTGTTGGGTAAAGAAGATGTACATTCCATGTATATAATCGCACAACTTTCTCATAAAAGGGGAACTAATAGTTCCACAGAGTTTCATGGTTTCTATAGACTTCTCTTATACTTTATTTATTTTTAATTACAACAATAAGTTACAGTCTTTGCATTTGGCAGCTGAAAAGATGGAGACCTCACCGTTCTAAATGAGTTATTTAGCCATTAAAAAATTAACCTAATATTTTATGCTCAGTTTCAAAGGGAACTATGAAAGGACTGCTGAGGGAACTTTAAGGAACATGGATAATTTATTCCTATACAGTAGACCTCAAGCTGACAGATGATTTGTGTTATCTTAAAGTCTATTTAGCATATTTTCCCAGCTAAATGGAAGCTTGCAAGCATTATTTTAAAAAATGTATGCCCATATCAAATACTGTGAATTATAACAATGAGATTAATATTCCTAAATACCACTACAAAATATATAAAAATCGTTGGAAAAGGCAAATTTGTAAGCATGTTATTAAATGATAAGTATCTTTTTCATGAAAGCAAATGATATAAATTTATACATGCATACCTAATATTTACTCAAATACATATAAGTGATTTATTTGCAATTTCAAAATTTTGCCAGAAATATAAATAAAACTGGTTTATGTGTTGGATGGCAGTTAATGAATCACCAGTTATTTCAAAACAATTGTATTGTTATATTTGGATATTGTCCTTTGGTTATTTCAACAAGAAAATAAGAAAAAGGGCATGTTTCCTTCTATATATTTATCCTATTCATTGTTTAAGACAATGACTAAATTATTCAGAGTTTTGCAGTCTAAATCTGCTACTATTTCTCCAGTCTCTTCTTTTGTCCTATAAATATTGTTCGGATTTAAGAAGCCGGACTGCATTCAACAATATCCATAAACCACACCGAAGATTTCTTTTCTTGCAGTCATTGATACACTGTCAAAACCAAAGTGAATATAAGAACCAGTGTTTCTTGTTGATCTATAGCTGGTTCTCTTCTAAACAAGAGAAGGTCATTATTCGGATGCTTGTTTGGTATCTTACCTGCAGTTGAGCTAGGGCTCTCTGCTGCCCATTTTTCTTCTGGGATTATACTTTGATATATCTGAATTATGGTGTCCTCCAAATCTCTTGAAAGCTGTGGGGCTGCTATACCGAAATACAATAATCCAACATTGTATTATCTCCCTCACAGTCCTGGTATTGGAATCAAAATAACAGAATGAAAATTGTTCATACATGTTGAGAATGGATTCAGGTTTTTGTTGTTGTTTGGTTTGGTTTTGAATTTTATGTTGAGGTGCATTTCACCCAGATCAATGATCTTGGTTTTTAAACTGTTCTATGTGTCCAGCACAATTAAACAGAAAGCCAAAAGAGTTTCCATATACTTCCCACCTACCCCTACCCTCTGCCAAACACACCCTGCAGTCTGCCACTATGAACGTTATGTAACAATAGAGCACGTTCATTAAAACTGATGAGCCTAAATTCACCAGCAGTGCTGTTCAGAATCTGTACTGCTCTACACATTCTTTAAACCTATTTATCTCTCCTTTGCACTGACTCTCTTGGAATCACAGATCTTCTACTTTCTCCAGTCTGACTCTTCAAGAACAGCCTCTCTTTGAAATAACACAGTGGGTGTTTTCATGGCTTAGCAGCTCTTTCTATTTTTAAACCAATTAATAACAACCTGAAAATAATCTATTATCTGGATTACTGTAGTTTATTTGTCTCTTCATTTACTAAAGGTATCTTGATTGCTTCCAAGTTTTCACAATTGTAAATAAATTCTACAAATAGTCTATACTGGTTTTTGTGTGAAAACACGCTTTTAGTAATTACTGAGGAGGTAGACAACATGGTGAGAGCCTGCTTCGTTTTGAAAGAAATCACCAAATCATTTTCTAAAGTCACTATACCATTTTGCATTTCCTACAGCAATAAGTGAAAACTGATAATGCTCCTGTTCTTCTCAGCATTTGGTATCGTTAAAGGCAGTTTTTGGCCGCTTAAACAGATGCATAGTAGTATTGCACTGTTTTTTTGTTAAGATTTTTAAATTATTATTGGAAAGGCAGAACTACAGAGAGGAGATTAAGAGAGATCTCCCATGTACTGGATCACCCCCTAAATGGTCTCACAGCCAGAGCTGAGCGAATTCAAAGCCAGGAGCCCAGAGCTTCCTCTGGGTCTTCCTGGTACCTACAAGGGAAGGATTAACCAATTGAGCATTGTGCTGGACTACATTGTTGTTTCAGTTTGTATTTCCCTAATGACATGTGATATAGGGCATCTGTTTTTACGCCTGATTTGTTTTTGTTGTAGTGGTGCTTCACATGGTTTAGTTGTTTTTTTTTCCTTACCTCTTCCCTATAAAATGACTCCAGCTAAGGTTTTTAGCTTCTTCTATCAGAGCTTTTATAGTCATATAAATACAATATTGTGGTATCATTTCAATAACTGTTAAAGTAATGAATGATTACTACAGAAATAAAGCATTTAGAGAAAATAAGATTCAACTGTAAGTTCACCATACATATCACTCATATTTTGGTCTAGTCTTCAGATTTTTGTCTCGCTGCATCTAGACAACTGACTATTATTTCCAGGATATGCCAGGATTCACCAGCCTATTGCTTCTAGTTATACCAAAATTTCAAGTTTTAAGACTCATATTCCACAATATCATTAGTTTGATATTATCTTCCCCTTTGGTATCACTGAGTCATTCAAGATGCTGCTAGGTTACAGAGAAGTCTTTCACTGAAAACTTTTCACCTGCACAATAAAGTAGTTGTTGATCCCCATCCCTCCACATACAAACAAAAAGCACAAACAAGTTATTTAAATATATATAACATTTAATATATAAATAAATATTTAAATATATTTAAATATATGCATTTAAAGGAGCATCACTGAATATTAGGAAATAAAGAAGGACGATATGAAGAATGAAAATTTAGTAACTTGAACAATTTTGAACTACTCTACTCCCCTTTGTGCCCGTTCCTTGCCTGGATCCTTAGCTGTGTCCCTTTTGTCTTTGCTCTGTTCTGCAAATCAGAACCACTTACCATTTTCCCACAACTCAGAATGTCATCTCAGTCATTCTGAAATGAATTAGGCTTTAATTTATCTTAATGTGGGGAGGAAAGACAGACTGTCTGTTTTTTGTTTGGTTGGTTTTTGTCCCCTAAAAGAAAGACCAAAATGATGTTAAATTAACTCTATTTTTCTTCTGGCAAATCTATAGGCATCTTTCCAATTGCTTTATCTGAGATATATACCAATAGTTTCTCAGCAAACACTTCTAAAAAATAATATTGGCACGACAATGAAATAATTTATCTCAAGTTTTCCTCCAAAGACAGAAGCCATCCTTATCACTCTATTATTAATAAGACATCATGGAATTAAAATTAAATGAACCAGGATTCTTATATTCATCAGATGAAATTTGAGGGTTGTTGTAGTGCATTGGGAATTATAGCAACACTTTATAATTATGAAAAAATGACTCACTGAAGGATATATGCAGAAAGAGGGGAATCATTTTTTTAGATAACAGTCATTTCTAACAGTTCGCTAATAGTATCACTTGAACTATGTAAATTACCGGGTGGACACTGAGGGAACCAACAGTTTTCTTGTGTTACTAAAGGATCACTGTATGTTCTGTCTGTTCAGAAGGAAATAAGAGTATGGGATCAAACACATTGGTCACAAAAGTTAATGATATATTCAAGCAATTTTTAGAAAGACAGTTTGGAAAAGATTCCAAAGAGCGTCCTTTGAAACTGAATGAATGGCAGCTCATCTCTGGACTAAAACATCAAGATGAAAAGCAGCAGCCTTTTTTATCTAGGTAGCAAATGATTCAACTTCACTGTCTTTTCCTCTGTGTGACGTTTTTAATAAATTGGTGTATATATATGCAACAAATCCAAACAACTGCTGATTTGACACACAAAAGCTCCCTGGATGAGAAAAGACCAGAGAGACAATCTGTCACAGAAGTGAGGTTACAGTCTTCAGCAAAGGCAGGCCTCTCTTCCCTCCCATCAGATGCACAGAGATGTAATGAAATTGCCGGCAGCACACTATCTATGTGAGGGTTCTTTATCCAATTACGTCTGGAAAGCCTCTGTGTCAGTAGAAGGCTAATCATTTCATGAGCCTGGAGACTCACTAAGCAAAAGTAAATTCAGCCAATTCATGCTGTGTTACGGGAGAGGAAACCAATTTTCTAAAATAATCCAGGGGCAAAGAGAGCAAGGAGAAAAGACAAGAGTGAAGATTAAGCAAATCAACACTGCCATTTGCCTTTTCAAATGTTTTCAGCTGGGACAGGGGAGTCATGATGGAGAAAACAAAATCATGATGATCACTCTCTACTTATGTACTAATAATTCAGACTCAGTAGATGTTGATTGTGTGTAGGTTAAATATGTGATATGACTTCATTGGATAAGGTATTTTAAATTTAAAAACCTCCTGGCTCCTGAGTAATATTGAGGTTATTGTACTATTCCATTTTATTGAAGGAACTATTTCTTAATCATTCCATCACAGTTCTTGAATATTTTCATAAGTAAAAGAGCACAAACATATTCAGTTTGGATTTTTAGAAACAGAAGGAATCTATCTGTGCATCTATTATCTATGTATCTATCTAGATTTGATTTCCACAGACACCTATGAGGAATGACTCCCCGCCAAAGAGCCTATAGACCTCTGCAAATGCGGGAAGGGACCTGGCAATGCTGGTGCTCTAGCTGACGGAAACGACTCTGCTGTACAGCTGCTCATCGTCTCCTGCTCACCTTTTCATGAGTGGAAGACATTTTGTTTTACGATTTCTCAGGACTCCAAGACTCAACGTGTGCACGAGTTTCCTTCAAAAAATGATTTTTTAAAATTTCATATTTAAGAGTGTATCTGATTTTTCTTTTTCTAAACTAACATATTAGGAAGTGATCAGGGGTAAATGAACTAAGAATCAGAAAAATATGAATGATCTAATCAATAGCCAGCGCAAGTATCGGATTTATGGTGTGAATAATCTGCTTTGATTTGATTTTAATAGCCATCTGCTTTCCCTTGTTACACAGTACTGATCATATAGCTGCTCCTGCTATTTTCTGTTCCACATATATGATAATTACAGCTTCTTTTCCTACTATTTGAAGGATTATATTAAAAACGCTCAATTTAAGTTAAATGGATGATTAAAAATAATTTTTGCTTTTTAAAAAATGCATCTAAAACTGTTCAGATCAGAGCTCTTTTTTTCAAAAGACCTAGGAACAATTCATTGTCTATACGTTTCCTTTCTGTTTCGTCTCATATAAATTTGTTAGTGGTAGGATCTAGTATTTTTTAACATCTTTCCACATGTATTTCAAAATGTAACACACTGTATATATGATGTTTAAAAACAAGTACATTAATATCAGTAAATGCAAGTGGGAATATAAGTATACTTTGTCATGGACAAGATACAATTTAGTGAAACTTATTTATGTCCACATATTAAATGACATGGCATCTTTATGATTTTATTCTCTTTCCCTCCCTCTCTCTCTCTCCCTCTCTTTCTCAAGCTCATGTCCAAGACTAAGAAAAAAACATGTGGCATTTGTTTTTCTACATCTGACTTATTTCACTTATCCTACTGATATCCTCTTCCAAATATTTTTGGGATTTTGAAGTGAAAATTCATCTGTATGTTCAATTCTCCAAGTTTTACATTAAATGATCTAGCAATTTTAATAGTTTATCATATTCATTTATATGTATATCTAATATACCTCCTCATACATGCCATGTTTATTGCAGATAATGATATTAATATTTCAAAATGTGAGGTTTACGACAATGATCATAAAGTAGAGAAAGAATGCTTTAGTGTTATGTACATGATGTAATTCAGTCAAGCATTATCTGTAATAATATTACAAATAGCGTGACATCCACACAATTTCAGTATTTTGTATAGGTATATTAACTTTCAGAATATGTGTGGTTATTATTATTTTTGGTTTTGCTCTAGCTCATTTAAATTAGGACAATCATCTCCAGTTAATTCCATCTTGGTGCAAATGTCAGAATTTTATTGATATTATGAATGGGTAACATGCCATAGTGTATATATACCACAGCTTCCTTATCTAATCATTAGTTGATGGACATCTGAATAGTTTCCAAGTTTTGCTATTATGAATTGGACATCTATATCATAGAAGTTTGAGTGTCTCTTTCATGTATGCTTGGTAAAAAGGAAATAGTGAGTTTAGCACGTTGAATCGATACCTATTGAATGAAAAATTCAGCAGTTGAAATACTCAGACTGTGTTGATTTACACATTATCAGGGTCTCCAACGGATTCTTCTTTTTTTTTTTTTTTTTTTTTTTTTTGGATGATGCTTACATAGTTGATTAGGGAGGGAAGGGTGCAGAATTAGGGTTGGAAGGGTCAAAGATTAGGGGAAAGTGGGTGAGACCTTTACTCCCACATTTTCTTTTTCTTCCTCCTGTATTTGGGGGAAGGGGAAGATAAGGCGAGCAGCCACAGCCAGCCTCCCAAGCATCTCAGAACCCGGGGATAGGAATGGCCACCTGATGTAATCCCAGAGTCTCTGATTGGAGCGTGCTCCTAGGGCTCTGCTCCAGTGTCTCGATAGCTCTGAAATGCTGTCAATCTCTCAAATCCAAGGTTGGGGAAGTCATTCCAGGGTCCCTTGGTTGACACAGTCCACCTCAGAGTCTCCATTCACCCCTGTATTTGCTGTCAAGCTTTGCTGGGCTAGATGACCAGTTTGTTCTGCCCTCTGTCCTCTGCTATGGCACCAAATGTCCTCTGTAGGTTCCAATGATCTGCAAAATCCTTCCTCCAATGGATCCTTAACTTCAAGGCAATTTGGGGGATCAATGGTTTAAACTAATTTAAAATAAGTAGCTAAAATAAATATTTTTATTTATAAGTATCAAATCATTAAACATGCTTTAAGATAACACTGCACATAGTAAGATAATATTTACATAACAAAAAGCAAGAATGTAACCTCAATTAGAAGAGTGGCTTTTTATGGCTTATTAAAGATATAAAATGTCCCTAAGACAGGAATTAGTACAATAAAGGAACAAAATTTTTTTTCTATCATGAAATAACAAAATGGAATTGTCATGCTTAAAAGAGATATCAGGGGCCCGGCGGCGTGGCCTAGCGGCTAAAGTCCTCGCATTGAACACGCAGTGATCCCATACAGACACCGGTTCTAATCCTGGCAGCTCCAATTTCCATCCAGCTCCCTGCTTGTGGCCTGGGAAAGCAGTCGAGGACGGCCTAAAGCTTTGGGACACTGCACCCACGTGGGAGACCTAGAGGAAGTTACTGGCTCCTGGCTTCGGATCAGCGCAGCACCAGCCGTTGTGCTCTCTTGGGGAGTGAATCATCAGAAGGAAGATCTTCCTCTCTGTCTCTCCTCTGTATATCTGACTTTGTAATAAAAATAAATAAATCTTTAAGAAAATTATGAAAAAAAGAGATACCAAGAGTTTCACTGTCATCTTAATATATTTTAAGTATTATCCTGAGTAGGGGAGAGAGAATCTCATTAGTAACTTACTGATGTATTTAGAGAAAATAATGAATAAGTGGATGACTGACAATGGAGTAGGACGACTAAAATGAGGGAAAAAGAACATAATTAAATGGGAAATAAATATCACCTATATAAAAATTAATACTCATCTGCCTAGAGTAATTCTCAGAAGTTCAGGCACCAGCTAATTCATGTCATTCTACTGAATAACTAAAGGACAGTTTATTTTCAACTGGTAGCATTGGTTTTCATTAGTTTTATTGGTTTCCATCAGTAGTATGATTTTATTAGATATATGTATTTTATAGCTAATTTTAGTACAGAAGCTGCTTTCAAACTAATGTTCTTTTACTGTTCAAAAAATGATGACAATATTTTTTAATGGATGGGACCATTTCAAAAATGCAAATTGTTTTGGGAACAAAAGGTCAAATATATTATTAAGTATGTATTTCCAACTGTTTTGGCATTAGTAAGCCAATATAACACATTTTGCTCATATTTATGCTTGCATCTGTTTATTCCCATCTATTAAATGTGATGGACATATTCCTTAACTCTAACACAAGTCCCAAACTGGATGCATGGCAACCAATGAATGTGCTACCCAGGCAGATCACCAGTTGACCCATTACACAAGTTATTATGTGAAACAGGGATTTAAATCTGTGTCCATCTTGTTTTTGTCATGTACTTTTCAGTAATGTCATTGTTGTTCCTGGCCATTTGATTCCTTAAAAATTTTAGAATTCATTTTCAAAATTTCACAATATCTATTGGAATTTTCACTGAAAAATATGCTATCTATAGATGATTATGAAAATAACTGATAACTAAGATAATTATGACTTTTGCCTTTGAACATGATGTAGGTATATTCTTACACAGGCCTTTATTGGGTGATAATTTTATCCATAAATACCTTACTAGCATTATTGAATGGTTTATTCCTCTCCTTTTAGTTGTTGTAGTAAGTTATGTTTTATAAGTGTGTATTATTGACATTGTAAGTTATAACTTTGATAAATTATAGCTGTGCTTTCATTTTTGACTAACATAAAATTAGTAAAATGATACATTATCTTTTTACATTTACATTTAAATAAATATAATACAAAATTATCTGTAAAATTAGTAAAAATACCAAATGTAATATTTATTTTTCCTTTATGAAGTTGTAGCTTCACAAAACATAGTAGGAATTATGGAAACATTATGGAGATTTCTCAATGAATTAACCACAAAGAAGCTGCCACCACAGTATGGTGAGTTAACCTTTTACCTGCAAGATTGACATTACATATGGGCATTGAGTTGTATCCTCAGTGCTCCACTTCTAATCCTGCTCCCTGCTAACGGCCTAGCAAAGCAGTGGAGGCATCCCACGGCCTTGGTTCCCTGGACATGAGAGACCACGAGAAAGCTCCTGGATCCCAGCTTTGGATCAACTCAATACCAGTCACTGAAGCCATTTGTGGAATGAACCAAAGGATGGAAGGTCCCATTGCACTCTGACTTTTCATTACTGAGTTACTCACAATGGCCAAGCGTTGGAAGGAATTCAATCTTACATTGACAGACAAATGGATAAATAAGGCATAATATATACTTACAGCATAATGTGCAATAGAATGTGATATAGCCACCGGATCTCAGTCTGACATGAATGAATCATGAAGACATTATGATAATTTAAATAAGTGAATCACAAAAGACAAATGATGTGTGATTTCAGTCACTTGGAGTACCTGAAGTAGTTGAAAAGACAAAAACTGCAGAAACAGAAAAATAGAAGCATTATTTCCATTGTCCAGGGTGGGAAGAAAGAGGAAATTAGTGTTTACCAGCTACAGAGTTTCAATTTTGCAAGATGAGAAGGCTGAGAGATCTATTGTACAATAATGTGAATATACTTAGCATTACTGAATTTTTCATTTAAAATGGTGAAAGTGATACATTTCATGTTTTTAAAATAATAGTATAATAAGATTCTATTTGAAGCCACATACTGTTCTAACCAATATGTTAACAAGTATAAAAGAAAAACCATAATCTCCTTCTTTTCATTTACATATATCTTATTTTATCAAGGCTAAGAATTATAAAATATAGACAAATCTCATGCTTGCTTTTGAGTTCAGACTCGAATGGATGAATGTAGCTCTTGACTGTTATCAAAAGAGGGTGGCACAAAAGAATAGATTTTGATAGTGTCAATGGATAAAGTGTCTTAGTAATGCTGGGAAGATGAGAATAATAATGCCATTTGGAGACTGTGGCACACAACTAGGTCTGCTGTTCTCCCAAAACAAACTCAAAATGTCAAGCTATCTCTCTGCCCATCCTGCATATCACCAAAAAAACTTCTGTTTTTATAATATTGGGAAGTCAGAAAATGCTGATACAATCAAAGGAGACCTATAAAGCCACTGGTCAAGAAAGATAGGACGAAATTGTCTCCTTTCATGAGTACCCTGAATGTAGTATTCAAAACAAGAGAAGTTGCCAATGACTCAAAATGCAAGATAGTTACATTTTCCAATTAGAGAAAATAAGAAATGTTTTATCCATCACAAAGAGCACCAGTTTCCTGCTTTTAATCTTTTTCCTTTCCTTTACTACTGTTAGACTGTATAAGAGTTTAACTGTACACAGAAATAGGTCAAATACTAAAGAAATCATAAAGAAAAGATTTCTGAACAAAATACAGTAGCAATCTTCTATTGCTGGGCATTGATTAAAATACTCCTATCAGAAAACTAACAAATTAAGCATGTTATTTAATGGGAGGTTGTAGGGTATTATTCTTAGAGTTTCTCAAGAAGATGCAGTCAAGCATCTCTCAACACTTGACTGAAGTTAAAAGTTAGATTCCAATACTCATTGGTGTGGCAGGAAACTTTAGATTATCTTCTTCCTCTTCTATTTTTACCAAGTAGGAAAAAAAAAAGACGACACTTTTAGATTGTGTCTAGCAATCTCTTTAGCTAGGCCATCCAATTATTTCATTGCTAAAAATTTCTGTAGCTTCATTACAGTTTACCTTTCTAAACAGATTTCCTTTCCTCTTGCTTCCAGCCTCATTAAAGACAGTAAGGCTTTGCAATTAGGAGCACCTTAAAGGACAACATTTGAAGAGATGTGTGAAGGAATTAGGGGAAGGAGTCAGAGGTGTATTGGGGAGAAGAACATTTCATTTAGGCAACAAAGAATCACCAATGCATCAAAATAGGCAAAATCGTGACATTTGTGAAATATAAATATATGGTTATAGCAGACTGTAGCAAAAATGGCAAGGACAGGTAAGACAGGCTATTTAGTGAGTTGCAGACTATTGGATAAGTTTGGATTCTTTCAGATACAGGTATGAAACTACCACAGGTATTGTACTTCAATTAAACAAGATGTAAGTATATATGACTTATGTAGAGAATTGCTCAATGTGAGAGGAGTGGTGACAGTGACAATGGCAGTTGAACAGAAGTTGATCAACAGCCCAGTTTATAAGCACACGATGGTCGATCTGAGAGATGGTGGAGGCTGAAGTTTGGTTAACAACAGCAGAATTCTGGAGAAACTTGTAAAAGTTTAATATACTCTAAAGGATGAGCCATGAGTTTATTCCAGATCATTGGTGCTGTATTCAAATTTTTTAAATAGGCTTTTCAAACTTACAGATGGAGTTACTATTATCACTTTTGGAACAAATGCTAAGCAATATGACATTACAAAAAGAGAACAGATATTGCAGACATTATAGATGAATTAGTTGACCAGAAATATTGCCAGCTTGAATTATAGACAAGAAGAGACCAATATCCTTCAGGATTTAAGATGAGAAGACAGTAAAAGCAACTGACAGGGAAAGTTTCTTAATATGTGAAACTATTTTACATTTTCCAACTGTAGCCCATGAATATGTGACATTTACTTGTCAATTAAAATGCATAAAAATGAAACTTCAATTCTGATAAGCCAGTGTGCTCTCAAAGGACCAATTTTGGTTTATATTTTTTATATCAGAACATTAATTTCATGGTTCCAGGGGCCATTCTACCAGTTTTATAGAAACCATTTCTTAATTTCACTTGCAAACAACTACGAAAGTTCAAACTCTCATGTTGGTGCTAGAAACACAAAGAGAACAAAAGAAGCAAACCCTTGCCTTCTGGAAGCTTTTCTTATTGTGGATCCAAACCACAAACTACTGGTGGTTTCACAAAGATCCATGTATCTGTAACTCTCAGGATTGGAAACCACTAATATTTGATTTAAAATAAAGATACACTTTTGTAGTTTATGACATTGTGATCATGACAAACTTCACTGGCCCACTCTGCTGTATAGTTTGAGATTGGAGTATGTCAACGAAAGACAACTGTATTTTACAGACAATTCCACTTTAAAAAGTTTTGAAAACTGAAATTTGCATTGTTCATTTTATTTGCTCATTTTGTACTAGGAATTGGTTTACACTGAGCACAAAATATGTGGATTCAAAAGGCAAGCTTTACAGCAAAGAAATAAAGCAATATGATATCTGCTGAATGAGAGAACACATGACAAGTATCTGGTTTTCAAATAAGCATGTTTTAGTGCTCTTACTCAATGGAGGAAAAGACAACTTCAGAAGATGAAATAACTGTATTGCATCATCACAGACATAGTGTTTAAACTCAGGCTAGACCCTCTCAGTCCAGGACCCTAGCTCTCACACAGACTCAGCTGTTTTCTGGGAGGAGAATTCATATCCTTTCGTCATACGCACCTGTGACCATATCACCAGAAATGACCTGTTGATTTCATAATGTTCTAAAATATTATTCCAAGAACTCTGAGTCTGAGAAAGTTGGCGCTCAGTTACATTTTACAATGAATAACTCAATGATTTCAGTATTCTTACAAAGCTAGGCCTCATTTTTAGATGGTGCGTGTTGCTTCAGTTTCTGAGGGGTTTGAGTAAGAGCCAAGATTGGAGTTTGTTTTTCTCCAAATTGAGCTAGATTAGATTATATTTTGTCTGTATTTTCAATGCGATGGTCTGAAATTATAAATAGCACCTAATATAATTGTCCTTGTTCATTCTGCTATACATATGTATACTAAAACCAACTTAAATTAATTAAATAATTTTTAATTTGATTTTTAACCTTTTAAACAGGCTAAAATAAGAGAGGAGATCTAATTAGGAAAACAGAGTTTCTCAGAATGCCAAATCAAATTTAATCCACATAACAAGTCAGATATTAACTTGCCATTTCTATGAACAAATTTATACCTTAAACAGAGATCACAATTGTTAATACTACACCGTAGAAACTTTGAATGAGAAAACCTTTGTTGACAGATGAAGGAACCTGGATTTAGGCTTAGTGGATAATTCAACTCCAAAAGCAGCATTTATTTTCCATGATGTATCCCTGCCTTTCTTTTTTTTTATCTATATATTTTTTCTCCATAGTCCATGTGGTAGGAAAATTTCATTACAGCCATTTTTTTATAAATACAAATTAACATAATGTTTTAAATTAAATAAATAGGAAAAACTATTATGTGATCTATTAATGAAAACACAATTAATAGCAACATATAAAAATGCCATTAATTATGATGGGTTTACCAAGTACAATACCCTTATTTTGTCTGCTTTAAACATTATAATTCACATGTAAATATAATTAATTATATTTTAATAAAGAATAAAGTAAGAAAATTAACCTCAATAAGGGCTCCCTGCTGTTCAGTCTGAAGTGAGGACTTGGGACTGATATGTTGGCTCAATTTGCTAATCCTCCATATGGACACTGGTTCATGTCCCGTCTGCTCCTCATCCCATCCACCTTCATGCCTGTGGCCTGGAAAAGCAGCTGAGGATGCCACAAGTCCTTGGGACCCTGTACCCACGTGGGAGACCCAGAAGAAGCTCCTGATTCCTTGCTTTGGATTGGCTCATTTGCTGTAGCCATTTGGGGAGGGAACAAGTGGATGGAGGATCTTTCACTCTGATTCTCCTTCTCTCTTTAAATCTGCCTTTCCAATAGAAACAAATACATCTCAACAACAACAACAAAAAGTGAAGATTTAAACTCAAGTTATCTGATTCTAGAACCACAAGAAAACCTTGAGTGTTTAATTTTTTGGAAACTCAATATTGACAGATTGATTAATGCCTTTCTATTTAAATAAGAAAAGAATTGTTTAAACATTTCCTTGAACCAAATTAGCAGAAAAACAATGATCTTCCTTTCTTACATGCTTGTTATACTGGAGTGATTCCTGTTTTCAACACATTCCTTTTGAGGACTAGAAACCTACAAGTGAAGATGACAGGTAATGGCACAGGTATAACCAAGCAGCTTAGAATTTAGTAGTTATTAGAAGAGCCAGGTTCATTCTAAGGAAAAACAGAATAGCATTATGAGAGTTTCAGGAGACATTAAAACTATGATCTTAGTGATGGTGTGAAAAGTCTGCCTGGAGACCTTAAATAGAAAAGAGTTAGCATCCCTTATACCAGTGATCTCATTTAATCACTCAACAGGAATGAATATAGGTTCCACTATGTACTCATTTTTCCTCTTAGTACTGATATAACTTAATATTGAGAGAGATACATATGAATCAATACTAAAACCAGTACAACCATTATAGAAAATATGAAAATTCCTTAGAATCTGAAAATAGACCTATACACCACTACATTTAGCTAAGAAAGTTAATTCCCCAATGACAAACATAATACATTTTCTCTGAATTTTGGTAGTTAAGAGTACAACAATGTACTATTGATTTTTTATTTTATTTATTTATTATTTTTTATTCATTAATTACATTGTATTATGTGACACAGTTTCATAGGTACTTGGATTCTCCCCACCCCTCCCCAAACCCTCCCACCATGGTGGATTCCTCCACCTTGTTGCATGTACTATTGATTTTTGTGTGCTAATTCTATAGTCTGCACATTTGTCAAGCTCTTTTATGAGTTCCAAAAGTCTATTTGGGACTTTATATACCCCATATATAAGATCATGTCATCAGGAAACAATCATAATTTGACTTTTTCCTTGCCAATTTGTATCCCTTTCACGTCTTTTTCTTGCCTAATGATTCTGGCTAAAACTTCCACAACTATATTAAATAACAAAGATGAAAGTTAACATTCTTATCTGGTTTTGTATTTTAGTATAAATACTTTCTTTTTAAAAAAGATTTATTTTTTATTGCAAAGTCAGATATATAGAGAGAGGAGGAGTGACAGAAAGGAAGATCTTCCATTTGATGATTCATTCTCAGCCAGAGCTGAGACAATCCGAAGCCAGGAGCCAAGAGCCTCTTCCAGGTCTCCCACATGGGTGCAGGGTCCCAAGGCTTTGGGTTATCCTAAACTGTTTTCCCAGGCTACAAGCAGGGAGCTGGATGGGAAGCATGGCTGCCAGGATTAGAACAGGCACTCACATGGGCTCCCGCTGTATTAGACGTTAGCTGCTAGGCCACTGTGCCAAGCCCTAGTGTAAATACTTCCAACATGTTCCCATTCAATACTATACTGGTTATGGCTATGTCACAGCTTGCCTTGACTGTGTTGAGACAAGTCCTTGTATAGCCATTTGCTGAAGCTTTTTATCTTGATTTTTCTTTGTTTTGTTTTATCAAATGCCTTCTGTAAATCTATTAAGATAATCCTGTAGTTTATACTTGCTGGTTTGTTAATATGATGTGTAACATTTCTTGATTGTGTATGCTGAACTATTCCTATATTCCTGGATAAATCCCACTTGATGTGAGTGGATATCTCTTTGATATGCTGTTGAATTTGGTCAGCTATTATTTTGTTGAAGTTGTTTGCATCAAATTTCATCAGGAATATTGGTCTATAGTTTTGTTTATTCCTGTTATCTTTTTCTGGATTTGAAATAAAGTTGATATTGGCTTCATAGAAGAGGTTTGGGAGGACTTCCTCCCTTCCTACCAGATTTGACTCTACATTGGCTGGTGACATAAGAGTTAAGTCTAAGGTCACCTCAGATGAGGTTTCTTGAGTCTCTTTCGACCCAGTTGTATGGCTAGACTCAAAGGACAGCCACAGGGAAAATCACAGAATGTGTGGGCCAACCTTTAAGTACATAAATCGGGACTCATTATAAGATCAAAAACAGAACAGTTTAGACAATTCTCTTGGCCAAGTTTTGTGGCATGATCCTGGGTCAGCTGATAAATTATGATAAACTTTGACAATCAATAGACCCTGGAATATGTTTTTGAACCTTGGAGCAAGGAAACCAACAACTTCTCAGAACTATCTAAACCACTCAAGTGCTACCCTCAGACCACTCTTCCCCTCTCTAGGCGATCTAAGGCATTATCCGATGACCATCCCCTATCCCTGGGTGCTATTATAGTTTGACAGCAAAGAGTGACCCTCTCCCCCTCCTCCCTTGTGGACGCAGGGAAAAATAATCTGAAACATTTGTCCCTCCCACCTTCCTCCATACCTGAACCTCCCCACCCTAATCAGAGGCCCACTGTGTGCACATCCCTCTCAACTATGTAAACTGTATTAAAAAAATAAGATAAAAATAAATTTTAAAAAATAGAAGATACAAAGAATTGGAAAGTCTTCCATTGTTGTGGAATCAAAGTGTTAAAATAATCAAAATGCCCATACAACTCAAAGCAATTTATAGATTTAATGCAATTGCAACCAGAATACCAGATTGTTACCGATTCTAAGAAAAAAAAGCCAAAATTATGAAAACTCAAAAGTCTCCATATAACTAAAGCAATCTCAAATAACAAAATCAAATATGAAGGTATAACCATGATAGACAATAATAGTTTTAAGGCCATAATATAGAGATGTTATTGACAAAACAGCCTGGTATGGAATAAAAACAGACAAGTGGAACAGTACAGAAAACCCAGAAATTAACCTTGCAAAGATAAACAAGTAATTACTGGCAAATGAAAGTAAAATAATCCATGGAGAAAGGATAGTTTCTTTAAATACTAATGATCTGAAAACTGACTTCACATGCGGATATGTGAAATGAAATCATTGTCTTATACTTCATACAAAATTCAACTCACAATGGTCACCTGATATTGTGAAATTATAAAAGAAACACATAAGGAAAACTGGTGAGACATTAACATAAATAAGGATTTTTTTAAAAAGAGCCTAAAATCACAGGCAATAAAAGTAAAAATAAACAAATGGGATTACAACAAACTCAGACACTTCTGAACTGCCATGGAAACAATTCACAGAATGAAGAGGATCCCAAGAGAATGGCAGAAAATGTTTACAAAATATGCAACTGACAAGTGATTAATGCCCTGCTTCTATAAAGAGCTCAAGAATCTCAAAAACAATAAAACAAACAACCCAGTTAAGAAATGTGCAAAGAACAGACATTTTTCAAAGGATGCAAATGGCCAACAAACACAAGAAAAATAAATGCCCAGCATCATTAATGATGAGAGAAATGATAATAAAAACCACAATGAAATTTCACACTCCCAAGTTGGAATGCCTATCACTCAGGAAAAAGAAAATTTATCCAAGCAAAAAGAAATTAACATATGAAATAGTTATTTATATCCCCCTATCCATACTAGCTCAATTCATAATGGTCAGATTATGGATTAAACACAGGTACCTGACTGGATAACAAAATTATGATGTGATGAAATAATTCCCAGCCACAAAAAGTAATAAAATCCCATCTTTTATAGCAAAATAAAGCGATTAGAAAACATTATTCCTACTGGAACAAACCGGTTCCAAAAAGGCAATTGTCATCTATTTTCTCTGATATGTGAAAGTTAGCACAGAGCAAAAATAATTGTGTGAGAATAAAATGGACATCTTATTATTTGCAGATTACTTTTAGTTCTGCTGTGTACTCCACAGAACAGTAATCTTTCTATTCTTGTTAAATATTACAGTTGGTTGGTGCATTGTTCCTGTCATTATAAAGTAAATTAAAATTATATGTTTACAAAAATTAAAGAAAAACACAAAGACGAGATTAAGGGGGTGAGGGAGCAAGGGAGAGAGTAACATATGGAAACATGGATATTTTCCTATAATCGTATCTATAAAACACATAAAATCTGTTTTTTCTGTTAATTTTTAAAAGAAACATTTAAAAAGAAAACAAAACCATATGACCACAAAAAATTAAAAGAATAATAAGAAAAGGAAGAGGAGGATGAATCAGAATGAGAGGGTAGTAGTGCAGGTTGGGAAGTATTATGTTCTTAAAACTCTGTGAATGAAACACATAAAATCTGCTGCCTTTAAATAAGTAAGTTAAAATAATAAAATACATTTTAAGCAATAAAGATGATAAACCACAAACTAGAGCAAGGAAGAGAGCAGTTCTGGATGAGAAATGGTGTGTCCATAGGAAGAAATTGGGGGAAATTAATGAAAATAAAAATATTTGAGTAAACCCAAATATTGATATGAAAATGCTCATTTCCTCAGAGAGAAAAAAAAAAGGAACAAAATCTCAGGCTGTAAGGCAGAATGATGATTCATGTTCTTGAATCCCCTAGAGAAATATGGGAGATCTGGATTGACTTCTAGTTCCTGCCTTCAAGCTAGAGCAACCCTGTCTGTTGTAGGCTACTGGGCCGTGAACCAGCAATGGGCAGTATTGGCTATCACTCTCTTGCTTTCACTCTTCTCTTTATATTCCTCCAAATAAACACTATAAAATACATTTTTCCATTTTTAAGTACAGATAAAAGATTACTTCTAAAATGAATGAGCAAAGGAATATCTATGAGAATATGTAAGATGATCATGAATAAGGAAAAAATGAAATTGCTTGTTAAACCATAGCAACACTTTTTGCAACAGAGAAAGACAGTGCTGGTTCACTTACAGACCAAACACAGAGCCTAAATCCAGATACTCATATCCCTGAACAGCTGGATAGGGATGGTTCTGTATGTGAAATATATTAATGGGCTATTTGATCAATAATGTTGGGATAAAAATTTGCATCTATAATTAAAAGTATTTAATTTCATTTTTTAAAAGTATGTTTTTAAAGATTTACTTATTTTTAATTGGAAAGACAGATTTAGAGAGAGAAGAAGATACAGAGAGAAAAATCTTTCATCTGCTGGTTTACTCCCCAAGTGGCTGCAACGGCCAGAGTTGCGCCAAAACCAGGAACCTGAAGCTTCTTCTGGGTATCCCACACCATTGTAGCTTCCGAAGGCTTTGGGCTGTCATTGATTGCTTTCCCAGGACATAAGCAAGAAGCTGGATGGGAAGTGGAGCAGCTGGGACACAAACTGGCACCCATATGGGATCCTGGAGGTTGCAAGGTGAGAATTCAGCGATGAGGCCACCTTGCATGGTCCTTAATTCCCTTTTTTACACTATGTAAATAGATCAATTCCAAAGAAATTGAAGGAGGTTATATGAAATTCAGGAGTGGAAAAAGTATTAAAAGGCAATATGAGAAATGATGTTTATAATCTCAGAGAAGTATACATTCCCGGAGACATTATATAATAAAAACCTTTCAATAAATACTAACCTAGGAAACAGAAAAAAACATCCAAGCAGGAAAATAAAAACCATTCAGAAAAAGAACCTTCACAAAGAGCATAAAATCTATTATGTAAACGAACATGTGAATCATTACTAATTGAGTACATAAAAATTTTAAACATAACAAGAAAAATTATGTCTACTAGCTTGGTGAAAATTAAATATTTGACTCTCTCAAGTATTGATTAGAATGCTGAAAGCTTTGGGAGTACTTAAACACTATTAATGAGGTCACATCCTTACACTCTACTTGACAAATCACATTAGAAGATAATTTAGAATTGTCTTATAAAACTGGAGTTAAAAAGCCCTAATTTAATCTTAGAATGTTACTCTTCTGTTTGTATCCAGGAGGAACTCTTACAAGGTACACTATACAAAATGCATAGGATGTTAATCAGTGTGGTTCTGAACAGAGAAAATTTAGTCTACTCACATGTTCTTTAATAAGATGTATAAATGCGTTGTGCTATATCCATGTATAATAACACTGTATAGCAGTTAAATTGAGTGAAACTTATCATCCTGGGTAAGTTAAAAGTATATGGTAAAACAAAGGAATACACGCAGATTTTGCCATCACACAGAAGTAAATATTATGTTTCCTTGAGAAATTCATAAATCTGTAAAGAAAAGCAAAGATGTGATATACATCCTGAAAAATATGAATAATGCTTCTTTTTTATTATCTTTTATTATTTTTTTTGAATAATGCTTCTTTTTGTAATCTGGCTGCTGGTTTAAAGCAATGGTTTTGGTTTATTCTCTTTACTGCATAATGATAATATAGATACATAATATGTACTAACACATTTATTATCTATCATTTTAAATGTTTATGTTGATAAATTTGTTTTAAAATGAAAAAGTAAAAAATGATTAATTGCATTGTTCTTTACTAGAAAACTATCAAATAGCAATATTATTTACCATATACTCAATCCAGGATAAAGAAATGTCCTTGTTTCATTGCTTTGTCACTTACCCCCAGTGTGACCCAGTGTGACCTAGACAAACTATGTCACTTTTAAGCAATTTTGCTTTACAAAATGCAGTGCTACATTAGAGGAATGCCATGCCATTCTTTTAATGATTCTAAAGCATGTTCAATGATTACATATAGGATGCTCTGTACCATGGTATAGTCTTGATCTCCTCATAGTCCTTCAGCAGGTTTTGTCAAGAAAAAAAATAATAAACTCTTGTGAAAGAGCAGGGTATTTACTATCATTTTACAAGGAAAAACTAGGGTCTCAGAACTAGTTCAAGTATAGTTAACCATACAATAACACTGTAATTCAGTTCCTAAATGATTTGAAAATAAATTTAAAGTTGTCTGTTTTAGTTTATATTTTTGAAGCAAATGCTTCTTACTTATTTACATTGTCATTTATATAGTTGTTTCTAAACTCTTCTAATGACAGAAATAGTATCCCCCATGTTGTGCAATGACATTGAAGATATAAAAGGATCCTGACATTCACTTCAGTCACATAAAAATAGTGACCATAAAATGCACCACTTTTTAAAATTTTTGTATTTTAAAAGTTTTCTGTAATTAAGTTGTTGCGCATGTTATCAAGAAATCACGCAAAATCAAATTCTCCTTAATTCGCAGTTAAACTAGATCAACCTTGCTACATGTTTCTGACAGTTCAGTCCTAAACAAAACTATCTCACAAGCTTTTTTTCCCCTAGATTTGTGCATGGTTTTAAGTTCCATCCACTTTCCAGTCTTATTAATCAACAAAAGACCATCTTTTCATCACTGGAAAAAGTCATCTCATTGTTTCAAATCTGCCTACCATCTGCTTGTCTGTATCTGCCTTAGAAGATCTTTTTATATTTTGACATGCTTTTTTGATGTTCTTCAGAGAAAGTAAAAAGCAGGTTGTGCGTCTGGTGTCTGTGTGTAAAACTGCATACAAGTCCATCATTTAGGAAACTATTCAGTATACGGCTCAATGTTCTTATAGGTTTGGCAAGCCCACAGTTGAAGCGATGGGCCAGCAAGAGAGCTGCAAACTGCTCGCCACATTGCTTCTTGCTCAGAAGTCAATCTTTGTTCAATAAAGATTTAAGCGAGATTGGTTGAAGTCCACTCCCATTAAAGAAAATCATAGGCTTTAGATAATAGCCTGTATTAAATCTGCACGGAAACATTCTGAATAGTAATTGGTCAAGTATCTGAGTACCATGATTTATCCAAGTGGACATATAAAAGTAATTATCACAATTCTGAATGCCCCAGACTCTCAATTTTCCCCTGAAGGTTCTCCATACTTCCAGAATAATTTGTTCTTAATGTATAATTTATAATCACAAGTGAACTTCATAAAATGCAAATTGGATGATGTCCTCTTTTGTCAAAATCACACCAACATAATTGTAAAATGCTTGGAGATAATAAAGAGGCTAGGCACTGCTTTTCTCACAATCTAAGCTTATGAAAAACTATAATATCGTCTAAATCATGTTATAGGGTGGAAACGTCTATGTGAAGCCCTCAGTTTAGGACTGGGCTGTGAAAGGTTATGTACTAGGAGTAGGACAGACTGCAAGAAATCATTTTCAGGAACTGTCCTGTAGTTTCTGTCAACCAAAACAGTCACATTTGATTTTGTCATGCTGGAGGTGTCATGCCCAACATGCCTTCCAAAACCAATTAAATACTCACTCAGTGCAAGATTCCACTATGTTATGACTCAATTAAATTTTTAAATATTACCCATTCAATTATAAGTACACTATCATGAATAACATAACAAAAGGGGGCAGCAATATTTGGAAAACAAGTACTAAAAATTATAAATCAGAAAACAGAACCAACAAGGGTCTGAGATTACTTGGCTTAGAGTACAATACTGTTATATTTACTGTATTCCAGAAGATAAGATGCAAGCAAAATAAATTTGTCAAATCATCAAGCAATGTAAAAACTTCAGTACTAATTCTAGAACCTACAAATGCTATATTAAGTTTGGCAATTGGTTGATGGATTTACTTTATTTTTTATTTTAATATTTTTAAAGAAATCTCAAAATTTAACACAATGGAGAAAAAATAACAAATAAAAGTTAATAAACATGGGTAATTGGGTAATACAAAGATAAACATGAAGCTTAGATTCAATCAGTTTACCAGAGAATGGATGTAATAGACAATTAATTTGATCAACGATTGTAACTATGTATTGGTAAACATATATTTGAATATATTCAGTATTTATGAGTATATATATATGCATGCATTTACATATATGTAGATTCATCCAATCCTAGTAGTCTAAGCAGAATAAATATAAATAATGCTACAACTCGATCCATCTTGATGAAAGTGCATAAAAGCCAATGTAAAGGAAGTCCCTAAAAATGATCAAAGTTGACATGTTATAAAAATACAAACACATGTCCACCATGAGCATCCGGGCATGAACAACCAGTTCACTGAGGCCTGCAGAGGTTATCTAGGAACATGAAGGACAGAACAAATTTGATAGTTCCCCCATCAGGCTTTGACAGTGAGTTTCTGGGAAAATTGAGACTTTAAGGTGGACTATTTCAACCAATGGACCTTGGACGGATTTCCTCAACCTTGCAGCCACAAAATCATCTTAGATCAGTGTAACTTCATAGCATCTTCACTAATTTTCACATATGACCCTAAGGATTTCTTCAACAATGAAAAAGGCTATCTTTAAGAACGCAATTATGTCATTGAATATAATTAGCTAGCTTTTTATAACAGTTATTGCACAATTTTCATGAATAAAATCTTCACCACGTTGAATAAAAGTGGTGGTTATGAACATGCCTGCTTTATTCTTGAAATTTGGCTTAAAAAAATTCAGTATTTCACCATTCAGAATGAAGGTAATGAGATAGGACTTGAAATTTCTCATTCACATACTTTATCTAGATGGGAAAACTTCCTGTTCCTAATTTTTTGAACATTTGATAAAGACAGGTTTGGATTTTGCCAAATGCTTGTTTTTAATACGTGAAAGTTGTCATATTTTTTCTCTGTTATAAACAGGGTATGTTACATTAATTGTGCTTTGGATGCAGTACCCGTTTTGCAGTCCTGGCATTAACCATAGTTTATCAACTTAATCTTTTGGCAATATTTGCTTGCTGATGTCTTTTTCTAGGAATCTGTGTTTTTATACCAACTGAAACATCCATCTTCAGTGTCTTTTTCTTCTGATAATTTCTATTTTGTTTTAGTGTCAGGCTCACTCAGACCTCACAGAAATAGTGGGAGATCACTTTCTGTCTTGTTGATTCAAAATAAGAGTTAATAAATAACTGCTTATTTATTTTACAGGAACTATTCTGTGACCTGACTGTGTCCTCCAAAATTTCCATGATAAAATTGAACCACAAATGTGCTGTTACAGACACAATCAGGAATTTCACATGATTTTCACATAGTCAGATTTCATCCCCTTTCACCAAAGCAGAAACGATCTTTGATACAAGATCAGAATGGTTCCTTTGGCCATAGTTCATTGGCTTCTATTCCTATCATCCCACAGACTTGTAAAAAATAATGAAGTTGTTTTGCCCTTAATGTTTGGAATCGTTTGTTACTCAGCAACAGATAATCCAAATAGTATTTTTCAGATTCTCTCTCAGGAAACGAATGAGATAATCAGAACTTCAGGTATTAGAATCAGTTAAATGTAGAGAAATAAGTTATATAATAATCACATTCTGTTGAACTGTATATTTGGTTGTGATTAACCCAGTTAGCCTGTAAAATTGATCAATCTTATATTTAAAGTCTGTCAAGTGTGAGTGGGTATTCCACTGGTTTAGACCCAACTAGAATATCCACATCCCATAAATGAGTGTATGAGCTCAGGTTCTGACTTTGCCTGACACACAGCTGGCTGGTAATTTGCACTCTGGGAAGAGGCAGCTTGTGGCAGAAGTGCTTAGGTTTTTCTTCTCATGTGGGAAATTTGGATTGAATTGTTAGCCTGTGGCTTAGCCGTGTACAGCTCTAGCTGAACATATTTGCAGATATTTACAGAAGGAATCTCTCTTTCTCTCTCTCTCTCTCTCTCTCTCTCTCTCTCTCTTCTCTCTCACTCTGATTTTTCTAAATAAATACTTTAAATGAAACAAAATAGAAATTATTTTTAATGAATAGCCAATCAGTAAATTATCATGTACGTGAGTCACAGATCTATAAAGAAACTCAGATTAGAACATGGTTAAATAAGGACTGATGCGATTAAAGTAAATAAAAATTGCTTCCAAAAAATCAAGAGAAAATCAGCTTATTTGTAATGTTTAACTTAAAAAGACAATACTAAAAGGAGATGATTTAATGATTATCCTTGAATATGTAAAGGCTGAGAATTATTGTTTTCTACCAAGTGGATAAAAAAAAAAACAAAGAATTTAAACTTGAAATTAACACTCCAACAGAGCACCCAAAACGGCCATATTTAAAACTGAACAGTTGGTTGTCTTATAGACTTGCAAGATTGGTTTGGTACATTAAAGCATTTTAATAAGGTTTTATTTAATGACTAAAACTGTAATAAGATGACTTTTTCCTATTTTAGTCCTAAGAAGTGTGATTAGAAATCACAGCTTTTAATATGCAATTTGCAATTTCAAACAGCCACAGCTGGAAACTGATAGCTTCTGTTGTCTCTGAACTGTAGCAGAGCAGTGCACTGGAAGACTTTAATTGTAGCATGGTCAAACTCAACATTCCCCGTTCCCGCCCCCGCCTCCTGGGGTCTAAGTACTGATTCTTACTGAGAAGCCAAAATCAAACAAAATAAGTGAAAAAGAAACTTGATTAATAAATGTATAAGCATTCTAATAATGAATCGTCTACTCTTACCTCTGAAGAGTACCACATCAGATGTGTTATGAAAGCAAGGCTTTTCACACCAAAATTGATTATTTTTGTGGGTAATAAAATATATGTTGATGTGATTGAAAACTTCAAACATGCATTCCACAGTTATCATAACAATCTGCTTTCAACGAAGTCCTCAAAGAAACACATATTTTATACTTGTAAGCACTTGTGTAGGCATGTGCACACACACACACCTACTCACACACAAACCCAAACACTGAGGAACAAAGAAGAACCGCAAGGGTATGGCTGAGAGATACTGCCTCCTTACAATGATATTAACAGACATTATATTATGTTAACAGACATTCTGCTTACATTAGGTAACATTCATACTTATTTTTCTGGGAGATTCACTGGAGTGATGTCAAGAGTTTAGAAGATGACCTCAGCAAGATGATGGAAGGCCGGGTCTTCTTTTAGGCTTTTCTACAATCTGAATGTTTCCCTGTTCTTCTGGATGGGCTTCTCTGTGGCCCTCTCCTTGAGGTCTGGCCTCATAATTTCCTTTTTACATAATTTCTCCTGTGATCCCAGAAGCTCAGAAATTGAAATGACTAAGTTTTCTTAACTGGTTCTAAAAATGGCACAAAAATTCTCTCCATGTTTTGGATTTCATACACACAAACACATACATTGTCTATGTTTGATTATATAAATGCATCTCTATTTATAAATGTCTACTATGTTTATATATATATGTTAGTGGATTTTGCACATCTTCATTAATATGTTTAGTTGTAGTTTGTAATTTTTAAGTACAATTATTTTTGCCTATAGTTACCACTTAATATTTTTGGAGAAGTGTAATAGGATGCAAAGGTTATGTTATTTAGGTCAGTAGCAGTCTTTTTTGTGTTATGTTCACAAGAAACAGGAGAAATTAAAAAAATTGATGAAGGTCTCACAATCCATAAAACCAGGAGATGAGATTCATAACCAGGCAGAAATACTACGTCTACATTATTAGCTATTGGCTCTGTTCTGTGTTTCTTACTTTCTTTATAATTTTGCATGAATCTTATTTTGTCAGAAGTCTCATTTTGTTTAGAGATATATATCACTTATGTTATAATGTTTTTATTATTTAACTATGGAATACATTTGAGTAAGATTAGTTGCCTGATTAATGTGATCTAGTACAATAGTCTCCTATAACATTCCATGTTTATCTGATCAATATTATTCTTTTGTTTGAGTCTTACACATCTTTATGCTAGTTTGTCTGAATGCTGTATGAATATTTGAAAATTAAATAGTAACTTTCCCACTGTGGATGTTAATTTTTCTCTTCGATTACGTTAATTTGTGTTTCAAATATCATAAATATACCTTATTGTAGACATGAAAGTACAGATTTTTGAAAATCTTATAGTGAATATTTTTTATCACCATGTGATAAATGCATTTTATTCTACTATTTTCTTTTTTTTTAAATTTCGCTTTCTAGATCATTGTGATATCCGTATTCTTTAGAAAGGTTTGTCTAGCATGTGTCTTCCCCATCTTAGCTTCTGTTTTATTCATTTCAGTGTATGGTATTCATCTAGTTCTGGAATTTACTAGATTCTGTGATAATTAACTTTAGATTTTAACTTGACACAGCATCAGTTTTTTCTAGAACACGATTCATACTATTGCCCTGAAGATATTTTAGATACAATCGACATTTGTTTGCTTATACTTTTTCCGCTTCCATAAATATATAAATAAAATAGATGCAGTTGTAGGTATACATAAATTATCTATATCCATCTATGCATTGGTGAAAATATTCACATAGAGGCACATAGAGTGGCCATATACACACATATATAACACGTGTGCATGGATTTACACACAGGGGAAAGAGAGGGAGAGACAATATATTTGTTTCTACGCATGCACGTTTTATTAGTTCTGTTATTCTAAAGAACTCTAAAGCACATTCTCTTTTCAAACTTGCTTTTGCTTTATTTTTTCTTGTAAAACTCTAATTTTAATTTTTTTTTAAATATTCATTTATTCATTAATTACATTGCATTACATGACACAATTTCATAGGTACTGGGATTCCCCCCCCCCTTCACCCCAAACCCTTCCCCCATCATGAATTCCTTCACCTTGATGCATAACCACAGCTCAAGTTCCGTTTAGATTCCCTAATTAAAAGTTTACACCATACAGAGTCCAGCATCCCACTTGTCCAGTTCAAGTTCAACGGCCTCTTAGGGAGGCCCTCTCAGGTTTGTAGGCAGAGCCAGCAGAGCGTCACCTCGATCAATTAGAAGCACCAACATATCATCAGCAACAGTCCAGGTATGATGAGGCTGGTGCAGAGTCCACTGATTGACATAGTCCGTCTTTTTTGATTCACTTTTCCACCTTATATTTATTCACTGACTTAAACACATTTGTTTTACAGCCAGTATTAAGTTATGTCATTATTTTGATCTATGGTCATCTAGTTCTATCATTCGTGAGTTATTTGGTTGTCTAGTTCCTCTCACTTTATTATGCTCTTCAAGCAGATTTTCATAGTTTTGACTGACACATGTGGGAAACATGTGTCAGCTGGATTGAGCAAATTTCATTGCAAAAGGCCTTCACAGGATCTACAATAACTACCATTATGAGAATATTTTAAATTGTCTTCTTGGCTTTATCTTGTACTCATGTACCTCACAGGCAACAGGAGAGTGAAACAGCAAATAAAAACTCTCTCTCCTCCCTCTCTCTCTATCTCCCTTTTTGTCCCTCAGTCTCTCTTTGCTTCTCTACCTCCTAAATAAAAAAAATAATAAATTTAAAAGTGCTTTTAAAATAAGCACATCTTTAAAACATTTCCACATACTAGGTTACCATTAATATCTTCTTTTCCAACAAATAGCCTGTCTCCTTGCTCTTATCACTGCAAATTCGAACATATTCATAAGTAAATGCTTTGTAGATGTTGCATTCATTATGTCCAGTATTTATTTTCATGAATTTACATGTAACACCCAAGAAAGGAACTAAAAAATATATACAAAGAATGTTAATTCTTTTTACTGAAATAACTAAGGTCTCATTGTATATCTGATATTGGGGCTAACCACTGCTTATCTTCAAAAGTATCATAAAGACAACATGAGATGATGTTCATGACGGCTAGTTTAATAGTTAACAATTGATACAATCTAATTTTTTTCATTTAATTTTTTTTCACTTATTTATTGGAAACCATAAAAACAGTTGCTATGTGCAATGCTCCTTAAATGACTGTAACTCAAAATAATTTAGTATCCAGGGGTTAAATTGTGTTTGTAGTAAACGAGTCCTCTGCCTGTGGAGCCAGCATTCCATAGGGGTGTCAGTTTGTGTTCTGGTTGTTCTACTTCTGATCCAGCTCCCTGCTTATGGTCCAAGAATGCAGAGAAGGATGACTAACAACCTTTTGATCCAGCACTCACCTGGGAAACTTGGAAGAAGTTCCTGACTCCTGACTCCTGGATTTGGATTGGCTCAATTCCAGTCATTGTGACCACTTGGGGAGTGAACTAGCCGGTGGGAGATCTCTCTGTCTCTTTTTCTGCCTCTCTGTGTAACTGTGCTTTTCAAACAAAAAGATTAAAGTAAATCTAGAAAAATGACTTAGTATCCAGTGTTCAAAATGCTTCAAGAAGCACACTGTCAATATGTCAGGTTTTAATGAAACAGTAAATATTAAGAATTTTTACTCTTGGAGGTGCATTTGGATATTTTTGCAGGTTGATAAAGTACCATACTCACTCCTACCTTTCTACAGCTGCAAATGCAAATAACTGCTGTGTTTCATGATAAACCCCACGTAAGTATCATTAATTCACATCAAAATAATATCCTGTAAATCTGTGTGAAGCACATTGGCATGGCATATATTATTTCAGGTGACTTAATAAACCTTCCCGAAGCTTCATCTTCCACTTTCAGAAATTTTTGTGATGGTCCTTGTCATTTTCCAAACCCCTTAGGAAAATCAGGCACAAAAGTGTTCTGTTTGCATTTAAATTAGACAATTGACATGAATGCAGCCTAAAGCATATTACGTTTCCAATGGCTTCTTTAAAGCACATGCATTTTCACTGAAATTTTTAAAAACCTGCAAGTAAAGATCAGTGGTCCAAAAATACAGACTGGTGTGACTTTTAAAGTTTGGAATGTACTGGGAACCCTAGACACCATGCAAATTTGGGGTACCCCAAAATCTTTGGACTCTCAAAATATCAACCTTCTCATTTCTTCTCCCTTGTGTTTGCTCCACCAGTTTTAACACCTATTGATTTTCCCTCACTCTCCTACATTAGACTCTTTACAGAAACCAGCAGAATAAAATGCTACATTCCCAATTTGTTTCCAATCCTGTTCTTTTCATTAGAAAAAAAAATTGCTTCTATTTCCACCATTTAATTTTGTACAGTTATGAAGGTATCTTGTAAGCAGAAGATACGTTAGTCCAATCATCTATTAGGTATCCTATCCTGGTCCTTTTTGTATGACTTCTAATGCGGCCAGCCCAGCAAACTCTGTTAGGATTCCCCATAATCAAAAGTGGATTTACTCACCTTCCAATCAATTCAGTTCCAACAAGCAATGGTCCTCATATTCTTAAAACTGAGCAAAATATGTTTAATTTTTGTCTTCATGTCAATGAATATTAATAAATTAGACTGCTTGATATTTATTCATTTCACGAGTGCAATTCCATGCCATTTTTCTATATAAATTTTATAAAATACATGAAACACAAAATTCTGCCTCTAGTAGCTATACAGAAGAAACATTTTAATTATTGCTGAATACTAAAGAGGGAATCTCAATTTTAGGTAACTTTGTCATTGAAAAACAATTTTATTATTTTCTTTAGAAAATAAAAAAATGTTTTTGGATATAAACAACTTTCTCTTAAAGTTCTGATTCTTGTTTTTTCCCCTCTGTCTCTTTTAAAGCTGGATGAATTCCTTTTCTTGTCACCCTATTCTTGGTATGGACAAACCATTGCATCCCATTCATTCTCCTGAAAGCAGAGGACCAACTCAGAACAGTCCTTGAAACAGATTGCATTGTGTTCATTTGACTCATTTCATTGAGGAAGTGACATGAATGATGGTGAATATTTAAATATTTTGCTTAAATTAATTATATGTCATCCTCCAGATGTTTGATGAGAATCTGAGTGGTTAAAATCACACGCAAAGAGCTTTTGAAGATGGAAACCTGAGCCTAACTCAATTTCCACTTTATTCACCAGCATGATCAGTATGATTCAATTCAGAATAAATAGTGGAGAAAGGTCATTCAATGATTATGTTGGTGAGCATATTGTTACCACATTCATCCACATCTGTAATGAAGTAGCTAGTTATTTTTCAGCAAGGCAACATGAATATGGTGGAATATGCATATAGGGAGAATTAAATGTACAGATTGCTACTGATGCATCAAATATTCATTTACTAAGAAAAGTTGAAGAAGATACAGAAAGATCCAAGGATTTTTTTGTTCCTATTTGCGCTTCATTTTGTCCTTAGCGTAAAAGCAACAAAAATGCTTTATGTTAATTTCAGATGCTTTTCCCCCAAAGATACTTTAATTTGTCTTATAAGATTGTTTTAAACAGTGTTTGGATAAAAATTCTTCCTTCATGCATCCCACAGATTATTAAAACCCAAGTCATATTTATATGCAGAGTACACACGTATCATAAACTGACTTCAACAATATTATAATGCAAATTCTATAGTGTATGTATGCCTATATGATGCAAAGTCTGAGACAGAGTTGAACAAATCCAAAACAGAGCATCACAACACAGGCATTTATAAGTGCACATGGACCAAGGGCAGAGAACATGGGAGCAAGGGTATTCTGGTGACAAACACAGCGACTCTTACCACCGAAGTTTCCTTAAGGGATCAAGAGCAACAAGCACATTTCTTAATCACCTATCCACTTTCTAGAACAGTCTGCCTCATGTAGGACACATGAAAACAGAAACACGTAAAAGTGAGGTTGTGTTTATTAGTTCTTCATTAAGAGATTCTAAAGGTCAAATAATAAAAGAGAGGGTTTGACATTTTGTAAATGATTATATGGGAGATACTCAAAACTATCCACACATCTTTGGTTAACAGAGGTGACCACACACTATGGTTGTTTTCTGAATGGTATCTGCTTGAAATTGTTCTCCTTCTCTTGCTGTCTCCCTGTCTTCTCATTCCTTCTTTTCAGCTCTCTTTTCTGCTGTTATGTCCCATCCAGGTGGGTTCTGTGACATTTACTTTAGTATAAATATACTTTTTTGAGCTACAAAATATAAATACTTAAGTATAAATTCTAGGCTCTGAATCAAACTGTGGATATGGGTTCCTACTCCATAATGGAATATATATTTTTAAAAGTTCCTTGCAGGAAAGTAGGGGGACCCCTAAGCTGTATCAAGGAAAATAATAATAATTTTAAAAATCAAGTGAACAAAGAAGATAGCAAAAAAGTGCCCACCAAGACCACCATGGTTATGAAGACCAACTAGCTGATATAAAATGTGCTAGCTTTCTTTTAACCAAGTGCCCAGCATGGAACTCCTGGTACTGGATGTTTTAATTGGCTACATTTCTCTTCTGCAGAACAGAATAAAATGTTAATCTTATTTTCCAGACATTGGTAGCACTGTTTGGCATTTTGCTAATAAAGCCACAAAGCTCATAGCCTTTGATCACAGCTTTCCAGTAGGTTCTCCAAACCATTCTACCGTAATTACTATAACTTGGAAACATCACTTCCCACTCCATACAAGTTTTCCTGAGCAGTCAGTGATTTGTTGGGAAGAATAATGCCAGTGTTGCACTCCTTGAACTTTCATGTGGTGAGATTGCACTTAAATCAGTTGAGCTTGATGTCAAGTCTTTAAAGGATGGTCTGCTATTTCCAATTCTAGAGAGCATTTTAAGTAGAAATGACTCATGTGTAGCAATAATTATCCTGTCTAGTCACCTGTTGATCACATCTGGATGGAGCTTTGAGTTAGAAGGAATGAAACAGAATGAGATACCAGCTCCCCAAAGTCAGCCTTTAAATATGACCATATCCTTATTGTTAATATCCTTATTGATGTATAAATGCTCATCAGAATGGAAAAAAATTGAAGTATCTGATCACTGACAGAATGCCTTCACATTAACTGTCTGTCATTTCCCCCAGCACAAGAGTAGCATTAGGCTGTTTTTCCTGACATTCCTCCTTGAATACTAAGTGACTATTTAGGTTCAGTGAATCACAAAGAAAATTTTCATTTTTTTTCTTTTTTCCTATTTTGAGGAGAGCCTCATTACTAGTACCATTTTGAATAAACAGGAATAGAAATGGGGAATACATTGAATTTTTAGTCTGAGAGGTATATTGATGCATCAGAAGAGAAAAGGAAACGCATACCCAAAGGAAAAGAGAAGAAGAGCTTTTCTCACAAGGAAGGGAGACACAGGGGACATTTGGCAAAACTATGGCAAAAAAAAAAAAGCCAGTAATTAACAGTGGGGAAAGCACCATCATATGCAATCAATAAGTTCCCTGAAGAACATGTATTTAAGAGAAGGGAAGGAATTTTAATTAGGGATCATTCAGTGTCTTAGAAAAGTTTCACATACAGCATCTTATTTTTTCCCAGAAAAATGCTGACAATTATATTACCCCTAATTTCATACTGGATTTTAAAGGGAATAAGATGTGTAATCCAAATCATACAGCAAGGGAGGGAGGAATAGATTTGCTCTGTCTACTACAGCACACTAGCTCAAAGTAAGAAGTTGGATCTAGAGACCAAATGATATTTGAATATTGCTATGTGAGATAGTTAATGAGATAATTAGTAGTCTAATCATTCATTTAATACATATTTAACAGGAGTACTTTGAACCAGCAGATATGAAGTTTAAAAAAATTTTAGATAACAGTGATGAATATTATAAGAAAACATTCCCGGGAGTTACAAAAGTGAACAATGGCCTGTTAAATTTAACTTCTAGGTTTCAGTAACATAGGAGCAGGAAGGTAAGATGAATAGCTATAAGTATGTGAATAGCTAAAGAGATAGTGATACGTTCTATCAGTAAAGGATCTGCATTAAAAAATGAAACAAAACCCAATTTGAACTACTCAGACATGTTGTAGACATGAATAGGCGAGGGCCAAACTGTAGCACAAGGATTTATCACTGAGTCTCATTTCTTCTGTGTTGGTTTCATTCTGACCCCAGGCAATTCGAGACTCATTCTGCAATCTCATGCATTGAAAAGGAAGAGATTGGGCCTGGAGCGATAGCCTAAAGGCTAAAATCCTCACCTTGCAAGAGCCAGGATCCCATATGAGTGATGGTTCCTGGTGTGGCTGCTCCAGTTCCCATCCAGCTTCCTGCCTGTGGACTGGGAAAGCAGTAGAAGATGGCCCAAAGCCTTGGGACCCTATACCCATGTGGGAGACATGGAAGAAGCTCCTGGCTTCAGAATGGCTCAAGTGTATAAAAGATCTTTCTGTCTCTCCTTCTCTCTGTAAATCTTACTTCCAATAAAAATAAATAAGCAAATAAATATTTTTTTAAAAACGAAGTGATCAAGGAAGTTCTCAAAATTTATATTGCTAGAATAGAAGCTTATCAATTCAGACCTGAAAAAAAGTCAAACAGCTGATTCTCTGTTGACCTAACTATACTGTCCTGGATCATTAGACCATACAGTAAGGACCACAGAGTTTGAAGACAAAAATTACTGATTGGGTCATTCAATTAATTAAAATTTAAAATTTTATTGGTTAGGAGACCAAGCATCATTTATCCACCATATGTGGGCTAACAGATATTGAATGGTGAAAACAAACTAAAATATCAAAAAATCAGAATTAACAAATATTTAGGTCAATATTTCAAGCTAATTTTAATTAAATAATATTTACATAAGGACATACAAATAAAGCATTATGTTCAATCATGCAAAGGAGTTAAAGATATGTATTCCTATCAGCGACAATCTTTAATTCTAATAAAGCAGGTGAAATAATAAGTACACAGATAAGAACCTACATAAAGCAGAATAATTCAGTTATTAACATGATCATATAAATTAGAATTTTTTTAAATTTTCCTTCTGCAAATTGTCTCAAAGCAAAAACAGAATAGAAAATATAAAAAGAAAATTGCAAATTCTCAGCTGTTTTTTAGGTGCACATAATCTTCTGACTTCAAATTTTTTTAAATAATTGTCAAGAGTAATGATCATTTAGAAGCTACACAGAAGAAAATAGACAATGAATGGTATACAGGGTGAATAATGAAATTTCAGAAAGTGCTAGAAAATACTTTCTGAATGAACACATTTAGTCTTTATTAAAGGTCTATTTAGTTTTTATTTGAAAGGCAGATTTTACAGAGAGGAAAGACAGATAGAGGCCTTCATTTGCTGGTTCACTCACCAAGGGCCATATCTGAGCTGATCTGAAGCCAGGAACCAAGAGCCTCCTCTAGGCCTCCCACTTGGATGTAGGGTCCCAAGAACTTGGGCCACCTTCTTCTGTTGTCCCAGGCCATAATCTGGGAGCTGCATCGGAAGTGGAATAGCGAGAATACAAATGGGCTCCCATATGGGATGCTGCCCAAAAGGCAGAGCCTGTCCCTTCTTAGATTTCTGTATATCACATTGCCACAAAGTTATTAGGTTCAAGCAAAACACATACTTCCATTATCTCAGAGAGTTTAGGCTCCTGTGCTGAGGCTTCTACTCAGGGCACCAAAAATTTGTAATCATATTTTCAGCAAGGTTTATTTTCATTTGCAAGTTTTGGGACAAGGATCTGCTTTTGAGCTCATTCATGTTGCTGTTAAGATTCCATCTCTTGCAGGGTATGACTGAAGGCTGAGGGGTTTTGTTTTCTTAGTTGTTAGAAGGAGCTACCCTTAGATCCTAGGGTACCTCTGTGTTCATAGGGTACCTTCACAGTTGATAGAGGCTACCTGAAGTTCATGTCACAAATACTTTCTCAATAAAATGTCCTGTTGCATCAATTCAGCAAGAGGAAATTTTCATTCCAGTATGCTGAGAACAAGTCCTTTATAACATGATCTCCATAGTAAAGCATTTTTATCAGCTGTTTTCAAAAGACAGCTAAATGATCTGTAAGCGAGTCTC
The DNA here is from genome assembly GCF_030435755.1 of Ochotona princeps. NCBI lineage: Eukaryota > Metazoa > Chordata > Mammalia > Lagomorpha > Ochotonidae > Ochotona > Ochotona princeps. The sequence goes on along the minus strand of NC_080839.1, from coordinate 52,364,393 downwards.
AGGTCTCAACCACACACAAATGAATGAGATTACATTAAAATAGAAAAACAGCAATAAGCAAATAATTGACTGTCACTCAACTACCATCCTCGAAGTCATAGTATAACCCTTGTTGGTGAGTATAACCGGGAGACCTGTTATAAGTAGAACTAAACTCTAGAAAAGAAATCAAATATGAATTTAATAAAACCTTCCAGGCTGAAGTTTAAGAATCCATTTGGTTCATTTTGAGTTTAAGAACCCATTTGGTTATTAGAGTATCATAAAGAGAAGCTTATGAGTTAAAAATATTTTAAAATATGCAAGATTACCTTTACAACCTTTCCAAATCTCAAAGAAGGAACATTGTGCAAACAATTCTTTCAGTGAAATTTAAAGGAAATTGAGTGTTAAAAGCATTAGTGATTGAATATTCACAGGTTCAGTTCCATACTCTTTCTTTAGTTAAGTTGTCACCCTGTGACTTATTCTGCTCACCAATCTGAGTGGAACTTGTATACTCACATGCCATTCCAGGCTAAGCAGTTTAAAGTCAACACGCTTTTTGAAGATCATTAAAATAATGTTAAGAAAAGGAAAGTTTTATTTTCAGTCACTGCAAATATAAGCAAGGAAGCAAGAAGGATAATGGAAAGAATAACTATTTCAATTGTGAATTCATGGACTGTGGAGAACAGTTAATTAAGATGTTTCCCATTAAGACTAGAAAAAGCCTAAAAATGAAAAAAAATGCAGCAAAAAAATAGATGAAAACATTTTACAAAGATTCTCTGTAGTAAAACAATAGATTTTGAACAAGAAAATGGGTTTAATCTAATCAAAATTAAAGGTTTTTCATAGTTTTTGGATTAAAAAGTCAAGACTATTTATCTGGTTCAGCTCCTAAAATGCCACTGAGGTCCTTTCTGAGAGTTTGGGTCCTCTTTAATATATTTTGAGATAATTGCGTTAAAAGATTTACTTACTTTCATTAGAAAGACAGATTTATAGAATGAGAAGACAGAAAGATCTTCCATCCACTGGTTCACTCCCCAGATGGCCGCAATGGTAACAGCTGAGTCAACCTGAATCCAGGAATCAGGAACTTCTTCTGTGTCTCCCACGTGGGCACAGGGTCCCAAAGCTTTGGGCCATCCTCTAATGCCTCCCCAGGCCACAAGTAGGGAGCTAAATGGGAAGTGGAGCAGCTGGGACATGAAACAGTGCTCACATAGGATGCTGGTAAATGGAGGTGGAGATTTAGCCAGTTGAGCTATCCTGCTGGCCCCATAACTCACCATTTGTTAAATAATTATAAAGCTGCAGGTATTGTGACAATATGGCTATGTCTCATGAACAAACAGGAAGACCTAACAAACCTAATGTAAATACTAGCATTAGATCCAAAGTAATTTAAGGACCAAGGATATAAGCAGTTTATATAATAAATGAAGAAAAGATAAGTAATTATTTAAATGACATTGTGAAAGTTGAATAATTACCATGATGTAGTCATGTTTGGATATTCCATTTTTCATCAAGATTATTTTCTGATGGGCTAAGGAATTAAGTAAATATGAAAAAGACAATAAAGCATTAAATTTGTAGTGTTGAATCAAAAACCGTGTCTAAAACTAAACATTCAGGAGCCAATAAATTGGATATCTCTCACTAATATGAAAAAATGCATGCTTTAAAATAAGCAAAGAGTAAAATCAAAACAAAACCAAAATGACATCATTAAAAAATGCAAGTATATTTTCAATCTGTATTTCCCCAAATAGAAAAGTGTAGATAGAGTCATAATTAAAATAAGAATGCGAGTTAGAGAGCTCAGAAAAAAAGAATGTAAAAACTTATCTTAAAAAAAAAATGATTCAAGTAATGCCAATTCCAGTTGCTAAGGCCATAAAATTTGAAATCGCAATTGGCCTCTGTTTTCCTGGTATACCTCATGTTCAATCCTTCAGGAAGTCCTGTCTGTGTATCTTACTAGTACCATGCTGACCAGAGCTGCCATCATCTGTTACTAAAGTGACCTACTCTTAATAGCAACTAGAGAAACATCTTAAAAACATGCCTCACATATCCCTCTTTATTTAGTCCGAGTATCCAGTGGTTTCCTATTTCATCCAGAATGAGAGTTGAAGTTGCTCAAAAGCTTTCTGCAAAGCTCTCGTATTCTGAGTTCTCATGAACTCTGACATATATTACTCTTCCCCTTTCAACATCTGCTGCAGCCATATTAAATTCAAAATATCATGTTTTTTCATCTCAAGAATGCTTTTATTCCCTGGAGTTCACCTTCTCCAGATATCTATGCAACCAATTTCATTATATTTGTTTTCATCATTGTGTCACCTTAACAACAAGTTATTATTTCCCTTCACCTTCCTCTGTTTTGTGTTTCTTCGTCACAATTATCATCAGCTAACTATAATTTACTGTGTGTATGTAAATCATACGATTTTATCTGTCCTTTTCAGTTTCATATTCCCACCAACAAGAATAATGGATTTGCCAAAAATATTTTTATGAGTAAACTTAGTTCTACTGCTAATTTCATAGATCCCAATGAGATATTGCTTTCCACAAAACAATTTGGCAAAAAGCAAAAGTTGGTAACACATTCTGGCAAAACATTTTCATAGCATATGGAAGATCTCTGTTTATCTCAGTCTTTTATCTTTCAAATAAATACAACTTTTAAAGATGATGTCTTTGAATCATTATATAAACAGAAAATTTTACAAAGTTATGTATAAAATTATTCTCAAGAGAAGTGAAGCTAAAAAGGACTGACTTCTAAACTCATTTTGAATGCTAGTGTAAGCAAATGGATGTTCTCTGGAATTCCAACTTTGTTAAACCTTTGAGAATAATTTGTATAAAATCAATATGAAAGTGGGTGAAGGTAACCATATGGGGAAACACCCACCTAAGTCATTATTTCTTAGAAACGGGTGGTCTTAATCAAGACAGAGGGTATAATTTCTGTCAAACTGTTACTACATTAGCATGTTGAAATTATAAGACAAGCCTATTTGTAAATTAAAGGAAAAGATGGCTGCTGAAGGTGGACGATTTATCAGAGATAAAAAAGCTAGAGTCAGATGGAAAAGCCAGCACAGCTCTCACGGTGGGTGGTCAATGAGTAATGATCATTAACTTGATGGTCTGTTCAGCATATATACCCACTGTGGAGATGAATGAGACAGACTGTGTCAGCTTGATGTCCACTGAAATTATCTAACATCATCTTCCTATTTTTTATTATAAATAATCATGTAATTATAATCAGTTGCAGCTTTCATAATGAATCAAAGGAATAGACCTATTTAACCATTCCATGCTATTCAATGATTATATTTTTCACAATAATTTGTGCATATACATTTTGTTCTGTTACTATTACATTTAATGTGAGTATATATGACTTTGGTGATGTTAGAAACCCTAACATCACCAAATGGAAAATGGTAGAATCTCATGAAAATGAACACTGAATTCAGAATCGATTTCCTGTTATCAATATATTGTCTGGATGACCAATCAGTAACGTTCTTGATATCACATTATCATACCGCTCATAACGAAAAGCAAAGAACTTGACTAAAGTATATAGGTGGGAAGAAAGAGGTGACTGAATTATCTCCAAGGGTATGTTAGCTTTTTAAATGTTATTGTGATAAAAATGCAAAAAAAAATTTCATTATTTCCTGGGATAATTAGTCAATGAGATATGTTAATTAAAAAAAGAATAATTGCATATTTCTTAAATGCAATATTACCACAGAACACGTTGGTAATGAACTACCAATAAGCAAGCTACCGAAGAAAAATAGTTCTCTTCGTCATGAAGAAATAGTTGAAATCGCTCCTTCTCAATTGCTGTGCATATGAAAATAGTGTGTATTTTCACACTTGCCTCCATGTCTCTTGCTGTTACTGACCACTATCTCATTGGAATAAAACAACAATTCCCTCACTGTATCGCATGTTTCAAAGTATGGCTGTGATGACTAATAGGCTTCTTTTAAGTATGCAATTATGGGGGTGGAAAACTTAAAAGAGCATAGTTCTGCAAATTCCAAATTCCAATTATCCAGATGATTTTTCTTTAGTGGTTTTCTTTTTAGTTCTGTTAAAACATTTTAAACTATTGCTCATGAGGAGTGTTTTTCTTTTTGCCTCATATGAAAAACTTACAAGAGATTTAAGTGTTTCTTCACTGCTCTAGCAATGAGAGAAACGCAGGAGTTTCTACTCTGTCCCCTAAAGTATGTCCTTGAGCGCCAATTGCTCTCCCTCATCCGAAGTATCACTACTGAGTATTCCACCTCCTTTATTTCTGTGACTCTGATGTTATATACCCATCCTTGCACAATCATGGGTAGAATTAAATGAGTTAACTTTTAAAAAATATGATAGAGTGAATACTTTAAAAAATTTTCTATTCCAGGCACTATGCAAAGCTCTTCACAAGTCTTGCCTTACACAATTACTCAAAGTCACCCCACTGCATTCTTTGAGTTTATTTGGGGATCTGAGACCTCTGTTTCAAAAGAGTTAAAGTTGAACACCTGCTGGTTCTCCACATTCAACCTCTTTCCAGGCCTTCTGGGGTTCTGTCAGGTTTCTAAGAAGCACTCCTTGTCCATGGATTGCCTGTCTGTCATATTTTAGCATTTATCTGATCACCATTGGAAGGGAACCCCATCCTGATGCCTTTATTTGAGTTGCCTAAGAAATGCATTGAATCAGAAGTGAGTGTTCATAGGTTTATTGAATGTTCCTCAATGACTATACCTACAGGGATAGAGTTGAAGAAAGAAACATTTGGCACAGAGGGATTGTGTTACCAACTGTATTACCAATTCAGCAAAAATCCCCTACTACACTGTGCTAGTACTGTGTGCAATGAGTCCTGGCTGCTTCACTTCCTGATCCAACTCCTTGCTAATGGCCTGGGAAGGCAGTGGAGGAGCACCCAATTCCTTGAACTTTGCACCCATATGGGAGACCTGGAAGAAGCTCCAGGCTCCAGGCTTTGAATTGGCCCAGCTCCAGCTACCATTGCCATTAGGGGAGCAAACCCGTGAATCTCTATCTAGCCCTGGTCTCTGTAACTCTGCCTTTCAAATAAAAACAAAATAAAATTTTTTAAAAAATCCATACCATAGTGGGCTCATTCTTCCTATCCTAACATCAGCAATTAGCAGGTATATACTATTTAGGCAGAACCATAAACTTAGCATTTCCTCTTAACCCTGAGACATTGGCTGCAGGAGAAGGAAGCTGCGAATCTTCACCATTGCTAAGAAGGAAATCCAGATTGTGGGGAGGAAGGACAAAGCCAGTGGGGAGAGAAAGGTAACTGCTGGCAGGGATTAGCTACACGTGACTGCACCCTTCTAAGAATAAAACAAAGGGTTAAAGGAAAAATGCAGACAGAGAAATGTGATCGGGTAAGAACAGGACAGTGCAAATGGGTTAGGTGGGAGACTGGGTGGGGATTCTCCCTTAAAATCCCCCTTTACCTCAGATACATGAAGGAAACAATGCGGAAATAATAGTCTTACCCACTTTCCTGTAGCCCTTTAACCTTTTTACTCTAACTATGTAAAGATTGTCAAAAATACAATAACAAACGGAAAAAGTTAAAAAAAAAAATAGGACAACACGCAAGCTGTATGTACAACAGCAAAATAAAAATAGAAACTGTATTGCCACAGCAAAATAAAATATATAGTAGTAAACTCAAAGTTTGAGATTTAAAAATGCAAGAAAAATAGTTGTGGGAATAAGAAGAGACAGTTTTTATATTCAAAACAGCAATGCTCTATTCATTTTTATTTTCTTTTCATTGGAAAGACAGAGACAGAGAAAAAGATCTTCCATTTGCTGGTTCATTTCACAAGCGCTGTTAATGGCCAGAGCTGAGCTGATTCAAAGTCAGGAACTAGGAGCTTCTTCCGGGTCTCCCAGGCCAATGCAGGGTCCCTAGGCTTTGGTCCGTCCTGGACTGCTTTCCCAGGCCACAAGCAGGGAGCTGGATGGGAAGTGAAGCAGCCAGGACACAAACCAGTACCCGCAAGGGGCCCCCGCACATGCAAGACAAGGATTTAGCCACTGAACCATCACACTGGGCCCAGAAATGTTTTATTCAAACACAAATGTAAATAAAAGCATGTTGATAAGATCAAATCTGACTCTCCAAATCTCAATGCATTTAAAGATATTCAAATCCTTTGTTGCTGGAAAAGCACCAAAAGTCCTTAGATCATTAGAAAACCAATTTCTCACTTTCAGTCTGAAATGTTGCCATGCCTTCGCCTACAAACCCTTGCTTGAGGGATTTGCAGGCTTCTAAAGGTGTTAGGAACATTTTTTAATGACTGGTTTCTAGAAACAGATACCAGATACTGTGTCTGCTATTGATCACGAGTCCCTCAACCTTCTCTCACATTTTCAGAATTTTTTAATTGGCAATGAGAAGCTAGCATGTAATTTAAAATGTGGAGGAAGGCCTACAGGACTTTGGAATGTGCAGAATAGATGGACTGCCTTTGCACACTCCTACCACATTCTTGTCATTGAATCTGTGAGTAAAAGTTAACTGTTCCCAACACCAGTGTGTCACATTTAAATATCTGATCTATCTATCTATTGTTTCAGAATAGCAAACTCATTGTGAATCTGCATTCCTTCATTTTCTTCCCAAAATTGTAAGCCAATTGGTTCATTAGCTTTAAAGTATAAATCAATTTTCCCACGTAGAATCCAATTTTACTAAGCACTAAAGAATTCTATGTATTTAGGTGTATTATGAGAATTGTTCATTTATTTTATCAGCTGTTAAAATTCATTCTAAAAGCTGAATTGAGCAGTCCTCCCTCCAACACATCTCCAGACCCACTTGTCTGACCAATCCACAGCCCTCCAATGCCCACGAGGGTGTAGAGCCCCAAGATTGTTTCCCAAGGTATTTAAGTAAGCCTGGGGCACTGTCCACCTACCCAGGGTCCACTCACACTCATGCCTGGGTCTCTACATCCATGCCAGTGTCTACCCTTCACATAGTCTCAGAAAAAGGAACAAAAAATGGATAGGAACCCATGCTGGCACACTGGTACAGTTAACCAGGCCCAGGATGCCCACCAGCTATTAGCTGCATTTCTCCCAGCAGTATAATACTTGCCTAGGTACAGTGCAACTGAGGCAGTTGTCTGTATACAGTTGGGAGGTTTGGTGACTTTTCTAAGAAGTCTTTACCGATGCTTACACCTTGCAGAATACTTGTTATGCTTTTCTTTCACAGTTTGATGTGTTCTGGGTGAGGTCTTTGATCCATTTAAAGCTGATGTTTGTATAAAAGTGGCAGGTGGGGACGGGGGGGGGGGGGGCGTGTTTTTTTTTTACTCCTGCAGGCTTCTATCCAATTGTCCTGACAGTGTTTGTTGAAGAGACCAACTTTTCAATTTACTTTATACTTACAGGCTAAATGTTCATCTAAAGAAAGAGCATTACAAGTAAAAAGTAGACAGTCCATCTTCCATAAGAGTACAGATATCAGTTACAGACAAAAGTCATTTCACAAATGTTAGTTTAACTTGAACTACATTTTTTGTACTTTCTATATTAGTTACAACCAACCATAAGATATGGGGTTAGGGATGTCTGTCTCATTTCAGTAAGCATAATAGCTCCAGTTACATCAATTTTGTTGCAAAAGATGACATTTCATTCTTTTTATGGCTAAGTGATACCCTATGCTCTCTTTATCTGATTCTCAGTTGACAGATATATGGCTTAACATTTATTTCTTTCAAGTGTGTTTGAGGGATAATGTTAAGCAATTATTGAATGAAGAAATGCTATGGGAAGACCATCTTAAATCATAAATACTTTCTTTTGGAGTTTAGTATATATTAGCACTGCTATTTGAAATTATATTCTCAAAATCTTCAATAGCTTTTTTATTTTTATATGTATATATTTTTAATTGGAAAATCAGATATACAGAGAGGAGGCAAGAAAGAGAGGAAGATCTTCCATTCGATGATTACTCCCCAAGTCGCCACATTGGCAGGAGCTGAGCTGATCTGAAGCCAGAAGCCAGGAGCCTCTTCCAGGTCTCCTACGTGGGTGCAGGGTCCCAAGGATTTGGGCCATCCTGGACTGCTTTCCCAGGCCACAAGCAGGGAGTTGGATGGGAAGCTGAGAAGTGTGGTGGCCGGGATTAGAACCAATGCCCATATGGGATCCTGGTGTGTGTTAGTGGAGGATTTTAGCTGCTAGCCTATCGTGCAGGGTCCTTCAATAGTGTTGAAAGACATTTCAAAACTACATATAAGGGAGAAGGGAATAACAAGTGACATAGGAAACCTCAATGTTTTTTGTGATCATTCAGACTAGGAAATCAGGATGTGTTCGGAACTTCTTTTGAATAAATGTCATTTCCATCTTAAGAAGAAAAGCAATGCTTTTTCTACATTAAAAAGAAACATGTGATTTTTAATTCTGTGGGTTTTTTGGCTAATGAATGACAACCATTGAGCTACTAAGACATTAAAAAAAAACATTTAATTTAATTACTGTAATTCTCTGGAAAGCTGGTGAAAATAGGATCTGAAATGTTTCCTTGCTTAATTTTCTTTCCAAAAATATTATTAAATTCATCTTCCCAGACCTTCTGCCACTGGTTATACATACTAACATTCATTTCAGAGACTGGGCAAACAAAATGAAAAACACTGGTCAAACTAAAAAAGAAGTTTGTGAGGCCCAGCCCAACTGTGTAACAGCTAAATCCTTGCCTTGCAAGCACTGGGATGGGGGGCCGGATCATGTCCCAGCTGCTCCACTTCTCATCCAGCTCCCGGTTAATGGCCTGGGATGGCAGAAGAGGATGGCACAAATCCTTGGGATCTTGCATCCATGTGGGAGACCTGCAAGAAGCTCTGCGCTCCTAGCTTCAGACTGGCTCAGCTCCATCCATTGTGGCCACATGCAAGTGAAGCAGGGGAGCGGGAATCTTTCTGTTTCCCCGTCTCTCTTCTCTGTCAATCTAATCTCCCCTTCCAATAAAAATAAATAAATCTTTAAAAAGGTAAAGAGAAGTTTCTATGGCTCTAACTCTAATTAAATAATCTTGCCTGTGGCATTTTATTTATGCAAAAAGATCTGTTTTCATCTAAGTGCTTATTCGAGGATATTGTTTTTTAATCTTTTATTTATTATTATTATCATCATCATTTTATGATACAGTTCCATAGATCCCTGCTTTTTAAACATAATTATCAAGTGACATTAGGTGGAGACTCTTGATAGCATTAGGTGGCAAGAAATAAAACAAAAAAAATTTTTTTTAATTGGTTAGTTCAGAGAGTAGAACACTGAGAGTAAAACATGAATACAAGAAGATTTTCAATAAGAAGATGGAGTCTTACAAGCATTTAGCAAACGAGGAAGCTGGCAGCGTGGTAAATGATGGCTCCAATAAATGAGTTCTGCTATATGTGGGTGGGGGGAGCAATATCTGCGACTTCATATTAAAGTACGGCAGTTCCAATACAATTTGGCTTATGTGCTTGGCAAGATATCCAACTCTAAAACTGCTAAGAGAAACTGAAAGTCATCCAAAACTTCAATTCATTAAAAAAAAAAAAAAACTACTTGATCTGCAAAGAATAAATGGTATATTCAGAAGTTCATTTTTGTTAAATTTGGCATCTGTTCCTCTCTCAAGAAATAACTCTACATAATTTTGTGATAAATGGAATGTGCCAGTGCAAAGCGGAAATAGCACATTCCAATGAATCTTAAAAACCAGAGAAAATATTCACCTTAGATATAAACAGAAAGATCGACCCTCTTCTAACATCTACATGTCTCCATTTGGTTTTTTCCATTGCAAAGGCTTCAGGACCGTGTTGGTTTCCCCGTGCAGCTCTGCACTGATTATCACTTGGGGTAGGTAATTGCATCTTGTCAGAATCCTTTCAGCAACTAACTGAAAGCTATCTGTTCTGCCAGTGATGTGTAAGTGATAACTAACTCTGATAGTTCACCCCAACTCATTCAACTTAGAAGAGGCTTTTTGATTATAAATCTTTGCATATGTCACTTTTTTTTTGCCTATCTTCCTGATCCTATCAACTTTTCTTAAATTTCCTGTTTTTTCTGAAAACAAATTCCTAGAACAACACACATTTGTCTGGAATTTCCACAGTTTAAATCATAGTGCATAGAATACGCGTGGTGCATCAGTGAGGTTTTGGACTGACACCTCACCTGCTAAGGAGTCCTCATGCGGCAGGACTTTGATGAATCAATACTGTGACACCATTTTTTTTTTCCTGAGAAAGTCTTTCATGCCATACATGATATAGCTTTCTCCTGAATTACAAAAATTGTATCTCTGAAGGTGATTTTTAAAATTTTGCGTTTCTTGTTACTGGGAAGAAGCATAAATGAGGTTGGAAGAATATATTTTCTACTCATATTATGAAAATCCATCATTCCTCTATAGGTATAGCCTTTAGGCAAACTATTTTTCCCCAAACGAAAATTCAAAATACAATGTTTTTTTTTTAATCCATCAGAGGATCTTTTTAGCTAATGAACAGAAAAGTTTCAGCAAAAATGCATAAGTTATTTCTGATTCTTCAGCTACTTCAAAACTCACTTTGTAGTGGGAGAAAACAGAATTAAGGTCTTAAATGCTGTGGTAAAACTGGATTTTAAATTATATAGATATTAGTCTTTAATGACAGCCTTTTGGTGTTGATCTTTTAAAGTATGAAACATTTTCAAACACCTAGGAAATTTGAATATTTTGTCAGCAAATTCTTTGGCTTTTCAAGGGAATAATTTTCCTGTGACTAACTGGAAGCATAAAATGTCATTGTTAGTATGAATCAATGCTTAATGATTAAAAAAATGTTCTAGGCTAAGTCATTACAAGAAAAGCGGAGAGAGTAAAGAAGTGAGGATGAAAGCGGTCAGGAGGAAAGAAAGGAGATAAGGAGAAAAGTTTCTGTAGGACAAATCTCTTTATAACCTTTTTATATCCCAAAAAACATGTGGGACATATTTATGTTCTTCATATACACTGAACTTTTCTAGAAAAAAATAAATGAATTGTTTTGCCTGAGTCGATTTTAGACATGCTCACGTTATCTGTTTTTTTCTTTATTTTTACAGATTGTAGTCATTTTTATTTATTTTAAAGGTAGAAAGAGAGATATCTTCCTTCTGATAATTCATTCCTAAAAGTCCACAATGGTCAGGATTGGACTAAGCCAATGCCAAGGACCAGGAAGCAGTTTGGTTCTCCCGTGTGGGAATGGTCCAGATATTTCAGCCATTACCTACTATTTCCTGGAGTGCACAGCAGCTGGGAACTGAAATCATAGCAGAGCCAGGACTTGAACTTAGAGACTGTGGTTGGAATACATGCATCCCACATGGTGTTGGCTATGGCATTAGCATCCCAACCAGATACTCTTCATAGTTTCACAGGTTGTTAGCTGGTTCGTTATCCACCTCCATGTGTCTCATACTGAGAAATACCGCAATTTCTACACTTAGATTAGTTCTACAGATAGTCCTTTCAAATAAGTTTTACCATGGTAACCAAACCAGACATCTCACCCAACTTTTAAAAGACTTCACTTAGTTCAGGAAAAGTAGAGGACTAAATGGAATTGTGGAGTTCTGTAAATATGGTGAACTGTTCAAGATTATTAAACTCACAATTAACTGCAATAAAAGGGAAGAATCAGAGGATTCTTTCATTTTAAATCACAAATTGAGACTTGAAGATTTACAGGGAGAGATTATGCTTGGATGTCTATATATTTTTTTCTGTTGCATATTTTAAAGTTTTTTTTTTTTTTTAGTACAATGCTTCTATCTAGCTTCCTTCTAGGTATTTGAGTAAAAAAAAAAAAAATCTTTGAATGATCCACATCTCCTTTCCATTTGTTGCCACTTACCTCCAATTCATAAACTAATTTCTTGGGCATCAGTTTAAAAACAAACCTAGAATCTTGACATCAGATTGCTCTGCTATACACCCACACCTGAGCAATGACCCTTTCTTGCCAGGTTATTGCCAATAGCCTACCATCTTGTCCCATTACTGTGATGCTTGCTGCACTGCTGCGCATTCTCATTCAGAAACTGCACTGTTTGCAAGAGAGGTGCGAGGGCTGCCATTCCCAAGGCTCCCCTGATCACTCTGAGGAAAAGCCAAATCCTTCCATTCGGTGTATGAGTCCCCTCTGCTCTGGTGTTTGACTATGCTGAACTTTCCTCTGTTCGATCCTTCACTGACTCACATGATGGTCCTCACACACTTCAGGATGCTCCTGCCTCTTAGGTTTTGTTCTCCTTGTTTTTTCCTGCTTGTCTTACTTCATCATTTCCTTTCAGTCACGGCTATAAGCCAACTTCAGCACTACAAATGGCCAGCTCCCTCCTGAATCCTTCATAACCCTTGTTCCCTTCAAATGTCTACTCTACTTTTCTGCATTCTCTATGATTCTCTAATATTGTACATCATGTTTTCTTTTTATATTTACTGGGTCTTGTCTGATTCTCCCAAAAGGCTGTTAGCTGTCTTTGTCCATTTGGCTCACAATTGAGAATAGTACTTGTTATAAGTAAATGAATTGATGAATACTTGCTGAGTCAATGAAAGGCAAGAACTTATCTGTCTCTATCCCTAAAAGAGAAGATAACAAAACATGTGAGAGGCAAAGAATGTTGTACAAAGTTGAAAACAATCACTATCTTAATCATCTCTCTAGCTGCTTAACAAATGCCACAGACTGGACAGTGTCAACAGCATACACTTCCTACAGTTCTGGAGGCTTAAAGGCTTTAAATCAAAGCGCTGTCAGACTGGGTGTTTGCTGAAGGTCCTCTTCCAGATTTCAGATGACTGCATTTTTCCTTTACCTTCACCTGACAAGGAGAGGAGGAAGGACTGGTGTCATCTCCTCAGAGGAGCATGAGAACTCATAACAGACCCCATCCCCATGACCTTATCCACATCCAGTTACCTCCTGAAGTCCCTACTTCCAAACGCCATCATATTTAATATCAGAATTTTAGCATATGGATTGTTTGAGTGGAAGGCAACCAATATTATTGCAACCAATATGCTGTCATCTTAGCATTAAAAGACACTTTAAAATATATATGGGAATGTTAATCAGTGTGTTTATTGCATGTTCAATGTATGTTTTACACCTTTATCTAGATTCTGATTGAATAAACAAGATGTAATATGGTCCTTCTTGCCAATATGGTTGCAATTAGTTAAAGAATAAGTCCAATTAAGAGTAATTAATGGGAAAATTATAATGCTGGGGCTTTATGGAATTAATTACATGATAGATGCTAGGCTTACACAGAGGGCTTATTAAAATATGGGTTTCTGGGTTGTAACCTCAGATTTCCTCATTCTCGGTCAGAATTGGAGCAGAATAGCTTATTTCCTACAAATTTCTAGGTAATGTCAATATTACTACAGTACACTCCTCACTGCTCTATTATAATTATATAATTATAATTATTCTCAATCCCAGGTGAACAGTAAAATCATAATTGTTAATTAAGATTATGTCATGGTGCTGGCCATGTTGTCCAGTACTTAGATGCTGGTTGGGACAAGTACAGCCGTGTCAGCATATCTGGGGTCAGGTTCTGGCTCCACTTTTGATTCAGTTCTGACTCCATATGTAAGCATCTTCTGTAAGGTAACAGGTGATTGCTCAGGTCGTGTTGTACCTAGGCAAGTATTATACTGCTATGAGTAAAGCAGACAATAACTGGCAGGTACTCTGGACCTGGTAAATGCCAAATTTGTGTTAACTACAGAGGGTAGGAATGAGTTCTGGGGCCTTCCATGGACTGGGCCACTATGCTCACAGGTAATAAGGTGAATAAGCTGAGATGAAATTGTTTACAGGGGGAACTGCAGAGCATGACTGCTATAATCTTCTTAATCCACACCCTTTGTAGGTTTGTTATCAGTGATATGCACTGCTGTGTCACAATGAAGTTTCAGAGTATCACGAAACATTTCATGAAATAGATGAAAATAGGGCTTAATTCTATAATTATCATTGTACAATTTCTAAATATGTCACCTCTGAAAATACATTTAGTTTGAATAAAATTACATTTAATACATCATAATCAGGTAACACCATTTCTTTCCTTTTCTAAATTTTGATCAACAACTTTAGGACAGAGTGAAATCATCATGAAAAGGAGATCATCATTGCAAAGAAATAAATTAATCCACAATAAGCAACTTTTAAAATAAACATTTTTAAAAGCCTGAGGTTTGTTAATGTTTTATATTTTAAAATAAATTGTTGGGGTGGATATTTGTTTCAGTCGTTAACATCTAACTAGGGATACCAACGGACTGAATCATCTGCTTCCAAGTAAGGTTCCTGCTTGTGTACCTCCTGTATGTAGCGCGCCCCTGGCCAGCAGGGAATAAAACGCAGACACCGAAGTCCTTCTCTGATCACACTTTATTGGAGCGCCGCTTGATTGAGGGAAAGATGGCAGTGGGGGCGCAGGGAGAGCAAAGCGGATGGCTTATATACACCTCCATGAGAGGCGTGTCTGTGGCTCAGTGACAGGTCGTGATAGGACAGTGAGTGCTTACTTGTCAGATTGGGATAGGTCGCTGCTGTTGCCGGGCAAACTAGGGCAGGAAGCTACGTCAGGGCAGAGTTGTTTACTCTGTGCCTGTCGCCATCTTGTAATGGTGACTGACTGCGCTCTGCAATTCCCCCTTTTATTTTTTCTATGATACAGCAAAGGTATGGCTCAGTGACTGTGCCTGTCTTAGGTCATCCGACCTCTCGTCAGGTCCTTACCCGTCATGGGAAGCTTAGGCAGATGACAAGGCCTAACTCCTGTCTTAGGTTGGTACCTGACTGGGTCAGAGGTTGCCCGTCTTTGACTACCAGCCCTGGCTACCGCATAGGTGAGAACCAGAATCGAGGGACTTGAGACTACTGATCCCTATCGGGTGCAATGGCTCAAAAGCCTCCGAGTGCAAGGGCATCAGGTAGGGTCTCATCATTCTCCTCTGAGCAAACTGATCCAGACCTGGGGGGAAGCGCCTGCCTCCATAGCTGCCAAGGCTCAAACGATGGCGACCTTGTCCCGCCTGACACTTCGCCGAATCCTACAGACCAAGAACAGAGCCAAGACTATGCCTCCAAGGCAAAATACTGCAAACATTCCTACTCCAACCCACTCCTTAAAATAGGAGAAGGTGTCCCAGATCCATTCGGTAAAATCTTGAAGGGTCACAACTTCAGCTCGGGTGGCATAGATGGTTACAATCTTTCCCAAGCAGTCAGTGTATAAATTATCAAACAGAACATTCCAACTCCCATACAAATAAACCAAAAAGCTTCTCCATAAATTAGCTGCAAGTTGGAAACTGAGAGTTCCTCAGATAATATGTCCACCTGTTCTTAGATCAAGTCCACTTATATGTTCATAATTAGCAAGCCAGTCCAAACATGTTGGTTAAACTGCTCCTGTGTCTGAAGAACCATAGAGGGCTGCTTAGTCATAGTCACCAATACAGCAGTCATTAGGGCCACAATGGCCATGGCGTCAGTAGCGGCAGCTGTAGCTATTGCTGTCACAATGGCAGCGGTAACCCCGAAGTCGTGCTCTGGTCACAGGAGGACTGACAGGTCTTCTTTAACTGCCGCTGGTCTGGAAAAATAGGTGGGCACGCACATCACCACAGCCAGGGGGTGCTCGGTTGTATTCCAATTTTCTGAAAAAGAGCAATCTGTTCCACAAGTTAAGTGAATCCCTACCTAACCAGCATTGTTAACAAGAAGATAAAACTCTATGGTGCTTTTGTTACCATGATCAGAAACCAAGTGGGACATTCTGAAGGCTTTTAAACTGGAAATAAACTATGGCAACTGGGTAAGATCAGCAATTGAGCTATCCTATCCCTGGGGGAAGAGGCCATTGGTTATTGGCTCTCCTTAAGTCTTCTCCCAAGTGTTCTCATTGTGGCACATTAAGGAGGCCCTCTTCTAAGGTGGTGAGAGAGATTTTCACCGGGCCTTGCCATACAGGGGAGCTGTTTTCTTCACACCTTTGTGTCATCCACACCTACTGCACAGACCCCACCCCTTTTTATATTATTAAATAGAAGGATGCGCAGTTCTCTGCGAGTGGCTCAAATCATGGAGCTCAAACGTCGGAAGATGACTGTTTTTGTAGCAACATGAGTCTGCCATGGTTGTTCAGATGGTTTACAAGTATAGATAGAGGAGAATACAAAATGGATTATGATTAAGATCTTACCAAGATGACAAGGGAATATGTCAGTCATGTACATCTGCTTTTTCAAATAATATTTCTGTAACAAAAACTTCAAAAATCAAATAAAAGTATAGCATTTCCTAACCGGTAAACACAAACAATATAATAACAACTAAAAAACCAGCATAAAACTAAGATCTACTGTATATCTATATTTCATGTGGTATCAAGGAACACTGAAGCCAAACAGCAAACACACACACACACACATTTGTTAACATACTATAGAGGACTATAAGTAAAATTTCAAACAATGTTGACAAAAGACGTACAGAAAGACAGACATAGGTGGCCACCACACTCACTCAATTTTAAAAATCTAACGGGCCATAACGATGTCTTGTATGGACCCTGACTCAAGAAGTCATGTTATATCCAACCCTCTTGAGTCCCAGATGAGTACTCAAAACAAGCAAATTTGGATGATGAGATACCTGTTTATTGGTAGAGGTCAGTGTAGATCCTGTGAGCCAGAAAGCCAGGACTGGCAGTGGGGCCGTGTTAATCATCACGGTGGCCTCCCCAGACTACCGAGCCAGGCTCTAAAACACAGGATGACCACTATCCTCTGACTGAGGCCTCCAAAGAGTTGCAAAGTGCATGAGAGATCATGTCAGACAAATTTAGGATTTACTAAGGCGCCTTTATAAACCAAGCTTGGTGATAGCAGTACCCATTCAAAATTAATAAGTGAAGAATCAACAATGATAATTTAGTGTGAATAGAAACCCTGAGAGAAAAAAAATTGGTCATTATTGAAGACATTGATATTAGTTATCCCAACAATATAAATTAGCAAAAGAGACATGCAGTTAATAGCCTGGACATATTTACAAAACTGTAAACATCTATCCTTTCTTGGCTTTTTGGCCTGCATTCTATTATTAAGCACTACTTGTCCTGGAACATTGGAAAACACACAAATTTGAATTAGACATCTGTAAAAAAAAAAATTAGTAGTATTTTGATATGACAAAATTTTGCTCTACTTGGCATCTGACAGCATATGTAATACAATCCAAAAGCCTACTCAGTTATTATATCTATGAAATGAAATTTCTGAATTATTTAGCTGCCAGGGCTTATAATATCTAGTTAAAATAAGATCTCTTTATATAACACAATATAGGTTAGGTTTGATTATTGGCATCAAGTGATCACTTAAATACCTATAAAATAAATACACAACTTTTATCAATCTTAAGCAATATGAACATACTGTAAGGCAGAAAATGCAAGTATCACCTTGATATCTCGATATAGAATCTTATCATATTCTGAGACACTTCAGCAAAGTCAGGTCTGGAATTCGCCGGAGCTAACTAGAAAAAGTTAATCATTAGATAGATAAAAATGTTTAAGAGAAGATGTTATAATACCATGTGATTTTAAAACTTTGTTGCTATAATAGATGATCAGATTCCATGCATCAAGGATGAATAGCCATTCTCCTATAGGAGAATTTTACAAGTCATGCCCTTTTTCTTTTATCCAAGAACTTTCCTCTACAACCTTTTTCATCAAGAACGCATTTGTATACTTGAATTTATTCTTTATAATAGCAGATAAAAGTACATGGTGCATCCCATACCTGGAAAAATTTTAACAGTGAATTAGATGTTACTTTTATAACAGTCTATATTTGGTATAAATATTACACTTTTAAAGCAATGCCTTAAACACTAGCTTAAGAGTCTTATTCTTTTTTTTTTTTTTTTTTTTTTTTAATCATGATATTTTTATTATAGCACATCACAAAATAAAATTGATGTGAAATCCTTTTATAGACAGGATTTATTTATTTATTTTTTTTTTATTGTTAATTATTTTGCATTATGTGACAGTTTCATAGGCTCTGGGAATCCCCCCCTCCCTCCCCCTCCCCTCCCCCCGGTGGATTCCTCCACCTTGATGCAGTATTACAGTTCAAATTCAATCAAGATTCTTTCATTGCAAACATATACCAAGCATAGAGTCCAGCTACTTATTGTCCAGATTGGTTGAACAGTTTCTTGGGGAGACCTTTTCTGGTCTGAAGTTTGAGCTGGCAGAATATCATCACAGTCAATTAAGAGTCCCAATATAACATCAACAGCAATTTGCAATGTTATGGAATTGACATGGTTTTGAGTAACCAGTGTATTAAAAAGAAAAAAAAAAAAAATAAGGAAAACAAGTCCTAGCCACAACCTATGATTAGCTCATTGACATTTCAATTTAGTTCATATACAGGACCGGCTGCTCTATACCTTAAAATGGCCATAAGGCACCATTCAGCTGTTTCGTGTCCATTTCATCTTAGTATTTAGCCAGTTGTTGTGTTAAGAGTCTTATTCTTAAGATGCAAAAATTCAAGATAAAAATTCAATAGAGTTATGAGATGTTAATTTTGTACAAACATTATTTATAAAGGACAAGACGCTAGATATTTTTCTGTGGGCCCAGTTTATCTCCTATCCTGTCGCTTTGTGCTAAAAAACGGTTGGGTGTTTGAGGCTTGACAAAGGGAAAAAAAAGTAAAAGGTCCTGGAGAAACTGCACTTGTGGGATGAGTATCCTAACAAAGAGCATCAGGAGGGGGTCGGGAGCAAGTGTAACTGCTGGGGAGAAGAGAATTTAACCCTGAAGTTGCTGGGCAGGAGGAGGAACTTCTGTAGAGGATGCTTGCTGCTGCGAAATGACAGAGGGGTAGAAATGTAAAATGGACAAAATTATCTAGTTAGTCGATCTGGAATCCGAGTCAGCAAGTCCAAGCCCTGTGAGAAAAATGAAAGCATTCTCTCCTCCAAAAGTTAAGAGCAAATCAGGTCCTTTCCATTGGCCAGTAAGGATGTTTTCAAAATCTATGATTAGAGAAACTATTCCGTCAGATGACCATCTGTAAAGAGTAAAGAAGTTGGTTAAGGAAGCAAAAAAAGGTTAAAAACAAAGGGGTTAAGGAACAAATCTTTTAAAATATAACTTTATGACTTAACAAAATGTAAATATGACTTAAAAATAAGCTGTTTAGAGCTATAAAGAATAATTATTTTATTTACATCTTTGAAAAAAGGCTTCTTAGTCTTATGACATCTCTTTATAATTAAGATGGAGACCAAAGCACAATAAGGAGTAATAACCTTTTCCTACATGGAGAGGAGATGTAGCCACTCTAAACACCCTTGTTGTCACAAGCATCCAGTTGGGGTATGAACAATAGGTAATATAATTCACTGCCAAGGAAGATACCAACTTTTAATTATCAGTATCAGGTTTTAAGTCTGTTACTCTTCTATAGGCATAACTTGGATTGGATGTTGGTGCTTTGCAAACCTCTGATTGTTCAGGAACCAGGACTGGCCCCGCCAGGAGTTTCCTGACCACAGGCGCTGGCCATCACAATCCATTTTAGATTTACATTTACATACTTTTGCCCAATGTATGGCTCTGTGACATTTAGGACACATTTTAGGGCAGTGATCCTTAGCAGTATTATTGCCATATTTTCTAGCTAAAAGAGATGCTTGGCATTGCTTTTGAAGGTATTTGAGTTTATCAGAATTAAAACATTTAGCATTCATTCGCTTTTGGATAGCAAAGGTTTCAAGCCCTGCCAGGTGGGCAGGATGTTTCAAAGTCCTTATGTTGTGGCAGGCCTTTAGATAACCCATAACTTGTTTACCAGATTTTTGGGTATTTTCTTGCCTACAATCTTTCCACATATGTCCCGATTTACCGCAATTATAACATTTATGCCTATTTTGCTTTAACTCAGTGCTTAAAGTAGCAGCCATCAATTTAGTTTTGTACACTTTAGAGCCAATATTCATACATGTCTTCTTATTTTTGGGGAC
Organism: Ochotona princeps; assembly: GCF_030435755.1. NCBI lineage: Eukaryota > Metazoa > Chordata > Mammalia > Lagomorpha > Ochotonidae > Ochotona > Ochotona princeps. The sequence continues at coordinate 52,344,183 of NC_080839.1, read as the reverse complement.
CTGGGACTGTGCCTGCCTCCCATTTCCCTGCTTCTGACCCTGTACAGGCTGATTACTCAATTTACGTTGACTTCGAGGCAATAGAACTGTCCCATTCTTGTGGAATTTAGACTGACAAGCCTTTTGCCAATGAAATCCCTTCTCACACCTCGGACAGACGGTGCGAGGAATATTTAAATTGGGTTTAGAAGTGTCCACACAAATTTTTTCCTGTCTGAAATTTTGAGACAAATTTTTAGTGGGACAGCTGTGGCTGAAATGCCCTACTTCACCACAGCAATAACAATTGTTTCTTTTTGACTTCCTTGATTACCTCTTATGTTCTTTAAAGTCTGAGTAGCAGTTTGACCTTGAAGAGCTGCAGCAATAGTTAACCCTTGCATGTAAGATGGAGTTACCTCAGCACAGGCTCGAACATAGTCTGACAAGACTCCTGTCCTTCTCACTGGCTGAATTAAGGTTTGACAAATTGGAGTAGCATTTTCAAAAGCTAGCTGTTTAACTATGAGATCTGTAGCTGTATTGTTAATTACTGTCCGGCTCACTGCTTCGGTGAGTCGAGCTACAAAATCTGCAAAAGGCTCCTCAGGCTTCTGCATTTACAAAACCCGAGGACTTCTGATCTGGAGATGGCAGGCGTTTCCATGTGCCCAATGCCAAGGAGGAGATAAGCTGTAATGTCTCCTCAGGCAGATTAAGTTGTTCTGAAACGCCAAGATGAGTACCCTGTCCTAGAAGCATGTCTGAAGTCCAGTGAGGATGCTGGTTTTGAACATTAATTCTGGCTTGGGCATGAGCTGCATCCGTGACTATAGATTTAAAATCTAAGTACTGTCCAACGGAGAGACAGGCTCGGGCTATCTCGAACCAATCGGCTGGGAGTATTTGCCTGTTGAGTAATTCTCCCCAGCAAAGTGAGAGTATAATTTGCATTCACCCCATATGTCCTGGATGCTTCTACCAGATCTTTCAACTGTTTATAGGTAATAGGTTCATGATATCTGTCCCCATTTTCCGGATTCTGATAAACCGGAAATGCAGAGTAGAGGCGACTTAGCGCCCTCCGGGGAATAAAGTGCCATCCTACACTAGATGGGTACGGGGGAGGTCAGCATTCCACGTCTCCAGAAGACACGGAAGCCTCATGTAGACCATGGTCCTTTTCTTCAAGTTCTGATAACTCATCGTCAGACGAGTCCTCTTGTGTAGCTACCTCTAAATTTCTAAACTCATCTACTTTTAAATTTCTAAACTTATCTAACATTGGATACAGCGGCCGTTTATTACTCTTTTCTTTATCTTCTTTATTATTACTCTTTTCTTTATCTTCTTTATTTTCTTCTTTTAAGCATGCTTCCTTTTTTCTTTTAGGCCTATTCCCCCTCTCATCAATTGATTCTGCTTCCGAGAGGCTCTTCCCCCTCTCATCAATTGATTCTGCTTCCGAGAGGCTCTCTTAAAACTTAATGAGCTGCTCTCGACCCTGTCTAACATGCTCCATGTTCCGTCCTTCTTTTAAACAGGACCGGACCAACTTCCAAAGTGGGAGGGATCCGGGTCCCAGCCTTCCTTCCTCTTTTGCTTTTTCTAAATCTTTGCCTAGTTTGTCCCAGCAGCTCAAGGTCAGGTCTCCGGAGACTGCGAACCACGGCGCAGCTGCGTCGTAATCATTTATTATCTTCTGCACTGACCTTGCTGAAACTTTTAAGCCTCGTTGTTTAAGGAGTCCCAGTATGGGGTCAGTGAACTCGCTGCTGGCTGATATTCGGCCTTGATTATTACCCGTTTTCTTAGATCTCGTGAAAGGCCGCTTTATCTACAGCGGAATTACTTTCACTTTGTCCGGGTTCACAGCAACAAAGACACTCACGACCAGGCTGATGTAGGCGCAGGAAAAAGCAACACCACAATCCTACTATAGCTGTACCAAAAACAATAAGAGCAACAAGAACAGGGTTTATCATACCTGAGAGGCTACCTACCGGTAGTCCGCTCCGTGTGTAGAGTTCTGAACTTCAACCCCTCACTGGTGTCCGCTGGATTCGAAGTTTCCCGGGTTTCGGCACCAGCTGTAGCGCGCCCCTGGCCAGCAGGGAATAAAACGCAGACACCGAAGTCCTTCTCTGATCACACTTTATTGGAGCGCCGCTTGATTGAGGGAAAGATGGCAGTGGGGGCGCAGGGAGAGCAAAGCAGATGGCTTATATACACCTCCATGAGAGGCGTGTCTGTGGCTCAGTGACCGGTCGTGATAGGACAGTGAGTGCTTACTTGTCAGATTGGGATAGGTCGCTGCTGTTGCCGGGCAAACTAGGGCAGGAAGCTACGTCAGGGCAGAGTTGTTTACTCTGTGCCTGTCGCCATCTTGTAATGGTGACTGACTGCGCTCTGCACCTGTACCTACTGGCAGGCAGCAGTTATGGCTCAAGTTCATTGTTGTCTGAAACCTGTGCTGGAGACCGGGACCTGTGCAGGAGGTCCTGAAAAAGAATGAGAAAAATGTACCCACTTGAGTTCAATAAGCACTTTTGATTCTTTCATTGTGAGAGAAACTGTTGTAAACTCTACAGCTTTCCTAAAATTATAGGCACATTGGATTTTTGCTTGTTTTACGATTTTATTTATATATCTGAAAGATAGTTACAGGTAGGGAAAGTGATACAGAAAAAGAGATATTCAAATCTCTCTCTTCAGCTTATTCTGTCAATATTTGTCAGACTTGATTTACATGTATTATGTAGAGGTCTGCCATTCCACTTAGAGTGGATGGAAGTGGTTCTCTTTGGCTTTTGAATTTTGTGCTCAGCAGTTTCATGATTATTGGAGTGCAAAGTACAAAGAGACAATCTATCAGACTACTGCATAAACAATGGGAATCTTCCACTCTTGGTCTCACCTCTAGACACACTTTGTGAATCAGTGGAAGCAGAAGAGGCTAACTCACAAGATGCTGAATCATGAAGTCCAAACACCCACAGCAATCTTGAATAAAGAGAACAAAACAGGAAACATTATACTCTCTGACTTCCACATGTGTCAATAGCTATAACAATAAAAATGTGATGTGTTCGTGCAACACAGTACACATAACAATGAAACAAAATGAAGAGACTGGAAATCAACCTGTGTATCTTCATGAACTGATCTCTGGGAAAGGTGCTGTGGACAAGTACTGGGAAAGGACAGCTTCTCAACAAGGTGAACTGGGGACAGTGGGTACCCACAGGCAGAAGAGTGAGAGTAGACTTAATCTCACCCTCTGAATGAAACACTCAATGTAAGACCTGGAAAGATGAAAGATTTAAAGAAAACGTCAGAGTAATGCTGCAGAAAATTGGAGTTGACAAAAATATTTTGAATAAAATTTAATAAGTACAGGAACAAAAATAAAAATAAACTTATTAAATTAAGTGGCTTCTGAAGAGGAAACAATTAATAAAGAGAAGGGACATCCTAAAAGAGGCATAAAATCTTTTCAGACAATTCATCCAACAAAATATTAATATCTAGAATATATGAGAAGCTCAAATAACAGCAACAACAAATCATCATTATCTGATTTCATTTGAAGATTTATTTATTTTATTGGAAAGGCAGATACATAGAGAGAAGATGAAGATGACGAGAGAGAAAGAGAGAGAAAGAGAGAGAAAGAGGAGAAGACAGAGATATTTTCCATCAGCTGGTCAACACCCCAGTGACTGCAACTGCCAGAGCTGAGAGGATGTGAAGCCAGGAGCCAGGAGGCTCTTCTGGCCCTCCCACATGGATGCAGGGTCCCAAGGCTTTGGGCCATCCTCCGCTGCTTTCCCAGGCCACAAGCACAGATGTCAAGTGGAGCAGCTGGGACACAAACCGCCACGCACACAAGATTTCAGCACATTCAAGGGAAGGATTTAACCTCTAGGTTCTCATGCTGGGCCCCATAACCATCTGCTTTTAAAATGACAGCAATGACAGGTATTTTGCAAAGTAGTTAAAATACTGCTTGGGAGTCCTGAATTCCATTTTGGAATAGTTGTGTTAAAGTATCATCTGTGCTTCCAATTCCAGCTTGCTACCAACTTGTTCCTTGTCAAGTTTATTCCCTGTCACCCCTGCAGGGTACCTAGATTGACTTCCTGGCTCCCAGTTTCAGCCTGGCCAAACCCCAAGCACTGCAGGCACTTGGGGAATGAACGGGTAGATATGAGTTGCTCTCTATCTTTCTGTCTCTCTCTCACTGTCTCTGTCTTTTTCTCCTTCTCAAATACACGAAATAAACAAGAATTAAAGAAATAAAAATGCAAAGCAGCCCTAAATTGTTCCATTGCTCAAAGGAGCATTTATATATGGCCAACTAGTAAATTAAACAAAAAGGTTAACATGATCAATTAGTGAAACGTAAATCAACATTTCACTCCAACATAAATGGCTATTTTCAAAAAGAAAACAAATGTTGGCAAGAATATAAAGAAGAAACGTTACACACTGTTAGGGAAAATGTAAATTATTACAGCCACTGTGGAAAACGGCACCACCTTATGATCCAAAAATCACTCTGATACGCTTCCAAAGGAAATAAAACTAGCATGTTAAAGAGATATCACACTCCTCAGTTATTGCTGTACTAGTCACAACAGCCAAGACACAGAATGGAAACAACCCAAGTGTACATCATCTGATGACATGATAAAGAAAATGTTATATATCAATTGCTTTTCTGAAGATGGGCAAAGTCATAACCAAAAATTGAGAAACAATCTACATTATATGCACTTTATAATAACAGTATAAAATAATGTATACATTAGACACATGATGAATTCTAAGAATATTAGTATTTAAGACTTTATCTTACAGTAAATAACTTTTTGACTACGTACTTGATTCTTCATACACAGGATATGAAAATGTTGAGCCAAGAAAGCAGGATGCTTTACAATTCTGCGGAAGAATCACACACTCTGGAGGATTTTACTCACTCTGATTCAATTATTTTAGAACATGCAGGGAGAAAGATCCAACAATATGCTGAAAATTTTCTTACCATGTTGGTAAGAAAAGTAGTTTGGGGTTTCTCAGTTTTACTTCACCAAAAAATGCAAAAACATTTTTCTCTCATTTAAAAATTTATTCTTTTTTTCACTTTTTTATTAATGTGAGGGAATAAATTTCACGTATTTTGCATGTACAGTTTTAACAACAGTTCCCACTGTACCCTTAGAGACATGCACTCACCCCTGTTCTCCCTTCTTTTTTATTAATATTGAAGTTGTCACTTGGCATTTTTAAAAAAGATTTACTTTAGCTTTTATTTGAAATGAAGAGTTACAAAGAGAAGGAAAGGATGGCATGTCCATCTATTGACACACTCTCCAAATGGCTGCCAAACTGAGGAGCCAGGAGACCCCACGGTGTCCCATGTGGGTCCAGGGACCCCAGGATCAGGGTGCTCCTCTGCGGCCTTTTCAGTCCATCAACAGGGAGCTGTACCCAAAGTGAAATCACCAGAACTCAAACAGGCACCCTATAGAGGATGCCGGTGCCACAAGCAGACAATTTTAGACAGTACCATGGCACTGGCACTTCCCTCTTCCTTCTTATTTTCCTTTTGATTTTTATAATTGTATACTTTCAGTATTCCTTGTAATCACAATATCATAAAGAAACCCTCCTCCAAATAAAGAATTCAACAAGCAGTAAGTAGAAAACCACTCTTTCTCGGAGGCTGTAAGCAATAATTAAATTTCAAAATGTCAGCGTCATTCTTCTGTATTACATTTTTGAGGGTTCTGTACATCAGTCACCACTAACCTAGGAAGCATGTGCTCTTTTTATTTTGGGGTCTTGCTTCTTTCACTAACCCTACTGGTCTCCAATTGCATCCATTTCGTTGCAGAAAACAGGATTTTACTCTTTTTGTGACTGAGTAGTATTCCATCTTTTATACAGGCCACAATTTCTTTATCCAGTTATCAGATGATGAATATCTGAGTTGATTTCATATTTTAGCTATTTTGTGATGAGCTGTTGTAAATATGTGGACACAGATGTCTCTGAGAAGAATGAATGCTTCTTGAAAAAGAAAAAAAGCAAATTACAATTGACATGGACTGCATGATGCATATTATGTTATTGGTGAATAAATATCTTCCTCAAACAATAGAGAAAAACTTCAGGAGAATTTTCATTAATGTTCACATCCAATAGAATCTCTGCCTGAAAGCTCTGGTCTTTCAAAATCAATTGCTTCACAATCAGATCTCTTTACATGTTTAAAATGTGATATATCCTCAGCCTTGAACTTTTCATTCAATAAATTTTTATGGCAATAGGTGATGTAGGATATTACAAAGCTATTTTTGTTTTGTTATTATGAGAATACATTCACATTATAGATGGGTTGTGTATTTGTGGTTTGTTAAAAGAAAATGCATCTTTTAGGCAAGCTTAAAGGCTCACCTGGCTAATCCTCTACCTGCAAGGCCTGGGATTCCACTGGGCACCAGTTTATACTCCAGCTGATCCACTTCCCATCCCGCTCCCTGTGGTGGCCTGGGAAAGCAGTTGAGGACGGCCCAGAGCCTTGCATGGCAGACCCTCAGGAAACTCCTCGCTCTTGGCTTTAGATAGACCAAAGCTTGGCCATTGTGGTCATATGGGGAGTGAACCAGCAAACAGAGGATATCTCTCTGTCTCTCCTTCTCTCTAAAATCTGCCTTTCTAATAAAAACAAACCTTAAAAAAAAGGATGGATTATTCATTAATGGTTAAAACAGGTATATGAATAATTCTTATTTTAAAAAATGCAAATGGGCTGATTCTTTTTTTTAAAAAGGTTCATTTAATTTTACTGGAAAGGCAGATTTACAAAGAGAAGGACAGACAGAAAAGAGAGAAAAAGAGGGAGAGATTTTCAATCTGTTGGTTCACTTCCCAAGTGGCTGCAAAGACTGGAGCTGAGCAGATCCAAAGCCAGGAATTATGAGTTTTTTCCAGGTCTCCCATGTGGCTGTACGGGTGAAGGATTAAGCCATCATCTAATACTCTTTCAGGCCAGAACTAGAGCAGCTGGGACACGAACCAGGCCACATGAAAAGTGAGCGCCTGTAGGTAAAGGATTACCCTTTTGAACCACCATGATGGCTCACAATTTTTATTTTAATGAAAAAGTGAGTAAAGACTAATAATTATCCTTCATAATTATATTATTTCAGAATATTTTCAGGGTTATCCAGTGTGTACTAGCTTTTAGATCAAAATGATCATATACATTTTTCACAGTAAGTATAATCTTAGAATGTAAATCATGGAATTTCCATTTTCCACAATGCCTGATTATTTCACATGGAAGCAAAAAGCTTTGTGAGATATCCAACTACTTGGATGTTAGAATGCCAAGAAGCATGTTAGAATTTCTGAAAATTGACATTAGTGATTTAAAGATTTAGTAGGAATTTCCATTACCATTTTTGAAATGTGTCCCATTTATTCATTATAATGAATGATGTGTTAATTAATAGAAGATTGTAAATGATCTTCTCTTACAAGATTCAGTCTGAACATACTGCAGTATAACTGAAATAGCTGTTATCATGTGATACTGGAAAGATTTTCATTCATGATCTTTTTAGTCAAAAAAATTTTATCATTCAAAATAGCTTTACATTTGTATTTAAATTGAATAAATTGTTTAGTTATTCAGATTCTTTTGTGTTTCTTACATTTCAGAATTCTTTATTTATTTTTATTGGAAAGTCAGATATACAGAGAGAAGCAGAGACAGAGAGAAACATCTTCCATCCACTGGTTCAGTCCACAGGTGGTGGTTGTGCAGTGGCCGAAGCTGAGCTCATCTCAAGCCAGAAGCCTCTTCTGGGTCTCCCACATGGGTGCAGGTCCCAGGGCTCTGCGCCATGCTTGACTGTTTTCCCAGGCCACAAGCAGGGAGCTGGAAGGGAAATGGGGCAGCTGGGATGTGAACTGGCTACCATTTTGGATCCTGGCACATGCAAGGTTAGGATTTAGCCACTAGGCTACTGTGCCAGGTCCAGTTTCAGGATGCTCTGAACCTGTTTATTTATCACTGGAACAAAGACTTTGAAAACATTTCCTGAATTCAGAAAGTACTCCCTGTGATATCAGAATCTTTCAATTAAAAACTATGTATTGAAACAACGAAATGGATAATTCAATGGTAAAACCTAAAGACATTTTAGATTAAAACTTTTTCGATTCAGTTTCAGATGCATACCTTGAGGAAGGGTATCAAGATTGAACTGGACTTGTATAGTCTCAAGTACAGTGGACTTTAGCTTTTATTTTATATTTGAAATTCCAGTCACTGTATCAACATTAGTAAAGAACTGTCTCTAATAGTATCCATTTGGATAATGTCTGAAACCAATGATACCAGATATAAAATCCTTTATAGATATTGAATAATGGCTAAAAGGATCATGTTGTCTACTCATTTTTTCCTGTTTTTCATTTTTTTCTGAGGCTATATATTTCCACTACTGAAAATATTGTTTTTACTTGGAATTTATCTCAGTCTTGTATTTTTTTCCCTCTCGGCCAGGTTATGGCATAAGCTTACACTTATTTCAATGGAAAAATCTATCTACTTCCTAAAAGTCAATTTATGAGCAAGCAAATATTTTCAGAATCTGGTTCTAGGGGGGGAACTATTTCTATTTAAATGTCGTGGTTTGGTGACATGCTGTTTTCTTTTTAGCAGTGGTTACATATTCTAGTACTGATTTCTACTGTTTACTAAAGGTACCGCACAGATAATCCACTTTGACAGTACTATGGATTTAATTTTTAAAAAGTGTCCATTTTTGTCTTAAAAACAGAAACAATAGTAACAATACTAAACTAACCACATTACATACTAAATAGTGCCATGTCCATGGGATTAGATATTGCGTAGACACCTGCCTGGTCCAATCCAGAGGCACCTCTGAGGGGCATCCGTGGAAATATCAAAACTTATGTATTTATTTCATTTAAGGATGAATCAAAGCAGAAATTAATAAAAGGAAAAATATTATACAAGTCAAAGTAAAAGTCAGTCAGTTCGAAGACATGAATCTGGTCTTTTAAGTTCTTACACACTGTGTCCTGCTTGGTTTTACCTTATGCACATTGAAACTTTATGTCATACATTGAAACTCACATGGAGCATAGTTTTCTAACATGTGAGCCTCCTTTCCATTTCCTTCCTGAAAAAAAATCAGTTAAAAATTAATATCTTGGGGCCCAGCGCAGTAGCCTGGCATCTATAGTCCTTGCCTTGCACATGCCAGGATCCTAAATGGGTGCTGGTTCTAATCCCGGCAGTCCCACTTCCCATCAAGCTTCCTGCTTGTGGCCTGATGAAACAGTCGAAGATGGCCCAAAGTCTTGGGACCCTGCATCCACGTGGGAGAGCCAGAAGAGGCTCCTGGCTCTTGGCTTCAGATCAACGCAGCTCCAGCCATTGTAGCCACTTAGGGAATGAATCAACAAAAGGAAGATCTTCCTCTGTCTCTTGTTCTCCATATCTGACTTTGCAATAAAAATAAATAAATCTTTTAAAAAAATAATATCTTCTGATCTCAGTGGGCAAAATAGTTGGTCATTTGAAGAGAGTTATTAAGCACTCTTACTTTATGTCTGAAATGACTTTGATTAGTTTTCACATTTAAAGAGATATTTACGTAGGCTCATCTTAATAAGCAGTAACTTCAGAAAGCTCTACATTGTAAAACAGGAAGGCCATTATGCTGCGTGTAGAGGACAAGTATTCTATGTTTATTTTCTGGTTGATTTATCTGGTTTGGAGGAAAAAACAGCAAAACCAGTCAAACCTGGTTGCTATGCATCTTTTTTGCCAGTAAAAATAAACTTTCTCTAATACAAGTTCATTTTTCTTGTTTTTTCAAGTTTGGGACAATCTCCAGCCTGCTTTCTTCTTCCACCAAAGGTTGAGTCATGCCTTTCAGGTTTATTGAACTAGAAAAATTTAATTTTCAAAAGTTCATTAAGGCATCCCTTTATATTGCTTTGCCATTCACAAAGCGGTTCAAATCCAAAATTGGCTCCATCTTTAATTTTATCAGTATGTATTCCACTTTCTAAGGATAAAATAATTTAAGATAACCAAAAGGGAAATTATCATAAATACGTCTTTAATACCCAATTTAGAAAAAAAAATATTGATGTTGGCAGCTCTTTGAAAGCCATGTCACACATAGCAGTAATAGTCATTTGCAAATTATACCCGTTTTAATGCCAATAGAAATTTGCTTTCTTAGTGTTCTCAATTTTTTATCAAGGCAAAATCAGCTTTTACTAGCTTGTAATATCACTAAATTATACATATATGTGTGTATGTATATATGTGTGTGCAAGTAAATACATGTATGTGTGTATATACCTATATACATATATACACATATACATATATACACAGATATACATATACACATATAGACCTGTATGCATATATACACATATACACATGTGTGTGTATAGACATATACATGTATGTATATGTATGCACATATGTACACATAAATGCATACATGCATGCACAGAGATAAACACCAGGAATATTGCCTTTTCACTCCGTATACTCAGGGAATGCTTTCTGAATATTATGTCTCTTGCCCGCTCAACTAAGTAGATAAAAAAATAAAGATGTTTTGGATCCACACTAAAGAATAATATTCTAAATTATAATTCAATGCAATTAGATGCAAAAACAGAGTTACAAGAAAACCATTCATATTTTCATATGATTTCACTAGGAACTTCTCCAACTTAAGCAACTTAAACTTTTAGTTTAAGGGAATATGCATTTTAAACTATTTTCATTGTAATGACATTTAATGTACCCATGTAAACAATGTATACTTGACATATAATTTTCACACATATTCAAGGAAAACTACAAAACCAAACTGCATACTTGACATATAATTTTCACACATTTTCAAGGAAAACTACAAAACCAAACAGAAAAATTATATTTAGACTTTAGAAAATGATTTAGAATATCCAAACACTGTGTTGTTATCAATGTGCTCATTTTGTGAAGATAAAATCACTTTCCTTTTTCAGGGCTTTTCAAGCATTGATTGCTTCTCATTGATTAGTTATCATTTAATGGGAGTACGCAGCTCTTCATTTTTGATGATGCCATAATAATTCAAGCAGCATGGACATGACTGTGGAGCATCAAAGGGAATAAAATAAGCCACATGCCCCAACAGCAAATGGACAGTACAGAATGAAGGAGTTTCAATCTGTGAAAAAATACATTAGACTTTCTAGTTTTCACTGATTGTGAACACAGGATTTAAAATTACTGTAGAAAATTATAAAATGTAAATAATATATCTTGATTTGTGTGCTGTCTCAGTCTTGTCTGAGCTTGCCTTAATCTTAAATCTATATACTTATTAAAACCTTCCTTCATGTACCCATTGAGCAAACTGCACCCACCTAGAAAGTGCATGCTGAATTTTGAGAAACAGATAAAGCTGAGAAACCACCAGCAAAGTGAAAATATGAAAAGCTTTTATCAACTCTAAAAGCTTCCTTTTGCGCTTTGCATCCTTTTTCACCCTCCACCCATGTCACAGATCACTGATGGCCTGTTTTCTATCATTATTGGGCAGTCTAAATTTCATAAATTTTATATAATTATAATTATTCAATGTTGGCTCTTTGGTGTCGATTCATTAAGCATACTGACTTTGAGATTCATCAATGTGTGTTTATCACTAGATTGCTAATTTCTCTGATGCATACTTTGACATTCTGATTTGATTTCTGTTGTATAATAAAGCAAAAGCTTGAAAATGTCTACTTTTGAGATTCTTTGACATTTCCTAGTTTTGACAGACGATTCATTGACAATGACCAGGACACACAGGATTCTAGGGCTGTTAGAAATAACCATTAATTTTTGTGTTTAAACAGAGTTATACAGAAACATCTGATTTAGATGTCCAGAGGCACTACGTATCATAGTAGAAGTTTTAGTACAGCAATTCACTTTGAAAGTCTGCTTCTTCACTTATTGGCAAGACAGAGGAAGAGACACATGGAAAGCTTGAACATACAGTAGACCCTGCAAATGCCTATAGCAGCCAGATGTGGGCCAGGCTGAAGCCAGGAGCCTTGGATTCCATTCAGGTCTCCCACAGTGGTGGCAGAGTCCCAGTACTTACATCATCTGCTGCTGCCTTCCCGGGTGCAGTAAGCTGGATTCGAAGCACAGTAGCTGCAGTTCCCACCAACACTCCAGCCTGGGATGCCTCTCAAACTAACAGCAAAGCATATAATAAAATACAGAAGGAAGCACTTCTCTAAAATAAATGTGATTCGGAATTTTGCTCACGACACTGCTTTGCAGACCATTTTGGTGATCTCTATGTGGGAACAGTCACAGAAAATATTTCATATCTTGGGTTTCATAGCAGTGAAGAATGAATTGTTAGTCCTCATTTTCATCTCTGTTTCATCTTTTTTCTCATTTGCAACAAGAAGGTAAATATAAAAGTCTTCATGTTATATGAAGGCATGGAAGTATAACATGAAATGGTCTAATATGCACTTTCAACACGTGCATGCTTGTAAAATTTCTAGATTAAACAAGTTCCAAAATTCTTTTGCTACTAATAAAGTGGAAAATAGAAGTCATACATTGATTATTAATTTGGTAAGAGTAGCAAACAAGCTAATAAATATCCCAAGCCTTCATCTTGAGTAGCAAAGTTCTATAAATACCCCTCAAATAAAACTCTTCTTCAGTATGAAGTTTAAGAAACATCGTTTTTTTAATTATTATTTTTTTTTACATAACATGTAACTCTGGCGTGATGAATGAAAAAAACGCAAAGTCTCAGGGCATTCAGAATTAGTGTTGATATGATATTTTCAACTTTTCATTCAAAATCTGAATTTCTTTGGGAGAATCTGTTTCCACATGTTTGTTTCACTTTATTGTAACACTCCACCTACAGTACTGAGAGTAGGAGGCTGAGAATATACCAAGAACTGGGGCCAGTCTCATTCTAAAATTTAACAACTTCACAACTCCCACTTCTGACCCTCTACCCAAGCATAATTCAGCGGTGAAGAATGTTCAGTGAAAATGTCAGGGTTGTTTACAGGCAGTACACATCAAGATCCATCTTTTAAAATTGGTCCTATGTTTAAAGTCCATAAAAATAGACAATTATTTGACTTTCCAGTCTTCACAAAACCTCGCTTACCAACATTTGAATTTCAGCGCACAAATATAAACACTTCTCTAAAATAAATGTAATTCGGAATTTTGCTCATAACACTGCATTGTAGACCATTTTGGTGTTCTCTATGCGAGAACAGTCAGAGAAAATATTTCATTTCTTGGGTTTCATAGCAGTGAAGAAATAAATTGTATTCTGCCTGGAATACATGGCATTCTCTTCCCTTATTTATACCTAAGATTGAAGCTATGGATTCTATATATTCTATATATTCTAGTGAGACATTCTAGCAATACCTTTGCATTATATGGTACTTTCAATGGCAACAGATACAATTTGGCTGTATTTTACTAACAACTGCATTTAACCTTTAAAGTAGTGTGTAGCTTTCAAATTGATATTAGTCATTCTTCACGTTTCCACCACAAATTCAAAAATTTCCTCTACTTGTTTTGAAGTTAGAGTCCAGGTTTCTATGGTAACATAATTTGATAATCTCCTGGGAAAAGGGAAACTTGAAACCAGGTAAAACAAATTCAATCTTGAGGTAGAAGTAGAATCAGAAAGAGTATAAAATCTGTAGTCAAAATAGATGGTCTTAAAGCCCAGCTCCACTTGGTATCTGAGGGGTCAGGGACAGTTACTGACTTTGTCTGTACTTTGTTGCTTTAATTGGATAAAATCCATTTGATAGAAGAATCTACAACATGCAATTTTAAAAAAAGAACAGAAATTATTACTTATACATCAAGCTTAATACATGGTTGTACTTTTTCTGATGAAATATTAATTTTTAAATCTTTTAGAGAATTCACGCTTTGAGACTTTCTTGTTCTTGACAAATGGTACAATTAGCATGGAATACTGCGAATTAGTCAATGAGCTTATCATTGTCTGAGCTTTTTTTTCCCAAAGTAGAGATGTTACTGTCACCCAGGTAAAGTCAAACATTTTATTTTCCTGTTGCTTGTACAATATTTCATAATGAGAAAGTTATGTGGGTTATGATTCATATATTAAATGTTAAATGCGTTTTAGATAGCATTTGACATATGATTCAAAAATACTAAGCTTCAAGAAATGAAAGAAAATAAAATACGCCATTCACTGTTAAATGCGTAGTCTGCAGGGTAAGGAGCTTTAGTGAAAAACCGTGAGTTTGAAATGTACTATCCAGGTTAATTTTGAAGTTGTGATATTGTTCTCTCATTAGCTCACATGTGGTAACTCATTCTGGAAGAAGCATTCGGTTGCAGCCATCTTGGAATAGCCTGTTCACTCACTCCATCCAGACACACAAAGTGGATGTCAGTGTATCATCATGTATTGTACTTGGCAATCTCCATATTGCATATAACATTATGACGATCCCAGAATAATAAGAATGCTACTGTATACTTTCTTTACTAGTGAGCTTTACTCTTTTGTGTTTTTACATTATCAGTTACTTCCTCAGCTTGCAGAACTCCCTTTAGCATGTCTTCTAAGACTTAAGCAAACATGATCAATTTTATCAGTTCCAGTTTGTCCAAGAAATTTTCAATTCTCTTTTATTTCTGATGGAACTTTCTGAATCAAGAATTATTGATTAACAGCTCTCTTTTAACTGCAGAACTTTGAATATATCATCTCATATGCTGCCATCCTTCAAGATATTTGCTGAGGGGCCAGCGCCATAGCCTAGCGGCTAAAATCCTCACCTTGAATATGCTGGGATCCTATATAGATGCCCGTTCTAGTCCTGGAGGCCCCACTTCCTATCCAGCTCCCTGCTTGTGGCCTGGGAAAGAGGTTGAAGATGGCCCAAAGCCTTGGAACCCTGCACCCACATGGGAGACCTGGAAGAGGCTCCGAGCTCCTGGCTTTGGATAGACTCAGATCTAGCCATTGCAGCCACTTGGGGAGTGGACTAGCAGACAGAAGATCTTCCTCTCTGTCTCTCCTTTCTGTATATATAATCTGACTTTGTAATAAAAATAAATAAATTAATTAAAAAATAAAAGACATTTGCTGAGAATTCCATTATTAGTCTGAGGTAGATACAAACAAACTGGCCCCTCCCTGATCTTCTCAATGGAAACTTTCAGATCTTTTCACATTTTAGGTCCAGTGAAAAACATTTTATTTTATGTTGAATAAAGTTGTAAAATACTGTGTTGTATAAATCAAACAAATGTCAGAAGTGTTTCAAAGTGATGTCAACCATAAAATTACATTTTTAAATTTATTTTCCCTATAGTAGTTCATGTTTACTCTGACATTGGGATGACCGATTTAGACTGTAATAAGAAAGGGCTTCATTAAAATAAGATATACATCTGCCCATCATTTTATGAAGTAATACACATCAACTGTTTGCCATGTATTTTCCTAGAAAGCGCTGAGTGGAGAGTCAAGATATCTGGAAATCATGTATTAATCTAGAAATCATCATGCCTGGTGTTCAGACAATTTGTGGATTTCAATTGTATTTTTTAAGGCAGAGAGAAACAGCATCATTTCCAATAGAAGTAATCAAAGAGAACTCCCACACACTCCACCAAACCACATCTCTGTTGTTAGGGACACATATCCATATTTTGTGGATTGCTTTTCATTCTCTCTTGTCAGCTCAAGTTTGCTCTCTCCCTGTGTACCTCCCCAGTCCAAAATTTCTAGTTCTCTTGCCCATCTTATTGCATTTACCGGACTTTCTAGTTCCTTATTTGTTTGGTTATTGTCTCTCATTCACAGAAATAAAATTCCCACGAGGACTAAAACTGTCTTCACTGCTGTATTGAACATCAGAACATGTAAGCATCTTGTATGTGACAGATATTCCATAATTATCTATTCAATTAATGAAAAAAAAATTTCCTCCTACAGCAAAAATTAGTCCACATCTTTCTTACTAAAGTTACTTTACTAAGGTTTCTTACTTAAGTTCTTAAAAAAGCTTTTTTTTTTTAATGTGTAGAAAACAGAGAGACACAAACAGACACATAGAATAGACCTTGGCTTTAAGTTAGAGAACTCAACCTGATGTAGGATTCAGCTATTGGAACCAACACCTATAGTCTCCCATTGCACATGAGCAGGCAACTGAAAAACTGAACACAGCCAGTAGACAAAGCTAACAGCTTTGACATAGGATGGGGCAAGCAATGTGGTACTTTAGCCAGTAAGCTAAATAACTACTCCTAAGCTTATCTCTACACTTGATCTTAACCAAAAAGCCAAGAAGTGATCTAAACATTACTAATATAAAATAATCACAGTGTGTTTCAGTTATGATTTTTTTTGGAAATAATAGTATGTACCGAGTATACTCTTTGTATAATAATATAGAAAATGCACAAATGTGCACAACAATTTTAATTGCCTGTCATTCTGATAAAAAGATTTTTGATGACTTTGCACTATATGAAGCATAAAATCCAATTGTTAAAAAGAATTGCATTATAAGCTGGCATTTAGATACTATTTCACAACTATTTCATTATCCAAACTCCTACCACATGTTCATTACCCAAACACATTATGTATGGAATTTCACATCCCATCTGACTCTGCACTTATAATGATGTGATTACAGTAAGAAGAGAATAGATTTTAACATATATATGCATTTGTATAAACAGCAAGATTCTCTGCATTTACAAGTAGATTTCATAAAATTATGTCAACCAAGATACTGTAGACAGCTGGACTGCGTACATAAGCTAGATACCGTTGGTGTGGAAAATCATTTATTCATTCCTTGTTAATGTGCAAATAGATTACACTTAGTCTATTATTTCATCATTGAATGAAATTTTATGTATGTCTGAAATAAGCAAATGTTCCTAATCATCTTACTTGTTGCCTTGGTCTATACAAAGGTTTTATTTATACATTGTTACTACATATCCGTTTTGACCATTGTGGGTTTGAAATTATTTTTGCCACATTATTACAATGTCATTATAATCAAGTCATGCATTCTTCAACTGCTCCTAAATTTTAAACATCTAATTCTAAGTTTCAAAATATATATTGATAAGGCAATGTGGCTGTAAGATATTCACTTTAAACATATGTACCCATATGAAACCTTTAACATATGATTTTGGTGGGTTTTTTAATGTTTCAAATAATTTTACTGAAATTGATTTGAATTATAATGATAGGAGGCTAATCACTAGTGCAATTATATACTTTAAGTGTTTTGCATAAAATAACTTTCTTAAAATGGCTTGCTTTTAAGTTACAGCGTAAGAATTGTGTCTTTTTAAGTATTTGAGTAAATATTATATGGCTTAACCACTTTTTCATCATCTGGGCTTGATAAGTAGCTCAAAATTCAAGATAGATGGGACAGTTCTGTTGAAACTATAATCCTATTTTTTCTGAAGAAGTGAAAACTAGTGACTTGAAGGTGAGTTTTGAACAAGTAAGAGGGGTTATTATTTTCCCTCAATGAGATTATTTTGCCCCCGTCGTAAAAAATAAGATTTTTTTTTTTTGCCTACTGCCTGTGCTCTTAGTCTTAACTGTTGATTTACATTGTTCATTAAGTCCTTTCCTTCAAAGCTCTAAATGGTTGTTACTTTTAGATGCAATATAATACATAATTTCTATTCAAATGTACTGGTTGTTTCTAAGCACTAGGCATTTTCTGACTCAATAGAATTTGTAATCACAACTATTCATTCAGGAATAAAACTAGTCTTCAGATTGAAATATTGATTAAAGTTCATTTTGACATTTAAGCCTGAAGTAAAAATTAAACTCTGTGAATAGTGCTGAGCTAGAAATATATCCTTTGAGGGAATAGACAGGTAATGTTAATAGGCTGCAAACTACTGAGGACTGAACAGTGGTACTGTTTTTTATTGTATCTTTACTTACTACCCTAGTAAATATATAGTTTTGCAATTTATCTGAATGTTATATTGTCCAGAAAAACTTCAACTGTTCCCAATCCTAAAAAAAATTATTGTTCCAAATGCATTGAATGGAATTTATTATCAATTCTATTTTTTCATTACAATTGTTCTGTTAGAATTCTTTTCTATATCATAGGTTTTCTTGAGAATGCTCCTTGCATTTGACATATTACCAAATATATATTGCTATTACAAAAACTCCCTTGAGAAATTTCAACAGAATGCAACAATGGTTAACAAAAGCAATGTAATTAACATGACTCCTGATTCTATAGGTATATCTTAAGATGTAAAATTCTTAAATGTACATAACATTCATCCATAATTGTATCTATGTATATCCTTATATCCTGGAATGACTACAGATGTCCCATCACAATTATCTTAGTAGGAAGAAGCAGTATTTTTATACATTTAACGGAGGAGGATATAGAACCTCTTTTTAAGATATTAGGTCCTACACAGATATGTTCCTTCTTCAAGCACTATTCTAAGACAGAACTATCTCACAGTGAGAAGCTTGCTTGTAAGTTTACTCAGTTTTCAATAAATTCTGTTTTTAAATAATAACCCTCTGTGAAATTCCTAGGAATTCACGTGGCTATCTCTTGAAAATCACTATGAAAGTCTCTTGTGAAAGACACAACGGACAGAGCACATGTGCAACACTCCCTTCCAAAGGATCTTCCTCTGAGCTTGTATGTCCCATTCCTTCATCGTCAGCAATCTCTTGGCAGAAAACTTTCCCCATTTCATAATTATACTCCTAGAAAACTGTGACATTAAGTCTTTGTAACACACAAGAACATCTAACAGATCCACTCCAAAGCTCCTCGCACTTCTTGTCAGGGAGCTCTGCTTTCTGATTTAGAACAATCAGAGTCCATGTGCTACAAGTTTCCAGTCAGAACCAAATTCACCAGTAATAGTAAGCAAAATAATTCCACCATGTATCTAAATAACCACAATATATAAACGTGTTCAAATTGCTCTTTCACCAGACACTACATATCCCAAGTCCAAGGATGCCTTCCCATAAAACTTGTGATGTACATAGAAGATTTAAGCCAGGACTCAGAACCTGTTCAATGTTTGATTTTTAACATGGACTAATTTCCCATTTCTTTATCTATTGGGAGTTTTGTGCAGTCTTAGATGAACATTTTAATTAAAAGGCATCTTTTAATGAAGGAATGACAAAATGATTTAAATTAATTGACTTTATTATTGATTTTTTCTCTAATTAAAGTAAAATAACAAACATGCACATGTCTACACTGACCTATCAATTTAGAAGAAATATATACTCAGACTTCTATCCCTTCGGGCAAATTCATGTTTCTAAATAAATATATAATTTTGTGAAATAAGAAGAGTTAGCCTGAAATCCTAGTTTTCTATATATGTAAAAAATGCAATTTTTTTCTAATATTTTTTCCTTTTGATACTGGAGAAGCTCCATTGTGTGTGTGCTTGTGTGTGTGTGTGTGTATGTGGTGTGTGTGTGTGTATGTGGTGTGTGTGTGTGTATGTGGTGTGTGTGTGTAGGAGAAACTCATAAAACAATTTATTTTTTACACATTAAAAAAAGGAAAAAGTAAAAATGTTATTTATATCTCCATTTAAAACTGTTAGCAATTCAGATTTTCCTATCCAGGGTTTCAGGCTTTTTCTTGTTTTCTCTGTAATATTTACTAACCTAAAGAGAAAGGATATCTATAATAGTATAGATAGAGTTCATAGACATAGTTCTTGATCTTAGCCCAAAGGCCGAGAAGCGATACAGTTCTTTAAAGATAACTCTATTTCCCTCCCTGCCTGCTTCCCTCAAACTCCTCTCCCTCCCTCGTACCTTGCTTCCTTTCTTTCCTTCCTCCCTTCCTTCATTTTTTTCTTTCATTTTTGCAATAATATATTTTGAATTAATAATTACAGACAAAGCAATTCGAATCATGATGTTCAGGGAGTATAAATAAAAAAGAAAGACCACTATTCCACAGGCAGATAGACTGTAAACAGAAATCACAAAATGGTGATTTCATTATTATACGTTGTCTTTTGTTTTGTATTTTGCATCAATTGCTGTATGTCAGAGAAAACATGATAGGTGTCTTTCTGGGACCGTGTTATTTCAGTAAGCATAATGGTCTAATTCTAATCAATGTGTTTCTCTGTAATCCAGAGAGTCAGTACTGAGGAAAACATAAGAATGCACACTTATTCTGGAAAAAAAACAACAAGATAAGTGAACCTAATAGTAGGGTGATAAAAAAACCAAAAAATAATAACCTGAAGTGTTATTAGAACATGAGTTTTGTATAGCCCAATACTCTGTCTCAATTTCTATTTTTAATTCTTTTGTATGATTTTTTTTATAGAAACCTCACCCAAAGTTCTGTAGATTAAAAACATGGCTAAAGACACTTCTCACTGAAATTCCATTTGTAGAAAATAATCTTTACAATGACTAGCACTTTGTAATTTAAAAGGAGAATGCAAACCTTTCCTACAGAAGTTATTTTTTCTGTTTGGAATCCACACATTGTCTAAATCCAATAGTGGAAGTTGCTAATTCTAATTTATTTAAAATTTATAGCTTTAAGCTAGACAATAACAACATAGCTCAGTATCAATGAATTATTGATGCTCTCTATAGAAACAGTGAGCAGAGTTGCTGGAAAGCCTTAAGCCATAACACAGAACAGAATGGTTCAGAAATGGGAAGCAGGCAGTGACAACCACAAACCCTCATATTTCAGCTTTGTATGGCATAAGAAGTGACTTCAAGCCACCACTTTCAAAAAATACCATTTTGCAATTAGGTCTTTGGAGAGTGATGTATGCTTGAAGCACCTATTACGTGCCTAACTTGTTTTTATTTACATTTTTACTTACTTTTCCTAAGTATTTAACAGGCATTCTACTCACGCACATGTGTTACATGGTTGCTTATTTCTGAGCTGTTGTATTAGAAACAATCAATCAAAGTTACCTATCCTCAAAACCTTTCAGTCTTTACCACTTACCATCTAGAATTCCGCATATATGTGACACAAATAGCAATTATGTTAGTTAAGGAGTAGGAAGTGATTACAAGCATTTCTGGGCCATTAAAGATTGCACTGATACTGATAGACCTAAGCCTGAGCAGATTCATGCTGAACTAGGCTGTCCCATTAGAAGTGAAGCTGTATTAATATTGTTGCTTTCATTTAAACATCTGTTCCTTCATAGGCAGCTGGATCAAAGAATGTGACCTCCTTCTCAATGGTCAAATAGCTGTAGGCCATTGGATGGTTCTTTCCTTCCTTGTTCTGAATTTATCATTCACACCACTAAACATATGACTGCAATTATCCTGAAAAGTCAACTACATGACTCACGTGTGATAAATGAAGAACAGATAATTGCTATAGATACATAGGGTTATTCAGAGAGATATGATGCATCACTTATGAAATGAACATTTCAAAAGTTTTTTTCTAAGTATTTTGTGTAGCTTCTGTTATTCATAAAAGTCATTTTATGGTTTCAATTTAATTTCTATTCCATTTGATCAATTTTAAAATGATAGAAAAATAGATTTTAAAGAGCCGTAATAGACTGGCATTCCTGTCATTTCCACAAGTGCTTCTCATTAATGATCTGTTAGAATTCTACGTGGCCTTTATAAAACCTAAGCATTAAAAAGAAAAACAAAATCGGCATGGTAAACCACAGGTGAGCAGAATGCAATTTAACAGTGTGTGTTCAGCTTTTATGTTCTTTGTAAGCTAGAATTGATTTCAGTAATTACCTCAATTTTCCAAAATCCCTGGCCTGTGGGCTGTTTCTGCCTCCACGACATTTTTTTCTTTGTTACTTTCTTTATTTTTGTGTATATATGTATGTGTGTATTCTTCAAACGTTGACTATAAAATGTCAGTAATCTACACTCTACTGTAAATTGATGTTGCCTAGATACGGAAGTTTCTGCCTATAAGCATCATGTTTTTCTAGAATGTTCTCTTAAAAACAAAAGAAAGAAATGTGTCCCATTCTGCCCCTGAAAATATCTCTGAAATATGCTTGCTTTTGAATGTGAGCACCACTCAGATTCATTTATATGTCATTACTTGATCAAGTGTGTGAAACATCCCTTTGAATCCAAAAATGTGTAATGTCTCACTTCTGTAATATAACTGTAGGTGGTCACCTGCTTTCAGATCACTGTTTCATTCCTCACTTCTTCTCCAAACATCTTCATCTTTTGCTCATTTGACAAGAACTCTCCACTCCTCTAAGTCTCACTACCTTAAATCTCACAGCCCCTTTTCGTGGCAATCCTTCTTACCACCACTTTAGACTCTGGCTTTGTTTACGTTTTACAGAAGTGACATATTGTGCTTCATGGATTCTCATACAAGACACAGGGACTCACCATTTGCTGATTTCCCAAGCAAATGAGCAGGAAGCTGGATCAGGAGCAGATCACTCCAATATGGGTTGCCAGTATTGCACACAGTGGCTTAACCCACTGCTCCACAACACCAGCCCCATGTCTCAGCTTTTACACGTAGCTCTACATTCTATCTGCAAAAACAACTGTATTATAGTACTGTGTAGATTTTTAAGGAATAATGTTCTCATAACTATTCACAATTGACCAAAATTGTGTTGAAGGAACTTTTTATCTCCACTCCAGTCCAGTGACATTTTCATGAATCAAAAGATCATGTATCTAATGTTCTTGACTTTGTATCCAACCCTTTCGACCAATTAGTTTATCTTCTTTTTCATAGTTTTCATGAAAAGGTAGAGTATGTGGATCTAGGATTGAATATATCAGGGGCAATAAGGGGTCTTTCTAATTGTCTGATACCCAAACTAATTGTCTGAAATAGTGACCCAACCTGTGACAGTCTAGTAAGTACAATGGTGGTAGTTGGAATGGACTCTGGATGGAGTGGTTTGCCTATAAAATGCACACTTCCAGGGGATTGGGGACTTGTTTACCAGCTGTAGGAATTAGTAATCCCGTTGGGTAGGAATGTCAGTAACGCTCAAGCTGTCAAAATCTGAGAAAATGAAGTGCGAGGTTAATATAACACTTTTCAAATTTTAATTCTTTGTCATACCAAGATTGTCAAAGAGTTTAATCAATCTGGTAGACAAGCCAGAATCTTGATTATTTCATGTTAGCTTTCCCCAAGAAATTGAGTGACTTTTGACATTATCTTGGAGTAATAATACTGATGTCGCAAATGTTTTTGCCTACCAATGGGGGAATGGGGTAATTAAAACATGTAAAGTGTACAAAGGTCACAGTTCCATAGGAGTCTAAGAAAGGGCTAAAAACGGTGAATGAAATGATTTTTTTTTGCATTCCTATACTTTTTTTTTGGTTAATCATCACATATCAGAAAATACATGATCTTTGTCTTATTGGAATTGGCTTATTTCATTTAATCATAATAGTCTCCAGGTGCATCCTTTTTGCTGCAAAAGAAAGAATTTCATTGTTTTTTAGAACTGAATTGCAATCCATTGGGTACAAATACCACATTCCATAAACATTGTGTTTGTAGAAATATCAGTTGATTTGTTAATTCCATATCTCAGCCAATATAAATTGAACTAAAGTAGAGTAAGTATGGGAGTACAAAAGCACTTTCTTATGCTGCCTTCAATCCCTCTGGGCAAATTACAAGTAGTGGGAAGACTGATGTGGTAGATCTATTGTCAGATTTCTGAAGAATTGTCATACTGTTTTCTATCATGGTTGTACTGGTTTATATTCCCACCAACAGTGCATGGCAGTCATTCTAGTGAGGGTGAAGTGAAACATCTTTACAGGTTTTATTTATGTTTCCCTGAAAGTTGTGGTCATGAGCGTTCTTTCATGCGTCTGCCTTCTATTTCTAATTTATCCTTCGAAATTGTCTGTTTGTATGTTTTGTTCATCTCAAAACAGGATTATTGGATTTGTTGTTGAGTTAGGCCTGGGTCTTAATCCTTTGTCAGTTGCATAATTTAACCAGTATTTTCTTCCATTCTCTCGGTTACCTCTTCACTTTACTTGGTGTTTCCTTTGTGTGCAGAAGCATCTCAGCTTGATATAACCTATTGTTGATTTTGCTTTTATTGCCTGTGCTTCTGAGGTGTATTTCAGTAAATTTCTGCCTATACAAATGCTTTGCTGACTTTCTAGGATGTTTTTTCAGTAATACAATGGTGTCAGGTCATACATTTAATGCTTTATCCATTGTGAGTTGATTTAATGTAGGATATAAGGTGGGGGTCTTGTGTCATATTTCTGCACACTTAGATCCAGTTATCCCAACACTATTTGTTGAAGAGAGTGGCCTCTCTCTAGGGATTGATTTTGGCTCCTCTGTGTAAGATTAGTTGGTCAACAGTGCCTGGATTAATTTCTGCAGTTTTTATTCTGTTGCAAAGGCTGGAATATTTGTTTTTGTGCCAGTACCACACTGTTTTAAACATAACTGCCTTGTAGTATGTCTTAAGATCGGGTATTGTTACAACTCTGGCTATGTTTTTACTACTTAGGATTGCTTTAACTATTCAAAATCTCTTTTGCTTCCATATGAATTTGATTGATATTGCATTGAATTGGTAAATTGTGTTGGGTAGTATGGGCAATTTTATGCTATTAATTTTTCCAATCCATGAACATGAAAGATTTTTTTTTAATTTTCCATTTTAAATGTCCTTTAAAATACTGGTTTGAATTCCAGCTGTTGTTGAAAACCTCCATGCTAAAAGCTTCCATTATCTAAAATGAATCATTCATTGATGAAATTTAACAAACAGTATTCAGCCTATTATATTCAGCGCTACACTGATCCTATTCTACCACATGTTTGCAGTGTTCTTAAGCAATGTTTACTTATATTTCATACAAAAGAAGGAGGACAAAGTTACTTAAATACATATGATTAAATGATGCTTATATTTTACATGAAAAGAGAATGATAACACTGTTACATAATTTATGCAAAGATGAAATTCAAATTATCTTGTCTATTTATAAACCCAATGCTATTTACATTTGCTTGATGATATGAGATCTATAAATAAAATCAGAAGAAACAGGGTAGAACAAACAAGTTATCAGGAGACATTTGGCCTCCTAATAGAATGTCTTAGTCACTTTTCTTCCAAATTCTGAGACACATTCGAGATAATGACTTTTCATTCTGCCCGTAACAGTGTACTTTTTCATCTTTTGTAATACGTTTTGTCCTTTTGCCAAGGGTACTAAGAAATATAGAGTATGGCAAGGAATACAATCCAATTTTACTTCTTCCTTGTGTGCTTTTCAACAAAATGAAAGTGGAACCTCTCACTATAATCCAGTGGAACACACACACACACACACACACACACACACACATTTAAATCACATTGAATAAAGATGCTTTGTAATTAAAGCCTCATAAAAAGCAGGAAACAAAACAGGTAGCAGTAAAAATAAAGCATTTTCTACACTGAAACACTACACATTGAACTTATTTCCAGTTCTAGAATTGGAATCTCTTTGGCAGCATGTATTTTTCACCCACATTTGACACTGACTTTAGTAGCAGTGACAGTACCATAATTTTTTTCATTTTATAACAAAAATAATCATATAAAATATTGCATGCTAATATTATCTCCTTTTTACAAATATGAAAACTGCTCCATGGTAACATCTATACATTATATGCACAGACTTTATTATAGGTAAACAAATATGTATGTATGTGTACTTTCTCTTCTTTCTCTTTCTGCTTTTACTCTTAAGTGGAAATATAAGCATGACATTTATTCTACATAAAGGTATAATAAAATACAGATAAGCATGATTGGGCAATATTTAGAAATACTACCATATTTCCAATTTTTATAAATTCATGCACATTCAATTTCTATGGATTAGAATGTTTTATTCAACTTAAATTGAAATAAGCATCTTGATTCATCTAAGGAAATATGTATGGCATTGATTTCCAATACTTGTGAATCATGTGCTTGGTACAGAATCAATGTTGTTTTTCCATATATTAGATGTGACATAGTTATTCTCAATCACATAATTATTTCTGGAAAGCATACATTTATTTGTTTGGCTTGCAACATAATGGCCATTCATCATGAAATATTATCATCTAGCTTATCCTCACAGCAACTTCATCCACACCCATCTTTTAACCCTGAAGATAAATAACATCAAGAGCAAACTGCAATCAGAATGACGTTTACTAAGCATGAAATCAGAGAAGAAAAATTAAATAGGCAATGAAACTTTCAATGGTTTTGAAGTTATCTAATGAGTTCATGTGATTTTATCCTGTAATCACCCTAACTGAATCAGTTAAGCACATTTACATTTTCTATCTGTAATGATAGAATTTCTTTGTGCTTCAAAATGTACATAATACAAATGCACATGCACAAAAGCATTTCAAATTTGGGGGTAATACTAGAATTAAAACATAAATATAAATTGGCACAAAGTGTAAATCCATAGATATTTTTGCATGATACACCTTTTCCATAAACTTAGAAGATTCTATTTGTGTGTTTCTGTGTTTGTGTGATGATGCAACTTGCCTTTCAACTCATATATTGATAGTGATAAAGCATAAATATAAAGCTATAATTTCACAAGAGGTATGTAAAAGGAAATAAAAAAATCATTAAAGTACATTTAATTGGACATTTAAGATTTGTACTTGAAAGAATCTCCTATTGCTTATAATGAACTGGGATTTCCTTAACTTTTGTCATGGAATTACAACATACAGTAACATAGTGGTGATTATTTTTTATTGGTGAGCATTTTTATTACTTTGTAAATCTACAGAGCTTCATAAACTTTACGTGTAGGGCATGGCACAGTAGTCTAATGACTATAAAGGCTTTGCCTTGTACATGCTGGGATCCCATATGGGTGCCAGTTCATATCCTGGCTACTCCCCTTCCCTTCCAGCTCCCTGCTTGCAGCCTGGGAAAGCAGTAGAGGATGCCCCAAAGCCTTGGAACCCTGCACCCACATGGGAGATCCAGAGGAAGCTCCTGACTCCTGGCTCCTGGCTTCGGATTGGCTCAGCTCTGACCACCGCAGACACTTGGGGAGTAAACCAGTGGATGGAAGATCTTTGTCTCTCCTTCTCTTTGCAAATTTGATTTTCCAATAAAAAATGAATCTTCTAAAAAAACTTACTTGCAGTAAAAGGTAAATTTCATGAGACAGCAATTTAAGGTGACATAATCACTCTGTAATAATCAATGGCTTAGAACCTTGCCTGGCACAGAATCATTTCATGCCCTGTATTCTTGCTTTATTTAACTGACACTTAACACATGCTTTTGCTTCTTTATTAATGGTATGTGCATTGTTTATAGAAGATATACTTAAGAAGACAAAAACTTTTGCTTTGGTTAACTTAAATATGTCTTGAAATTTGTGTGGCCTCCATTAATATTTACTTAATGAATGTGCCAAGAATTCAATGAATAAATTAATAATTATAACTGACCTGTATGTACCCATTAAAACATGTCCATCCAGGCTACATGTTTAGCCTTGAGATCATAATGCTGCCCTAGATGCCTGCATTGCATATCCTTACCTGGATATGACACTTGGCTCTTGTTCCCAACTCGAGGAGCTAGTAGTGGTGATTAAGTAGTTGTGTCTCTGTCGCCCACACAGCAGGTCTGGATTGAGTTTCCGGTTCCCAGCCTTGGTAGCAACCTGACAGGTGTGGAATTGGGCAGTGAGATGGCACATGGAAGTTCCTCTTACTTTCTTTCTTCTCCCCCTTTTCTATCTTTCCTCTAGAGTCACCAAAGACCAGGACTATCATAAAAATTTCTTTCTGTTAGGACCCGTTAGTGAGGTGGAATTTAAACAGAAACTACAGTGACACATGATACATAAAGATATCTTTGTGAAGAGCTCTGTACTTGGAGTGAAAGCATAAGGGCATAAGATCATGGAATGGAAATGCAAGGGGCCAATTGTATCCAGACAAGATTTAAAAAGAAAAAACTGGGTATGAACACAGCATTCAAGATTTTAGGTTTTCAAAAGTTCATCTGACTTTTTCTTTTTTTTTTTTTAAAGATTTATTCATTTTATTACAGCCAGATATACACAGAGGAGGAGAGACAGAGAGGAAGATCTTCCGTCCGATGTTTCACTCCCCAAGTGAGCCGCAACGGGCCAGTGCGCGCCGAACCAATGCCGGGAACCAGGGACCTCCTCCGGGTCTCCCACGCGGGTGCAGGGTCCCAAAGCTTTGGGCCATCCTCGACTGCCTTTCCCAGGCCACAAGCAGGGAGCTGGATGGGAAGTGGAGCTGCCGGGATTAGAACCGGCGCCCATATGGGATCCCGGGGCTTTCAAGGCGAGGACTTTAGCCGCTAGGCCACGCCGCCGGGCCCCATCTGACTTTTTCATTGAGAATATGTGATGAGGAGAAAGGGAGTCCACGGAAGATTTCAGAGACCATCTGAATACTACTTAAGAAAGGGAGCTTAATAGTGAGAAGGGAAGAAGTGGTTACTTTTATTCATGAATGACAATAAGCACTCATGGACTTAATTTTGACGTCTAATGGTAGAAAAAGAAGAGCCATATAGCAAGACACGTTCATAAAAGATAAAAATAACAGGTTACTGTAGTTCATGTACAGTGAGGGATCAGAGGCCTAATAGCCCACAAGCAGCACTTTTGGAATCAATAATTTAAAACACACATCACACAGCACTTTATCACACATATGATTAATGGATGAATATTAGATATATTATTATTATTGTGCCATTAAGCAGATGTGTCCTAATATTAAGGTAATTTCTCTTCATCAAGTTCCTTGCTTTGACAGCCATCCAAGGGACACATTAACCATCCATGAATTACGATTCTGTAACACTCTGACAAAGTAAATACTCTCCCAACTTCATCCACAACCCAAATTTTCAAAGGACTCTATGTAGCGAAAAACTTAATCTTTATCAACGATAAGTCTGAGCTTGGTTAGTAGGTTATTAGGAATTAGACTCTAAATTCTTAGAATGTAGTGCTTGGAGAATTTTCTTTGTTTGACTGGAGAGCTTGGGCCAAGTAAGATATTTAACATGAGGTACAATAGTCCCTTATGTCACACAGCTTCAGAAGTGTCAGCACAGTTTCCAGAAGGGCAGGAGAATGAGACCAGCTGGGTGTGCTGTCAACCTGGCTGATGTGATGGAGCCACAGAAAGGCTTTGACTGTCAAGGTCATGTACATACTGCTGCACATTGCTCAAGGAGAGTAATCCCACACTGACTCTGCATCTGGAACTTCTCCTGGCCTCAGTTGTATGTGTTTCTTCCTGTAGCTGATTCTAATTTAGCCTGTAAAAGTTAACCTATGAATATAACAGATTTCAGTGAGTCCTTAGAGTCCAAACACATTATTGAAACTGAGGGTGCTTGGAGAAAACCTCTAACTTGCTAATGGGTGTGAAAACGAGGGCCATCTTGTGCAGTGTTTCCTCTATCACTGTCACTATATGATTCTCTCACAGATCATCTCCCTGGCTACATCATGAACTTGGCTCTACCTATCTATCCATTCATGGTAGTTTTTTTTTTCTCTCCTAAGTATAAGGATAATCAGTATACTGTTAGTTTGTGTGATGTTTTAGACTGTGCTTCATCTTCTGTTTTAATCTTATTCCCTTTCAAATGCAATATTTTGAATAAAAATATAATGGTTTGTAAGAAAGAAATCCCTTTACAATAGGCTACTTGACAGCAGGTACAGGCCATAGAGGGGGCACAACATTGTATTTCAACGTGAGGCTTGCTCATCTATCTCTTCATGTAGGGCAGTCCTCTCTCCTGATTGAAAACTCCATACTCTAAAAAGAGCTTAAGGAAGATATGAAATAATCTGTGATGCTTTATTTTAGGTATCAACTTGACTGGATTAAAAATGACCTACAGGGCCTGGTGCGATAGCCTAGTGGCTAAAGTCTTCTCTTTGAATGCACTAGGATCCTAAATGGGCACCAGTTCTAATCCCGGCGGCCCTGCTTCCCCTCCAGCTCCCTACTTGTGGCCTGGGAAAGCAACAGTGGATGGCCCAAAGCCTTGGTACCCTGCACCCACGTGGAAGACCCAGAAGAAACTCATGACTCCTGGCTTTGGATTAGCGCAACTCTGGCCATCGCCGCCACTTGGGTAGCGAATCATTGGACGGAAGATTTTCCTCTCTGTATATCTGACTTTTCAATAAAAATAAATAAGCCTCTTTTTTTAAGAATGTACTAGAATACTGGTAAAGTGATACATCTAGGGGGCTTCTGTGAGGCTGTGTGCAGATGAGGTTGGCATATCAGTGTCCTGAGTGGAGAAAATCCATACTCAGTGCAGGTGGGCACTATTTAATTAGCTGGGGGTCTCAGTAGAACAAAAGAACCATTCTTTCCCTCCTGAAGCTGAAATGCACTCTTCTCCAGTCCTTGGAACTTCTTGCTCTCTGATCTTTGGACCCCAGGACTTGGACTTGTGCTAATCAGGTTTTCAGCACAACACTGAGAGTTTCACCATGGACTCCTCTGGTTCTGAAATCTTTGAACTTAGACTGAACCACAGTGTCAGCATTCTGGTGTCCTCCACTTGTCTAGTGTGGGACAGCTCGGCTTCTACTGGTTCACTCCTCATGTGGTTGTAATGGGCAGAGCTGAGCTGAGCTGATCCGAAGCTGGTAGCCGGGAGCTGTGTCCTGGTCTCCCACATGGGTGCAGGGTCCCAAGGACTTGGGCTATCCTCCACTGCTTTCCCAGGCCATCGGCAAAGAGCTAGTTTGGAAGTGTATAGCCTGGAAATGAACTGGTACCCACTTGAGAGGTGAGTGCCACAGTACAGAAAATTGCATCAGAGTGGAACCATAATTAAAATATGAATTCCACATCCCTGAGTTCTAGTTAGGTGTGGAAATCTCTTAGGCAGGGATGCAAAGGTCCTTCCCCAAAGCTCTTAGATAAAATAAAAATGTCAATTCCCATCTCTGAGATTTGATCATGTGAAAATCAAATCAGGGAAATGTCTGAGTACACAGTTGATCATGGAATTGGGAAGAGCAATCTGTCTGTAACATACTTCTCATGGACCTTTTGTTCTGAGCAAGATAGACAGAACTAGAAATCTGCCCTGTGATTGTTAGCTGCTGTTCTTGTTTTTCTCTCTCAAAATTGTGCTTAAAAGACACCACTTATATGATTTTCTTGGGTCTTTGTCTCACAAAGACCCACCCCCAGCCCCTCTCCTGCTGTTGCACAGGAGGTTTCCATCTGTCATATCTTCAATAAGTCTTGCTTTACACACTGAAATTGTCTGTGTGAGAAAAGAATCAAGGTTGTTTTTATCGGGGCTTGGTGCCATAGCCCAGCAGCTAAAGTCCGTGTGTTAAATTCGCCTGGATCCCATATGCGCACTGGTTTTAATCCCAGCTGCTCCACTTCCCATGCAGCTGCTTGCTCGTGGCCTGGGAAAGCAGTCAAGGATGGCCCAAAGCCTTGGCTCTTGGCTTCGGATCAGTGCAGCACCGGCCGTTGCAGTCACTAGCAGAGTGAATCATCGGAAGGAAGACCTTCCTCTCTGTCTCTCTTCTTCTCTGTGCATCTGGCTTTGCAATAAAAAATAAATAAATCTTAAAAAAAAAGAATCAAGGTTGCTTTTGTTTTTCACACAAAATTTCTTTGTGTGAAACAAAAATCAAGGCTGCTTGTTTTTCACACCAAATTCCAGCATTGGGCAGTAATGAACTAATAAATGTGTTATGATTCTGTGAGGGATAAGGTACTGTGGTCAGTTACATGCATATTTTTAAATAAGGGAATATCTTTTTCTTGTGGGGTGTGAGAGAGATAATGGCAGACAAGTCTAGGATATTTTAGGGAATCTTTATTAACCAAGCTTGGAGATGGCAGGGCCCAGTAGAAATTAGCAAACGACAAGTCAAAATGGCAATCTTGTCTGAATCAAAACCCTGAGGGGAACAAATGGTCATAACCATGAAACTTGTCCATTAAACTGAAGACCTACATCCCAGCTTCTCCAGAATATAAGTCATCCTAAGAGTCGTGCAGCAAACAAGCTGGACACACTTACAAGGTTGTATCCACCTTTTCCTGGCTTCTGTGTCCACATTCCAATTCTGCTAGGTTTTACCTCTTCCAGAACTCCCGAAAGTGCACAGTTTAGAAATACAAAACATCTTAGCATTAATATCTCCACTGACTCCCCCAAGCAGTGACCAGAGGGTGAGGAATACAGACATACAGGGGCCATGGTTAGTGGTTACCTGTCCTCTGTCTGTGGGAAGCCAGAGAGCAAGCAAGTACTGGGGAGGCCAAGAGTCAGAGTAGGAGAGTGACGAAAGCATGTGACCAAGAGAATGAGACCCTCCCAGTCATGGGGCTTTGTAGGGGTTTTAGAAAAGATTGGTTACACAACAGTGCAGCACTGGCCTTGTTCAGGTTCCAGGTGATGATAAGTGAGTGTCATCTGACTCACCGGGGAGTAGAAAGGAATGTACAGGTGGGAGAGGTATGGCTTCCGGCTCATGCCCCTGAATTAAATGCCTAACATCACAACATTTTTGTCCTGAATTAAATGCCTAACATCACAACATTTTTGTTCACCCTGTCACCACACTTGGTTTCCTTTTAAAGATTTTATTTATTCTTCTACTCACTTTCGGATTATGGAAGTTGTCTTACTATTAGGCTCAGAGGTGCTTGAGAGAAAGAGGGGCTTTTAGTCAGGAGCAGGAGTTTATTAAGGGAGAAAGTCTGAAGGAGTGTTCCTAGCATAGAGAGGGCCCAGGAGCACTTTCACATGCCTCATGAGGGAAATGGCTGCCCCCAGCTTATACAGCACTGGACTTCTATCCATCTTAGGTGTGGGGGATGGAGAAGTCAGCAGCTCCTTGTTTTGGGCATGCGTGTGACCTGTAGCTCAGGTACATGAGCAGGTGCTGATCTTTGGTGCACTGAAGTCAAGTCAGGATGAGTCCAACATCCCCGGTTGGGAATGTCTGCTTGACTTCTCCAGAGTGCTGGAGCCACTTCTGCTCTGCTCAACCTAACATTACCACTTTTATATTCTAAATTTGCAGGATTTGGAGTTGGATTTTCAGATGGTGGATCCACATGAAAGTAATTGAGTATCAGTGATTTCCAATTGCCACTGCTCCTGGAGAACCCATGCTGTTTATGCTTGCCTAAGATCCATCTCCATTGGCCATGAAGTCTTCCCAGAACTTGGCTTACCAGTGATTTTTCCAGGCCTTAAATATTTTATTTAAGATGCATTTTAATAGCATTTAAACATTTGCTGAACTGCAAAGTTCTAAAGGGTATCTCAATGACAGAAAAAAAAAATGTCTCACAATCCTAGCTAAGAAAACCTGAGACAGATGGTAACTTTCAAAGTTTTGCTCCTTAGTTATACAGCACAGGTGAATCCATGTCCAAAATTCTAGGGAAAACTGAGCTGAGCATTTTCAATCACAAAGAATAAAAGTTTATCCATAGGATGATCAGGCATAAGAGAAAATAAGTTTACTAAACACTTGCTTATGTAGAATTTTCAAATTGGCAAATGGACTCTGAGCAAGCAGTACATAAAGTATTGCTAAAGAGGAACTTCCCACGGAAAGATGCATTAGTACTAATTTGTCCCAGTGTCTCAACTTATGGGCCTCATTTCTTAGAATACATAATGCTTTGTTGAGCAAGACGGGATGAATGTGTTCAAATCAACCCCCTTCATTCTCTTCAAAAGACAGAAATGTTTTCCTGAAAGTGACTCACTACTTCAAAATGAATGTTTCTGCATGCAGTCTCAGAATCTTTCTCTCCATGAATAAACTTTTTTCTAACATGCTTCTGGTTTCCTCTGCAGTGGATAACAACTTGCTCATCTTTAAAGGACAAGAAATCTTTCTCCAGAGTGTTCCTTGAGCTTGCATTTCATTGCATTAAAAATCTTACAAACTACCTCCATTGTATATATTGTTTTAACAAAATTTAAACTTTGCCCTGAGGTTTACAATGTGGGCTGAGAGGGATGACTATGGGGAGAGCAGTAGGTAACATTGTTGGTCAGCAGTGGACAAGTAGAACAGGAATTAGTGTGCTGGTTTAAAAAAAAAATACAGTTAGAAATTTCCCTTCCAGAAAGTACTTGAAATTTTCCCAATAAACTCATTCCCAATTATTTATATAGGTTGAATATTTCCATTGGCTAACCCTTCTCTCACATCCCTTCAAAGGTTACTACTTTTGTTCATGTATCAACAATTTCCATTATACACATTTGTTTATATGCTGAGATCCTACAGAATTGAGTAACTATTTCTATCTTTAAGTTTTAATTCTAAAAGTGTCAATATGATGCTGTGCAGGGAATTTTCTACTGTTTAGTATTTTGTATTGCGCAATGTGATATTGAAGTCCTGTTGGAGGTCTCTAAATTTGAAGTCATGTTTGAATTTTTATATTTTTATGATAAGATGCTTTTAGATATGCATTTATCAGTGTAATTCATGTTTTAACATGTCTGATGTTTCCACAAATTTTGGCATATTAGTAGACTCTGCTAGATTTAAAATTGTGAATACTTCCTCGGATGATTTCTGAAATGGATTTCCTGTCAATTTGATTTTTCAAATTTGCAATTTGTCTTGCATATGGAGAAGTTTCAAGATAATTAGAATAGCTTCAGATAAATCAACAAACAGAGAAAGAATTTTATGCAAAACAGAATTGTTTTGTATGTGTATACAAACATCATGGTAGGTTAATGTTTATATAGGTGAATCATAGTCTACGTGTGTATAGCTGTATCTGTATGCCTAATAGCACATATGTAAATTATGATTCCCTTGTGTTGACTGCAGTTAATGTTAGATTGAGCTGAGCAGAAGTGACTCCAGCACCTTGCCAAGGTCAAACAGACACTCCATTCCAGAAATGTTTGGAATGTTGAATCACCATAGCCTTGTCTGTGCACAGACATCACCTGCCATGATGAGTACCCAATGTTATATGTCACAAGCATGTGCAAACAGAGGAGCTGCTGCTTTCTCCCATCCCCCACGCCTAAGATGTATAAAAGCCCAGTGCTGTATAAGCTGGGGCCATTTCCCTCACATGGTCATTCTGCCATATGGAAGTGATCCTGGGCTGTATCCCACCAGGGAGCAGTTCATCAGACTCTCTCCTCTCATTAATAGAATCCTTCACCTAAACTAAAAAAACTCTCAATGACTTCCATATTGCTTTCATCCTCTACCAGAGGGTCTTTGCTCTCTCCCCGGGAGGCTCTGGTTACCGACAATAAGTCTCTAGTGTGTTTCCCAGTGTAATGTGGGTTTGTGGTCCAAATTGCTAACAGTCATCTATTTAAGAAACTGTGATGGATTTAATTTCCTAATAAGTTTCATTACTTAGTAGATGAAAAGTTATATAATAACGATATAAATAGAACAAAATCACACTCCTGTTTTCCATGAAAGATGAAAAGAACCACTTCCCCTTCTATTACATCAGAAAGTTGGTAGTCCCAATTTCTTATCTACTTGGATTTTTTCCCAGAAATAGTAAAATACAGTTTCTGTGACAGATGGCGACTCCCTAAGGCCAATTTTCCAGTTACCCATGAACTTGAATCTGGACACCTCCTACCTGAATTCAAAGTCCTGACTCTGACACCTCTGTTTGGATAGTTCTTTGTTGTCCTTATATTTGGTGGAGGTTCTTCTGTACATTACAGAATGTTTAGTGAATCTCTGTTATCAACTATATTTCAATAGCTCCACGCCTTCAATGTCTGACAATCAAATGTGCTTAGAGAATCCCAAGATGTCACTAACAGAGCAGAATCTCCTGATTCCATTAACTGATATAATAATCAGATGTGGGTTTTGACCAAGTCTATAGTTCCAACTCTAAAATGACTCTGAGTATATCATTAAAACTCCTCATTTTAAAAAGGAACTATTTTATTGTCCATGTCGTAGTAGAAATGCATGTAACCATAAGAATCATTATCCAGGGCTGATGCAATGATTCAACTGTCTAATTTGCCACGTCAGAGTCTCGGGACCCCATTTGGGTGCCAGTTCTTGTAGTTTTTGTCCTGACTGCTTCACTTCCCATCCAGCTCCCTGCTGTGGCTTGAGAATTTGTGGAGGATGGGTTAAGTCTTTGGGACAATGCACCTGTGTGGGAGACCCAGAAGAAGATTTTGGCTCCTGGCCTCTGGCTTCAGATCGGCTCAGCTCCGGCTGTTGTGTCCACTTTGGGAGTAAACCAGTGGATGGAAAATCTTTCTCTCTGTCAATCTGCCTTTCCAATGAAAATGAATGATTTTTTTTAAATCCCCATTTCTCCTGTATTAAAACAAATATTTAAAGCACATTTAAAACACTTAGTTAAAGCTACAGAAGTAATTTCCCCTGAGATATAAGATGTGTGTCATCAGAGAGACTTATACTTTTATTTCCTAGGCCAGCAGTGATAGGATACAGGAGTATTGCTAGCATCCTGTCCTAAGGAGTAGACTTGCACAGCATATCATTTGGCTACTGTGATGGCCCTCATTTCACAGTAGGAAAAGTAAACACACCTTGTGCTCTGAATTTTTCAAGCAACACATGTGTATATTTAAAAGAATTCTAGGTTACTTAGGGTTCTGAGATTCCACTCCTCCTAGCCTACTTAACACTCAATGAATTAAGTGAGCAAAGCAATTTCAAGCTACAGATGCTCTTAGCAAACAGAACAAACCACTGCCAGTTGACTGGTTCTATGACACACTGCAACATGACAGGCATGGAAATTTCACTGTTGGTGAGATAGAACAGAGTTCATCCAGTTAAAACACTACTGAGAGCTAAACTCAACTCTATGCAATGTATTATTATAGCTCTGCTGACCATCATCCCCTAAGCTAAAAAGCAAAGAAACAAACCCCCCAAAAATTTAAATCTGCACAAAAATTTTCAAGTTTCTACTAAAATTTTTTATTAAAAAGTTAAAAGATTCTGAGTTTGAAATCCTTCTTCACTAGAAAATGCACTCTATTTTCACTTTTATTTCTAAAAAGAACTGTTCATTTATTTGAGAGAGAAAGATATCTTCTGTCTGCTGGTTCTCCCCTCTAATGAGCACAGTGATGGCTGGACAAGACTTAGGCTAGGACCCAAGAACTCCCTTTGGGTTCCCAAGTACTTGGAACATCACCTACTCCTTTCTGGACACATTAATGGGAAGCTAGGTTAGAAGCAAAATAGTTGGAACTAGGAACTCTAACCAACGTCTGATCTGAGATGTAGATACACCAAACAGAAACTTGATCTTCAATACTGCAATGCTGGTCCTTCCTCTGAGTTCCTTAACAATGTCAGCATTACCATCGTTGTTATTCACATAAGAAATTCTGTCCTTCTTCTCAAGCAATCTCATTCCCTTATCTTCCCCCTGCATTACTAAGTCCAACAGTCATTAAAGACTTCTTGTTACAATATCTACACATGTATTAAGCTCATCCTCTGTTTTCAGGAATAAGGGATATATAATAGTTCACAATCACCCATGCAGTTGGCAGGAAACCCAAAGCCCTCCAGGTATTTCCCTCCCCTTCAACTTCTAGTAATTTGGGTAATTTCCAGTAACTTGGTTGCCTCTTCCCCATGCTGACCCCTGCCCATACCCAACTTGTGGTAATATTGTGATAGTCTTGTAATGAACAACTCCAGGATGCGGGTGGGTTACATAAGTTGTGGTGGGCTATACAGTGCCACATGGCAAAGCATGTGACAGTTGTATTGATTGGCTAGGTTTATAATATGAAATAGATACTTATATCCAATAGAACAATTGTTACTACTCTGAGGCTTATTTCCCATGGCCTCACCTTATATATGCTTGTGCACGGTTGCTAATAAACAGACAAGTTCACCATAACTGAATCTTTGTTATAGAGTGCTAGCGAGATCATGCCAGACATGTGTAAGGTTTATTAAGGAGTCTTTACTAATCGAGCTTGATGATAACAGGGCCCACTAGAAACAGCAAATCACAAGTCCATATCGCAATGCAATCAATTATAACCCCAAGAAGAACAATTGGTCTTTGCAATGATGTCTATCCATTAAGCTGAAGACCTATGTCCCAGCTTCCCCAGCAATATAAATTATCCTAAGAGACATGCAATGAGCAACCTGGACACACTTACAGATATTCACAGGTATAAGCTGCAGATATTCACCTTTCCCCGGCCCCCCTTGCCATACTCCACCACTGCTAGGCCTCACCTCTTCTGGAACTCCCGACAGCACTCAAACCAGAAACACAAAACGTCTTCACATTGCTATCTTCATTGTCCCACCCAAGCAGTAAACAGAGGATGAGGAATACAGACACACAGGGGCCATGCTCCGGGGATACCTGTCCTCAGAGGTAACGGGGAGGCTGAGAATAGGAGTGTCAGAGCAACAGGAGCACAGGACTAAGAGAGCGAGCCCCTTCCTATCAAGAGCCCCCTATAAAGGGGCTTGTGAGGGGATTTGCTATATAGCAGCGCAATACCGTCTCCTCTCAGGTGATAGGTGAGAGTCACAGGTGGGCAGGGGGGAACACCCAGGTGGTGGGGGAGTGACTTCCAAGCTTGCCACCCTGAACTAGCTGTCTACCTCACCACATCTGGCACTGCTTTATTGAGCATGTTGTCGGTGCACCACATTACCAAGGTGGATGATCTATGGTCAAGAACCCCTACAAATATGTACAACTTTTTTGAGTTTTTTTTTTTTTTAAGAGCACAGTCTCTCTCAAAAATTTCCAAATGAGTACCAACTAATGCTTCTTCTGCTGATTCGATTCATCTTCCAAATGAGATAAAAAGAAAAAAAAATCTGAACAGAAATGACAAAGAACATTGAAATCTATATATGGATTTGTGGCAGATTCCCAAAGTTTTTTTTTCTGTGTCCGAAATTACAAAAAGCATGGGTTAGTTCAATCAGAATTCCAGCTCCATATTTCTGAAAGCAAGTCTAGTACAGGCATAGGGCTGAGAAATTGAATTTTAAAATATCTGAGTTCTGTGACCCAGAATAAGCTCAAATAATTTATCATCCACTCTTAATTTCCATTTCTATAAAATGAAAGTGGCATACCTACTGACATTTCTGAGAATTGCATTGATTCACACAAAAGCACCACTCAAGTATGAGGCATTGCAAAATTACATACAAATTGACTTTATACAAGTTTAAGTTCTTAATTTCCTAAAATTTATTCACAAATCTTGGCAACATTGATAGTCATCACTTGATTTAGGATCCCAGACTCAAAGCCAGGTTAGCCACATGTTCTTCATAATAGACATCATTTTTTTCATTCAACATAAGACTTTGCTATATCAGTTTGTTAGTCTCCTGATCTTTAAAAGGGAAAGATGCTGAAAAAGCATTTAGAGAAAAATATGTTACTTCCTGCAAAAACATGAAAAATATTAGGATTGAAAAATGTTTTGTAGCAAGTGGAGAAAAGAGTGATTGATTTTTTATCCTGACACAGTTACCTCAAATTACTACTGCATTGCAGCAAGCCTGGGTGAAGATGAGTGAATATATTTGAACAGGGATGGTTTGGATTAAATGCAGTAGTACAGCATTTACACTAGGGCTGCTAAATCACACCAGTACCAATGTTTAAGAAAGAGAAAAATCTTTTAAATCACTTTACTAACTCACAGTGCAGCTTTGACTCATTGTTTTGACATGCGATTTCCTGTATTCTGTGTAGCAAGCTGTGTAGAGGCTGTAAGTTTAACTATAACCTCTCTTTACAGAAGTAATTAGCATGTAAATTGATTAGCACTCCTATGTATGCGCCAATCTTAGGCATTATGGCTCTAAACTGACTAAGATCAGAGATTCTACTATAGCTCTGCTAAGAAAAGCTGTAAAATACCCCCTTGGTGACATTGTTTTAAACTATTGTCCATATACTGGACATCAATGTCAGTTTATTTGGGGATATCTGTGTTGTTTGCTCCTGTACATACACCATGCTAATTCTGTGATGGAATGTGGAAAAGTTCATGGAAATTTGGAATGAAAGGTAAGTTTATTTTGCATGAAATATCTCAAAATACATCCATAGTGTTTTCATAGTATATATTTTCCATGCATGTGTTGAAAATACTTCCCATGCTATAATTCAAAATTTTTAACAAAACTCATCCTTAATTCTATTTCCCACGAAGTTTTTGAAGTGACTTCATATGTGCACATGTTGTTTAAGTAGAAATAACTAATAAAGATCTGAAAGCTGGGTGATACTCTGAACATGGAGGAAAAAAAATCTATGCCTTTATTTATTTACATATTTGTCCTTTTATTTTCTCCCCCAAATCAAAAACTGAATTAATAATTAACTGAAAAAATTCCATAATGTATACTAGGATGTAGTAGACAGAAGGATGACATCTAGAATTGCCTAAACTTACAAACATCATATACATCCAAAGTACTGCTTTGAAAATTGCTTCATTGTACAAGTAGAACAATCAGAAGCACAGAAAGTTGGTGAGTGAGCATTCAGAGCAGTCTACGATAGTGAATGAGCACTTTTCTTGGGGTGAGGTGCAGATACCCGAGAATGATGTAGTTGCTCTGACAACATGATGAGGGGGCAGTCTCACCCTACATGGGTCGTAGCTTGATGCTGCACTGCCTATCCACATAGTTTGTCTAACCTGACATATCCGTCTATTTTTTAAACTAATTAAACATGTGACCTGAAAGTTTTTAGCTTTGGTGATATATAGCTAGAGAAAGCATGAAAGCAATAAAAGGCAAGCAAAGAGCTGACCTCCTAAAATTTCTTTTACCGAGTGGAAAACGCTCTAAGATCAGAAATATGGTAAAATATTGCCTCTCTCTCAGCCTGATCTCATTGTACATGACTTTCATGAAGATGCACCAAGGGTTTTGACTATGTCTCATCACTGCTGTCCAGGAAACCAGCATTAATTGGGAGGTTACACACAAAAACTTACTGTCATTGAAGGTGAATGCTGTGACCTAAGCCTGAGTTTTTTCACAGGCATTCAGAGTTACTTGCTTATTTCAAATAGCAGTAGAAGAGAAGAGTTCTAATCATCATTC
This sequence comes from Ochotona princeps, assembly GCF_030435755.1. Classification (NCBI taxonomy): domain Eukaryota; kingdom Metazoa; phylum Chordata; class Mammalia; order Lagomorpha; family Ochotonidae; genus Ochotona; species Ochotona princeps. The sequence goes on along the minus strand of NC_080839.1, from coordinate 52,302,817 downwards.
CCTCTTGGATTATATAGACTATACAATATTTAAATTTGATCTCTGATTGATAACTTTGGATGTACATTTCTTTTAACAATAATTAACTATGAATCATAAATGAGAATGCAATTTTATATGATCTACCTTTCATGAGCTTTTTGAAGTGTCCTAACTTATGTAAAGATGTACATGTTAGTAATGTGTGTGTATATATGTACATATATGTTTTGAGAATTTTTGCTGGAGGAAAATGTGTGCCATTATTAAACTATGCATGGACTCCAAAAACTTTTTGCACCAAAGCAAACTGATCCTTTCATTTCATTTACCCCTTATGTCAGCATCAGATATAATTGAGCTGTTTTTCATTAGTCAGAAATTTAGAAAGCTGTATTATTTTGTCTTTGTTGATATTGCTATTTGCTTATTAAAACCAGAGATACATACATGAACATACACGGAAATGGAGAGAGGAGAAAGGGAAAGAGACAGTTATATGATAGGTCATAAAAGCCCTGGTTCAGTTAGTTGAGTTCTGATTATCCTGGGCTCCGATTATGGTATAAGGCTCTGAACAATCAGCAAAAGCAACTTACATCCAGCCCTCTGTGCTCTAGCCAAGGCAGCCATTTAAGCACATGCATTTTCTTCTGATTTGTATCACCACATATTTGTTTTGTCTAGCATTTTGTGATTTGTAAAGCCCCTCTGTTTCTATCTCTTTTGCTCAACAAAGTGTTTTTGAGATTCATAGTATGGCTGTCAGTGATTGTACATTCCTTCAAATTGTTTTTCAATTCATGAGGCAGTTTTCCAATGTATGAAGATGTCATAAATTTTATCTTTGTTTCCCTATTGTATTGGTTTGTTTAATTTGGATTTATTATGCAAATACTGGCTATAGACAACAACGCAGGTCTTTGTGTGAACATGAGGTTTCAGTTCTGGGAGGAGAGTCTCTTTTAGTAGTGTGGCTTCCTAAGTGATGCTATTGGCAGTGGGATTGCTGAATCATTTTGCACTTGAATTTTGGTGCTGATTTTAGTGTAAAATATCCCATCAACATTGGGATAAAGATTCTGGCAGCATTTCTGAAAAGAATACATCTGTCTAAACTCTATCTAGACTCTACCCTATTAATACTAGACTTTAGAGAAAGTTTCAAAATTATTTCCTATACTATTTGAAGAGTTTTACACTCTCACCAATAATGCATGATTGTTCTAGTTCCCCCATTTTCTGAGCAACTATTCGTACATCTGCAATCATTCATCTTAATTAAGCACTGATGGTGCTTTCTTTTTCTTACATTTTAAATTCTTCTTCTCATTTATGTTTGTTCTGTTTATTAATATTTCATTTCCTAAAATTATTGCATGGTATTTCATTATACTAATAAGCAAATTTGATTATCCACTTATTTTGCTGATGAACATTTTCTGGCTTCCAAAATTTATCTGTGATATTAAAACAGATATAAGTAGCATCATGAATTCTTGTAACAGACTACTGTTTTAATGTGCCCCATAAGAGGCGAATTTATGTTAATAGTGTAGATCACAGATTAGCAAATGATTATCTTTGGGGCCAAGCTAGTCTACCACCTAAATTTGTAAGTCAAGTTTTACTAAAGTAGTAACTCTTTTATTTTTGTTTTGTCTATGACTAGTTTTCTGCCACAGCGTCAAACAGGAATAGATAGCACAGTTGTCTTTATAACAATCTGATATAGTTCATTCAAGCATTCATATTCACACTAATAATTTCATTTGCTCCCTATTTCATTCCTTTTAAAATTGTATGCCTTTGAATCCACTGAAACGACCTCACACTGTGTGTTTTGATTTGCATTGTCCTGATGATCTGCAACAGTGATTTCCTTGTCACAAGTTTATTGATCATGTATGTATTCTGGTGACATGTCTGTTCAGACAAGTTGGAAATTGTTAAAGCACATTGTCTTTTTTATTGTTCATGTGTAGTCTTTTTATACACAGAATATATCAAAGATATATACATCACAATTTTATCTCAATCAATGTTGCTCCTTGTCATTTTCTCAATCAATATAAAAATTTTAAAAAAACCTTTTATCTCATTTTTATTTGAAAAGCCATTCAAAGCAAAGCTCTCCAGTGTGATGATTTACTCTCCAAAAGTCAAAAGTAGCCAGGGGTGGAAAAACTAAAGCTAGTTTTTCTACATGTGTCTCCATTATGAGTGCAGAGAACAAAGCATCTGAGCCATCACCTGCTGTTGGATAGAACAGGAATCTGTAGGAAGCTGGAATCAGAGGCAGAGTTCACTGTCAAAGCCAGGCACTCAGACAGGTGTCGCTGGCATCCAAAGCAGGATCCTAACCACTGTGCCCAATGTCATCCAAGTGTATTTGGATAAAAACATATGTAGATATTTTTAATGAAATCCAATGTCACTTCTCATTCATGTTTAATGTGTCTTAGGTTTTGTCTAATAATCTAATGTTTATTCCACTAAAAATGGTTTCGGGAATGAAGCAGGAGACAAAGCTCACTTTCCTTCCATCGTGGATATTCAGATATTACAATGTAGTTTATTAAAATAATCTTCTTTCCTTGTTGAATTGGTTTGGAAATTTGTCTAAAGATCATTTCATCATTTATGCTTGAGACTATCTCAGCTTCTCTACTAATTTTTTTTTAAAGATTTATTTTATTTTTATTACAAAGTCAGATATACTGAGAGGAGGAGAGATAGAGAGGAAGTGGAGCTGCCGGGATTAGAACCAGCGGCCATATGGGATCAAGGCGAGGACCTTAGCCATTAGGCCACGCTGCCGAGCCCCACTACTAATTTATTTTTGATGTGTATACGACAACCTATTGGCTTCACTTAAAATCTATTACAAAGTCCTCCAACTTTGTTCAACTTTTTTAAAGATGTGATTTTATTGTCCAGATTTTTGCATTCTGTAACTCATTTCTGGACAAATCTGTACATTTTTAAAAGAACAAGTAGGATTTTGAGTGTGACAATAATGGAATTCTTTACAATACTGAGCTACATGATAGGCACCACTCAGTTTATGACTTACTTCTTTGGGTCTATTTTAACTTAATCATCTATTATTATTCTATGTTCTATTTTTATTCCATTTGAGAAATTTTGTGCATATGTCATAGGCTATGACTATGCATTTGATATTTTATCACAAATTATTTGTAATTTTCAGTTGTGGTATACAGGAATGTATAAAAGAACTTATATCCGTTGCTTTGCTGGTAAATGCTTAATAATTAGCTCTTTGAGAAAAGAAGCTATACTTTGCAGTGTTTATTCATTTTCATGGTACAAACAGCAGGACAGGGTCTGAGCTGCAGATTAACCTTACTGAACACAAAGGTGGGAAGGCGAATATGACAGCACAACTTAATATAGCATTGCCATTGTACAGATGCAATAAATGTAATAATTCTTTTTTTGAAATTTATTTTATTTTTATTGCAAAATCAGATATACAGAGAGAAGCAGAGACAGAGATGATCTTCCACATGATGATTCACTCCTCAAGTGACAGCAATGGCTGGTGCTGCACTGATCTGATCCAAAGCCAGGAGCCTGGAACTTCCTCCAGGTCTCCCACCTGGCAGTAGGGTCCCAAGGCATTGGGTCGTGCTTGACTGCTTTCCCAGGCCAAGCAGGGAGCTGGATGGGAAGCGGGGCTGCTGGGATTAGAACTGGCACCCATATGGGATCCAGGTACACTCAAAGTGAGGACTTTAGCCACTAGGCCACCACACTAGGGCCAAACTTAATTATTATCAAGACTATCACAAAATGTAACAAAGACATTTGGGAATGTGATCTTTGAGAGTTTATATTGTCTTTGATTTTAAATGCAACTTATTTAAATGTGAGTTCAATCATTTAAATTTCTGTGTTTGGGGGCCCATCGCCATAGCCTAGCAGCTAGGTCCTCACCTTGAATGCGCTGGGATCCCATATGGGCGCCTGTTCTAATCCTGGCTGCCCTGCTTCCCATCCAGCTCCCTGACTGTGGCATTGGAAAGCAGTCAAGGATGCCCCAAAGCTTTGGGACCCTGTACCACTGTGGGAAACCTAGAAGAGGCTCCAGACTCCTGGATTCACACCTCACAGCTCTAGCCTATGATCCACTTGAGGAGCGAATCAATGGGCAGAAGATCGTCCTCTGTGTCTCTCCTCCTCTCTGTATATCTGACTGCCCAATTAAAGTAAATCTTTTACAACTTTTTCTGCGTTTTACAAACAGCACACAAAAATTCTACTTCAAATTAAAAATCTGCTTTTGTGGCTCAGCATCTACAACATCCAGCAAACTACTGTTATTCACCATTGTGATTTTCTTATCATGTCTACTGCTGGTCATAGTTCTTTTTTCAGACTTACTGTTTATCTGTTTTCATGATGCATAACATGGTTTACATGGTAATCAAATTATCAGTGAATAAAGCCAAGCTTCATCATTGCTATATTCAAGGCCATTCATTTCTTTTTCCAGGCTAGGGTTTCCAGTGAAACATTTAACATGGTTGATGGGAACAAACCCAGGTTCCTTTTCTCCCAATGTCAAGACTCTGCAAATCTTTCTAAATTCTGTTAGTCTATCTTCCTGCTTCCCGATGAGTAGAAGATATGCCTGTGATGGACAGCTAGGCATTCAGTCGCATCTCCAGTGTTCTGCCCTTGGGAGATCACTGTGTCCTGACGCCTCAACCCCAGGCTTTGGAGGTTTGCTGTGGGGCCCTTGTTGAGGGCTTAGAGGGCTTTGTGCATTCTCCCTCAGCACCTGGGTTCCACACCAACACTTCAGCGAAGTCAGCTCTCAAGTTTGTGAATTTCACAGCTCCTCAGATGAAAGTCCATCTGCCCTTCCAAAAGCTTTTGGAGTGTGACAGAAAATTGTGGGTTGTAGTCCCTCCCACATGGTTGTGTAACAGCAATAATTCATTCTTTTTATTTAACTCTCATGTATTCTGAGGCTCCAATCATAATGATGGGGAGGGAGGGAAGTTAATAGCCCCCATTTGATTAGTATCTATTGACATCTTACACTGTGTCCTATTAACAGCAAATTTCACTTCTTTTGGATATATCAGCAAGAGTGGGATTTGGATCTTTTGGTAGATCAATTTTCAGTTGTTTTAGCACACTCCATAGACTTCCCTTGTGACTGCACAAGCCTACACTCCCACCAACAGTGGAGTAGCACACCTTTCTTCCCATATCCATACCAGCAGGTGATGTTATTAAATTTCTGAATGTAGGCCAACCTTACTGATGTTAGGTGGTACCTAAATGTGATTTTTTATTTTTATTTCCCTTACAGCGAAGGAGCCTTAGTATTTTTCATGTGTCTATTAGCCATTCGTATTTGTTCTTTTGAAAAATGCCCAATCATTTCCTTCACACATTTTTCCACCGAGTTATTTGTTTTGCTGTTGTGGAGTCTCTGAAGCTCTTTGTAAATCCGGGACATTAGTCCCTATCTGTTGTTTAGTGTGCAAAAATCTCCCATTCTGTTGGATGCTTCTTCACTTTGTTGAACTTTTCCTTTGCTGTACAGAAGCTAATTAGTTTGATGTAGTCCCATTTTTAAATTTTGACTTTGACTCCTTATGTTGCTGGTGACTTTTCCAAGTCTTTACCAATGCCCATATCTTGTGGAGAGTTCCCTATGTTTTCCTCTAAGAGTTTGATGGCTGCTCTCATTGTTAAATGGGAATGTGTGTGTCCTGTAAGTTCTCACATGCTAACTGAAAAGGAACCTCACTTTCTTTTTTTCACTCAAATTATGAACACATCCAAAAAGCACAAGACACAGCAAATAGAATGCTGCTTCTTCCTCCCACAACTCATCTTCCTCTTTTCCCCTCCCCTCTTAATGCTCTTCCTTGTCCTCCTTCTTCGCCCCCTCTTTTTTCCACCACCTTTTTCTCTTTTTCAGAGTCCCTTTGTTCCCAAATGCATCTGGAACAAAAGAGAGCTAACTTGAAGCTTGTCAACTGTGAGAATTACGGATCTGATAAAGAATAGAAAGCGGGCAATTTTTTTGTCAAGCTAATAGGAGTGCTGATTTTAAGTTTATTCCTTGGGCTACTTCTGATACTCAGAAATGAAAGGGGCCCTGCCTGATTTTATTGTTAGTGCAGTGGTTATTAGTAGAGGTGGAGTGAAGTTGTTAGGGTGAGTAATAGTTCAATGACCTCAGTATATAAGGTTTAATAGGATAGCTATTAGAAGAATTATTGAGGCTGTGGCTTGGGTTAGGAAATATTTTGTTGCGGCTTCTGTGGATCGTGGCTTACTTTTATAGGTAAGAATAGGGATAATGGAGAGTATATTTATTTATAAGCTGACTCAGGTTGCAAGTCAGTGGAAACTGAATGCAGTAACAGCAGTGCCTGTTACAAGTATAAGTAAAATTATAGCCAATGTTACAGGATTAATTAGTATGGGAAGGGTTTTTGAAGAATGCTTATAAAATTATACAGCATATAGAATACTATGATAACTTGTATATATTTCACTCATTCATCTATGAATTTTTTAAGGTTCATTTATTTTTATTTGACAGGAAGATTTTACAAACAGGAGAGACAGAGAGAAGTCTTCCATCCACTGCTTTACTCTCCAAATGGCTACAACAACCAGAACTGAGCTGATTTGAAGCTGGAAGCCAGAAGCTTCTCCCAAGTCTTCCACATGGACATGAGGTATCCAGGACATGGGCCATCCCACACTAATTTCCTGGGCCATAAATAGAGAACTGGATCAGACTTGCAGCAGCAGGGATAGGAATGGGTATTCCTATGAAATGCTGGTGTTGCAGGGCTGAGGATTAACACTACCGTGCTGGCTTCAAGTATCTGTAAATATTTATATGCTACCTACTATTATGATTTTCTTCTAGAAATGAGAAAAAATGGGGCCTGATGCAATAGTCCAATGGCTGAAGTCCTCGCCTGGCAACCACTGAGATCCCATATGAGTTCCAGTTTGTATCCCGGTTACTCCACTTCCCTTCCAGCTCCCTGCTTGTGGCCTGGGAAAGCAGTAGAGGCCGCCCAAAAGTCTTAGGACCCTGCTTCCACATGGATGTTCCTGGCTCCTGGCTTCGGATCGACTTAGCTCTGGCCATTACAGTCACTTGGGGAGTGAACCAGTGGATGAACAATCTTTCTGTCTCTCCTTCTCTCTGTAGATCTGACTTTCCAATAAAAATAAACAACTCTTTTAAAAAATGAGAAAAATGAAATCCAAGGGAAGTAGTTCAATAGTGAGGTAAATTCAGGCAAAGTTTTTGATACACAAAATGATTAATGCTATCTCAAACATAAAGTCAGCTACATTGTGGCACACAGTACGTTAATCTGTTGTCTGCAGCACACATCTCATATGGGTGCCCATTCAAGTTCTGGATGCTTCTCATCCAGCTCCTGCATTGATTAGGGTAAACTGCAGAGAGTGGCCCAAGTGCTTGGGTACCTGCACCCATGAGGGAGACCTGGGCGGAATTCCAGTCTCCTAGCTTTAACGTACCCCAGCCATGGCCCTTGTAGTCATTTGTGAAGTGATTAAACAGATAGAAGAACTCTCTCTTTTTCCCTGTAACTCTGCCTTTTAGATAAATTAATCAATGGATCTTTAATAAAATGGAACCTAATAAATTGACTATTGACCAGGTAAGATTTCCTTGTGTAAAGACCATGACATTTCAATGAAACGTTTATCTCTAATTGAAGCTCATTTATTTATTAACTCATAGTCTATTAATTCATTTAACTTCTCTCATCTTTTATGCCATAAACCTCAGATGACCACACTAAAAAAATTTAACTGAAGCGGGGATAACATTGTTTCATAGTAGTCAGCTTTCTGAAATACCAGCATTTCATAGCATATATATATATATATATTTGTCTTTTTGAGACTTGATTATATCATGAAGCATAAGGGTTTCCAGTTGAATCCATTTTGTCTCAAACATTTCTCATGGCTAAATTCCATCTCATAGCATGAACTGAGTTGTCACAAACACAAGGGTAGGATAACTCTCCCATATGCTGATTTTATTTAATTTGTGTAAATTCTCAAGATTGGGATGGATGGGTCACGTGGTAAGTCTATTTTCAAATTTCTGAGGAATCTCCATTTTATTTGCCATCATAATTGTACTAGTATGCATTTCCATCAACAGTACATTCGGGAATCCTTTCCCCATACCCTCATCAGCAGTTTTATTCTTGGGTTTTTTGTTTTGGTTTGGTTTGTTTGGGTTTGGGGTTTTTTGTTGTTGTTTGTTTGTCTGTCTGGTTTTTAGATGATAGCTATCCCAACTGGAGTGAGATGAATCCTCATTATGGTTTTATTTGCATTTACATGACAGCTATCATTTCTGTTTTTTTTTTTTCTTTTTTAAGTGTCTGTTGGTCATTTGAATTTCTTCTTTGAAAAAGGCCTTTTTCTGGTCTGTACCCACCTCTTACACAGGTGGTTTGGTTTGTTGTTGAGGTTCCTGAGTTCCTCATAAAATTATTTGCTAATATTTGCTAGCATTCTGTTGGTGGCCTATTCATATTGTGCTTCCTTTGCTGTCCTAAAGCTTCTTAGTTTGATGTAATCTCATTGGTCTATTTTTTTGCTTTTATTACCGTGTCGCAGTGGTCTTTACAAAGAAGGTTTCACCTATGCAAGTATCTTGCAGTCTCCCCTGTTTTCCTCTATGATTTGATGGTATTAGACCATACATCTAGATCCTTGATTTTTAGAAGGTGTAAGGTAAGTGCTTTGGTTCATATTGGCGTAATTCCTAGTTTGGTAGAATTTATCAGTTAAGCCATCTTAACCTGGGCTTTTCTTTGTTGGAAGGATTTTGGTTCAATCTGTGTTGGTTATTGTTCTATTTAGGTTTACTATATCTTCATTTCTCAATTCTTTTGATTGTATTTGTCCAGAACTCTGTCTATTTTGTCTAGATTTTCCAACTTGTTGGCATCTGGATGCTTGTAATCTACTGACTCCTTTCATATCTGTGGCATCCACCGTAACCTCTCCTACTTGATTTTATTGCATTGGATCCTCTCCACATCTTTTTCTTTTTTCATTAGTTGGTCCAATAATTTATTGCTTTTCAAAACAAACAGCACTTTATTTACTGAATCTTTGTGTTGCTTTTTTATCTCAATTGTATTTATTTTTACAACAGTTTTAATTATTTATTTCCTCCTACTAATTTAAGGTTTGTTTTCTTTTCATTTTTCTATGACATCAAGATGCAATGTTAGAGTGTTTATTTTATGCCCTTCCAATTTACTGTACACACTAATTTCTATTAACATCCCTCTTCACATTGCTATTGCTGTAACTCATCATTTTTATATGTTGTATGTTGTATTTCCATCTCTATTAACTTTCAGCAAATTTTTGATTCCTTTCTGATTTCTTCCATGACACACTATTCATTCAGGAACATATTTTTCAGTCTACATATTTTCTAAAGTTTCATAAGTTGCTAATTTCCAGCTTTTTTCTTGGCAAAAAATTTTTTTTCCAATTTTTTGAGAATTGACTATGTAGTCTATTAACATGTGAGAATTAACATGTGGTCTATCCTAGAGAAAATTCCATGCACTGATGAAAACAATGTGTAATCTGCATTTCATTTCAAGCCTGTTAAGAGTTCTCTGTGTCTGGGCCCAGCACGATAGCGTAGCAGTGGAAGTCCTCGTCTTAACTGTGCTGGGATCTGATATGGGCACTGGTTCTAATCCTGGCTACTCCACTTCCCATCCAACTCCCTGCCTGTGACCTGGGAAAGCAGTCCAGGATGACCCAAAGCTTTGGGACCCTGCACCTGCGTGGAAGACCCGGAAGAAGCTCCTGGCTCCTGGCTTCAGATTGGCTCAGCAACAGCTGTTGCGGTCACTCGGGGAGTGAACCATTGCACAGAAGATCTTCCTCTCTTTCTTGCCTCCTCTCTGTATATCTGACTTTCCAATAAAAATAAATAAATCTTGAAAAAAAAAGAGTTCTCTGTATCTCCTATTCTTGGATTTCCCTTCCTCCAAAGTAGTGAAGTTTCCTGCTAGTATTTCACTGAATAAACCTAGCGCATGCTGCTTTTATGCTCTTCTTTTTTTCAAACCTGTAGGAATCCCAAAGACACCTATATCAAGTTTATTGATAGTGTGCCACGAAGTCTCATACACTATTTTCTATTGTTTTTCATTTTTTCTTTTTTTTTCTGAGACATTTCCAAATACTTGTCCTCTATATTGATTATGATTTCTTCCTCACCAAGTCTGCTTTAAGGTCTTCGCACTGCTTTTGTTCTTTGACATTTTAAATTCTTTCTAATATTTCAATTTGATTTTTCATCAATATCCGTATCTTACAGGAATCTTTTTCATATATCTCATCTATGGATTTCCTTAGCGCAGGAATTTGCTTCTCACAGCTGTTGAATAATTTTTTAATTACTCTTTTGAATATCTTATCAGGGATTGCATCAATTTCTTCATCTTTGCATTCTACCATTGAGGTCTTGCTGTATTTCTTTGGAGGAGTCTATTATCTTCCTTGTTTATATATTTCATGTTTCCTTGTTTTTAAAGATTTATTTATTTTTACTGCAAAATCAGTTATACAGAAAGGAGGAGAGACGGAAAGGAAAGATCTTCCTTCTGACGATTTACTCCCCAAGTGACCTAATGAGCCAGAGCAGATCCCAAGCCTGGAGCCGGAAGACTTTTCTGGGTCTCCCATGTGGGTGCAGGGTCCCAAGGTTTTGAGCTATCCTCCACTGCTTTCCCAGGCCACAAGCAGGGAGCTGGATGGGAAAGCGGGGCTGTTGGGATTAGAACTGGCACCCATATGGTATCCTGCTGCGTCAAGGTGAGGACTTCTAGCCGCTAGGCTACTGGGCCAGGTCCTCATGTTTCTACTTTAACTTTTAGCTATTTGTGGAAACACCTGTTGGCTTTTTTCTCTGATGCCTTTTGTCTTTGAAATTCACTTCAGGGCCTTAGTGTAGTTTCTTCTCCTTCAGAGGCATGAGCAAAGTTGGCCCAAGGGGCCCCAATGTTTCCTTAGATGCAATGATACCCACATTAGTCATGATAGATAGCTTCTGTTTCAGCAGCAGAGAGGGTAAGATCATACTGGCTACTGTGACCACTGCCTCACTTTCTCTCTGTTGAAGTAATCAATATCCAGGATTGCAAGCAGTGGCTGCATAGCCCACCCACATCTTTGCCAGGAGCCCCTTTAGGAGCAATGGGAAGCAGACAATGTGTTCTTGCTGGGTTTAGGTGGAAGGGAAAATAAGCTAGATCGCTTCTATGTTTCAAGCCAGGCAGTTGCTCACACTTCAATCAGCTCTCCAGCTGACATAAAAGTCAGTGGGTAACTGGAATTCTCTCTCAGCTAAAACTGTAAGCAACAGGCACACAGCGATTTCTTGCATGCTTGCTGTGGTATGATGGCAGCTCCCAGTCAGAAACTGGCTGCACTGCATACGTGGCTGCAGTGCTGTCTTCTTGCCTTTTGTCTTGCAGAATTTTCATTGTTTTTTCACTTTGTCATCAAAAATTTCCATCAGTCTGGCCATTGACAACACGGCCTTTCCTTTGTTCTTGTCATATGCCAGGGCAGTTAACCTTAGTGAGGCTACACCTATTCGGCCACCCTGGATCTAATGTTATAAATAAAGCTACAAACAGTAGACTACTTATGGTCTCCAGTGTCAGATCCCTGTACACGGCCCTCTAGGCATTGTCCAGATCCTGCTAGTCTTCCTGAGTGAAATCCATAACCAACACCCCTAATAGGACATATGTTCTCAACATGTGAATTCTGGATCACAAAACAGATTAGGGAATTCATCCATTCTGTATGTTTTCAAACGATTTTATGTGAACTGAAGCTTAATTTTTATTGCAGACAAATAATCCAGCAATCGATGCTTGCCACTTGGACAACCAATTCACCATAGATGAGTGTTGATAAGAGACAACAGTTTATTTCAAGAAATTGACAATTTGGGGGAACGAACTGGATCCAAATGTGGTCTATTCACCCAAAGTTAATGTTTAAGAGAAAATTCTCTAAGAGACAAATGTTATTGTTAGAACATAAAAGAATTTCAAGACTTCAATAAATATAATTGATTAACCTGCTTTAAATGTGTGTGTGTGTGTGTGTGTGTGTGTGTGTGTGTGTGTGTTAAAAAGGGATTGAGAGTCTGGGCTGGTACTGTAATAAGGGAAGTTGAGCTAGGTAAGCCTATGGCCTTGTTCATCAATCCCAGTTTAACTTTGAAGTTATTATTCCAAAAGGTCTGGAGTGTTCAATTTCTGATTCAGTTCAATTCAGGAGAACAAATGGAGTCAACAACTCGAAGCTTTTTTTCTTTCCTTCCTTCCAGAATCACTTCTGTAATTATTGCTGTCTACTGTGGGCTGCGGAATGTCTTCCCACTCAGAATTATAGAAAAATTTGTACCATGTCACCCTGACCCTAATTTAGGCAATAATTACTAAGCTCATTTTCTTCTTTTGTCCATACTTCGAAAGACAACATGTTGAAATGAAGTAGCATGATTGGTTTTGACCAGAATCAGTCCATTTCTCAGGCATATTTTAAGCTCAGATTTCAGATACTGAGAATTGTTTTAAATTGCATACTCAGGCAAAAGCCCTAAAAGGTAATATAGAATGATTAGACCAAATTCCGCATGCTAGTGCTCCATGAGAACCTCAGAAGCAATTAAGGTACTTTAACAACAACAAAATCCTTTTTGTAATAACAATTTGCATTCTAATTTGAAAAGAAACGATTAATGTGAAAAAAAACCCTTGACTGTCATGTTGCCACCAGAAATTTCTCAGCAAAGAGAACTAAGTATTTTGAAATTGTTCCACTCAGATTTTCTATTTACCCTTCGGAGGAAGAACAATCCTCTGAGGCCTCAGTGTCTCTCCCCTGCATGACGGAAACACCCAGAACACAGGTAAGCTGAGACAATTACTTCCATTCCAATACTACAGGGTATTTGAGAAACTTGTGGGAAAAGCAGATATGCAGATTTCAAATCTTGTACACCCAAATAAGCTTATCTTTTCATTCTGTTTGTCCACAAACTTTTTGACATACACTTGTCAATGTGCACTTCTGAAAAAGTACAGGAAAGCACAGTCACGGAATTTTAAAGGCCATCACATTGCGTGGAACTTTCTAACCAGAGTGGTGCCCAACACAATAATAATCTTGTAGAAATTCTTTCACAGTGAAATACTGACTGTTTTGTATCTCAATTGGGGATTTTCTTTAAGTAAATACAAAGGGGTAAGGTGCCTGAAGTTCCCTTTGAGAAACCAATAAAATATATATTCCTCCCCCGTCATTCCCACTCCAGTCCTGAGAAGCAGGAATGATCCAGGCAGCAGAGAGATTTGTGTCACGAGCTTTTAAAACTGGCGTTTCAGAAATGAACAGTTTTGAGGGCAACCGCAGCTAAAGGCATTAATCTCTGAGCAGTAGAAACCATGTTCCTGCTGCTTCTTTCCTTCCTTCTTTCTTTTTTTTTTCTTTTTCTATTCTCTTTTTTTTTTTGAATCAAGATGTGATAATTTCAGAAAAATACTTCATATGAATTATTTTAAGGAGAAAAGGTAGCAACTAAATCAGGATTTGAGACAACTGGTTATAAATATGAGCATCCTATCTTTGCACAAACATGGTAGTAGTAAAACCGCCTACCAACAGTTGCCTTCATCTCTTTGGGAGATTTATGTAAACAGGATAGTGAAAGGGAGAGGGATGAGAATGCTAAGGCCCAGAAGTACCACACAGACTGAGTGCATGCGTTCTTTTTAAAGAGTCTACAGCAGAAAGGCATCAGAGTAAAGGGAAAGCACAGGAGTTTATGCATAAGACAAACAATCTCAAAACTGACCGTACTAGTCAGTGTTGTAAATGCGATTCCATGGATTTTCCTTATCCAATATGGCATTTCCCTCTATTTCTTACATTCTGCTTCCCAATCTGTGCTGCCACTCTCCTTTTTCTGAAATACTCCTTTCCTTACTCTAAGCTAATGTTCAAGACTCAACCGACTTTCCTCCCCTGGATCAAATAAGATTAACATTAAGCTACTTGTTTTTAGTTTTGTTTTCAATGTCTCCAAATTTCTTTTTATCATACAATTGTGACCAAAAAGAAACTATATGATTAAAAGGTTTTTTTTAAATATTTTTAAGTAGAAGGTAGTTTGTTGAAGGCAGCAATCATGCTTCTGCCACCACTATCATATTGGCAGAAGTACTCTTTGAGTAAAATATTGTAAATGCAGACAGAAATCAATAATGCTTTAAGACTATGAAAACAAGCATGGATGGACAACTACAGAGTTAGAAATATCAGAAAGTATATCATCAAAGTATTAAATGCTGACTAGAATTTATCTAATCCAAAATAAAATACCATAGAAACCTAAAGATCACATTGTAGCCAATCATTTTTATAATACTTACTTTGTTAATATACAGAGATTTCAAGTACTACATATGACTCAAACAATCTTAAATGTGATCCATTGCACCATGAAATAGAACAAAAATCACATGATGTGCTCAGTGCATGCAAAGTAAGCATTTTATAAAATCTAACACCACTTCATGCTAAAAACTCTAAGCAAGATGAGCATATAAGGAACACTCTACATCACAATCAAAGCAGTTTATGAAAACTCAATGCCAGCATCATTCTGAATGGGGAAATATTGGAAGCTTTCCCACTGCTTCTGGACAAGGATGTCCACTATCACCACTGTTATTTCAGACAGTACTGGAAGTCCTTCCTAGAGCTATTAGACAACAAAAAGAAATTAAAGGAATACAAATTGGAAAAAAAAAAAGAAGTCAAACTATCTCAGTTTGCAGATGATGTGATTCTACACATAGGAGAACCAAAAAACTCAATAAAGAGACTTCTAGAACTTATAAGGGAGTTTAGTAAGGTGGCAGGGTACAAAATAAATAAATGTGAATCAATGGCCCTAGTGTATGCAAACAACTCCAGGGCTGAAAAAGGAACAGTCACTGCAGTCCCTTTTAAAATAGAAGAGAAGACACTTGAATATCTTGGAATAAACTTAACTAAAGCTGTGGAAGATCTCTATGAAGAAAATTACAAAACACTGAGAAATCAAAGAAGATCATAAAATATGGAGCAATATAACTTGTTCCTGATTGGGCAGATTCAACATCATCAGAATGACCATATTACCAAAATAGACAGACTCACCACATTGCCATCCGAAATCCCAAGAACATTCTTCACAAACCTGGAAAAAAATGATAAAAAATTTCATCTGGAACTGGAAGACCACAAATAGCCAAAACTATATTGAAAAATAACAATCTAGCTGTAGGGATCACATTTCCAGACCTTAGAACATATTATAGGGCAGTAGTAATCAAAACAGGCTGGTACTGGTACAGAAACGAGGAGCAAGATCAATACAGCACAATAGGAACACCAGAAGAGAACACATACATATACAGCTACCTAATCCACAAGAGAACAAAAACAACCCAGAGAAAGAAAGCTGGTCTCTTCAACAACAATTGGATAACAGTCTGCAGAAGTAAGAAACAAGACCCTCACCCTTCATCATACACAAAGATTAAATCTAATTGAATAAAGGCTCTAAACTTACACCCAGAAACCATCAAACAATTGTAAGGAAATGTAGGAAATACCCGGTAAGACACAGATGTAAGCAAAGAATTCCTAGAAAAAATCATCAAAAGCACAGGCATTCAAAGCCAAAATAAACAAATGGGACTAAATCATATGCATTTAATAGTTATAATTATCTATTTTATATAAACGGAACTAATTTATATATAGATATGCGTATATATTTTTTTAAATGCAATTACGCCACTCTCCTGATCTCCTTCACAGCCACTCTCATTCCTCTCTTTTTTTATGTTTCTTTCACTTTTTGCTATGACATATGTTAAATTGGCTTTATACTGGCAAGCATAATTCTACACTGAATAAAGAATCTAATAGGTAGTTAAGTACAGGGCCCGGCAAGGGAGCCTGGTGACTAAAGTGCTTGCCTTGCACATGCCAGGATCCCATTTGGCCACTGGTTCTAATCCCATCATCCCTACTTCCCAGCCAATTCCCTGCTTGTGGCCTGGGAAAACAGTTGAGGACAGCCCAAAGCCTTGGGACCCGGCACCCATGTTGGAGACCCGGAGGAAGCTCTGAGCTCCTGGCTTCGGACTGGCTCAGCTCTGGTTGTTGCAGCCACTTGCGGAATGAATTCAACAGATGGAAGATCTTCCCTGTTTCTCCTCTTTGTATATTTGATTTTACAATAGAAATAAAACCAAATCTTTAGAAAAAACAAATAGGTACAAATATTTATGTTTTCAGGAGTATAGAGTCAGACTATAAACTATAATCAAATTTCAGTATGTCCATTTCATTTACATTGCCTTTTTGGTACTCTATAGATTACTTATTATAAATTTGAGAAAACATATAACATTGTATTTTTAGAATCTAGTTTATTTCAATAAACTGATGGTTTCTAATTGTGTTCCTTTTGCTGCAATAAACAGTATTTCATTCTTTCATTTTTAAATGTCTGTTATTGCATTGCCTATATGCCCCACATTTGTCTTATCTGTCTTCAGTTTATGAACATCTGGGTTGCATCTTTGCTTTATTGTATACTATTATGCTGTACAGAATACTCTTAGCTTAGTATAATCTGATTTGTCTATTTTTACCTTTGTTGTCCACACTTCTGGGGTCTGTTCCAAGAAGTCATCGCTAACATGAAAGTCTTGCAGTGTTTCTTTTTTGTCTTCCTCTAGGAATCTGATGATACCAGGTCATAGGTTCAGCTGATGGACCCATTATAATTGATTTTTGCTTAGGATGGATGGTAGGGATCTTACACTATGCATGCACACATCCAATTTCTCCAATATCATTTGTTGCCAAGACTGTCCTTTCTCCAGGCAATGATCTCAACTCATTAGTCAAGAATTAGCTGATTATGGACATGCGGATCAATTTCTGTTGTTTCCACTCCTTTCTATGGGCACACCTGTCTGTTTTTGTCCCAGTACTCAGCTATTTTGATTACAGCTGCACTGTGTTGTATCAAAAAAATCTGGCAGTCGAATACCTCTGGCATTGTTTCTACTGTTTAAGAATGCTTTAGCGGGCCCTGCGGCGTGGCCTAGCTGCTAAAGTCCTCGCCTTGAACTCCCCGGGATCCCATATGGGCACTGGTTCTAATCCCGGCAGCTCCACTTCCCATCCAGCTACCTGCTTGTGGCCTGGGAAAGCAGTCGAGGATGGCCAAAAAAAAAAAAAAAAAAAAAAAAAAAAAAAAAAAAAAGCTTTGGGACCCTGCACCCATGTGGGAGACCCGGAAGAGGTTCCTGGTTCCCTGCATCCCGGCATCGGATCGGTGCAGCACCGGCCTGTTGCGGCTCACTTGGGGAGTGAAACATCGGATGGAAGATCTTCCTCTCTGTCTCTCCTCCTGTCTGTATATCCGGCTTTCCAATAATAATAAATCTTTTGAAAAAAAAAAAGAAAGCTTTAGCTATTTGAGGTCTCTCATGCTTCCAGTAATTTTTAAGATCATTTTTCATGGTTTGAGAAGACTCTCCTTGGTATTTTGAATACGATTATATTAGAATCTGTAAATTGCTTTGTGTGGTGTCGCGATTTTGATGCTATTAATTCTTCCAATCTATGAACATGGTAAATTTTTCTGTTTTTGTATGTGTACTTCTATTTCTTTCCTTAATGTCCTATAATTTTTCTCATAGAGACCTTTTACATCCTTGGTTAAATTCATTCATTCCAATGCATTTTAATTTTTGATAGCTTTTGGAATGGTACTCATCCTACCACGTCTCTCATCTATTATGTATTTTTTGCATAGCAATGTTATTAATTTCTCTGTATAAAGATTATATCCTAAAGTTTTGTTAAATTTTCATTGAGTTCCAATAAATTGTTACTTCATTCTTTTAGTTCCCTCCCTGCCCTTTTCAACTGCTTTTAATACTTTAAGAAGAATTAGGATTAGTTCTCTGCAAATTTGTGCATAGCAGTGAAGTCATCTG
This sequence comes from Ochotona princeps, assembly GCF_030435755.1. Taxonomy (NCBI): domain Eukaryota; kingdom Metazoa; phylum Chordata; class Mammalia; order Lagomorpha; family Ochotonidae; genus Ochotona; species Ochotona princeps. Next base: position 52,284,644 of record NC_080839.1, on the reverse strand, counting down.
ATCCTGGGATATTCTTTGTGTGGGAGGGTATTTTGTTGTTGTTTCTGTTTTTGTAATTCAATCTTTTCTTGTTTATTGGTCAATTCAATTGTATTTTCATATTTCATGCCTAAATTTTGTTACATTTTTATTTGCCCCCCAAAATCGACCCAGAGTTCTACATTTCTCAGTTTATTGGCCTATAGCTCTTCGTAATAATTTCTGATGATTTTTTTCATTTTTGTAACCTTAATTGTAAAATATCATTTTTCATCCGCAATTTTACTAACTTTGGCGTTCTGTGTGGAGGAGGGAGCGTCGAAGCCAATGGTTTATCAATTTCATCTCCTTTTTCAAGAAACTAGATCTTCATTTCACTGGTCTTTCACAAGACTTTAATTTCAGTTTATTTTATTTCCTCGCTAATTTATATATTTTTTCTCCTATTAGTTTAGATTTGTTCTTACTTTTCCAGGCCCTTGAGATACATTGCTAGCTCATTTATGCATTTTTAATTAATACATCAAATAAGAAAACAAATGGAATATTTTTAAAACTTGAAATAACATCAAATGGTAATAACATGAAATATCAAGAGACATCATCAGTGTCTTATTCATTAGCAAAACTTTCATACTTACATACTCAGTATGATTTATGTCATTAAGTATATTTTAAAAAAAAATTACACAACTGTCTAACAAAGGTTTGGTAAATCCTGAAGTCTGTAAAATAAATTCCTATTAGGAAGAACATTTTTTTAAAAGTAAAAACAATAGAAGGAAGAATCTAAAAAATCTCCCAGTAGCCTAGCGGCTAAAGTCCTCACCTAGCATTTAGCAGGATCCCATATGGGCAAAGCTCCTGTCCTGGCTGCTTGACATCCCATCCAGCTCCCTGCTTGTGGCCTGGGAAAGAAGTCAAGGACAGAGACCAAAGCTTTGAGACCCTGCACCCACACGGGAGACCCAGAAAAAGCTCCTAGCTCCTGGCTCGGGTTGGCTCAGGTCTGGCTGTTGTGGCCACTTGGAGAGTGAATCAGTGGAAGAAAGATCTTTGCATATTTAACTTTCTTATAAATATAAATAAATCTTTAAAAAAAATAAAACTTTAGTCATCTTAAAGAGAAAGTATTAAACAGATGTAGCATATCTTTGATCAATATAAATACTTATATGAGAAAACATTTTGTATTATAAAATATGATTTATTACCTGCCAATGAGTGATCAATTTGAGATGACCAGAAAACACTACCAAAATAACAAAGCAACAAAATACAGTGGGATGAGAAAAATTTAAGGTAATATTATTTTTGTTGATATTTCAAGTGAATGCTATTAAATAAAGCAGACAAAAAACCCTTTAACTTCATCACTGAATCACCACCTTTATTAATATACATTGAATTCTCATATATATTTTCCAAGGGCTTATCCCAGTTATCATTAAGTTGTATATATAATTGAAAATATTTTTTCTAAGCACTGTCATGTGAATATTAAAAACAAAATTCTATGAAGATTGCCAAATAATGCCTAATTCTGTTAATCACTGACTTTTTAGTTTTTAATGAGAAAAGACCAAAAAAATAAGAAGTAATTAGATATGCTCCATGATGAAAAAAAAAAAAAAACCACAATACCAACAGGGGCAGTAATGCATTGCTGATTCTAATACAAAGTCACAGAGTGCCTTACGGGAGGCCAAGCATGAGAGTATAGAGTAATTCTGCTGAGTTCTCTGTTATAATAAACTTTTCATTGAAAAAAAAATGAAAAAGGAAAACAATTCCTGGACACAACCTGGCTACAGAACAAATACTGATTAAACTACATCATTGTTCCTCTGTGATAAGCCAGGACCTGCAGAAGTACATTCACTCAACTGGAGCACAGACATATGGGAGACCGATCAACCGTGAGTCCTTTGACCTATCGTCATTGTCACAGGGAAAAAATACCAATGCTGTCTTCACCTTTATGCCACTCACATAGGCCATGTATTAAAGCAATGAAGTTGGCAGGCTCAGCTGCAGAAACCCAGAGTTGTTTTGTGCTTGAGCAACATATCTGAGCACTTGCTTTCTTTCTCTTCTTTCGTTCTCCTATCTTTTTATTGGAAAGACGGATTTACAGAGAGAAGGAGAGACAGAGATAGATCCTCTTCCTTTTCCTGTGCTTTGTTTTCTTTCTTCAAGTTAACCCCTTATTTTGCCTTGATTTTGCCATTTGCTAGCCACAATTTTATACTGTTATTAGCAATGTTTCTTCAACTATTATACTAGATAAACATCTTCCTCCAGTGCTTCCACCTTCATCATGCACAGACCCTACCCCTGGAACCTTAGAGTATGGAACATTATCTACCAGGGGGCAACTATGTTCATGATGGGATTAATATTGCTAATCAACTGTTTTTTATGAAGATTATTTTGGGTTATGCCACTGGGAATTTATCTGATCCCCTGGATCTTAATTAGCAAAATAAGAAGGTGGAAGAGTGCACATCTGACCCTGAGACTGCAGAGGAGGCAGGCTTTGGAGGAGGAGAATGTCATGGAATGTATGCTCTTCTTGGTGTTGGAAGTCAAAGGCATCCCTCTTTTGAGATTCTAGAAAGAAATTCAGGCTTGAGCACAGTCTTGATTAATTTCTGCTGGGTACCCTGACCTCCGTAATTGTTAGAAAGCATGTTTGCACTGCTTAAGTCACATAGATTGTAGCAAACCCTTATTGCTGTAATAGAAAACTAACAAAACTATTACTTAACATTTTCCTCGTGGTAAATCAGAGTAAAATAAATAGACAAAAAAGAGCAATGGCTAACCCATCTTCAAGGAACAATTAGAGAACATCTCAGAAATCCCTGAAGTGGAATATGGCTGAGTGTCCACCTGGAGAATGTGGCACAAATTACATAATTTAAGTATCTCAGATGTAATAATCAGAAAATCATTATATAACACTAAACTAGACCGCCCCTTCACTCAAGTCTGTTTGAATGGTACTTCCCTAGCCAGAAAGGAGGTTGCAATGGTTTAAGAATTAGTTTCACTTTGTGACATCCCTTTAATCCTGAGAAAAAAAGTTCAGGTGAGACACAGATGAATTTGACCTTCAAGCATTCATCTTTGGGAAAAGTCTTTTAAAATGGTTATTTTCTAGTTATATATGCTACAAACCATTAAGCTGGAAGCCACATGAAAATATTCAAAAAGGAAATGTGTGCAGCAGAACATCTGCAGGTCATTTTCCCTCCTGGCAGGGAGACAGCTCTGTGCTAAAACCTCAAACAATATTTTACTATCCCTCTTCATCCAGCTTCAATTAAATAAGACGTGGTTTTATACTTCTGGTGGTTTTGAGGGTTTGGCACTGCTTGCACATTTGGGATTGGATCGCTTCCTAATGTTACAGCTGTTTTCAATACAGACAGTGAGAACTAGAAGAAATGTACTAACTTTACCATTTTATTGAGTGTTGTTGACTTATGACTTTTATTTTAAGCACTTGCTTTAGGTGACTTGCCCCGGATTAATTCAAAATCATTCTTTTAAGTCATTGAGCTTTCTGTCAAAGCAGATACAAGGTGCCTGTGTTCCAGTGTTCCTTGTCTCGTGTAAAAATGTCTTTGTTCAAACACAAGTGAGCGACATTTGCCGTGATGACCCTTAAGCCAACAGAACGACAAATTGAGTAAGCCACTCAAAAATGATGATAGCTATATAAGTGATGCAGCCATTACTCCATGGACAATTTGTTGCCTCATACCTCTCAGAATGTTTGTATGGTATGATTAGTGTATACATATGTAAAAATCACTAAATCATGTAGTTACATCTACCCATAAGTTGGAAACTTAAAACATTTTAGGTTATTTTTCTAACCAGCAACTACAATAATTCAAAAAGAATTTTTAGAAATTATTTAGGGCCTAGTCTAGTGGCTGAAGTCCTCACCTTGTATATGCTGCGATCCTGTATGGGCACCAATTCTTTTAGTAGAAGTAGAAGTAGCTGCTCTACTTCCCATCCAGCCCCCTGATGATGGCCTTGGAAAGCAGGAGAGGGAGGCCCAAAGCCTTGAGACCCTGAACCCACATGGATGACCCGGAAGAAGCTCCTGGCTCCTAGCTTCAGATTGGCTCACCTTTGGCCATTGCAGCCACTTGCAGAGTAAACTAGCCAATGGAAGATATTTCTCTCTGAATCTCCTTCTCTCTGCAAATCAGACTTTCCAATAAAATCAATAAGCATTAAAAAATTTACCTAAGCCACAATACCTCAAATTATGATTTAAAGATTAAATTCCAGAGAATGGCAATAGCAATGGTGGCAATAAAAATTTGAAGCAGATGAGTAAATTTTTTATTAACATTGCAGAGTACTTTGTGCATGTTTTGTAATCTAGGAAGCTGGCTGTGCACGATTATTAAACACTTTGGAAAACAAGAAAAATGAAGTCCAAGGAAATTAAATATCTTATGTGAGATGACACTTTCATGAAGTGGAAAATCCAGGTTTCTTGGACTTAGCTCAACAGTTTTTACTGTCAGCAGTTTTCTCTACTAGTTTGTCTTGTGACTAGAAAAATTATCTGGCCACTTTTGTACCAAACATTTCTGGAAAATACATTAATACACTTGTAAGAAATTTCTGAGCACTGTCTTATTCAGAGACACAATTAAAATATGATATTCTACAACCCTTATCATTTGAAAAATTAAACTATTCTTGCCCAAAAGACCTAATATAATGCATCAATAATTGCATAATATTAGGCACTAACATTTGCAACAATAACTATATAAACTTGTCTTGAGCTCACTTCTGCTAGCCTATTAATGCATAATCTGAAATTAAAAAAATACAAATTATTGTCAGGATAGAATAGAAACAATTGCTTAGGGGCAAGAAATGCAATGGGATTCTAGTGTTCCAAATTCATCACTGCTTTCACTTCTTCAAGTGACATTTTGACTCAGTTGTTCACTAAGAATTCGCTCAGTTAGTAAACAGTAGTGATATTTTGCAATAACAAAAAATGTCATATATCATAAGTTCAATAAAATCAAATGTGATGTGGCAAGGAGACAAGTCTGGCTCCCTCAATAGGATTCCTGAATGCAGCCTCCCCACAAGCTTTGCGCTTCATTTCCAAGTTGGTAAGATTCTAACCTTGCTGTACTTCCTTCCACCTTCCCATGAGACAAAACCTACCAGGTTTGAAAGTGCCCACCCAGGTAAAGTTATTGTAGCCCCCATTCACTTGCCCATTTCTCTAATCCCTTCACCCCTCAGAACCTTCCAAGATCCTTAAACTATAAAAGGCCTAGCCTGTTGAGAAAGTGAGCTTTTTGCCATAAGCTTCTCCTGTCTGCACATAGGTCACTGGTCACATCTTTGCTTTTCTCTGATAATAAATCCAGTTTAGCTGTGCGTTCACTCCCCATCTCTTCTTTGTTCTGCAACTCTTCCCCAACAAAATACCTTATTCTTTGTCAAAGCATTGCTGTAATTCAAGAGGGTAATAAATAGCACGGTATCCAAAATATTTTTATTTGCTTAATATCTAAACAAAACTGATATTAATCCAACACTTTTGCTCAATATGATCTCTCAAATGAAACTAGCCCTGACTATGTGGTCTCCTTACTTAAAGAATGATGCTTCAGTTTACATTATATTAATGTAATGTGATGGAGAATGGGTGTTGTGGTTAAAGTGACGTGACTGTGTATACCTGCTGTGTGTATATCACCCTGCCCGAAAAAAGTGTGGATTCATGATTCTAGATGTGTTTGTCAACCCTTTTAGGAGATAAGAAGTCTCCAGCTGATATATATTATCATGATGTCTATTAAAATTTCTTCACAGAAGCATTACAGGAGATGCTGTCACTTTCTTGAGCCAGGGAAAAGAAACCTTAATTGGAAACTCAAGTCATTTCTGGTTCCAATGAATTCTATGTCGTCTAATATGCACCAAAGAAATTGAAGGTAGGCTGAGAAAATGCTGACTTGCTTTCACAGCAGAGCAGAGCAACAACTCTTCATTCCTAGATTTGGCCAGCATTCACAAAGTTTTCAGAGTTGGGGGGGGGGGGGTAATGGAATCGTGAGGAATTTCTTTGGCATATACTCATGAAAACAAGAAAGCCCAGCATTAGGTGTCTTCAAGTGTTTCAACTTGTCAGTAAAAAGAACTAGGAATAAAGTTAGTTTAAAAGAGAAAAATTAGAATGCAGATAAAGCCATTAAAGGATGGAGAATTTCAATTTACTGATCAAAATGAGTTTTTTGAGAAAGGCCTTAAATATTCCAAGTTCCAAGGGCAGTAGGTGTCCCCGATGGCAGCAATCATTACACATTTCCTTCCTGTGTTTGCTGTCTACCTGGCACTGTCATAATCATGCAGGGTTGTGATGGTTAGGAAGATGAGTAAGGGGGGTTATGTGAACGCAGTGGAGCTGAAACAAGAAACAGTGTGTCTTTTCTCCAATTTTTCAAGCTTTCATGTACAATAAACAAATCAGAAAGGTAGGTTTAATTTGAAAGCAAGACTGAAATTGTCACTATTGCTAAGACATAATCAATTGGAGATACAGTTGAGTTTATGTTGTGTGAAGTTACTGCAGAATAGCATGTACTACTGAAATACAACAACAACAAATGACCTCAAACTAAAATCAGATGGAGACTTTTCATTTTATATCCAGGGCAAAGCAATTTTAGATCCATAGAGGAATAAAACTAAAAAGACTACGCATCATACATTGTCCTCTACAACACTCCATTGAGGTGTGCATGTTCAATGTCACATTGCTTTGCTGCAAAAAAAGTCATAAAACACTCAGAGTGTGATAGTTTTTACAATGACCTACAACGTAATTACTTTTGCTAACTTTCCTTCCAACTCTATACTTCCAATTTATTATTTCTGGCTGATGACATCTTTTCTTTTGACATCAGAACTCCCACTGTGGTTTTCCGGTTTCCATTCATTTCCAAACTCGTCTTGTTAGAACCGAAGTACTCCTATTTTGTCTAGCAGGCTGAGGACCTGTTGAACCATGTTGCAGAACAACAGTAACTTAAATAACTACTGATATTCATCATTAGCTATCTGCATTTCCCCTCCATCTTTCATGAAAGAGCAAGTAGTGATAGAAAAACTTATGAGAAATTACTACTAAAATGATATCTGATTTAACCTGTTTCTCTGTGACTGCTGTCAAGTTCATGATGCCAGAGCGGCAGTATTATGTACTAATGGCTTTCTCTCCTTGCTTTTTCAAAACTGAATTCATTAAACCACAGCTTTCCTATAATTCTTTAATTACCAACTATACAGTTGGTGGTAATGTAAAAGTATTTCTAAGATACCCTGCTATTTATAATTACAGTCAATTCTTGAATAAAACAGGAAAGACTTAATTTTCTTAATGTTTTCATGCTGGAAAAAACAATCAAGTTTTCCTTTTTACTTTTAATTGCATTGACTTGTCCTAACTAGTTTATTTTTTTCCAAATTACAAGCAAGTCAGATCACTGAAGTGCTAAGGCCTTTAAGCAGCTAGTTATTTTATATTTTATCATCTTAAAGGCATGATAAGCATCTTCCCATATCACATTTCTCTTTTGCTATCAGTCCCTGGAGAGCCAGGTTAACTCTACTCATTTACCTTAAATCTTGATTAATTTGGACTGGAAACTAACAAAACTGGAAACTGGAAATTGGAGCCACCTTTATTCATAGAATCTGGGCTTCAGAGGCAAAGGGGGAGAAATAACAAGTGACTTTTTCTTATAGAAGTTGAGAAACTAATGAGTCTGAGCTTATCAAGGTCACGATGGAATACAGAGAGTTTAAGCATAATCATAGAGTGCCCGAGAATGTACAAAGTTTGGAGGAGGTGAAGGATCCAAAGTCTCATTTCTTTTTGACTTAGTTAGCAAAAGGTTTCTTTCTCCTTCAGTTTGCTTTTGGTGTTCCCGTAATAGTACGTTCATATGTACATTTTATAAACAACACGTACTTGTGTATTTTTAACACTAGAAATTTAATCTGGAAACATTCGTATTTTGGTTGGAATGCTTACAACAGTTACATTGAAAATACAAAATATTTAGGTTTATATCTGCTACCTTATTGTGTGCCACATAGCCCCCCCTTTGCTTCATTTATTCTCCTTTCTTGATAGGTTTGGATTATTTTAATATTTTCTCTAATATTTTATATTGGAGGAGACTAAGATATGTGAAAGATCACTCAGTATTTAAAAATCTATCAAGAGACCATATTATTATTTGCTATGCTGCTGGTGTTGAGAAATCAAACTGAAATCATGGCAAATCATGCTGTATCTAACACAATTTTTAGTATTTAAGCCAAATTTGTTCATTCTAATTTTATCCCTGTTAGTTTTTACACCATATTTAAAGACTTTAGTTTCTATTCCATGTTTTCAATTCTGCATTGGTAGTGAGGCAAGTAAACATTACATAAAGCATAATCAACTCACTATATTCAGTATATTTAACTGAGGGTTCCAAATGGTCTTGGTAGTTTCATGTTTTCAATATACCTGTGGAATGTTACAATGGTGAACTATTTCTTCTAACTAGGCCTATCTCTCCATAACCCTAAAGCCACACACAGCTATAATGTCATCAATTCCCTGTGCCTGCACTTTCATATTTGGCTCTGAAAAAATTAAGTAGATGAAGTCAAAATTGGATTTGTATGTACATACATTCCTGAATTAAGACATTTTGAAAGATACTTTCAAGAATTTATCTCAACTTCAGTTTTATTAAAAATTTCCAGTTGAGTTTCTTAGATCAGATATATAAGATTTATTCATTTTTATTGGAAATTTAGATATACAGAGAAAGAGAGAAAGAACTTCCTTCCGCTGATTCACTAACCAAGTGACTGTAACAGCCATAGCTGTGCCAAGCCAAAGCTAGGAGCCAGGAGTTTCTTCTGGGTCTTTCATGTGGGTGCGCGGTCACAAGGCTTTGGGCCATCCTCAACTGCTTTCCCAGGTGACCATCAGGGAACAGGATGAGACTCACAGCAGCCGGGACATGAACCAGTGCCCATATAGGATCCTGGTGTGTGCAAGGCAAGAACTGTAGCTTCTAGGCTACTGCTCTGAGCCAAGATATATTTATTCATACTTGTAAATGAGGAATTGGAAATTAACAAAGCAATATTAAAGAATAATCATATAGAATCCTATTTGAAAGACATATATTAACAATAAAAAAATTTGCCACATGTTAAGTACTTGTTTTCGTAATTTTCACACATTTAAAAGATAACCTTATTATACTACGGTTTTAGGATAATAAGGCTGAATGGTCTAATATTCTTAATTCATATTTGCTCATATTCATAGTTCATATTTCATTGAACTTTTCCCTTTGCTACTTCCCTGACTTTTAATGTTATTATTAATGAAAAGTAATAAAATTTGCTTTAGAGAGTTTAGGTTCTCAGACAGAATTTTAAAAAGATCATTCCCTGGAATGGGAGTGGTATGTGCTCAGTGTAACTTACACGTAAACTCAGTATGTGTGTGAATGCTGTATTGCTGATTTTATCATAGACAAGCCACAGCTGAAGACCCATCTGATGATGATTTGGATTTGTTAGTTATTTCTTTGTGCGTTTTTTAATTAGCAAATGTGATAAAGTTAATATGAACCAAATAAAACTGTTGAAAGGAGAACCTTCTGAGTCATTTTTATTCAAATCCTTCCATTTGTATAAAATCTTTGCAATGTGACAGGAGTCTTTAGCATCTTTGGATTCCTTGCTGGGTGTGAAATTAGTTATAAATTCAGATTGACTTATTCTTAAATCAATTATATCAGAAGGCATGTTTCTGGTTTTATGGTTCTTATTTCAAAATCTGTAGGTAATTCCAATGACATTAAGAATATACTGAGAAAGAAGAGGTGTTACGATCTTATGCAGCCACTTTAGGGTGACAAGGTCGAAAGCCACAACTCCCCCACCTACATAATCCTTTCTACTCCCGTGTGAGTCAAATGACACTCACCTGTCATCACCTGGAACCTGAGATGGGGTGGTGTTACAATGCTGCAAATAACCAGTCCTCTCTCAAACTCCAATAAAGGGCCATTGGATGGAGGGGCGCTCACTCTTGGTTACATGTTTTTGTCACTCCCGCTTCTGACTCTTGGCCTCCCCAGTACTTGCTTGCTCTCTGGCTTCCCATAGACAGACTCTGAGGACAGGCAACCTCTGACCATGGCCCCTATGTGTCTCTCACCTTCTGTTCACTGCTTGGGGGAGTCAGTGGAGATGTTAATGCTAAGATGTTTTGTATTTCTAAATTGTGTACTTTCAGGAGTTCTGGGAGAGGTGAAACCTAGCAGAAATGGAATGTGGACACAGAAGCCAGGAAAATGTGAATGCTCGCAGCCTTGTAAGTGCGTCCAGGTTGTTTGTTGCATGACTCTCAGGATGATTTATATTGCTGAGGAAGCTGGGACATAGGTCTTCAGTTTAATGGACAGGTTTCATGGTCATGATCATTTGTTCCTTTCAGGGTTTTGATTCAGACTAGATTGCAATGGCGATTTGTCATTTGCTTATTTCTAGTGGGCCCTGCTATCTTCTAGCTTGTTTAGTAAAGACTTTTGAATACATCCTAGACTTGTCTGGCATGATCTCTCTTGCACCCTGCAATAGGATGGCTAAAGGACATACCATCGCCTGTAATTACATGATCCAAAGTCATTCTGACATCAAACCTTATATGTCAAAGTAAGGAATAATTTATTATTAAGTTGGTTCTGATTTTCAAAATAGTTTTATCAGTGTTACTCTTTGGAGTTACTAAATAGTCACATAAGCTTTGTCACTATGATCATATAACAATTTTTACCAAATATATTATGCCTATTAATCAGATCAAGCTCTTACTATCATCTTATAGAAATGATCTACAAGAGAACATAGAAACTTTTGAAACACAGTTTGTCGTTCTGTTATTTGAATCAACAGTGGCTTCTAAAAGACTGCTTATAACCTAGCAGACAACCTACACTCCAGAAACATTAGTTTATCCACACTGAATGTACCAGAGATTCCAAGAAAAACTTTCAAAAATGTGTTCCAATTGGCACTGCTTGATGACGGTGTTAACAGTAATATCCAAAATTCTCTATGGCTAACACAGATTGCTTAAGCTGTGTTATACAAGGCTCCCCTGCAGTGCCAGAGTACACTGAATGTTTTCCTTTCACAACCTGCTTTCCCACTGTAGTTCCATTACCTCGGCACTTGTCCATTTCACAAGTACAGGCTGTAACTTCCTTGGCTGTATAGCCTGTTGCCCATTTATGTTGTGTTCCTACAATCTTTCATGGTTATTGCAATAGAGTAGAAACTTGATATTACATGAGTGAATAGTATGTTTTAAAGACAAGTAGGAAATTGAGTGAGATCTGTGTAGGGTCGTGATACATTAAGGTAAGCCTTTGCACCTGTAACATCTGTAATCCTGTTCAATAATACTGTTTGCTTCCAACAGAAAAAATAATTCCTGTAAGATTCTAAGCTGGAATCAGGACAATTGTAGAAAAATAATGTACTTAAAATAATAAAGCAGTAGTAGATATATTTACAAACATCTCATGCATATGCAGCCTGTATATTAGTGGAAACAAGCTTTCTAACTTGTAGATTCTTTATATAATCATATTAATGTATAAAGTGGTCATGATAATGCTGACCACAACTAACTAGGTTATCAAATTTATTAACAAAATATATAATTGTCTTAATATATATTATTGTTACTTATATAATAACATATATTATTGACACATATATAATTTCTTTACAATTTATAATTGTCAGGAAGACAATTGATAGGAAAGCACAATGAGGAGCTCTGGTAAAACCATAACCAGCTGTAACCCTAGGAGAAAGATCCTCATCAACTTCCTGAAGCAACTGACATGGAAATGCAGGAGTAGGAGAAGGAAAGGTGTCTGCTGGAAGAACACACTCTTTTCTATTTGAAATCTCCCTACCGTTGCTAACACATAAACCACATCCCATCACAAACTCTCCTTTCTTTTGCCTTTATGACCTTCAGTCTTTAAAAGTGTTTTTTTGTTAATAAACTTTGGATGTTGGGCAGAGGGTGAAAGCCCAGTGGCTAAATCCTCACCTTGCACAAGCCTGGATCCCATATGGGTGCCAGTTCATGTGCCAAAGTTCCACTTCCCCTCCAGCTCCCTGTTTAGGACCTAGGAAAGCACTAGAGGATTGTCCAAAGCCTTGAGACCCTGCACCCACAAGGGAGACCTGGAGGAAATCTATGGCTTTGGATTGGCTCAGCTCTGACCATTCCAGCCATTTGGGCAGTGAACCAGGGGATGGAAGATCCTCCTTTCTGTCTCTCTTTCTCTCTGTAGATCTGCTTTCCCAAGAAAAATGAATAGATCTTTAAATAAACTTCAGCTATTGAGTATCAAACAGTAGTCTGTGTGTATGATTATTGGCTCTATGCATCAAGTTCTCTCATTACTGGACAGCGAATACACACACACACACACACACACACACACGAGTACAGAAAGTACTTAGAAATATATCAACTGTTTTTGGAATTGTGACATACAGAGAAATATGTCTTTCTCCAAAAGTGTTTATATCTGAAAACTACAAACAAAATAAATTTAGAAACTTAAAAACAATCCAAGGCATTTAAAATATTAGGGGATACAAGAAGAAGCAAGTGTGCTTCCATAAATAATAATCATACATGAGATTGAGATATTCTAAAATAAGTTAGTTGAATTTCTTATGGAGGAAAGGAGCTTGATTTATACACTAATCTGAGAAAAGGAATGGTACATACTAATTGTAAATTTGTAAGTATTTATCACTGTGATAATGCATAGCTGGCTAAGCAAGGGAATATGAATAGGAAATTCTGTGAAGTTTAGCCAGGGTTTAGAGTCACAGAGTTCTGTTAAGAGCTTGATGATCCATGTGACCTCAGGAATCTAGAATATCTTACAATGATTTTGAAATGGTGGGAAACAAGATGGCGGCATAGAGTACAGACACGTTTGATAAGGCGGAGAATCTTTAGGTAGGGAGAAGTACAATAAGTAGATTACAGGGGATAAGTAGGGCTCAGGCAGTAAGCAGGGGGTACCAGGAACCCCCTGGACACAGGAAAACTGCGGAAACGAGATCAAAGAACCCACCAGCAGTCGGCAAGCAGCAACTCAGACCCCAGTGATCCTGTCTCCGGCGATCCAGGCTGCAATGATCCAGGCTCCAGCAATCCGTTCCCAGCTCAAGCCAAACATCCAGCAGTGGCCTCTACACAGACGTTGTGACTGCCAGGTGAGAGCCTGGGTCCGCGTGGGGAGCTAGGAAAGCAAGTGTGGTCTGGGAGCTGACAGACAAGCTGAGAGACTGGGACCAGCTGCAGGCAGAGAGAGTCGGGGACTCAGGGTGCCATCTTGTGTGGAGAGGCGGAACGCGGAATTGACAGAGCAACACACAGGCCCCTTTCTGGCTGTTCATACGGAACTGATCCAAGAATGGAGGGGAGCACCAGCTTTGCTCCCTGCAGGGTCTGTGTGGTCCCTGGAACTGAAAGCCAACAGCTGCAGTTCTCCACCTGGAGCCAAATTGGGTGGCAGGGCAGCAAGTGTGGACCCCAAGTGGAGATCCAGAGTGGGCATGTTGCTGGTTAATTGCGCGGAGCTGAGCCCACGGCAACAGCCTTGCCGCCTGTGGGGTCTGTGTGATCCCTGGAGCTGACAGTGACAGCCTCCTGATTTTTACTGGTGCCCCATACGGGCGCCATCTTGGACAATGAGGCAAGTGCTCCAAACACTGATAAACTGCAAGAGAAGGAGTGGCAAACTGCGCATGCGCTAATTCAGCAACTCTCAGATAACAGTGTCATGGGACCAGACACTGTTACACTGAAGGGAGGTCAGCTGAATCGCCCAAGGACTGACCTGGGGACAAAAATACCTCCATCTTCGAGCACTGCCTCCAACTCCACCCAAAATAACTCTAGGAGGTACTTAGACTTATTGGCCAGCAGGGGGCGACAAGCTCAGTGCTGTTTACAAAATCAGTGCTGGGGACGAAGCAATTATTCAGAACAGCCGTGTTCGCCAAATTCGGGGCACTGATTGAACATAACAATCAACTTATAGACCTGTAGGTAATACACCATAGAGATGATTTCGTCAACCAGATTGGCAACTACAAAAGGTAAAAGACAAGACAAAAGCACTATGAATGTTACTGAAGTCTCTCCAACAAAGGAGCAAAAGCTTTGCCCACTCCCAGAGTTAACTGAGAAAAACATTGAGGAAATGGGGGACAAAGAACTCAGAAAACTCATTGCAAAGCTGCTGGTCAACAATGAGAAGTACAAACAAGAGTTCAAAGAAGAAATTGCAGTAATACATCAAATTAAGGCTGATATATCAGAAATGAAGAACACCGTAGAGCAAATTAAAAATACAGTGGAGAGTCTCAACAACAGAATGAATGAGGCAGAAGAAAGAATTTCAGAATTAGAAGATAGTTCCTGTCACCATGAAGAAACAAGCAAAAAGCTGGAAGCAGAGCTAAGTCAAGCTAAAAAAAGTATCCAAGAATTAAAAGTTATAATTAAAAGGTCTAACATAAGAGTTATGGGAGTTCCAGAAGGTGCAGAAAGAGAAGCTGGGATTAGAGGAGTATTCAGTGAAATAATACAGGAAAACTTCCCTAATTTGAGCAAAGAATTAGAAAGTAATATACAGGAGGGCTACAGAACTCCCAACAGAGTTGACCAAAAACAAACTTCATCACGACACATGATAATCAAGCTCTCTTCAGTTGAACAAAAAGAAAAAAATCCTTAAATGTGCACGAGAAAAAAAATCAAGTGTCATATAGGGGAACCCCAATCAAACTCACAGCTGACCTTTCAGAGGAAACACTACAGGCCAGAAGAGACTGGAGTGACATATTCCAGATTCTAAAAGAGAAAAAATTTCAACCCAGAATAACTTATCCTGCAAAGCTCTCCTTTGTCTTTGAAAGTGAAATAAAATTCTTCCACAATAAAGAAAAACTTCAAGATTTTGTCTCATCTAAACCTGCCCTACAAATGATACTCAAGGATGTTCCCACGAAAGAAAAAAGAAATAGCAACCACCAGAAACAAAGGCAAATGTGGAGAACATCCCACTAAAAGGCTAACAGAAGACCCAATCACAAAACAACACATTGCCAAAATGACAGGACCAAACTGCCCCTTATCCATAATAACGCTGAATGTAAATGGCTTAAACTCATCAGTCAAACGCCATAGATTGGAGGATTGGATCAAAAAACAAAACCCAACTATCTGCTGCTTACAGGAGACACATCTCACCAACAAAGATCAGAAAAAATTGAAAGTAAAAGGATGGAAAAAGATATTTCAAGCAAATGGTAAGGAAAGACGTGCAGGTGTAGCCATTCTTATATCAGATGACATAGACTTTGATGTGAAGAGCATCAAAAGAGACAAAGAAGGATACCACATAATGATCAAAGGAAGCCTCCAGCAGGAAGAGATCAGCATAATAAACGTTTACGCTCCAAATGCCAAATCATCTAGCTATGTGAAACAAATATTAACGGGCTTAAAGGGCGAAATAGACTCTAATACGATCATAGTGGGAGACCTTAATACCCCATTAACACAAATGGACAGATCAAAAAACCAGAAACTCAGCAAAGAAATGATAGAACTCACCCAAACTCTAGAGCAAATGGACTTAGTTGACATCTATCAAACCTTTCATCCTACAGACAGAGAATACACCTTTTTTTCATCAGTACATGGAACTTTCTCCAGAATTGATCATGTTATAGGCCATAAAACAAGCCTCAGCAAATTTTAAAAAGTGGAAATCATACCATGCATCTTCTCAGACCACCAAGGAGTGAAGCTTGAGATCAAGAGCTCAAAACACCAAGGAAGACTTACAAACATGTGGAGGCTGAATAATATGTTACTAAATGAGCAATGGGTTAGAGAGGAAATCAAAGGGGAAATTAAAAATTGCTTGAAACAAATGAAGGCATCAACACAACTTATCAAAACTTATGGGACACAATCAAGGCAGTGCTGAGAGGAAAGTTCATTTCAATCAGTGCTTATGTCCAGAAACAAGAAAAGCACCAAGTAAATCAGCTAACCTTACAATGGAAGGAACTAGAAACACGACAACAAAGCAATCCCAAGATTAGTAGGAAAAAAGAAATCATCAAAATAAGGGAGGAAATTAACCAAATAGAGACCAAGAGGACTATACACAAGATCAATCAATCAAAGAGCTGGTTCTTTGAGAAAATCAACAAAATAGACTCCCCACTAGCTCGACTAATTAAAAAAAGGAGAGAGAAAATACACATCAATAGTATCAGAGATGAGAAAGGAGATGTAACAACAGATACCTCAGAAATACAAAGAATCATCAGGAACTATTACAAGCAACTATATGCAAACAAATCAGAAAACCTAGAGGAGATGGATAGATTTTTGAACACATACAATCCACCAAAATTGAGTCAAGAAGCAATTAACAATCTAAACAGCCCAATAACATATACTGAGATTGAATCAGTAATTAAAGCCCTCGCAACCAAGAAGAGTCCAGGACCAGATGGCTTCACTGCTGAATTCTACCAAACGTTCCAAGAGGAACTTACCCCAATCTTACACAAGCTTTTTCAAACAATAGAAAAAGAGGCAATCCTCCCAAGCTCTTTCTATGAAGCTAATATCACCTTAATACCAAAGCCAGAGAGAGAAACAACAGAAAAAGAGAACTATAGACCGATATCCTTGATGAACATAGATGCAAATATCTTAAATAAAATACTAGCCAACAGGATCCAACAACACATCAGGCAGATCATTCACCCGGACCAGGTGGGATTCATCCCAGGCATGCAGGGATGGTTCAACATTCGCAAAACAATAAATGTGATACATCACATTAACAAATTGACTCATAAAAACCATATGATCCTCTCAATAGATGCAGAGAAGGCATTTGATAAAATCCAACACCACTTCATGTTAAAAACCCTAAACAAGATAGGCATAAAAGGAACATTCTATAACACAATCAAAGCAATTTACGATAAACCCAATGCCAGTATCATACTAAATGGGGAAAGATTGGAAGCCTACCCGCTTCCAAACAATCCAGGTAAAAAACCTGGTCTATTCAACAAATGCTGTTGGGACAACTGGATAGCAGCTTGCAGAATAAAGAAGCAAGACCCGCACTTGTCGCACTATACAAAAATCAGCTCTAACTGGCTCAAGGACCTAAATCTACACCCAGAAACTATCAAACTATTAAAGGAAAACATAGGAAACACACTCCAAGAAACAGGAACGGGGAAAGACTTCTTAGAAAAGACACCTAAAGCAAAGGCAATCAAATCCAAAATGAACAAATGGGACTACATCAAACTAAAAAGCTTCTGTACAGCAAAGGAAACAATTAACAAAGTGAAGAAGCAACCAACAGAATGGGAGAAAATTTTTGCATTCTACACGAGTGATAGGGGACTAATATCCAGAATCTACAAAGAGCTTCAGAAACCCAGAGACAGTAAAAAAACCAACCCTGTAGCAAAATGGGCAAAAGAAATGAACAGACATTTCTCAAAAGAACAGGTTCAAATGGCTAACAGACATATGAAAAGATGCTCAGGCTCTCTAGCCATCAGAGAGATACAAATGAAAACCACCTTGAGGTACCACCTAACTCCAGTGAGACTGGCCTACATTCAGAACTCGAAAAACAACACCTGCTGGAGTGGATGTGGGGAGAAAGGCACCCTTCTTCACTGCTGGTGGGAGTGTAGGCTAGTACAACCACTGTGGAAATCAGTATGGAGAGTGCTTGGAAAATTGCAAATAAACCTGCCATATGACCCAGCAATCCCGCTCTTAGGAATATACCCAAAAGGAGTGAAATCTGCATATGAGAAGGGGATCTGTAATCCTATATTTACAGCAGCACAATCTACAATAGCAAAGTCATGGAAACAAAACAGATGTGCGTCCAAGGAAGAGTGGTTAAAGAAACTGTGGTACATCTGCTCTATGGAATATTATTCAGCTATTAAGAAGAATGATATTGTTCTATTTACAACCAGGTGGTCCCAACTAGAAGCCTTTATGCTCAGTGAAACGAGTCAATCACAAAAGAACAAATACCACATATTCTCTCTCATATAAGGAGGCCAACATGGAAAGTATAACTCCAACAGTCCAATCTATACTGGTTGTTTTTTTTTTCCCTTCGGTGATTGTCTTTTTGCTCTTTTGGCTGTATCTCATATGTTTTGATGTTTTTATGTCAGTTTGTTTGCTTCCAAATAATCTCTATTCTCTAGTAGAATACATCAAGTGCTCATGAAGTATACGATGACATCACCTTCCCCCCCCCCCCAAAAAAAAAAGAAATGGTGAAGCAGTGAGAAGGATATTTGCGAAGAGAATGACAGTGCATCAGAGAGGTGACATACCAAAACAGCCACCTTCTTCTTTGGGATGAAAAACATTTACTTTCAGTAGTCAGTTTTCAGATAGGTAGTTTTAAAAAGGTTTTCAAAGCACACTATACGTACACACACATTTATAATTTCCTTTGTTCTTTTTATTATTATAAACCTATATTTCACCTGCTATTTTTTTTCTTTTAGGGATCCCTTTAAAATTCCTTACATAGCAAGAAACAGAGTGAAACATTCTTCTCATATCTGAAAAAATTACATAGTCTTTGTATTTAAAAGTATTATTCTTGATACAGAATTCTAGCTCAGATATTTGTATTACATACATTGAGGCAGATGAATCAGTGCTATGTGTCCTGCTTTGTGCTTAAAGCAAGTCTAGTATCTCTTGCCCTTATTCCTTTATATAGGATATCACCTCAGCTTCATTATAACAGCTTCTGTTTGTTATTAATTTGTAAAATTTATAAGGTACTCTACAAAAATATTGTGTGTATTTCTTGTACTTGGTAATTGTTACATACAGGGATCTGAAGGTGCACAGCTTTCATTAATTTGTAAATCCTATAGCCTTTGTTACATCAAATGTTTCATTTGCTCTCCCCCTCAGGGACTCTTCTTACGTGGATATCTTGTCCTCACTGATACTTTATTTTAATTATCATTATTCTTTGAGGGTATTATTAATCTTTGCTAGTCATATGATATAGTTTCTATTTCTATGTCTTCCAGGTTACTAATCACTTTTTCTCCAGTGTCTGGTTATCTAATAACCCTTCCAGATTGTTTTTCATATTAAATTTCAGATGTTTAAGCTCTATAAATTTATTTAGGTCTTTATCATATCTTTCATCTTCTGCTTAATGATACCGTAGCGTTCACCATTTTCTTTAACAAGCCTAATGAATTATCGCTAGTGGGTCTTCATGACGTCTATTGACACTATGAGGAGGTGGACTCGTTACTGCTGAGTGATAGTGAAAATTCTGAGTAGTCGCCTAACTATCCCTTACATCATCCCAGCAATGGATGAAAAGGCAGAAGGTTTTTTCATCATACACAGCCTATGAAGTAATTGTTCAGCACTCTCCTCCAAACAAGTATGATCCCCAATGGTGTTATGAAAGATGGTTTAATTTACCCCCAATGAATGATAAGCTGAGACTTTAGATATCTACTCAGCCTTCACTGATAACATTCACCAGAGTGTCCTAGCATTGCTTTATAGCCTAGTGAAAGTAGATGCCCATGCACTCAATTGAGCTTTCCTTGCTTGGCACATGGATAGCATCAATTTTCGGTGCATTTGGTCTGCTTGTTTTGGCAGGAATGGAGCATTTATTATCGATCTTACTAGAATTCCCTTTTCTTAGAGCTGGCTTTTGCCGGGACTCTTTCTTTCTGTCTATACCTTTTATGTTTTCACAGTTACGGCTTCTCTGAAGGACAGCCCAGGTTCTGTGAGACAGCAGAAAACAAAATACTAAACAACAGAAAAACATTCAGGGAAGTTACACTAATTTTATTATAGATATGAACATTTTATAAGATCCTATAGGAAATATTGCTTGGAAATATAGTTCCTCTATCTAATAGATGGAACTTTTAAATAAATTAGAAAATTGTGATACTATTAATCACTAGAAACATTGCCTCACGTTAGGTTTCTGGAAAAAAATGGAAATAACTCTTTCAACTGAAGGAATTTTGCTCCCTTATTCAAACATCACACACAGAAAACAAAATAAAAGGGACAGGAGGAGTTCTCCCTTCTTTCAGGAAACAGGAGATTCATATTCTATTTATTAAATAATAGTTATGTCTTTACGCATTAACAGCTTCCTTCCATTACTGAACAGAATCACACTAATTGTTACTACAACATATTTATATAAGAAAATTTACAAGAATTTCCCATTATTACAAATTCTAAAGTATTGTTTTGACCAGAATATGTTACGGTAATGGTTAACATCCTGTCCTTCCTCAAATGGCAGGGCAAATAGAGTACAACAATTTCTCTCTTTCAATATTTAATTTAGAGTCTTTACTGTGTTATAATCTATAAGTGAAACATAATATGTAGCTTATCCCAACCTCATACTATCAGGTAACTGTTTTTGTGGATTTCCTGTGAATATTTTAGAAAAAAACAATGTTCTCCCTAGAGCATTGATTTAAAAAGAAAATGTTAGCTAAACCATTACAAAATGACAGAAAGTACACTCTAGGCAGGTATTCCTTGATGTTTATTTCAACATAAGTGGTATTTGTTTTGTCTATGTCATAAAGTCTATATACATGGGTTATTTAAAAAACCATAAGTTTCTCTCTTCCAAGTATATAAGCTGATTGTCCTCCCATTTAAAGAAAGATGTTCATTAGCTACCCATTTTTAAGGAGCACTATTTGGTTTTATTTGAAAGGTAGAGTTATAGAGACAGGGAGAGACAATTTTTTCATCTGCTGGTTCATACCCCAAAAGGCCACAATGGCTGGAGACAAGCTGATCCACGTCAAGGGATCAGGAGCTTCTTTGGGTCTCCCTCCTGGAGAGAAGGGCCCAAAGACCTGAGCCATCCTCTTCACTTTTCTCAGGCCAAGAACAGAGAGCTGGACCGGAACTGGATCAGACAAGACGTGAACTGTTGCCTATGTGAGATGCTGGCGCATGCAAGCAGAAGATTAGCATGTGTGTCCCTATGCCAGTCTCTTCTCTATTCCCTCAACAAACTGTCAAAATATTCATTTTTTAGCTGAGTAGTATGATTTCTTCAACTGTGTGTGAATTCTAGAGCCAGAGTCTGAAATGGTCTTTCAAGCGTCTTCAAAATGCAGTAACAGCTGGGCAGGTGAGTACACTGATGAGCCACCCAATCAACTGAGAGAATCATGAAAAATAACTAAATGTTTTAAACTCTGAAGTTGTGATGAGTTTCCCTTTACCGTCCAGAGATAACTTGTACAAAGGTCATACTAGAAAAAAATGATAAAATTTTTATTGTTGACATTCAAGAACTCTGCCAATTTTGGTGCTAAAAAAGAGAAATTTGGTTCTCATTTCCATTTAACTACTTATTCTTTATATTGTTTAAGAATAAACAAAACACATAAGTTGTTTAAAGAATAACCAGAAATTTAAATGGACATTTCATTGTAGACAACCTGCATATAATTTTCTACAAGTTAAAATGTAAATCACGACAAGAATAAAATGAAAATTTAAGGCCACCAAAAAGGCTACTTCTGTTAGGGTACAGTCTTAAAACAATCTGGACTCATTTATAGAGATAATTAAGAAAGAGACCCCATTTTGGGAATTACACGAAGTAGCAAAGCAGAGAACATGTCACCTTGAAATCAAGTTGAGTACTTTTTCTTTTTGCCTAAGATTCTGTTACAGGGTAGACAGTTGGCTATAACTGAAGAGGTAATATTTATTGCTAAATGAAAATATGTCTTGTACATGTCATGTCATTTTTTGCTTGTGGTTAAAGGAAGGATTATTCTTTTATGGGGACATTATCTGTAACAGGCCCATGAGTCTCATTAGTACTTAAACACAGGAATTGTTATTACATGAACTATAGGAATTTATAGTCCCCCAAATGGTCACAAATATGATTCCTCTAGTAACAGTTAATAATATAAAGCAATGACAAATGCATTGAACTAAAGAACATATTGTACAGACTACTAAGTTTTGCTGGAATCCAGAAATGTTATGATTTACTGTAGTAATAGAAGCCAATATGCCATATGGCATATGACATATTTTTAAATGTTACACATTTTAATTTTGAACTAGAGTTCATTTAAGTGCCTGTCTCTTCATTTCTTCCTCACTTCCTCTTTAAAGAGATGCTTTCTCAGTAACTAAAGAATGTCAATTAACAGAAGTTAATGCAATATTTTATTGATTTATATATTCTATAAAATATCTTGATTTAAATAAGGAACAGCATATATTAAAGAGTTATGATATTTACAGAATGCAGGATGTTTATTATATATACATATATGCATAAATAAATATATCACATACATGCTTCTGCACAGATGTATATAACACACTCACACAATTATGGATATGACAGTATGTTCTGACAGAAGGGTAGCTATTACTTCAGTTACTTTGAATGCATAATAATGACATCTAATGGCAGAAATTAAGAAATGTTATTTCTTATGATTCTATGGGTCAACTAGATAATTTTTCTGGCCTGTGTTAACTTATTTGATATTTGTGGTTAGGAGGAATTTCAGTTTTGTCTACATGGCTTAGGATGATCTCTCTCACTTGCCACTTGTTGGCATGCTGGTTAAGCTAGGAAGATTAGTTATTGTGACGTATTTTTGCCCCAATTGCCCATCCTGTACTTCTCCATATGAGTCTCTCCACATCCCAAAGAACAGTAAAACCGTCAGTACACTAAATTTAAGAAAGGTCAAACCTCCACTTGTATTGCATTTATCAACGTGTTATTATTTGATCAAATGGCAAGTCCAAGGCTTGGTTCAAAGGAGAAACAAACTTACTCACTTGCTGGAGAAGCTACACATACGATGACAATTTTTGCAATTAACCATAAATGTGGACTCAGCCTATTCATTTCTTATAAATTCACTAGTATAATACTTTTCCACTTGCATGTAAATGCATACCTATAATGAAAAGAAATTGTTTTGGGGTTGTTTACAACCATTTTAGTTAGGAAATAGGTCTTATTGTTCTTTGCTTTTTTTAGTACAAAGTTTGGTGCAAAATTTAGTGGTTGAGAATGATCACCTTATAGACATTTATTGAATAAGTAAACAAAAAATAGAGACACAGAAATTGATTTCTTTACCTATCCATAATTAAATGATAGATGATAGACATATACCATGTATTTCAGCTATTTGATGTTAGATACACAATACTTGGTTTACTTTCAAAATGTCAAATAAGGAACAGACATTATGGCACAATATTTCAGTTACCTTGTAGGACACCTACATCCCACATCTGAGGGTCTGGTCCTGCCTATGCCAGGTTTCTGCCTATGTTCCTAGGAGGTACTAGATGATGGTCCAGTACTGGGTACCTATTGTGGCAGGGAGACTAACAGGTAGTTAATGTTATGTCCCTGAGGGAATGAGAAAAGGGGGAGCCAAATGCATGCTTCTCTGAGAGGCTGTCTTTAGAAAAGCAGAATACTAATCCCACTTTTGGGTTTTTAGTCTTATCAGAATAGCAAGGAGGCAGTGAATTCACCCTTCATGAGAATAGAAAGAAGTTATCAATCACACTTTTTTTATTTGAGTAATCTAAAGATATCTGATATTTTGATTTTCATAGGAACAAGTAAGATAAGCAAGTGAAAAAATCCAGTAAGTACAAAATGGTCATATTATGTTTCATTCTTTTTCTAATACTATATGCATATTTGTAAACAAAAATGTAAATATATGTTTAATGTTTGTTAGGACCAGCCATAATGCTAATTGTCTTATGTGTATTGTATCACAATGAGGAACAAAAAGTTCCAGAAAGAAAAGTATCATTGCTGCTTTATAGATACGAAATAGAAGTTTAGGAAATGCAAATGATTCACCCAAGCTGACACAGTTGTTAAAGATGAGAAAATAAGCCTGGACATTTATGAATACAAGTTCACTCGTGGATATAGCCTTTCAATTTTTGATTTAGAAGAGTATTGCTTTATTTCATCATCCACTTCCTCCTTAAATACAAAAAGATTTGTTCTATAGCAGTAGGCTTGTTTTTTCTACTTAATTTTCAGTTGTTCTCTGTGTCCTTTGTTCTCCATCTATTTGAGGAGTTCAGTGTTTGAATACCCCTGTTGCTGTTTTCACGAGTCACCACAACACTGATCAACCACAGGGTTCAACAGATAGCTCCAGATATACAATTGGTGTTGATATTTTTTCATGACTTGAAAATAGCAGACATTCTTAGATTAATAAAAATTAATAATAACTTATAACCTAAAGATAACATATAGATTTACCTATGTCCATATGATTTGGTATCTAAACATCACTGTCATATTTACTATCTGATTATTTTCTGTTTTCCCAACCATGTTCCTCTCTAAATCCAGGACATTTTAAATTGTTACTTGATGATTGTTGCTGTCCATGTTGCTTCTGTCTTTGTTATTAGCAGTTTCTACCTTCTCAGCAGGTTGTTCAGGGCACACACGGAGAATGTGTCACATTCGAAGAACACCCTGTCATACTTGGCAACCTGAATGAATTGAGCCTTTTGCAGCACTTCCTAGGGTTTGCAAAAACATGATGTTGTTCATTATGTTCTGATAACAAACATTTCCATATTTCCTGTTGCTAACAGCTGTTCTGTCAGTGGAGCAAAGTATGTAGGAGGAAATGCCAATTGTAAAAATCAAGCCTTTTCCTAATCCAAGAACAAACACAGGGTTGGAGAGGTCTTATGAGAACCAAAAGAAGCAGTTGAGTGCCACTTGTTTTTCTGAATTGTAATGCTTGAATCCAAATTTAAATATGTGACAGACTCTGGAAATCTGTGTATGACATGTCATAAAACTTACACAACACTGTCAAAACGGGAAGTACATTTTAGTCTTACTAATTTACGTAAGTCAGTATATGAATATAGAATATGCTAAATAAGGTCAACAGCTGAATGTGAATTCTATCACAGACACTTAGCTAAAAAAGAAATAAGGGGATGGGATTGATGGGATTTAGCATTGCGTCAATGGAAGGAAGTTAGCAGAGTGGTGATAGAGTGAGTGCTCTATATACTCTTTCTAAATAGCTGTAACAATAAAAAAAATGAGATAGTGATACTAAGGGTGCTCTTATCTAAGTGTCAGATGACATAAAACATATTGAATGTGGAGTTCTTAATGGCTTGAAGGATTTCGTTGGGATATATAACTAAGCATACCTATCTGACAGTCTGATACCATATCACTCACTCCTTATCTGCCAGTTTAGCAAATAAAATATTAACATTGATTAATTAATCCTGTATTTTAATGATATTCCTCAATGGCTTATGTTAGTACACAATAGAATATCTGAATTAAAGCTGTTTGATCACAACATCTGATATTACAGCATTAGTATACTTACAATCTTGATTGGTTTAGTACACTTACATCACATTATCAAGCATAATCTGGGAAGGGCATGACACTAACTAGCACACAAGAGAATTAGGTTTGGGGCAGATTCCATGGATGGCATATGGGCTCATCCCTGTGGAACTGCAATAGCTACTGGTTTGCTCCAGAGTTGGGTGTAGTGATGAGTTGAGCTAGGCATGAACATGGAAACCCCCAACACTCATAGGTACTTGGGTTGAAAACAGGCTAGGTTGGTGCAGGCTACAGCACCTGGAGGCACACCCAAGAATAGGGTATGGGGAAGGTCAGGCTGCAACATTTACTAGCACACACAAAGGCCAGCAAAGAGGGGGCAGACTATGTCAGGTAAGGGTCTAGCACCTACTGACAACATTAGATCTGGATCTGGGGAAGGGCCTATTGGGAGAACTTGGGGATCTTCTCTGGAGGGTCACCACTGCTGCTGGTGAGCAAGTGATTCAGACCTGGGTGTTGGTCAGGCCAGGCAAGACAGCTCTACTTGTCAGCAAATGTGTGGTTTAATTCTCATGGGAGATAAGGCAGGGTCAGGCCAAGCCTTGGCACACTGGCATATCTGGCATATGCAGGATCCAGGATGGAGTGCATATCATGCCAGACTAGGCCATCAGATCTAATGGTTTGTATGAAATCCAGGGATGGGATCAGATTGGCAGGGATAGGCTGCAGCACCCACCACCGAGAGTTGGGATTAGGGGTGGGCCAGGCCAGGCCAGGTTGTAGCATCTGATGGTTAAGGCCAAGACAGGGAATGGACTATGCTGGGTAGGGTCAGAGCAACCACCGGCATGCACAAAATCTGTGGCTGGGAGCAGGACTGGTTGCGGAGTTAAGGGGATAAATACACTGGCAATGTTGTGGTTCCACTGGTAAGCACACGAGGCAGAATGGGGGTGATGAATCTGCCTGGACATGACTTCAGGATCTCTTATCATGGATGTGGACTGGTTCTGGGATGTGTTAGACTAGGCAAGGATCCAGCACCTACTTGTGCTTGCAAGAGCCAGGGTGGGTATAGGACAGGCTGGGCTAGGTCTTGAAACCCGCTGAACTACACAAGAGCTACATCTGGGTGTGGACCAGGCATGGCCTGGCTGTAGTACCCGATAGTAAAGAGTTGGAATGGATGTGGGCTAGTCAGGCAAAATCACTGTACCTGCCAAGACAAGAGGTACATAATCAGTGGTCCACATGGCATGCACTCTTTTCAACTATGTAATCATCATCAAAAATATTTTTTTAAAAGGGTCATAACAGAACTTCCTGTGGCTATAAAAACGCTTCAGCATAAAATAATGCAGTTAAAGGGAAAAAACAGAATAAGCCTCAGTAATGATATTAGATGAATAACTACAAAAATTAGAATTGGGGCCCAGCATGGTGGCCTGGTGACTAAATCCTCTCCTTGCAACTGCTAGGATCCCATGGGAATACCAGTTCTTGTCCTGGCTGCTCCACTTTCCATCCAGTTCCCTGCTTGTAGCCTGGAAATCCAGGGAAGGATGTCCCAAAGCCTAGGGACCCTGCACTCATGGGGGAGACCTGGAGGATGCTCCTGGCTCCTTGCTTTGGATTGGCTCAGCTCTGGCCATTGTAGCCACTTGAGGAGTGAACCAGTAGATGGGGATTTTTCTCCCTGTGTTTCCTCTCTGTAAATCTGCCTTTCCAATAGAAGGTAAATAAGTCTTTTAAAAAAGCTTAGAAGCAGTTCTGGCAGTTACATTTTTTTTTACACAGGAAATTACCAATCATAGTAGATTTAAAAATACAAATAACTGAATTATAAAACAGTCATGGATTAGAAAAATCACAGAATTATTACTATTCAATTAAATCTGAATCAAGCACTACAAATTTTTCTTTTGTGAAAATTAGCAAATTCTAAAAATATATCAATAAAACCATTCAAGGACAGACAAATGTAATAAAACTAAAACCTACACATAAATGGCCTCCAGCTTAATAATAATGGTATTCTTACACTTAAGTGAATTAAGGAGTCCTTGCCTTAAAGATGAAATATAACCTACCAGGACCATAACTGGTAACTCATACAAAACAGACTCAAATCAGCATTAGACAATAGTTAAACTACAATGGCATATAAGGGGAATTAAGAGCGGTCATGACAACCTCTTAACAGGAGGTCATATGCACAGAGTGGGTGGGGGGGACCCCAGAGTGGAGCAGGGGGACAGGAGCAGGCTTGTATCCTAACCCTGAAGACTCACGGATTCTCACCAAGGACTGTCAGTATGAGCACCAAGGACTACATCCCAACTGCCAAGGAGACCACAGGGAATCGGAGTACCTTAGGAGGCCAAGAACTCTGAGGTCATCCACTCCCGCTTGGATCCACCACATGGGATGAAAGAAATCCGAATCCTTCCTCACAGGATACAAGGGTGTCAGAACAACAGCCAGGAGCACTGAGCAGTCCGCAGAAACAGAAGAACAGTAAACTTCCTTCGGGACTAGGGAGGGGAGCTTTCTCTGTTCCTTGCCTGGTTCCAACTTTGGGTTCCCACCCTCTCTTGCAATGACCATCAGGATCACTCCAGAAACCCCTCAAGCAAACAGACAAACAATCAAAACTTTAGAATAGATAGAGAACAACAAGGAAAGCTTGGAATCAGCCAGGAAACGGTCAGTGGGGATTCACTTATACCATAGTAGGTGGGACACAAAGATTGGTTACTCCTCACTAGGGTATTGAGGATTTCTCTGCACGCCCCTCCTAAAACTGTTCTGCATCTAAAATGTTGACATATGTCTTGTTAGAGTTTTAAGCCAGTCTAGACTATCCGGAAAACAAAAGCCAAGTTCAGCAAAAATATGCTTCAACGTTATATAATGCTAAATACTATAATGAAAATAGACACGAGACAGCTGAATAGTAATCTATAGCCATTTTAAGGTGTATAGAACCCGGTTGTATATAAACTAAACTTGAAATGTCAACAAAGGTGTCACAGGATGTGGTAAAGAACTTGCATTTTTTTAAAACATGTTGGTTACTCAATTCTATGTCAATTAATTCCATAACATTGTAAATTGTTGCTGATGTTAGGTTGGGGTTTTTAATTGATGGGGATGATACTCAGCCGGCTCTACCTTCAGACCAGAGATGGTCTCTCCAACAAGCGGCTGAATTTGTCTGGACAATAAGATGCTGGAATCTATGTTTGGTATATGCTTGCAATGAAAGAATCTCAACTGATCTTGAACTGTGGTAATGCAACAAGGTGGAGGAATCCACCATGGGGGGAGGGTTTGGTGAGGGGATGGGGGAATCCCAGTACCTATAAAACTGTGTCACATAATGCAATGTAATTAATAAAAAAAAGCCAGAAAAAAAAGATGTTACACAATTGGGTATTCATACGGGGAGAAAGAATTTTGATCCTTATTACATATCTCCCATAAGGGCTGGAGAGTTTAGGAAAGCCTTTTTTATCCTATTTCACAATGAACTTCTTTCAGGCAGATTTCTATTTGCTCCTAAATCTTGATTCCGTATTTCAGCCGTTAACTGATTCTAGTGATAACACTTGTCATTCTGCTTCTTTTGGCTGCTTGTTGAATCCAACTTCAGAATGTTAGTTCAGATTCTTATTATTAGTGTTTCTCACTCTGTATTTACACAAAATACTGTATTTTCACAGGTTCTTTTAAAAATAGATAAAGTTAAAATAATTAAACAAGTTGTTTCACATGGCTAAATGTAGCTTACTAAGACATACTAGAATTCAAAATCCAAATCAAATAATTATTATGTACAGTTAGTATTAAAAACAATATCATGCTAAGAAAAATTTGCGTAAGTTACAAGAATAATTTAAAAAATTATTAAATGTATATAGACATGTAACAACATGGAGAAAGATATTGGTTTCTTTGCCATGGTATTTTAAGACTTAATAAAATTAGTGGTGCTCAGTAAAATGTAATAAAAGAGTATAATTTTCATTTTATATCAGACAATTTCAAATTTTAAAAATGTCTAAACCTACATGGAAGGGATTTTATAAAATCAACACTTTAAATAATTTTCCATAATTTAGTTAACTTTGGAGATGAGAAACTGAAAAAACAGTATAGAAAATCCTTTTAGAATTTTATTTTTGATGCTTTACTGTCTTATTTGTGTATGTCAACTTTTTGACATTTTTCATAACCTCTGTTGCCTCATATTATCTTACTTGTTTTTGGTTTATTTGAAAAGCAGAGAGAGGAGAGAGAGCTTTCATCCATTGGTTCATTTTCTCAACTGCCTGCAACAGCTGGGGTTGGCAATGTTACATCTGAAGCCAAGACTTTCATTCGTTTCTCCCACTTAGGTGGCAGACATGATCACAGGTTCCCTCTCAGGGGACACACATTAACAGGAAGCTGATCAGAAAAGGAAGTGACTCTTGCCTAGGTATTCTGAAACGAGTTTTAGGAGTCCCAAGTGGTGATTCAACGTGCTGCACCAAACCACTTACTCAAGTCTGTTTATTTTGGCTAACTATGTCTCTTATTCATTGACTAAATGTAAATCTCACTGTCTACATAACAAAATATCATTAAGAAATTTGCAGTTCTGCAAAAATGCTGATAATCTTTCTGAATGCTTAAAATCCTTAAGATTTTCCTTTATCTGTCAGAGCTGTGTGAAGGCATCTATACCCAGGAAGATATGAAAACACTAACACAGAAAGAAACCTTTATTGCAAAAAATGCATGCATGTTTAAAGATCATTTATTGAAAACAATGATATGGAATTTATGTATGAAAAATGATTGTTTTTCAATAAAGGGTGCTTAAACAGCTTAGTATACTAGAAAACAATGAATCTCTGTTCCTTCATCATATAAAAATGAAATAAATTTCAAGATGGATCATATCGCTGAAGGTATATGGAAAAATTGTAAGTGCTAAATATCTTCAAATAAGATTTACAGAAGGAAATAAAAGAGATATTAGTATTTTTAAAATTTTGTTAAAATTAAGAGCATTGGCTAGCAAAAACAAGCAAAAAAGAATAAAAAATGAATAGGCAAACCACAAAATGTGCTTTCAATTTTTATGTCTGGCAATGATTGTCCCCAGAATACATAAGGAACTCCTACAACAAAGTTTTAAAAAAGCAACCAATCTCAAAAGAAGCAAGTAACAAGAGTAAACACACAAAAAATAACAGTACAATTGAACAAAAATCTTGAATGCTTATTTTGTAAAGTGTTTTAGTAAGTTTTCACCATTGACTAAATGACTACATATGAAAGAAGAGTTAAACTGGCTCAGTGTCTTAGCAGTTCACTGTCCAAGACCAACTGACTCCCTTGGTCTGGCATCTGATGAGTGTGGTAGATGGCAGAACACTGGCAGGATCTCATGGTGAGCCAGGAAATAGAGGTGAGGGAGAATGCCATTCCTGTGTTGCTGAAGTCTCTGCTTATGAAACCACTACCAAACCGTTTCGGGGACTCCACTGTTAACCTAACATCATCCAACCACTCTGCAAGGGCCTCAACTTTGGACAGCATAACTGGCTCAAATCTCTACCATCTTTAAACTGAGATTCAAGTATCTGCTGAGCTGGGGGAGTCAAATCTTGTTCACACAAATTTAGTTCAAACAAAATCACCTATGCAGTGCTTGAAAACACATGATGAGATCTCTAAAAGTGTACAAAAAAATGAAAATTATGTCATAAAAAACCCCAATACAAAATGCTAGAATGACAAGTCTAAACATATTAAGGAAACCAAATTTTGACAAAAAATTGTAACAACCTTCAGGAATTGCAGGTGGGAGTTTGAACCTATATTATCACCCTGAAAAATGTATTGACAGTTTCATTTAAAAGTTAAACACACATCTACACTATGTCAGAGCAATTTTACTCCTGGACAATTCCTCAAGAGAAAATAACAAATAGATCTAAGAAAGGCATGCATGAAGTATTCGTAGAAGCTTTATTTTCCAGAAACAATAATTGGTAACTATCCAAGTGAGCAACAGCAGATGAACAGAGAGTAATTTTGTTATACTCATGTAATGGTATACAATTAAGAAATAAAATGGAACAATTAATATATTCACTCTCATGGATAAATACTATTCATTTAGTAAGAGAAGTAAACTGAAAAGAGTATATATTCCATTACTCTAATTATATGAGTTCTGTAACAAATGAAATGAGTACTCATTAAAAAAACAGATAACTGTTTTTAGAGTGGAGAAATACTTCATGTTTTGATAGAACTTTAGATGCAAGCATGTATATACCTTTACTGAAATTATAGAATTATAATTCATATCTCTGAATTTATATATATAAATTCTAAAAGTGTAGTTTCTAATGTGGGTTATATCACTATCATGGATTTTTTCCTATAGTGTGATAGATAAGCAATTCTTAACCCACCAGATCTGATCAGATCATAAAACACTGAATTCATAAGTACAGTTTTCTTATTTTTGTCAAAGAGAATTGCAAATGTACAAAAGTGTTAGAATGTTCCATATGCTAAGATTAAAAATGGAATTTGATGAATTTATATTGGTAACATACCCATATAGATGCAAGATAAATAAAGAGAACAAGACCGCCTAAGGTTAGTAACAAATCACTGTCAATAAATCCACCTAAACCACAATTCCTCAGAATAGTAGCTGGTTCAACAAGGAGGAGAAAGAAAACGCAACACAGTTGTGGAAAATCTTATTGCAAAAATAAATAAACTTCAGAAAACATGGAGACAGAACAAAACGATGTTGAGAATAACTCGAAGCTCTCCCTCTTTCTTCCCTAAACTCAACAAATTAGCTTCATCATTATAGAAAATAGAAGTTATTATTTACATGGAATAAAAGTGAGGTTGAATCTAACTTTTATAGTACTCAAAAGTAACTTCTAAAAATTCAAACATTTTTCATATATAAAACAATAATTTTGTAATAAAATGTAATACTCCTTAATGTTTGTTCCATGGGAGAACTTATTAAATAACAGATAAATCAGTAACTATTATAAGACACAGTTAGCTTTAAAATTAAGAATTCCTATTTAAAAAATATCACCTTGAGGAAAGTAAAAAGATAAACTTGAAACTGACAAAAGTGATACTCAGGAACTATAAAGAATTCTAAAAATAAGCATAATGATAAAATTAATAAGTTAGAAAATTTTTCAAAGCATAAACAGGATTTCCTTTTAGCTGATAATGTATGTGGAGGATTAATTTTGCAATTATGCAGTAAACTGAAAGTATGTCATTGCAAAAATTAAAAGAAAAATAAGAAAATGAGGTGGGAATGAGTGAGCAAGGAATGGTAGGATGGGAATCAAAAATTAAATGTACAGTTTTACACTGTAGTAAAAGATGCAGATCAGAAATAAGAAAAAGGTATTGCCTCAATTCAACTGTTTTGTTTTCACATCTATTCCAACAAAACCTGGAGAATGTATGGACAAATAATATATTTGATTAGAATATATGTTTTTACAACTACTTTGAAAATAATTCAATGATGTCTTTTAAAGTTGACTATTTATATAACAACAGAGCAAGTTCTCTTTAGCATACATGCAGGAAATGTATGTGAGCTGAAGTCATAGATGTTCAAAGAAATTCTTTTGAAAAGATAAAAGCAAGAAACAAAATGCTGATTCACACAAAAATCAATAACAAAGTATATTCACAAAACAGAATAGTATGTACAAAGGGAAATGAATGTCATGGCTTTATAACGTAAGTGAATGAAGCAAGTTTCAGGGGACAATCTCTCTATATATATTACATATAACATATATTATAAATCTATATATTATATTAAATTATATTACATATATACTGCATTTTTTACCTAGTCATTAATTGATGGACATCAGTTATGATTCCATGTCTTAGCTATTGTGAATTGAACTTTACACTTGATTTAGCCCAAAGACCGAGGAGCAATGTGAATTGAACTTTAATAAACATTTCGTTGAGCAAATTCCCAGAGGTGATGGCTGGGTCACATTGGAGATCTATTTTCAGACTTCTGAAGGATCTCTATTTCATATTCCATAATGGCTTTCCTAGTTTACATTCCCACTGATAGGCTACTAAGATATATTTCTCCCCACATTCTGCCAGTATTTATTATTGTTAATTTCTGGATAATAGCCATTCTTTTTTTTTTTTTTTTTTAAAGATTTATTTTATTTTTATTACAAAGTCAGATATACTGAGAGGAGGAGAGATAGAGAGGAAGTGGAGCTGCCGGGATTAGAACCAGCAGCCATATGGGATCAAGGCAAGGACCTTAGCCACTAGGCCACGCTGCCAAGCCCGATAATAGCCATTCTAATGGGTGAGGTAATACCCATTGAGATTTTGATTTACATTTCCCTGATGGCTAGTGATTCTGAGCATTTTTTCCTGTGACTATTCGTTTCATCCTTTGAAAACAGCCTGTTCATGTCATTTTACCATCTCTCAACTGGATTATCTGTTGAGTATCTTGAGCTCTTTAAAGATTCTGGCTATTTGGCCACAAAGAACTGCATTTTGTTTTTGCTAAGGGAAATGAGCCAATCCCAAAAGGTTAAATACCACATGTTTGCCTTAATTTAAGATGATATGATGTTATGTATAACATGTTATGTTTTGAATGTTATATGTTGTGTATAAACTAAAATTGAAGTATAGGTGAGGTGGTCACAGAAGGTGGCTGGGAACCCGCATTTACTTTTAACATATTGGTTACTCATTACTATGTCAATTAATTCCATAATGATGTAAATTTTTGCTGATGGTATGTTGGAGCTTTCAATTGACTGGGATGATACTCTGCTGGCTCTGTCATCAGACCAGAGAGGGTATACCTAAGAAGCCATTGAACTTGACGGGGCAATAAGATGCTGGACTCTATGTTTGGTATACGCTTGCAATGGGGAAATCTCAACTGAACTTGAGCTGTGGTTATGCAACAAGGTGGAGGAATCCACCATGGTGGGAGGGTTTGGGAAGGGGTGGGGAGAACCCAAGTATCTATGTAACTGTGTCACATAATACAATGTAATTACTGAAGTTAAATAATAAATAATTAAAAAAAAAAAGATTCTGGCTATTAATCCTTAGTTGCATAGTTTATGAGTGTTTTCTCTCAATGCATTGATTAGCTGTTTATTTGTTTATTATTTCCTTTTGAGTGAAGAAAATTTGAGCTTGGTGCATTCCCATTTATCTATTTTCCCCCTCTATTTCCTGTGTGTCTAGGGTTTATTCCAGGATGCCTTTGCCCAATTCAATTCCTTGTAAAGTTCCCCCTATATTTTTCTCTAACAATTTGATAGTATCAGAATCATAGATAGTATCATAGATTTTCTAAAATGTATTTATTTTTATTTGAAAGGCAGATTTTACAGACAGAAAGGATAGATAGAGGGAGGACCTCCAACCACTGGCTCACTCACCAAATGAATCTCTTAGGATATCCACATCCCAAATCAAAGAATAAGGTAAAATTCCACCTTTCACTTTCCATCTAACTTCCTTTCAATGCACTGTGGAAGGCAGTGGATGATGTCTCAAGTGCTTGGGTTCTTGCCATCCGGGAGACCTGGAGTAGAAGACTCTCTCATTCTCTCTTTAATTTTCTACATTCCCTCAATTCTTCTATCTATAGAAAGTGAAAAAACCTTCATACAGTTCATATATTCAGACCTAGGAACATACTTATACTTCTTACTCTACCCTCCCTCATTCTTTCTCTCTTATATTTTCTTTAAATTTTACAAGGACATACTTTCGGTTTATTTTATAATAATGGGTTTGTCCCTTCACTAATTGAAAGGTTCAGCCAATAGTAAGTTTAAAAAATTATATTCCTCAAGAGTATAGACAAGGGCAAGGGCTAGAAACAATAATCAAATCTGAAACTGTCATTTTCTCTCATATATATTGCATCCTTTTGTATTCTGTAATGTTAGTTACCACAAATCAAGGAAAACATATGAGTTAAGTGGTTACATATACTAGAAACCAGTGTCCAAGAAAGAGAAAAGAAACACAATTAAGTTTAAGTAATACTTTAAGGGTATTTTCTCTAAAATGGCAAAAGATTTAAATTGATTGACTTGCTTTGCTCTGCATACAATAAGTAGAACAAATACCAATAAATAAACCAGACATTCACAGTAGGAAATATTCCAGAAACCAAAACTAAACAGAAAATTTTAAAAGCAGCCAAAGAAAATAATGCTTTATCTTCAAAGGAAAATAATCATAAAATTGACATTGAATTTCTTAACTGAAGCTCTGTTACCCAGAAGACCTTGCAATGACATCTTTAATGTTCCTCAAAGTAATTTAAAAACAAAGTTTTTACTGCTACAATTCTATCCTCCACAAAACTCTCATGAAAATGGAATATAAATATATTTAATGCTGGCAATGCTGAAAGAAGCCATCACTAAAATGGAATACACTAACAAAAGTTATAATTGTACATGGGAGAACTGAGCTACATAAAGAAAAAAGAGTATAAGAAATAATATATGAGAATATGAATATTATGCTGTTCTTTTAAAAAACTATGTTGTATAAATTCCATAATATAATTAAAAGAAAAATATTTTATAGCACTAAGCCAAAGAAAGAGTCAAACAAATGCAAATTAGAATATGTGTCAAATTGAATGGTAATAAAATAAACTATGAGAGGCAGTTTTGAATATTTAAATGCCATTTCTAAGATTTTAAATGTTAGTAATCGTTTTTAATCAGCTAATTCACATAAAAAAAGACTAGATAGAGGCACACACAGACACACTCATACATCTAGAGAAAGAGAAAGGGAAAGATTGAGAGAGATTGAGAAAGAGAGATTGAGAAAGAGAGATGACCCTATCTACTGGCTCGCTTTTCAAATGCCCACTGTGTTTGAGAATGAGCTGAGGCCAAAGCCAGGAGCTTGGAACTCAACCCATGTCTTGCCTATGGATGACCATCACCACTGCCAACAACCAAGAGCTATACGAGCAGAAAGTCAGAGTCAGGAACCAGATGGGGCTCCAATTGAAGCACTCCAATATGGGCTACAAACATTCCAACTGGTATCATAACTTCTACCCAAATGCTTGACCCTAAATGTATGAAAACAAAACTCAGAAAGCAAAAAAAAAAATAAACAAACAAAACCTAACCATAACTATCACAGTTTTGTTTCCATTTCCTGGGTTTTGATGACCCAACCAGTTTTGAGGAGCACTTGTCAAGCATTTCATAGCATGCATATTGGAGTTGCCTGGCATTGTTCTAACAGGCAAATTGGAATTACAGGATTGGGGAAGAAGACCCTAACGGCAATAGATGGGGCTCATCACCTCCTGTCAAGAGGACATTGCATCAATGTGACTTGTAGCCATCATTATTATCCTGGATTACTGGTTACTAAAACATTCACCTGATTTATGATCTTTAGTACCAAAGAAATCTATTCTTACTGCACAAAAACATTACATAGACAATCCATTTCCACAAATGATTTCGCACTGCAAATTGTACTGCTCTTGTCTACATTGGAATGACCTATGACTAGTAGCTAAATCTACTGAATCAATTTTTAACGTACTTTCTTTATCATACCTCATTTTCAGGAAATATGCGGGCAAAGGGCCTAGGCATTGAATGTAATTCAGAAGAAATAGGAAAGCTTAATACTGTTTCCATAAAAACGTTCTCATTAAGGAACATATTGTTTTAAGCTATATTTTCTAGCTAGAACAGCATATTGGCAACCCTCATTTTAGATAGGTTTTCAAATCTTGTGTCTTAAACTCAAAAATGTTCTACTCAAGGGTGTAAATCTCAATTGGAAAAAGGAATTAGTATTTGGATTGAACAAAGGTAAAATTGCTTGTATTATGTTAATAAGGGTCTTAGAAAAACTATATGAAGAAAATAAATAAGAAATAATGTTTACATTGTTTATTTTTTATTTTGATGATGTTTACATAATTGATGGGGAGGATGGAGATTTGGGGAAAGTGGATGAGACCATTATTTCCAAATTTTCTTTTACTTCTGCCTGTATCTGAGGGTGGGGGAAAGAGAGTTGGGAGGGATAAGGGGAGAAACTGACCCCATTATTCCAACTACATCAGTACCTGGGAATGGGCAATGGTCATCTAATGTCATCCCACGGTCCCCAGAGTGGAGCATGCACCAAGGGTTCTGCTTAAGTGGTTTCAATAGTTCTGAAATGCTATTTTTTTGGCCTATCCAAGGATGAGAAAGTACTCCCAAGGTCCACTGGCTGAAGTGGTCCACCTTAAAATCTCCATTCACCCAGACATTTGCTGTCAATGCTTGGCTGAGGTACGTGACTAATTTGTTCTGCCCTCCTTCCTCTGCTATGGTACTGGATATCCTCTGCAGAGGATATGCCATGTCCTCCACATGCATCTGGGCATGCTGTCCAATTAACTGGAGGCCCAGTTCTGACACATGCACTCTCAGTCCACATATCCTGCAATTCTCCTCATGGCTGAAGTTCTGAGTCCAGCAGTTCAGTTGAAGGGATCTGCAAAGAAACCTTATCTGAGGTGATCCAAGACCTGACATTTGTGTGTTTGCCAGTACAGGGTCAGACTCACTCCATCACCCACATCAGCCTATGCACACATTGGTAGTTGCAATTGCTGGATCACTTCTGTCTCCAGCCCTATCTCTTACACAAACTGATGGATGCTGTGGCCCAGCCTAACTCAGTCCACTACACACTTGGCCCTTACATACACCAGCGGAAGATGCAACTGAATCAGAGAGACTCACAATAACCCCTACCAGGCCTGCCCCCAGCCATAGTTCCTGTGATTGTCAGTATGTGCAGCAAACTGGTAACATCTGTCCCACATCCCATTCGGCTTTTATACATATCAATGGGTGCTGCAGCCTAGCTCAACCTAACTGATCCCACTATCCAGCCCACACTTATGTGGGTGTGTGCTATCACCTGTCTAGCCAGGCCCTCCCCTAGCCCTGGTTCTCATGTTCACTAGTGGGAGTTGCAGTCCATCAGAGAGGTGTCCACAGTTTCCCTACTGGGCCAATTCCAAGTCCCAGATCTTGTACTCTGCAGGTGGTTTGGCCATCTAGCTTGACAGGATTTGCCCCCTGTCCCAGCACTTGCCAGCTGATGCTGCAGCAAAGCCCAAACAGCCTGCACTTACTCTGGCTCATGCATGCTCCAGTGGATATGGTTGCTTAGCCCCGTCTGGTTCCCCCCTAACCTAGTTCACATGCAGCTCAATGGGTGCTGTAGCTCTGCCTAGCCTGGTCTGCCCTCAGTCCCAGGTCTCATGCTCACTAGCAGAAAGAGTAGCCCAACAGAGGAGCCCATGATGCTCCCCTATGGGTCTTGTACCCCTCCCCCAGGAACTCATGTGTGTTGATGGGTGCTGCAGGCTGGTTTGGCCCGATCTGAGTCCGGTTTCAGCTCATGCTAGTGAGTGCTGCACTCTAGCCCAGCCAACCCATCTCTAGTCCCAATCCTAATGTAAACTGGTTGGCACTGTAGTCCAACCCAGCCTGTCCTGCACCCCATCCTGGTTATCATATCTGCCAGTGGGTGCTAAGAACTGGCCCAGCCTGGTCCAACCCCAGACTTGACACACAGGTATGACAGTGGGTACTGTAACCTGATCTGGTGTTGGCTTCGCCCAGCCTTGGTTCTTGCACTCACCTTCAAGAATTGTACCCTGACAAAGGAATTCCCCAAGTTCATCTATCAGGTCACCTCCCATTGGCATATCTCGCACACACTGGTGGATCCTTGGCTCAGGCTAACTTAGTTTACCTCCTGTCCCGGCAGAGCAGTGGCCTTGCCTGGCCAGCCCATACCTGTTCCTTCTCTTAACTTTTGGCTACTACAGCCCAGTCATGCCTGGTCCATGCCAACACAGTTGCACGTGGTTTAGCAAGTACCAAAACCTAGCCCAGCTTGTCCTACACCCCCTTGGCTCTCACAACCACCAATGGATGCTGGAGCATATCCTAGTCTGGCACAGCCCAGACCCATTCACAACCATGCCAATGACACTGCAGCCATGGCCT
This sequence comes from Ochotona princeps, assembly GCF_030435755.1. NCBI lineage: Eukaryota > Metazoa > Chordata > Mammalia > Lagomorpha > Ochotonidae > Ochotona > Ochotona princeps. The sequence continues at coordinate 52,244,809 of NC_080839.1, read as the reverse complement.
GTCCACATCCCCATCTCATTCTGGCTCTCCAGCTCACCAGTGGGAACTTCAGCTTAGCTGGGGCATCCCCTTAAGCTCCCCAACCATGCCTGTTCCCAGCCACAGATCTTGCACATACTAGTGTTTCTTCTGACCCAGCTCAGCATAACCCATCCCCCATCTTAGTTTCTGCCATAAGGTGCTTCAGCCTGACCTGTCCCAGCCTACCTCCAGTTCCATCTCTCAATAGTGGGTGCTGCAGCCTAGCCCTGCCCAGTCTACTTTCATTCCTGGCTCATGCAAACAGGTAGGCGTGATAGTCTTATGTGATATGACCCACATTCCATCATGGTTCCTGCACATCCAGTGTGCTGAAATTTGGCTAGACCATGTCTGGTATACCCTCCTCCAGAACCAACCCACACACTTCTTGACAGGTGGAGCTACCCTGCCCAGCCTGACCAACACTCAGACCTGAATTATATGCTCACCAGAGGGAGCTATGGCCATTAGGGGAGTTTTTCAAGTTCCATCACCAGGCTCATTCCCAGACCCAGATCTCACATATGCCAGCAGCTGCTAGGCCCTTACCTCACATGATCTTCCCCCTCCAACCTGGCCTTTGTATGAGCTGGTGGATCCAGCCCTCCCATACCCTATTTTTGGATGTGCCTGTTGTGAGTGCTGCCACCTGGACCAACCTGGTCTTTTCCCAACACTAGTACCAATGAGTGTTGGAGGATTCCATGGTCATGCCTAGCTCAGCACGTCACTTCCCCAGTTCTTATGCAAACCAGTGAGATTGCAGTTCTGCAGGAGTTGGCCCACATACCCTCCACAGAATGTGTCCCTGACTCTCTCCTGTGCTGTGTACAGTCATAGCCCAGCCTAACATCACCCATCCCATATATGATATTCACTAACAGGTATTGTGATCTAACCCTGCCAGGTAAGCCCACAGCTATAGCTTTAGCATGAGTGGTGGTCAGCAGTGGTCAATGCTAACTAGCCAAGCTCAGATCTCCCATGTGGGCTGGTGCATCGATCTGACTCTTAAAGGTCCTCAAGGCCTCCTATGCAAACCACTCCATCTCAGCCCCCTCGCTTACCTGCAAGTACAGTGGCCTTGGCAATGAAAGTCCCTCAGAAGTCATCTCTCACCTGCAACATATTCTCTCAGCAGCCCTCCCACCCACATATCTCCTTAGCCCCTTCCCTGGGAAATCCACAGTCGCTGCACCTCAGCCTAGTCTTCTGAAGCCTACTCTTCCAGTGAGCTGGTGTGCTGGCCTGCCTCTGCCAACCCACTAAGGTCCCAAGCTCCTGACATATGTGCTGGTCTTGGATCTTACCCCTCTGCCCACTCAAGTTGCTAGCCCATTCAAAGTTCCTCCAATTCTGTTCCACCAGCACACTGTGTCAGTATGTTAACCTAGGGCTCTCCTCTTCAGTTCTACCCTCACCACCACTCCCTGGACCAAGCACATGGGGAAATGTCCAGGATTTTACCTGCCTGGACATAAACTCCAAGTCTCTGCCCACCCCTACCGGCACTATCCTTTAAGCCACCTACAAGCCTGCACCCCATGCCTCCACAAGCCCTAGCACCTGCGGCAGGCTCAATGGTGGTGCTTTGCACCCACGGAGGGTAGCGGGCACAATAGCAGTCTATATCGCTTTATTTAATCCAAGATTGAAGAAGCTTAAAAACCATTGTTCTCCTTATTAATTTATGTTAATAAAGAAATTTGGGCTTTTGTACATGCTTACAATGGCAGTGATAAAAAGAATTCTAGCAGGATAATAGGAAAAAATAAAAATCCATCAATTATCCCCTACCATTATTCATTATTATCTCAGCATTTACAATAGTCTGAAGAAGTTTTTAGATTGTTTTCATGGTTGATTTTTAAAAAGTGAGAAATGTGCAAAAAAAGTATGATTAGAATTGAGTAACACAGATTAACATTCAAGAAAGATTTCAATAGCAGTATCACCTTAAAGCTAGAATAAAACCCTGTTCTACAGGTGCTATTTCCATTTAATGGGCTATCAACACGCAACAGCTTGGCTTAGGAAATCAGAAAGGTCAGTGAACTGCCAATAATTAATCAGAAGCAACCTTTCAATATTCTATTTCGGAGCATGACTTTGTAAAACAAACTTTCTGCTTAAACTTATCAAGAATTGGGCTGAAATAAGTTAGGGATCATTTTGCCAGAATTTCCTCCCACACACCATGCTTCTACTCAGCAGGGAATACTATTTTCTTCATATTTATGGTTCCTCTTTGGCATCAGCTTTCTTGTCCTGAATGTGGGGAAGCTATTTGAAATGAAAGTACTGTATAGTCAATTCTCTCCTATTGCCAAGGGATTAAACTCTCTTCCAATTTATCCCCTCCCTGCAAAATCCCTCATCTTGGTAAATATATCCCATTTTATCAATTATTAAATTCAAAAGGACTGTCACACAGAAGATATTCTATGACAACAGATTTCATTTCTTTAAAGTTAGCTGTAATTTTCTCACTTATTTCAGGAGTGTTAAAATATATAACTAACTTAAAATTTAAGACCCTTTTAAGCAAGTACCTTATGCCAGGCGTTGTGAAATTAGGATGTAAAAATAAAACAAAAAAAATGAAAAAGTGGATGAATATATAGAGAGGGGAGAGACAGACACACACTTGCAAACACACTATGGATAGAAAGAGAGAGTGAGAGAGAGAGAGAGAGAGAGAGAGAGAGAGAGAGAGAGAGAGAGATGCTATCCAAAAGACTATCCTTAATAATTAACTGTCTAGTTATGTAAAGCTTCCCATTGGAGTTCTGAAATTGCATTAAGTCTCATCGAAATCCAATCATTTAGTAAATATTTATTGAGTACTTCAGAATGTTCTCTTTGATGAATGATACAGCTCTGGATAAAAGAGCCAAACAGCCTTTTAAATTCTGTAGGACAAGGCAGGCAGTAAAGCTAATAAATTTTAATGCAGAGAAAAATATAATTCCACTTAGGGTGGAAAGCGTTATTGAGATTTTATGACAAGTGATCAAAAAAAAAAAAACCTTTGTTAAATAGGTAGCATTAAATTTTGGCACAGTAGCACATCCTAGGAAAAAGACAAAGCTGTTGGGGCTGGAACAGGCACGGTGGCAGCAGATGAAGTCAGGAAGAAAATAGTAGCTTTATACCATTAGGATAAGATCTTCAGATTGCCATTTGAAGCCCTTTCTTAGCTGGCTATATCATACCCTAGTTGGTTATTCCCCTTTCCCTTGACCATAAATAAGTAGACTAGGATATTATGTCTGGACTTATGATAAGAAAAAGAATGATGCTCATGTGGAGACACTTCTGGTTAGGATCAAACACCGTCATCAATTTGATAAGTGACCCTGTTGATTTAAAGGTAATATTCTTTACAAATTACTGTGGTTCTCACACTCAAAGAAATTTATAAGCCCTTATTGGAGAATTGACTAATTGTTTATTTTTCTTTGAATATTGTAAAGGAATCTAGTCAATAAAATTCCATAGTAATATGATGGCTAATTTTATGTGTCAACCTGGCTTGAGGAACGAGGATACTCACACAGCTCATAAAGCATGATTTCTGTGTGTGCCTGTGACAGTGTTTCTAGAAGAGACTGGCATCTGTATCAATGCACGGAATCAGGAAGATTCGCTCTCACGCCGGGTGGCAGCCCAGGTAGACTATGAAAGCCAAGAAATATGATTTATCCCTTTCTTCTCCAGGGCTGTGCTACCCATTTTTCTATTTATTTATTTACTTATCTATCTACCTACCTACCTACCTACCTACCTACCTATTTGAACGATAGAGTTACAGCCACGACAGCCTCAACTGGGCTAGTCTTAAGCCAGGAGTCTAGAGCTTCTTCCACATTTCCTTCTGCTGAGTTTCCAAGCACATTACAAGGGAGCTGGACCAGAACTGGAGCAGCTGGGACATGAATTAGTACCCACATGGGATGCCAGTGCCACAGGTGGAGACTTATGATGCCACAATGCTACCACTATTCAATACCCATTTTCCCTTCTTGGAGCTCAGAACATCAGGTTCTCTGGTCTTTGGAATTCAGGAATGAAGCCAGTAGTTTTCCAGTGTCTAAGATCTTCATCCTCAAAGTATTGCACCATGGGTTTTCCTGATTTTGAGGACTTCTGTCTTGCACTGAGCCACACCATTGGCTTGGTCCTTGTGATAACAATAAATGAGAAAATAGTGAAAAGGAAAAATGCTAACCCTATGTTTTATGTTCAGAAAATTTCCAAAAACACATTTATTTAATTCAAACAGCAGTAGCAGAAGGATAATAATTTTGAAATCAGCAATTTCAAATGGTAGAAACTTCACCTAGGGTTTTCATAATATCTGGCAACTTTCTAATTAGGAAAGAAATTGAAAGCAGAAGTAAACATAAAGTCTATCATGAATGCACTTATTTATGAAGTGATAACAACAGCTCCTCCATGACTGGCAAACCAAAGAATACCCTGCCCCTCCCAAAGATGTCAGCAGTGTCTGTGAAAAGGAAGAAAGGGAAATTTAAATGAAGGTTGCTAATCATCTGCTCTTGCACTGGGAGAACTATCCTGGATTTTCCTTTAAGAAAGATAATCACATAGATCAGTGAACGTGTGAAACTTTCCAGCTGCACTGAGAGAGGCTGGTAATGGGAAAGTCCATCAAAAGGGATGCTTCCAGCTGATGGGGCAGGGAGATGCCACCAAGAGGTTGTGTGTGCATGCAGAAGCAGGGAGGGGCAGAGGCAGGCATTTTTCATGAAACCTGCAGAGGAACCTGCCTGTGACATTAGTCCAGTGAAATCTGTAAGAGAGTAAATGGATGCCATTTTTGTTCACAAGTTTTGCGGTGATTAGTTATATAAGCAATATAAAAAATAGACCATGATTTGTTTCTTTCTAAAATTATCCACTATATAGCTCATGAACGTTAAAGTCCATGAGATTGTAGTTATTTACGTTTTTCACTGGATAGAGGCAAACTCAAACGAAAAAGAACTTGATAGCAAAAATTAGATCCCTTTGGAGCAAACAACACATGAAAACAAAGCCTGTTAATTTTGAAAAAAGACAGGACTGTGGAAAAATTAATCTTAAGACCTCAGTCTCAATTAAGTCATCAAAATTGATATGTGCTTGTTTCCCTGGCTCATAACATTCTGTAGTATTTATATTTTTTTTACCAGTTTCAGAGAACATATTTTCTTAAGCACAATTGGAATCATTGCTTGCCTTTAACTATAAGCAATTTTTCAAAATGAGACTCACATTTCTGATTTTATTTTTTTCTTTACTCAATCACCATTTTCACATGTCATAAACCACCTCATAGTGTGTTTTATCTACTATGCATAAAATATTTTATTTGCTTCTGAGCTCATTGTTATTTTATTTACTCTAACTCATATTTGGTCATTGTTTCTGTCTGATCTTTAGATTTTTGTCTATTGTGTTCTACATACATAATTAGTATTTTTTTCTATAATTGACAAATACTAAATTTATACACATGAATGAGTTAACCACTCTATTTTCATACAAGACAGCAAACACAATTCTCCAATATCTTCTATAGATTAAGTGGTCATGTTCATACTAAAAATTTCTGCTTGGATTTTCTATAACTGCCTATAACACAAATCACATTAACTTCCAAGTCACATTTTCCTCCTGATTCCTAATTTCTGTTACAAGCAGGGGCATTTTCTCAGAAATTTCTCAGAGATATGGTAAAATCTTTGAGCAATTTTGTTGCTATGTATTCATTGTTTACTTAACAATGCATTTCCAATGTTTCTTTTATGCTGAAGTCTCTTTTTTCTAATATAGTTCACTGCTACTATTTGATTTCAATGCAAACTCCCAACACCTTGTATTATAAATATTCCAAGTGCTTTAAAAAACCTATTTATTATTACAAAGAGAACAGATCTAAGTGCATTTTATTCTCCCTTACTGTTGTTCTGGCTGATACCATTTAGTGGCAGTTTGCTCAGAGCTCTGCTCCGAACGCTTTGGGTGTCCTGTTCAAACCCTCTACATGAGCAGTGCATGCATATTCCATTTACAACTGTGGGTGCTGGCTAAGGTGCCTTTCCTTTTCAGGGGAAATGTCTCAAGTCCCAAAGGGAGCTGCTAAATCTCCTGAACAAACCTCAGCCAGTATCGAACAACCACGGACAGCACATGTTCCGTGACCTTGAGTTACCTTTCCACAGAATCAAATAAAGCCTACTGTACAGTTGTGACTATATTCTTTGCTTACTTATCTGTCATCCCCACCCCATTATTTCATAACTCTCTCAGTATACTTTAAAGAGCATCACTCAAGTAAACCTTTTGAACAAGAATCCTTACAACAAGGTTTGCTTCTATGCATTCAGACACAAGAGACCCATTACTTCCCTAATATTTTCTGAAACACTGGTTGTCTGACTGCCAAGCTGAATTTCCAAGACTCATCCGAATTAATTCTGAGCTTGACGTGGGAAATTTACAGCAATTGTAAGAGTGGGAAGAAAGGAGATATCAGTGCGTCTTGCCTCCTCTCTTTATCCGTGCTGTTTGTTGTGGCAATCGTACCACCTCTTCTCCAGTTCCTGTAGACAAAATCCCGTTCTCCATGTTGTCTGTTACTACCTCACATGTTTCTCTCATAGGTCACAGGTAGCTGATGTCATACTTGCCACTGGATTAGAGATTTTTAGTTTTTCTGAAATAATAATTTTGAACTTCAGTAGCAAGGAATAGATTTGACTGAAATGCTCTATCCTTTGCTGGAATATGACATCTTGTAAACTTAGAGAACATTTCTCATTCCTTTCATGGCCAGCTTTAGGCTAGTAGTAGCTGTGTGCCATTATCGATTTTCATGGTTCTTTTCTAGCCCATGTTTGACTTCTTAACTCATGGGTTATTAATAAAACACAACACCATCACTAAATTTCCTGTTAAAAATACCTGGGATTTTATGTCACTAAGTCAAAGAACAAATGTATTGTCTGGAACAAAATAATGAAGCAGTGTTCCCCATGGATTTCCCTATTGATTATTTTTTACAATTCACATCATTCTTACAAAAATGACATGTTTTCAATTTTTCTCATTATGAAATGAATGAATTTCCAAACAACACATAAAGTAAAAATAGATATTTTGATCTAAAAATCAAAGACTTGATGGGAGATAATAAGACAAGAAGTGGTGACTAGACACCTAAATGATACAGCTGATTTTGACACAAAGAAATAACAGATTGGATCATCATAGTAAAGAAAGAGGACTATGAGTGAAAAAAAGGAGGTGTTTGGTGACAGAAGGAGGACTGCAGAAGAAATATTCCTGTGTCACATTTATTTTCAGAGTATATCTTTGGGCTACTGAAATGAATGTCCTTCACTCCTGGGTAGGTCACTTCTCTCTAATCTTCACATTTACCGAGCACAAGAAGTTCCATCATAGAGTAGATATCAAAGCCTGTGATAGGCTTACACCAAGTTCCTGAGCCTTTATGACCACCACAAAGGTCGTGGGTTTAAAGCATCCATATCCCTAAAGATCTCACATTGTCAAAAAATGTCTTAGAAAACATGGGAAAGAAGTAAGGCTTCAAACATCTTTTCAAGAAATAGCCTTAATTTCTTTCAAAAATATGAAGTTATATTACAATCAGGAAAAATCATCAAGACAAAATATCTTTCAAGTACTAGAAACATGGATGCCTTCCAGGCACTGTGGTATGCAAAATTAATTAAATTGGTTAAATTCATACCTTCACACACATATACTTTATTGTGTAGGTCCTGATCATTTAGTTGTGATAATGCTGACATGGTCATCACTTCCACCAAATGCAGCTGACAGATATACATCACAAGTTTTGTGTTTGAAGTAATTACCTATTTCATGATTTACATTTTTAGTGCAATTTGTATATTGGCAATTACTGAAAAATTCAAAACAAAGCCTTCAAAATCCTGACTATTTCTTGTTTATTCTTTTTATGTATCTTTATTTGTCAAACAATGACCAGGTCTGCATTCAGAATGCACCTCTGTGGGACACATAGACATACAGTATCTATCATGCCTCACTGTATAAAAGTCAGTTGTTTTAAGAGAAATTCTAAATACTAAAATCACCTTTTATTTTGTGAGGACCTGAAGCCAAGGAAAAGACTGAGATATGTTTAGGGTAAAATGCAAGATAATAAGATTTTCAGCATAGAGGCCAGAGAACTGAATAGTTCCCCAAATCAAATCTGTTCTTGGTCTATTAATCAGTTAAAGGCATTTAGCTTCATTTTCTCCTCATAAATTATTATAATGTGATTGACTTGTCTTGCCAATTTAATCATAAATTCCCTTCAGATTAACACATACTAATTGTTAGAAGCTAAGGGATATTGTATACTAGTCTTATTACGATGAATGGGTAGTGGGAGGAAACCTGTAAATGTTAAATAACCATAAAATAACTCACTATAAAAATTTGAGTTGTTACAAGAATGTGGCATAAAGTGATAATCTATTGCCTTCTTCCATAAGGGTGCAGGCTTGAGTCATGATGCTCCACTTCAATCCACACCCTACCAAAATGGCTGGGAAATGACCAGTGTATGGTCCAAGTGCTAGGACCCTTGTACAACACATAAATGGCTCAAATGAAGCTCCTGGCTTCAGAAAGGCACAGCTCTGGCCATTGAGGTCATCTGGGGAGTGAATCAGGAATTGGAAAATTTCTCTCTTTCGTAACTCTCTCTGGAACTTCCTTGCAAACAAATAAATGAACCTTAATAAAAAAAGTAGTAGTTCTGTGGCAGCCAATTGGCCAAAAGTGATGAAGTTGAGATATCATAAGTGTTGGGTATAACCAGCCAGACTTCCAGATTTCATTCTTTGCCATGAACCATATATATATATTTAGTTACTTCTAGTGAACTGCAATGTTCCTTGTTTTTTAAAACCAAAGTAGCCTTGAAAAGAGAAGTTTATTTCTAGCCTAATTCAAAGATGAGATAGTAAAGAAGGGTCTTGTTTTTCCAATTATAAATAAGACAGGTCCCTTGTGATTCATTCTTGCTTTTCCTTTCTAGTCCTTAATTTATCATTCTCTTTTCTCCAGAATAGTTACACTGAACTTCATCCCTTAAATATTTCAAGGTTTTTTGTTTGTATGTGTGTGTGTGTGTGTGTGTGTTACCTTTGGATCTTTACATATACTCTTTTCTTTCTCTATATATAGTTTTTGATTTTTATTTCTTCCTACTTTTGACCCAAAGATCATAAAGCATCCAGGGTTATTTTAACATGAAATATACTTATTAATTTGTACTTTTCATTGCAGTTTGTACAAGCATTAAAACCTTCTGCTTTTGCTATAGCAAAGCTTATATGATTTATTATAATTACTAGATGAATATTCTGCTTCATCCCCCAATAAAATATAAATTATTTGAAGGTAAGAATCGCTTCTTTTACTGGAAGGTTACCATTCTATTCTCAGCTCCATCATAAGCCTTGGCAAGTGGAAGGTGTTGAATCACATGTGTTGAATGATGAGTGAGTGGACAAGTATGGACTGTCTCTCTCTATTTTTGGCTTTTGTAGTTCAGTACTCCTATTCCAAGAGAATTGAGACATACTTCATGTTGACTTGACCAGAGGTTAGGATTACCTTTCCATTTTCTCATGTGCAAATGGGTCATGAAATCATGCCTTGCCTATAATTCAGCTGTTTATGATAAAATTGCAGCAAAAAAACAACTAAACTTATAGTATCATGAAGTAAATAGTTTTTTTAAAAGACATTTACAAGTAATCCAGTGTATATGTATGCATATGACAAGTCAGGAGAAGAAACAGAAGGAACTTAGGATGCTTTGCAAAGTAGGTGTTGTTGCAAAGGTTAAGACTTCACCTCAGCTGTCCACAGCCCATATCTGGTTCCTTGGTTTGAGTCCAGCATTTCAACCTCCTGCTAATGTTTACCTTAAGCAAAATGTGTTTCAGTCTCTGCCACCCACATGGGACACCCAGAGTGGGTTGCAGGGTCCTGGCTTGAGCCCTGTCATACAAGAGTGGTTGCAGACAATGGAGAATAAACCAGTGGACAGAAGATCTCCCCACTTCACACCCTGAGTCCCTCTTCTCTTCTTTCCTGTTTTCAAATAAACAAAAAATTAATAAAGTTTAAGTACTTTTCTAAACAAAGTACTGTGGTGACCAGGCTTAATGCATCTCCTAAACTGTGTTCCCTATTATCAGAGCCTGATGTGAGGAATTTTATGCTGGTGTTTCATTGAGGGAGTGACTCAGGTACGATATACATGGTAGTTGGGAATTGTAATCAAGAAACTTAAGCAATATTGGGGCTCTGATAAGGCTCACACTCACTTTGACCTCAGGTGAGTGATGCAACAGGCATAATCGTATCAGGCCCACTGGGACGATGAGCTAACTTTGCTTTCTCAGATGTGACTAATCCTTAGTTGCAGACTACCCTTTCTAGAGTCATTTTCCAATCACTTGCAAGGCAGGTGCAAGTGTCCAGGGAACAGAAGACTCTAAGTTCTTATAACCAGAACTCACAGCAGTTGGCACATGAGTGTATTAATCAGGAAAGGAACAGACAGAGCATCTACATTTCTAAAATGTTTCAAGGCTATGTTCAGTATCCACAGAAAATCATTTAAGCTTTCTGGTTTCATTAAGGGTTTCAGTTTTAAATTTTTTTGATCAATAGGAAATACTTGAACATTTTGGGGGGTATGGTGTAATAATTTTTCAAGCCATTTATGCAACATTAACTGATCAAATTAGACAGCTGGACTGTTCATTTCCTAAGCCATGTGTGTCTGTTTGGTGGGAGGGGAGGGCTACCAGCTTCTCTCTTACATTTTTATATGGTATATTATACTTTAATGTGAATATTAGTCACCCTGCCATGTCATAAAGCACCACAACTTGCTATTTCTTCTTAAAAAAAGAGATCAATTTCCATTTTATTTGAAAGGTAGAGGCAGAGAGAGAGAGAGAGCGAGCGAGAGCGCGAGCACGACCATCTACTGGTTTACCCGCAAAAACCTGCAAAAGTTAGAGTTAGACAAAGTTGTCTCCAGGATCCCAGAACTTCATCTGGGTCTCCCACACACATGGCAGGGACACAATTACTTGTGTCAACCTTGTTGCCTCCCAAGGTGTAAACTGGAATCAGAAGTGGAGCCAAGACTCAAACCCAGGCAATCAGTTATGCAGAATCAGGTGTCTCAAGGAGTGTCTCTGCTGCTGCTGCACTTAGCATCCTCCCTCAGAATGGGTTCCATCTGTTTGGTTCTTGGCACCTATTACAGAATCCTGTCTGCCCCCTCCAGGCCATACTCTTTGTAGGCTCTACTAGTCATGGTTCACAATTCAGATAAATTCTTTGTTTTAATTTTTATCTGAAAGGTAGACTCACAGAGAGAAGCCAGATAGATAGATAGATAGATAGATATAGATAGATAGATAGATAGATAGATAGATAGATAGATAGAGATCTTCCATCAATTGTTCACTCCCCAAATGGCGGCAATGGCCAGAATGAGCCCATCTGAAGCCAGGGGCCACTTCCTAGTCTCCCACATCGGTGCAGTAAAGTCACAGAAATCTCTACTGCTTTTCCAAACAATAAGCAGAGAGCTGGATTTGAAATGGAATAGCCGGGACTCAAACCGATTTGGGATCCTGGCACTCTAGACAGACGCTTAGCCTACTATACAATAACAACAACCCAAGCTAGACTATCTTTAACTTTCATGTATGAGAAAGAACATGTAGTAAAGCAATATAACAATAGTATATTCCTTTGACAAAGTCAATTCTTACAACAAAATGTCTGAAAGTAAAACGGAGAGTCTAATTTAGTGTTGAAAATTATCATTTAGCCATCTTTGAATTGTCATTAAAATTAAGTACTAAGGAAGTAATTTCTACAGAATTTGTTCTGAAACACTCCAAGTAGCACACGAGTGAAAGGTTTCAAACTACAGTAAATGAAATTGAGTTCAGATATTTGAAAGACAAATGCATGTTATTAAATCCTAGGAAACACTCCAATAAGAACTATGAATTTTTATTGGAAAGTAAGATTTACAGAGAGAAGGAGACACACGGAAATTAGACAGAAGTAAGACAGAAGTGGCCACAAAGGCAAGATCTGAGCCTATTCGAAGCCAGGAGTCAGGAGCTTCTTCCAGGTCTCCCATTCAGGTGCAGGGTTCCTAGGTATTGGACCATCCTCCACTGCTTTCCCAGGCCATAAGCAGGGAGCTGGATGGGAAGGGACACACACCAGTGCCAATATGGAATCCCAGCATATGTAAAGTGAGAATTTTAGCCACTAGGCTACCTCACCAGGGCCTGGAATTATTTTTTAGAGACTTAAACATAGGAAATACTTGGTTTTAAATTACAAGCTTAACTACCTTTTAGTTTCATTCTCAAACTAAGAAGATGCTCAAGAATTAAATTTGATCCTCAAGGAAAACCCTATGTGTTCCTCTCTTTGAATGTGCTTAATAAGCGTTCACTAAACCATAGTGCCCAACTAAATTAACTGTTCATATTTTCACAGAAAATTAATCCATGTAAAATATGTTTTCTTCTAATTTAACATGATGAAGATGAACAATAAAATCTTTCAGGTTCTTTCAACAATTTCTCAATTTATTGATTCAAGGATGTAAAATATTTACAAAATACATATGTTAAGGTTGGGCACTGTGATACTTGTGCACTCTGACCTCATATTTCAATGCTGGTTTGAGCTCTGGATACTCTCCTTCTGGCCCAGTTTCCTGCTAAAGACTCTGGGCAGGAAGCAGATGGTGGTCCAAATAGTTGGGTGCCTGCCACCACCTAGAAGACCCAGACAGAGCTTTTGGCTCAGGAATCTGACCTCACCAGGTGCCACATATTGAGGGCATTTGGGGAGTGAATTAGCAGTTCTTTCTCTAACCCTCCTTCTCTTTTTGTCAAAAAAAGCAAAAAAGAAATATATTTTATTAAATGCATGACTTGGAATTGATTGTTCCCAATACACAGGGTTTATTTTTTCTGTATAATCAATTTGTTATCCCATGTATAGTTACTAAACAATTCATCTTTCCTTACTTACTTGAAATGTAAATATCATGGCATACTACTATAATTGTATTAGTTCTGATTTTACTATTCATCAGATATCAGATGATCTTTTTATTTGCTGAAACTTCTTCTCAAACACCTCCTATGCCAAATAGTGTCCTAGGTGCCAATTGGACAATGATCACAGCACTGTCGTTTATTCTTTCAGTTATTTTGAAATTTGGAAGAATAAATGCTCCACAATTATGTTTCATTTTCAATGCATTTTTCTGACTGATAATCATCTGTTTATTTAAAATTAACAGCTATTTTGTTATTTTTCAAAATCCCATTGGGCATTTATTTGTACAGCAAGCTTAATATTAATTTCCTAAAATGTTCAAAGAAATTCTAAGTTTTCATCTTTTCAAGGAACGAACTATTAAGATTCTTCAGAGTACAATTTGACTTAAAGGTTATACTTGGAAAATATATGTATATCTAAAAGTCATCTGTTCAATATTTTCAAAATTACATAGTATCTGCTACATAACATGATATGAACTTATAATCATTACTGAGTTTTAGATCAAAACGAGTTGCTATGTAGTAGGTTCATGTGTACATGTGTGTTTTTAATCTAACTGAGTTGGAATAAGTAAATACACAATTACTTGACTTTTTTTTAGTGATCTAATTGTGTAGTTGCCTTATACTGACCTTAGAGATGTATTTAAAAAGCTACTGATGTTTGTAAAAAAAATTTCCTTTGCTTCCTGTGAAGAACAGCTTCCCAGCCTTCCCTAAGGGCAAGTGATGGAACTCAGGCCAAGGGAATGCAAAATAAAGTGAAATATGCAATTTTGAGATTGAGTCTTTTAAGTAGTGGGCATTATCCTCACCCTACTCTCTATTTCTGTTGGCTACAGGATGCAGGCCACGACAATGCCCTAGCGATGAGGAAGAGGCACTATCATGTAAGTCACTGTCCACGATTTCATGGTAGAAAAATAAACTCCTATAATGTATAAGTTATTATTTAGCAAGCTATTTTTCTTTTTCCATCATACAACAAGCTCCCTTGATACTATCACTTTCTAATGCTCTTGCTTTGTGTATTACAAGTCATTATGTTCTCTATTACAATGTATTAAAATTGTACAGATGCAGTATATTTCAAACTTTCATAAACTCCATTCCTTCCACACTGAGAGTTAAAGTATGATACAGTGTATTATATTGGGTTCACTGGAATGAGAATCAGATTGGAAGTGGTGTGCAGAAGGCTTATTGAAGAGTGCTTTTGGAAGTAAAATTGCCAAAGGCATGATTCATCAAAACACAAAGGTTACCCACGCTGTGGCAGCTGAAATCCTCTATGGAGCTCTGGAGCTGGAATGAACCTTTGATGTGGTGTCAAACTGAGGCAGGGAAAAGAGGACTTTGGCATTCTGCATGAGCCAACTGACCATGAGCAGACCTTTAGAAAGGCTTGTAACCTTGGAGTAAACACTTATATGAGGCCTGTGGCTTGTCCCATAGATGGAAATAGCGAAGAGTCATTGGCATCTGATATTCTCAGAAGGTCAGGGATTGATACACTTGGCACTGAAAACAGGATCCTTTAAACAGGTGAACAGGCAGATAATAATGACATTTTGATGAATCCAAATTTGTTCATTTAATAAAAAGTAATGAATTAGTTCCCAAGGGTATTAATCAACTAACTTGTACAGAGGAAAAGGTTTCTCAGCCTACAGTTTTGGAGGTTCAGTGCCCAAGATCAGATAGCCTCATTGGTCTGGCCTCTGCAGAGGGTGGCAGGTGGAAAGACATTTTGGCAGGGCTGGCATCCCCAAACAGAAAGTCACAGATAAAGACTAGAATCTTACCATAATCATTCAAAAAACATACTTCCAATGACCAAAGCTCACCTCCCAAAGGCTTTATCACCTCCAAATGGCACTTCTTTGAGCACCATATACTTAATAATTGATTCTAGGTGACCTAAGCCAAAATACAACAGTAACATAGAAAGAATACAAATTTCATGTTAACGGAGCCATTTCATTAATATTTTTAAAGTACGCTACATGTATACTTTATAGCCATTGGTCACTGAGAAAATAATATGAGTGAATGTGAGTATATATATAATGCTTTTATATATTATTGCACAAACCATTCATTATATAATGCTTTTATATATTATTGCACAAACCATTCATTAAAACCATTAAAAAGTTAACATAAAATAGGAAAGGAGGATCAGATATTGTGTTGCAGCAGGTTTATATAAATGTAAATATGTAAGTATATATATACATACATATAGAATGTCATTTTAAGTATTTAAAATAATTTTCCATGCTTGCATAACATATATTTAGGTTGAGTCTAAGATGAAATTACTATATCTACCATTTTATGTCACACTGTGAGAGGAAAAATGTTAATGAAGAAAAATCCTCTAACACATTTTTTAATAGTCATAAAAGATGCGGACATTGGCCACAACAGATTCTTTTTGTTTTGTAATTTCTTTCATCTTTTCTAGGTATTCAAATTTTTGGCTTTTATTAGTTGCGTTACTCAGTGTTTAATGATATTTAAAAACAGTAACAATTTAGATCTTCCTCAGTGATGTAGCAGGCTAACCTTCCACCTGTATCACCAGCATCCTTTTTAGCCATCAGTTCGAATCCTGGCTGCTCCATTTCTGATCCAGCTCCCTGCTAAAGGTCTGGGAAAACAGCTGAGGATAGCCTAACGCCTTGGGCTGCTGCACCCATGTGGTAATCAATACAGGAATAACAGCTTCTAAAAGCAAGTGTTTGCTGCACTTGTATTGGTGGTTTTGCCATTATGATTTCATACCTGATTGTTTATGCATCTTTTCCTTTTGGTGCTTAATCATAAAGTAAGCATTTTGAGAACTTCTAGTCGACACACTGAATAGGTACAGAATCATCAAAGTCCATTATGTGAAGACAAACCATCAGTGATTTTATGAATATCATTACAAAATATATCCTAACACTGGAAATATTAAAATATCCAACATTTGCATTTTATAATTGCTGATATATTAAGAGGATTTGTCAATTAAAGTACTGTATGAATATACACACAAAAAATTATCTAGAGGACCTTGTGTACCTGTCAAACTACTGTATAAAAGAGTTGATATTTCATTTAATATCATGCCTCTGGTTTGTTTAAGGGATTGCTTAAAAGAACCCAAGTAAGAGATAAAATAAGGCAGATTAAGCTAACAGGAAGCTCAGAACTTCTTAAGTGTAATTTGTCAAACTGTTCTACATATATTCCTAAGTTTGACAATTCTGACAAATCATTCTTGATTGTTGGTCTCCTAAGACACTCTACCCATTCTCTATCAAACTTTCAGCTTGAAATATTTATTACCTACTTGCTCACTTGTTTTGTTCCTTATTTGTTCTGTCCCAGATGGATTTCTGATATCAGATCTTATGTGAATCACAAGCTATCCTTCCAATTTAAAGTCTCATTATATATACATGTAATATGTATTATAAATTATGTTTGTGTCAAGAAAGGGAAATAGGAATCAATATTTATAAACTCATTAAACAAAATAATAACTGAAGCCAGTGTCGTGGCCCTGCAGGTTAATCCACTGGGTAATAACTAAGCACAGCTCAAGTCTTTCCGCTCCAGCTTCCTGGGAAAGCAGTGCACAACTACCCAAGCATTGAAGATGCTGCCACCTACACGGGGGACCCAGGTGGAGTCACAGAGTCCTTCCTCCTGGCTTCAGACTGGCCCATTGCAGTCGTCTGGAAAAGGAACAAGCAGATGGAGAATGTTCTGCTGTCTGTCTTTCTCACCCTCTCCCTCTTTTTTTTCAAATAAATATAAACCTCATAAAGAAAAAAAGCCAGCCTGTAAAACAATTCCCTTACCTTGCTTATCTGTTTATTAAATCAAATAAAGTATAAATAATTCAATGACAGAAAAACTCAAAATTTACTTAAAATATTTTATTTAAAAACTATTAAGCAGGAAAAAACTCCCCCCTCAGAATGTTTAATTCTGTTGCAGAACAAGTTAGGCATTCTTTCTCTTATAATCTCACACTGGAAATGAAATGAACAATGTTACTGTTCAGCTTGACTGGCACCTTCAAGCCGGGCTCAGAAATTGTAATTAAAAGCAAAATATTCATTTTACAGTTTACTCATGGGAAGAAGCACAGCTTGTTCTAATTCAATTTCTAAAAAGATCCTCCCACACTATCACTGAGAAATTTTCAAAGGTCATGGTTGAACTAAGCATTTACCTTGTTTTGCACTTACTCAAGGTACTAAGTCATCTCCATACTTCTGAATTACATCAAAAACCTTGTATCTGTTTCCCAGAGACAGACTCTGGTCACCCTTTGAACTTTAGAGCAGATTTGGGGGTCTAATACTTTGAAAAGTTCTCCCAATATAAATCAGTACTTGCAGTCTGAGCCTACAGTTTGACAGGCCAGTCTTCCAGCTGCACAGCTGGTAGTCCCATCCAAATGCATGTCACTGAGGCTGTGATGCTGCGATATAACACAATGATTGCAGACACAGCCTGGACCAAAAGCATAATCAGTGTTAGATGGTAAGCCTCTAAAGTAATAAACTAATGAGAGCTAGAACAATTCTTTCTTCTGTACAAAAAAAGAAAAAACCTTGCTAAAATTAGCAGAATTAGAGCATGCACAAAATGTCCATGTCTTAAAATTTTCTTTATCAATCTCTCAATAAAAGGAGCATGCATTTCTTGGTCTTGGTGAAGGCTTAGGTCTACCAGCAGTCCAGTCAAAACCTTCCTGATAATTGAGGTGTGTGTGCATATTAACTAACCAAAGTCATTGGGGTGATAGGAACTGGAATTCCTTTATGGTCATTTCCAAAAGATTGAATAATAGGTATTCATAAATATGGTATACCATAGAAGACTTTGGGTGTATATATTGGTTAGTAAATATAACATGTGACATATACAGATCAATCCAGTATAACCAGCTAATCTGATGTAAAAGGCATATTAGCAGGCCCATTTTTATAAACAGTGATAATATTAAGTTAAATAATCAGACTCAAGAAAACAAATTTCACATATTTGTCTTGGTTTTGGAAGTTAATAAAAACTACACAAATTGTATGGTTGTCATATCACTTGGTGTATAATTATAAATATTGCCTCATTGAACCATATACATAGATTGCAATATGCTTTCTATTTCCCATGCTAAGATCATCTTCAGAAATCCCTTACTATATGATATCAATATCTGTTTTCAAGAATAATACATTTGTATATTATATAATGCCTAGACTATAAGTGCACAAAAAGTTGAATATTAAATTTTAGAACATATATAATTTTTAATTTAAAACAGATTTATCCAAAATAAAAGACCAATTTCTTTTTTAAACTCATTGTTAGTAACACTTTGAAAGTCTTTCTTCACAAATGGAATGTTAGTGACAGAAAAAAATTTCTATATAACCCCTCATAGTAACTTATGTACAGGATTCAAAAGATTTCACTGAAATAATACAATATAACTCTTGTCATCTATACTACATTAGTCTTAAAACAAATGCTATTGCTTATTTAATTTTTAAACTCAAGTTCCTGGAAACGCCAACCCAGGTTGTTTTTGTTTGTTTGGTTTTGTTTTGATTTTATAGATCTATTCCTTTTTATTGGAAAGTCAGGTTTCCCAAGAGAAGGAAAAACAGAAAGATCTGTCTGCTAATTCATTTGCCAAGTGGCCGCAAAAGCTGGAGCTGACCTGATCCAAAGCCAGAAGCCAGGAGCCTTTTATGAGTCTTCCACGTGGGTGCAGGGTCCCAAGGCTTTGGGCTATCCTCAACTGCTTTTCCAGAGCACAAGTGGCTGGTTGGGAAGTGGGGCTGCTGGGACACAGACCAGCACCCATATGGGATGCTAGCACAGGCAAGGCAAGGATTTAGCCATTGAGCCAGTCCCTGCTACTCACTTCTTTAACATTATACAATTATTTTATTAAGTGCCTTACATAATTAGTCAAACTATCATACTACATATATTCTATCATGATTTCCAGTTTGTGGAAAAAGAAACAGTCTCTGGTAGGCAAAAAAACTTGTCTGGTGTCATAAAGCTATTAAGTGGTAAGTAATTTCAAATTCTGGTCTGGATGGTTCCAAAATACATGTTCTTAGCCATTATAATGGTCTTTTTTATTTGAGGTCATCTTAATTTGAGCATTGCATGCTATGTCTACAAAAATAAAGCCAGAGTTGAAATTTTGGATTTCTTCTCTAAGGTTTGTTTTTAAAACTTTCAGCAGTCAGACTCTGTGTCACTGTGAATATCAAATTACTTTGACCTTTATGAGAATAAAGGAGAAATTTTGGGTAATTCAATAAAACTTTATTCTCCACTGATTTTAACGGCTTTCCAAGTTCTTTAGAATGCCAAAATTCAATTCCCACCTTCAGCCTATCCTGAAAACAGCTTCTTGCCAGTGCAGACTCTGTAGGTAGCAGGGATGATTCCAATAATTGGGTTTATGATATCCACATGGGAGAGCAGGGATCTAGCACAAGGCTGATGTATTTGGGGGAGTGAAGCAGTGAATGCAAGCTCTTTCTCCTCTCCTCCCTAATTCTTTCTGTGGGTCTGTTTTTTTTAAGTGAAAAGATAAAAACATACACTTGTATCACATCTCCATGACAATGTAAATGTGTTTTTGATTAGTTACTACTTCAAACTCACTTTTGCTTTTACAGCACAAATATTTCTGGTTGCTGTAGCCCTGTGGCTTTTTCACAGGGTTTTTCTACAATCCTAAAAGTTAGATGCAGGCAGGAGGGGCAGAAATCAATGTGATGAATTTTTATTCAATCCAGTTCACCTGTATCAAAGACTTCCTGAGCAGGTCAGTGGCTCTCCTATGCAGAAGATATATTCATGCATGTCAATACAATGTCAGAGCTGATGCAAGTGAGAAATGAAACTAATTTGACTGTTTAGCTCCATTTCTGAAATGTCTCTGAGTCCTGGAGTGCCTCTAAGGTTGAAGTGCATAAGAAGGCTTTGAAGTCTTGGGAGTGTCTTTCTGTGCCTTTACTCAATTCTTAAGCATATCAACGAACATAGTGAAACCATCTTCAAACACCTCTTCTCATCTAGAACTCAAGAAGCTTCTACAGCCCTATAGTTGAATTATTAAATGCAATCATTGAAAAGCCAAATGTAGGTTTTAAGGTAACCATTTTTATAAACAGAAAATGGTATATGAGATTTGCTAAATGTGTGACTGTTTTTCGGAATACGTTGCCTCTGCACTAATGAAGTATATACCAAGGCATACTTGGTAAAAAAGAAAACAGCTAGCTGAAAATGAAACTCAGTGGGATCTATAATAGCCTGCAGATAAAAGAATTATAATCTACTTAATACCTTTTTCTCTCTTAAATAACCACATATGTAGAGGCAAGTCACTTCCTCTTAGTTTCTTCTCTACTTAGACAAGAGCAGTGCTTGAGGAAAGCCAGGAGAGTTCTGAGTCACAGAAGCAATCACAAAACCTTTGACCACCTATACATTTCTCTATTCTTAAGATATGATTATTTTTAATTGGAAGTTAGAGTATAGAGGAGGAAAATTAGGAAGATTCCCCCATCTCCTTATTCACTCCCAAGATGGGCACAAAAACCATGGGTGGGCCAGACTAAAGACGGTAGCCAGGAGCTTGTTCCAGGTCCCCTGCATGTGCAGCAGAGATGCAAGCGTAGCAGCCCTCTTCCACTGCTTTCCCACGCCATTCTATATAGTGGGGAGCTAAATTGAAAATGGGGCTTCTGGGACACAAACCAGTGGCCCTATCTAATGCCAGCATTGTAGACAGTAGCTTGACCAACTACACTACGCCTTCCCTACATCTATGCATTTCTGATGAGAAAATAAGCTTGGATCTGTCGAATAACATTTCAGATTAAAATCAATGAACATATTCAAATTGATAGGAAGAGATTGTCTTTGCTGAAAACCTGTTTACACTGGTGGCCAGAGTGAGAGATCTGAAGAGAAAATAAACGCATGTATGGAATTCCAACCACAACAAATAACCTGCATTTTCTTAGAGGACAGTCTTATGTATTGTCTGTGTTGTTCTCACCTATTTACTCTTTCAGATTGTAGGTTTGATTCGTCTCAGCAAAGCATCCCTGAACAGTCAAGTCTGCCTTGTATGCAGAGTGCTCCCAGGCCCTATCTCTTACAAATTCTTCTAGGGTGAACTACTCATTTGTTTCTCTCTCTCCTTCACCAGAGTGAAAGTTCTTTACTGTCCAAATATTTGTTTTGACCATCTTTATGACAAAAAGAAAGATGTGAAAGGAA
The DNA here is from genome assembly GCF_030435755.1 of Ochotona princeps. NCBI lineage: Eukaryota > Metazoa > Chordata > Mammalia > Lagomorpha > Ochotonidae > Ochotona > Ochotona princeps. Next base: position 52,223,258 of record NC_080839.1, on the reverse strand, counting down.
GGGGAGTGGGATTGCATGAAAACTATCAAGATTTGTCTAGGTTGGTGCTCTGGTTTCCACGACATTTTATGAGACAGGATGCATGATGGTATGAGAAGCAAAGCTGGACTTCAGGAGGAAACAGAGAAATTGAGCAAATGGAGGGAACAGCACAGAGCCCAAGCCACTGAGCCTCTCAGTGCAGGAAACTGCAGGACTTTTGTTTTTTTTAATTTGTGTATTTTTTGATACAGTTTTTTCATGCGTGGATTTCCTTCCTCCTCTCATTTGATCCCCTCCCTCCCACACCGATTTATTTATATTTATTGGAAAGGCAGATTTTCAGAGAGAAGGAGAAAGAAAGATCTTCCATCCACTGGTTCATTCCCCAAAATGCCCCGATGGCCACAGCTGAGCTGATCTGAAGCCAGCAGCCAGCACTTCTTCTGGTTCTCCCATATGGGTACAGGGTCCCAAGGCTTTGGGCTGTTCTCTGCTAACTTTCCCAGGCCACAAGCAGGGAACTGAATGGGAAGTAGAGCCACCAGGACATAAACCAGTAAACATATGTGATCCCAGCACACTCAAGGCAAGGATTTAGCTGTTGAACCATCACACAGGGCCCTGGATTTACTACTATTGTGCATTGAACAGTTGTGGTATTAAACTGTTGCCTGTCTTCTTGTAGCATAATTTTATTTCAGCAAATTTCTAAAAGTAAAATGAATTATTCATATCCCATATCGGATCATAGCGCTTGCAAGGTGAGGATTTAGCCATTGAACCATCACAGCAGGCCTACTTTTACCCACAATGAACTACAGCCAAAATATTAAATAGAAAAATTCTAGTAATAAGCAATTGATGATTTTTAAATGGTTAGATTTTGTGTGCCATTGGATGAACTCTTTCTTGCACTATCCTACTTTAACCTGCTCACAACATAAACCTTCAGTTTGTCCAACATTTTCATGCTGTTCACTGTATCCATAGTTTGGTCTTTTAGTGGTTATCCAAGCGATCAGATAAGCTGCTAAATCATCACAGTCATCATGCTCAGCCAGTCCTTATATTACTTGATAATGACCCAAGAATGTCAAGAAGTAGCTTTCACAGTTTCAAAAATTTCATAAAATTTTCAAAAATTCTCAAGTGTCATTTTCCCCCTAAATTTTACAAGCAGAGAGATAAGAAAAAAAATAGGTAAGCAGAAAGGGGGGAAGGAGAGGGAGAGGAAGAGGGAAAGAGAGAGCGAGAGTGAGTGAGCAAGAGAGAGAGAGACTTGCTGTACTCCCCAAATATCCACAATGGATAAGGCTGGTCATGAGCTTAGAACACAATCCAGGTATTCCTTCTGGGTATCAGGAATTCAGTTAATTAAATCATCACCAAACCTGACAGAGTCTGAAATGACAGGAAGCTAAAATCAGGAGCTAAGCAGGAAACCAAACTGAAGCATTCAGCGTTGGGAAGCAGGCATCTTGATGATTAATTAAAACCCACTCTCCAATTTATTTTCAATTCATGATATCTCAAAATTCCATCATAATTAATACATTATATCATTAGATTACAATACAGATATCTTCCTGAATGAGTCCTTAACATCTTTCAATTCTACTTTAATTCAAAGGATGCTTGACACATATTAGTGATGATAATATTTTGCTCCTATATTCTGTCTCCTTACTTTGAATTAAACAAATTGTCTAATTGGAAAGCTGGGTTACATATAATACTTAACACTCAAAGCTGTATAGTTACTGTTCATGGGTGGCTATCTTCCTAATCTTTGATATTTGAAAGTAATGACTCTCATTTGCACTATTTGTCAACACCAGCAGATAATCTTTCTTATTTATTTTCATAATTAGCCTTATCAAAAGTACAAGCTTTTGAAAGAATGCATCATATCCCAAAGTAAAACTGACAAAAATCTTTTTCTCTTAGTTATGACAAATATAATCTACTGTTTAACCATAAGATTTAAGCCTAAGGTATAATCCCTTTGAAATAATCAATGCTGGGCATGATAAGAAGGTATTTAAGGTATCTTACAACCAGAAAAACAGGGTCAAGATCAAAATCCTAACAGATGTTGTGAATATTAGCTGAACACCCAGATTTTTGCCCATACAAGAATTGGTGGAAAATTGCTTTCAGAGAAAATAGTTCTTACCTTTTCAATTTGATGAGTCATTACAAAAGATAATTCCATGCAAACATTACACAATTAGGTATAGACAGAACACAGCTTTGCAATCCTGATAAAATATTCTTTTGCTAACTGAGCAAGGGAACATTTCTAAAAACAGTAATCTGATCATAAGCAAAGCTTGACCTTCAAGCAAGGAATATCTTGCCTCAAAGTAAATGAGCAGCTCATGTGTAATCTCTACTGACAATAACATTACAACACAGTCTGGATATTTGTCAGCGATGCCATGACTTTGTTAAATGTGAAGGTCATAATTCAAAATGCAAGCTGACAAACCAATTGAAACCCTTGTTGATAAACATGTTGATCAAAAAAAATGGTTTGATAAGCATTTCCCAGAGCATTTTACCAAAATATATCCACTGAAATATTGTTACATTCAAAGCAGAATCAATAACTAAAATTTTGTTAGGTTTCCTACATTAATCTCTTTAATAATTATGACTATAATTTCTGTAAATTAAACATGATTTTTTCTTTTGAACATTTTAGTTTTTCAATATAGATGAAACTCGAATTATACTTAAAAATCAAAATGAAATATCCAATGATAATCAGAGAGGCAGGAACATAACTTCCATGTTCTCTCTGGGTAATTTAGGTTTATGTTTATGTGTATGTTACTCACTGTAAGTAGTCAAGAGTAATTTAGACTCTAACCTAAATATCCAACTGAACTGCCAAAGTAAATGCATTTATACATTGTCTACACACAGACAATGGAATTTAATTCAATTTCTATAAAAAGACTTATGCACTGAAAGAACAGATGTTGCCTTTTGATTAGTTACATTCCTCCAGATATTAATATGAACAATGGAGTGTTTATTCCATGTGTCTATATTTGCATGTGTGTATTTATGCTAAGAAACTTTTAATGACAAGTTAACAAGTTAAAATTATTATTCCTTTGGGAGATTCAAAAATTCATTAAGAAAACTCAAAGGGCTTTAAATCTAGCACATGTTACTTAGGAACATTTATGAACTTAAATACTTTTAATTAGCATTAATGAATGACTTCAGTGAACATCCACAGAAGAGAGTCCCTTTCTTTGGTATTGTTAGATGAAGTAACACTTCATTAGTCTCAATATCAATTCGCTCTTATTCTGTGTGTGCTTCTGCTGGTTAATAACTCCAGAAAAGCAAGACTGCCACCAAAATGCCACCACATATGAGTCTGTCAACACTAATTGCTGCCTCGATTCTGAACAAGTTTAAATGGAAAATTACAGGTGTTTGTTTCTTTTATTTACTTTCTCTACTTTTATTTCAGACAGAGCTCCTAATTAGATGAAAAAATACCTTAGCAGGCCCTGAGTGAGCCAAAATCAAGTAATCAATTATTATGGATTGTGCTGTTCTGTATCAGCAGTGTATTGGATCAGAAGTGGAGCAACTAGGACACAAACCAGCACCCAAATGGTTTGTCAACATTGCTTGTTACTATACCATAACAGTGGTCCTGAGATTGAATGCATAATAAAATTATGGAAAAAAAAGCAGAGGATTTTCCCCATTTGTTTTTAGGAACTAAAGCAAAGCTATTTACACAGACTCCTATTGTCTTTATTCAAATAGCAAAATTGTTTAAAATCATCTGGTCCAATTTTCAAAATCTTTCTGTTGGTCTTATCCAATTGAGATAATAGAAAATTTTATGACTTTTTAAAATGTTTTAGTAGTGGTCCAAGCTTCAGGAATCAAGCAGTTGTGGGTAAAAACAAACAAACAAACAAACAAACAAAAAACCAAAAAACAAACAAACAAAAAAAACTGTTTTGGACCTGAGCATGGAGAAGGATCAAGGTACCAATACGGGACTTAAAAAGTTAAGTCTAGAATTTAATTGGTCCATGTGGTCATTTCAGTCAGCAACTACTCAGTCTGACATAGCCCAGATAGCTTGTTCTGAAATAGCACTTACGCAACACATATTTGCATGAAAGTATCAACTTTACTGTTAAGGTAAGTAAATAGATGCACACATGGTACATTCATTGTAAATCTGTCAAGGAGCAGCCAGTGAAGACTTGACAATCCAGAGAAGAGAATGTTAGTAGGCTGTGGAAGCTCACATTTTGGTGTCTGTCATATAAAAAGCAGAAAAGACATAAGGAGGACAAAAACATGCTTTAGTTCAGCCTGAGAGCTACTAAATAGAAGCATTAGTTGTTTTAAATTCTTTATGATATAGTTTTATAGGCTCAGGGATTCCCCCTTCCACTCTCCCCATTCCCTCTTAAACGTTAGTTTTGCTTATTGTTGCAACCTTTGTCTACACTACTGAAGAACAGTCATTTTTTTCTTATTACTATTTGTTGAATTAGTTATCTAATTGAGTGTTAAGTCTATTATAATCAAGTGAACCAGAAATATGTTGTTATAAATTAAATAATAATAATAAGGAAGGAAGAGAGAGGGTGTTGGATGCGGACATTAAGAAGTGTAAGGTGGGAAGTATTACTATGCTACCAAATCCATATTGTGAAACACATGAAATTAGTTCACCTTAGATAAATAAAACATATTTAGTAAGATTGTTTCTTATTTATGCTCAGCATGTAACAAAGTAATTTAGAAAGAAAATATTAAATACAAATCAAAATGACGATGTTGTGGATCTATTTAATTATAAGAAACATGTATATAATCACTTTTTTGGTGTTTTATGTCCTAAGTAGCACACGGTTACCTACCAAAAAATTGCTTCAATCCATGAATTCACTCTAGCAACAGGTGCAACCCGTGCAAGACAGCATATATCAGAGAAGTTACATAAATAAGAAAAATAGTATGGATGAAGTATTCTAGAAGGAAAGATATAGGAGCTTTAATCATTAAATGATTCAGGTGTGAAAAATATGGATTTGGGCAGATTGGAAATGGAGAGTCAGAGTGCTACAAAATCCATCTACGTATAAGAATACTCTATGCATGATTAAAGGAAATTTTAGTACATGTGATGCTGAAGTGAACACAATTTAATGAAAATTTTAAATGAAGAATATTTTTTTTCTTGATCATTGAATACCCCTTATTCTCTCTAACAGTAGGACACAAAGCTTATTGGGAGAATAATGAAATCCTGTGTTTTACAACAAAATGGATGCAGCTGGAAACTCTTAGGCTCAGTATGTCCCTCATTTTTTGGAATCATATACAGAGTACAAAAAAAATGTCATATTTAGGAACAAGTTGTTATCTTGAGATTTGCTTGTTGTTCATGGTAATTGTTCTCCAGAGGAACAAATGATTTTTCTACTTACTTGTTGAATGCTTTGTTTTAGTTGAGAGTGATCTTAATATTGAATAGTCACTGCAACAATTAAATATTATTACTTAAAAGATGTACTCATTTTTATTTGAAATGAAAATTTACATAGATAAGGAGAGACAGATATGTTCCCTCAGCTGGTTCACTCCCCAAATGGCCACAATGGGTGGAGATGAGCTGATCTGAAGCCAGGAGCCAGGAATCTCCTCCTGATCTCCCATGTGGATGTAGGGTACCAAGCTTTGGGTCACCTCTACCACCTTTCCACTCCGTAAGCAGGATGATGGATTGCAAGCGAATAAGCCAGGGCATGAACCAGTGCCCATATGGGATGCCAGCACCACAGGTGGAGGATTAGATTGCTGAGCCACTACACTGGTTCCAGCAACAATTAAAATAAAAAAGAGGAAATGTCAGGGCTTTTTCCGGCCAGCAGGACCTGAGACTGCCAAGGGAATAAGGCGAAGGTGTTCTTTGGCCACAAGAATCACCAGGACAGTCTGATGGAACATATCTGTTTATTGTGAAGTGAACACAACTTATATAGACTAGGAACTGGGAAAGCAGAAGGGTGGTCCCTGACATTCCTCCCATTCATCGATGGCATTGTAATTGGCTAGAAGGCACATCTATCTCCTTAGACCCTTCAATCATGTCACAGGTCATATTCTGCACCCACAGCTGGAGGCTTTGCCTCAGATCATGGACAGGTAGGCTGCGAGTCATGCCTACAGGTAGCAGGCAGAGATCCAGGGGTGATCTCCCACAAAGAAAGAAGGAGGGTAGGTAGAATGGGAGTATTACTGTGTTCTTAAAATTGTATATATAAATACATTTCATTTATATAAACAAACCTTTTTTAAAATAAGAATATCATGGGGATGATTCTGTCTGTGTTACGGTGAGTGAAGGGATGATTAAACGCAATAATGATAGATAACATGAGAAAATCCCTTTGTTTTGGTCTGGATGTTTGTCTCCTCAGATACTCATGTTGAAATACAATCCTCAAAGTCATATTTTGACAGTGTTTAGAGGTGGCCTTTGGGAAATAATAAAGATAAGGTCCGTGATGAGGTTAGAGTTGCCAGGGTGGTGGTAGCAGTTTTAAAAGATGAGAGATCTGAGGTAGCAAGCATTGAAGTCCTATACTGTCTCAAGACTGCAAGAATCCCCACCATCTGGTCCTTCTATCAAGTCCTCAACTTTAGACTGCCAAGTCTCCCAAACTATAAGCTGGCTAACCTTCATTGCTTCACTTTACCTACCCCGTGGTACTCAGTGATAACAACATCAAACTGGCTGAAACTCCCTTGAATGCACTGACATTAGGAATACATTTCTTTGGTCTACAATCGTTTTATTTTTGAAAGTTCCATCTGCTCCTATACAACTCCTTACAGTTTACATCTCACCAAATCACAGTTCTGGACTAATAGGAAGAGTGTAGGGCAAAAGAGACCCTGGGCAATAGAGGACAATCCAAAGACAAACATGCCTTTCTGTTTGGGCAAGGATCAGAAACTTCCCTCAAGGGAGAGCTGACCTCCCAGCAGCAGAGGGATGGCTTCAGTAGCTGCTCCCTGCACTTTTACAGATCACAATCTCAAACAAACACTGCAGTGAACCACCCCCAAGCTACCGCTTTTGATGGAAATGAATACCCTTTAAAGCAAAATGACAACACACAATACCATCATTTTTATCACTGATGTAGATGGGATGGCTCTGAAATTGTGCCTGATACACAAAATGATACGTGATTGAACATACAGCACTGAGTTTCACTTTCAGCAGTATAATCTACTCTGTGGGACTCATAAAAGCAAAATTAGAACAACATGAAGCTTTCGTTAGCCTGAGAGGTCTGTTTCTGTTTGATTGATTTATTTTCTGTTTCAAAACATGAACGAGGGCCGTATAACCAACTTGCTGCTTCAGTTGACATATGCTGTTATCACTAGGAAATACACTTTCTGTTTCAAACAGAGCTTTCTGGACAGCACTACAATTAAATTCCAAAGCAACAAACACATTTGACACATTACAAGTTGAAAGAGGTATATATTTTTATCCCTTTAAGGTTAAAATAGATTCAAAGGAAAATATGGCCAAAGGCTTATTCAGAGCTACAAAGAGATACATGGTAAAAATTCATGTCCTTTCCACAAAATTGATCTTAGGAAAAAGAACTCAGAAATTATTTTCTTTCACATCAGAATTGTGTTATATTTATGGAATTGACTGTACATTTAAGCACTATGGGGAACAAACTACATTACTACAATATAATTCTATGTGTTTATTTGTTTAAGATTCCTTTACTTTTATTTTAAAGGCAGAGTTACAGAGACAGAAGGAGAGACAGAGATTTCCCATGCATTGATTTACTCCTCAAATCGTGGCAACAGTGGAGCTGAACCAGTCTGAAATTAGGAGATAGAAGCTTCTCCCTGGTCTCCCACACGTGTGCAGGGGCTCAAGGACTTGGGCAATTACTGCTGCTTTTCTAGGTAATTAGCAGAGAGCTGAACTGGAAATGGGTCATCCAGGACTAGGACTGGCCCCTATCCTTGTAGGTTATAACAGTTCCCCAGTTTTCCAATTGACACAGCAAAATCTACTAAGGCATCCTGGATGAATTCCAGGAACAGAAGGACATGCAGTAAGAATCAGGAATGTCTGAATAAAGCATGGACTTCAGTTTAATGATAATGCATCAATATTGATCATTTCTAGCAAATATGTGGTAATGTAAGATATAGGTAAAATAGGATATAGGGAAACTGTATTTTCTTTGTGTCATCTTTATAAATTTAGTCCTACTGTAAACATTTTAAGTATTAAGCAATTTTTATTATACTGAGACTAATACATGCATACTTAGACTAACATATGGGTTGTTCAAAATTTTTTCAGAAAACTGGAATCCCAAGAGAATGATCTGAAAGAACTGATAATTTTGTTTAAAGATTTATTTGTTTTATTGGAAAGGCAGATGTAGAGTGAGGAGGAGAGACAGAGACTCTGATCTCTGATGATTCACTCCCCAAGTGGCCGCAATGGCCGGTGCTACGCCGATCCGAAGCCAGGAACCAGGAACCTCTTTCCAGGTCTCCCACATGGGTGCAGGGTCCCAAGGCCTTGGGCCGTCCTTGACTGCTTTCCCAGGCCACAAGCTGGGAGCTGGATGGGAAGTGGAGCTGCCGGGATTAGAACCAGCGCCCATATGGGATCCTGGGCACTCAAGGCGAGGACCTTAACCGTTACACTATCACACTGAGCCCAAAAACTGATAATTAACACATGATTACTTACGAGCCTTAACTGTTCTCCCAATTCTACTCCTTCCCTCATGTTGCTGCTTTGTATTCCCTCTGTTGTTAAAATTAAGGAATACTTTCTAACAACGTATCAGTGCCAGTTACGCCCACTTTTTCTTCATGTATATAAGAAAAGTAATAAATAAATATGATGAAGGGCCTGGCACAATAGCCTAGTACCTAAATTATTAGGTCATGGGTTCATGTCCCAGCTTCTCCACTTCCCTTCCAGTTCCCTGCTTGTGGCCTGGGAAGGCAGCAGAGGATGCCCCAAAGCCATGGGACCCTGAATCCATGTGGGAGACCCAGAAGAGGCTCCTGGGTCCTGGCTTTGGATAGGCTCTGTTATGGTTGTCGTGACCACTTCGGGGGTGAACCATTGGATGGAGGATGTTTCTCTGTATATCTCCTCCTCTCTGTAACATCTGCCTTTCCAAGGAGAATAAATAAAACAAAATTTAAAAAGTTATCAAATACATCATAAAACTATATTTCTAAATGTACTCATATGTATTAAACAGTATTTATGTAATATACTACCTATCAGACTCAAATGTTCTATAGTTGAAGAGGAACAATTTTGCTTTCAAGGGAGCACAACAGAACTATACTTTGAAATCAACTTGATTTGTATGCTACAATAAAATATTTCAGAAACTAAATTTTCACCTATAGTTTGTCCCCTGTGTATATCCTTCGGCATACAGAGATGAATGTGTGTGCATTATTAAAGTCTGTCCTTTAATTGCTGAAAATATAAAATGAGGCCTTTTTGAGCACATGGTAATGTTAAATTACAAGACCACTGAGTCTGACTATTGTCATCAGTCTGAAAACAAAACCAAAGATAAGAACGATCTCTTTCAATTGTAATATTCATTTTCCATACATTCCAGAAGTGCTTGTTGAGAAGCCACTATGCAAAAGAATGTGACAAGGACTGTAGGGGCAGCATAAAACATTGCCCTCATAGAGCATACATTCCAAATTTCCACAGCTGAGCAAGAGATACAGTATTACATCATAAGCAAAATGCAAAGACCACATTAGGAGATAGTTCAGAAAGAACACCTGCTGGGAGATTTTGAATTAGAACAGTGGCATAGAATTAGACACATTGTGGTACCGAATGATAGTAGAGACACAGTTACATGATAGTAGAGACACAGTTACGTGACGTACTTGACACAAATATTTAGGTGAAAGGGCATCCTTAGGGTATATACTAAACACAGCAAGGAGGGAAAAGCAGTCAAAGAGAAGAGTGCATAAGTGAGTATTAACTGAAATATTTCTAATTTTTAGGAAATGAAAAATGAGCAGGCACCAATAATTAAAGTATAGAAAGAAAAACCAGAAAATGAGTTCTCTGTACACCCAAAGAGAAAAGATCCTAAAGAATAAGACTGGCAGTGTTAGATGCTATATTGGAGTCTATCTAGTGAGCAATAAAATGAGCCATTAAATTTATTAATGATTTTTCCATTCATTGGTGATTAACTCAAGGTCAACTGAAAGTCGATGGAAAAAAAAAACGCGGTATTAGAATGAGTTGAAAACTTAAGGAGCTAAAGGAATGGAAACTAATTAAAGTTTAGCTTAAGTAATTGGTCAGTGCACAAAGGGAATAACAGATGTAATAGCTGAATGCAAGCTAAGGTTGAGATAAGCGTTACAAATAATGCCAGACAGAAGGCATGGTACTGCAAAAAGGAACATATAAAAGTAGAAAATTAAAGCAGTACTATGAACTAGGACTTTGGGAGATTAAGAGGAATGAGATTGATTATCTATATGGACTTACCATTTTGAAGAGAAAATATCTGGATTCGCCTAAAATAAAAAGTTAGCTCATATGCATACAAAATATATTTAGAGGAAGGAAGGGAAAGGGAAGTTGCACTGTTTCATGCAGATTACTTCGTTTCTTCATTTAATGAAGCAGCAAATCAAGCAATATTTTAGAATGCAAATATATGGAAAAAAGATGCATATAGAAATATACCAAAGTTTTCCAATAATCCCTGTGGAAAAAACTGAAAAAACAGGCTACAACAGTTCTTGAACTTCTCAAATCATTGTACGCATATTCAGAACTGTTCTTTCCGAGGGCTATCTTTTGGTACCGTGTACTGTGACTGGAATAAACCGAAAGGTAGATAAAAAGAAAACTACTTAGATACTTCATAAAACTGCTGTGTTTTATTTAAAACTATTAATTATAAAAATAATACTAAGAAGTGGCAGAAGTAAAACATTCAGCATTTTACAAGTCTTATGCAAATTTTATGAATAAATTCATTTCCATTGTCAATATAAGAAGCTAATAGAATAAAGTTTACGTAGCCCCATTGCACAAGTTCTAACAAGAGAGATGCTGAATGTTTTCCTGGAAAATACAAAATTGATTGTAAATTGAGTGGAGACAATGTTGCCCTTACTTTTTGCCCATAACTGTTATCATTAAGCCATCTTAAACCAATATCTGTTATGGAAATCAGTTCCCCATGTACAGATTTAATTCTATTTCAACACTCATTTTGTAACTACTAGAGGCAAAAATCCCCAAATTAACTTTAATCCATCCTGCAATTTTAGCTATTGCATCATGTGTCTTGAGTTTTTAAATATAAATTTGATCCTTCACCAGTTTAGTAGACTAAACATTTTTTTCTTTAAGCAAAAGATAAAAATTGTTATTATTTGTAACTGGGAAATATCAAAATCACCTAGTGCCAGGAGAAAAGCTCTGATCAGCTATAATATCCACAAAAAAAATAAAGTCTTAAAAAAGCTGAAGTTTGACTATGTCAATCAGTGGATTATTCAACGACCTCATCGTGCTTGGAGTGGCGAGATTGGCAGCGATTCATAACTGGTGAATTATCAAAACCACTTGAGCAAGTATCTCGGAGCATGTCCCACATCAGGGACCTGAGGTGGGTGGGAGACTGGATGGGGCTTCTCCCTCAATATTCCCTTTACCTTAGACATATGAAGGAAACAAAATGGAAATAATAGTCTTACCCACTTTCCTATAGCCCTTGTACCTTTTTACCCTAATTAACTATGCAGAGATTGTCAAAATATAATAATAATAATAATAAAGAAAAAAAAGCTGAAATTCTACCTTTCCCGTTAGCCAATCAAATAAAACCTACCTCAGCATCCTTCTGTGTGTTTTGAGAAACACAGACTCCAAATGAAACCAGTATTGAAAAGAGTTGACAAAATTACTATTTCTTAGAACTCTTCAAAGGATCATGCAGTTACTTACTTCACGTGTGTGTGTGTGTGTGTGTGTGCGCACTGTACTGAGATCAATGAACTATAAAGTGGGACTAACAACTTGTATTGCTTGTTTATAATGTCATTAATAGCAAAATTCAACAATGGCAGTGGGCCTTGCTTTTTGCCTGTCTGATACTCCTGGAAATTTTCTGGGCACAATTCCATGCATTATGTATTGGTTGGGCAGTAACCTAAGCTGAACTAGTAATATTTATTCTCTATTAAACTTGTAAAAATAATTTCTGCCACTTACATCTGAAAACATAAACTCAACACTTTTACCCCTGCTTAATGAAAGCAAACTCAGGAAAAACAAAACAAGAAACTAACGAGCAAATGGCAGAGAAAGAAGAAATTTTGCTGACATTGAGGTCTGGTTCCAGTTATCTCAAAATTTAAATTTCACCATTCCTTTTTTTATCATTCACAAATTACAAAATTTTGTGTAGCTTTTGGAATGATCTCCATTGGCAGGCGGTTGACTTGAATCTGAACTTCTCTTTCAAAGTGCCTATGTTTTAGGAAAGTTATTAACATCTTTAGACCCAATGTCTTCCTGTGTAATAGAGAAGAAATCATAATAGTATCTATCTTCTGTGCATATTAAATACATGACAATTCTAGTATTGTTATTACAGTAGTTAGTGCATAATAAGCATTCAGTAAAGTGAGCCTCTTATACTCTAGTGATCTTTATGTCACTAGTGTTATTATCCACATAAGAAAAAGTCACATATTCAAAAACTTGTTGTGTCACAGAAATAGAGGTGGTGGATCAATGTGCAAAAGATGGCCATAGATTATGCTTTCCATCACAACATCTAATACTGCTTTTCCATAAGAATATGTTCAGCTACTACCTACTGTATGGACAGTATTTTTTGTTAATCTCTGTCTTTTTCAGCACAGTGTAAGATTCAGGCAGTGACACAAGCCAAAGATTCATTTTTCTTGATTGATTTGAAATTTTGGTTATAAACATGTTTGAATGACATAAAAAAATCAGTTCAGGTCAGATTTCCTTCTAAAATTATATAATTTTCCTTGTTTTTTCTTGTGGATTTGTGATAGAATGTGCCTTTGTGACCTCAGCAGTGAGTGTGCAGAAACAATGTAGACACAATGATCAATGTAAGTTTCAAATGACAAATACATTTCAAAAGGACAGTTTCAAATATGTTTCAAAATGATGTTCTCATTATTCTGTATAGTTAAGAATAAATTCCAGAGCCCATCAATTGAATAATGGAAAGACTTAATAAGCTTGTCACTTCACTTGTCTGAAAGTTATGCACTTAAATTGTGTTTATCCTGGAGTGGTAGTGACAGGATATATAGTAATTCCAAGAAGTGTAAGTTATCTCAGAATATTAACCCAGCAGATGTAGTTCAATGTGTTCTCAGAATAAACAATAACATCATCAATAACTTGCTGTTTATATGGAAAAGGAAGATTGAGTAAAGATTATTTTTAATGGAGCGTTTCTCTTCAGTGAACACAGTTCTACCTTGTAGATGGGGCAATTCCACCTGAGGCAATCTGATTTGATGTAGTTCCAAGATATATTCATTAACTACGTAGGTTAATAGGCAAATGAAAAATACTTTGCAATCCTTCCCACAAGACATGAATGTAAAGCAAAGGACTCTTGACAGTCTTGGCTGTGTCTGTGGAAAATTTTATGACATTTCCCTTCATGACCTTTGCTGATACAATTGGATAACAAAATTGACAAAGATTAAAATCTTTTTTTCCAATTGCTAGGACTTCTGAGTTGACTCGGTAGAAGCAAAGTCATATCAATTTTCATTGCTTTACTGCCCTTTCATTGATAAAATTCTTGAGATGATACAAAGAGCTTTCTGTATTTCAGCTGAAGGTATTTCTGTTAAATTAGTCTTAATTTTATTTTACTCAAAGAAAAATAAATGCATGAAATCATAGCTAAAGGCGCTTATAAAAACCAGTTTTGCAAATAAAAAAATCATATTCATCATTTCTTTCATCATAGTCTTTAAATTGAAAGCACAAGCCTCCTGTGGTCCTGTCAAGTCATTTGGAACTGTTTTGAAAACCCAAATTGCAGTTCATATACCTACAAATCAAAGGCTATATCAACTGTCTGAAAGCCTAACAAAGTGTGATGAACAGTCGTATAATTTTGTACAGAAGTCATTCAATGAACCACTGCCCAATATGCTGTAATGGCAGTGGTACAAGAATTAAATCTTTGATTGCACTATCAGACTTTGCTTGCACTGCTATTTTGCTTCATCCAAACTAGTATTTCAGATTACTCTTAAGAATCATTGATTCTTGTCTATTCAGAAAGAAAGTTAATATGAGCTCACATCTTACATATTCTTCTTACTCTGAATTTGGAGAAATTCATTTATAGGTATGCTGTTGTTATACATAGTTACCAAACAGAAACCCAGGACATTTCCTAGAGAAACTCACTTTAGGAATAATAACAATGAATATTTAGCAAGAAATATGTTCGGAGTCTTATGGTCCTGACTATTCACACTCCATGAGTCTCCTTGGATGGACAGTGCAGTTCTCTGCATTCATATAACAAACCACACACGGTTGCGCAGGTGTGATTTCGCCAAAAAGTAACAAAGAAATGTTTCCCTTTGGTCTAGTACTTTCAATATAGCCTATGGTTTAAGTTCTTGTTAATTTAGTAGCATATTAACATAATTTTCACTGATTTAAAGCAGTACCTTCTATTAGAAAACATTTTAAATTCAATTCATCCCTATTGTACATAAGAAAATTACTCTTTGCATTTAAAGCATATTCATATGTCCTACTTAAATGATACGCATATGCCCTATTTACAAATTCTGTAATAATCAGCTGAAAAATAATACAGTATTTGTTTCTGAGTAACAAAGCACTGGGATAGAACTGTCCACCACTGAGTACGTGATTCCATTATTATGTGCCTCATCTTGTAATTGCGAATGATGGTATTTACTTGGTTAGATAGTTCTGGTAGTCAAATGAGGCATAGCATGTAAAGTTCCTTAGTCACATTAATACCTACTCCATAATGCACTAATTACTGTACTCATCAATTGTTTTGGAATCTTGACTCTGTTCTGAGCTTCATTACATAGTTCGACCACCAATTTTGTCACTTTTTTCTAAAATCTCATCTACATTAAGGTCACTAACACAAGTTAAAAAAAAATTAGACAGAGAGCTTGTATCAATTAAGCATTCATTCTAGGTTGGAAAATACTGCCAATTGTTCAGTCAATGGAGTAGCAAATGTGATTATTTAGCTTATTTAGCTTTTTACTCCCTGTAGAATATTAAAGAGACTTGCTGATTATCCTGCTTAAATACACTCTAATGTGTATGCATCAATACACCTACAACAAACAATAGCAGTCCCATACCAACTGTAAGGTAAATATCAAGTCATTCTATTTAATCTTGCTGTCATGAACCTGTGTAACTCCTGATTACTGACAGTATTATCTGTAAGTGATCACAAAAGACTTGTTCTGCAAATGTTTGAAATGCATTTCTTCATGTTTGTCATCTACTATTTTTAACTTTTTGAAAATTAACATACTATTTTCTTGACTGATTTCTTTCACAATGTCTCATGTTTGCTGTTGATCACCTCCAATGCCTACTCTCCAGCAGAATGTCCCACAAAGACTTAGATATTTAAGTGATTTTTCAGAAACCTTGTTTATCTCCTTTATTCCCTTTCCAAACATGTGTTACCCCCACACTTTCTGTTACATATGATCTACCTCCATTATGCTTATTTCTTTACAAGTCTGTAAATGATGTATATAGTAATTTTATGGTGCAAATATTTCTTCTTATTCTGAATCCAACATTATTTGTTTGTACCACACATTCAGTATACATAATATTAAAAATAAAATTTTCCTCATAAGTCTTATGTTTAATTCTTTTTGTGCTATTATTTCAATATAAGTCATTACAGAAAAACTGCTAGGCACCCTGTGTAGTAAAAAGAATGCTGTGTCATTCATCAGATAATTAAGCTCTGGTCCTTCAGTAATTATGGAGGAGTCACATATTATCTCTGAACCTAGATTTACTGATTTTTAAAATGGTGAGTTTGGACTGTATATATTTTGAATATGTCTTCTCACCAGAAATGCTATGAGTAGTGTAGTAGCCTGTAAGCTCCATACAGTAAGAAGTATATGTGATACTCTTCACTTAGCAGAGTGACAGACATATTTATTCATTCACACAATGAAGAATCATTGTGTATAGTCCACTGTGAATAGCCATACTTACACTAACAATGCTTTTATGAATTCTATAGTTAAAAGAGACAGATAAACTGTACAGCAAATTAGAAATGTATATGGAACTCTCTGAGAAGTTTACATTTGAGCAGATATAAGAAAGTTTTGATTAGTAAGCCACAAAAGCATGTGAAGAGTGTTCCTGGATGAAGCAAGCACCAAGGTAACTCCTATTGTTGTCAATTGTCCCATTGAATGGGTAGCCACCAGAGTGGCAGGAAGTGAAAATGATCTGGGAAGGTACCAGAAAACTAGTGTGAAGGCCATGAAGCAGAGGTTCTCTGGTTCTAAAAAGATGAAGGTTGTGGAGGAGGGTAAGCCTGGACACTTCTAAACTAAGTGGTGGCATGACCTGATTTGTATTTAGAAGAACAGCCTGGGCTGCTACTCTGAGATTACACTGGGGGTGGTGGTAGGGAAGGGGAGAGGGAATGTGGTGACTAATGATAGGCGCAGGGTTACAGTTTAAACACAATAATGGCATTGACTAGGAATGGAAATGATGGGAAATAACAAGATTGTGAAGATTTTTGAAAAGGCAACAGATTTTACAGGAAGGAACAAAATAACTGCAACGTCTGCCTGGCACTATAGCTTAGAAGCTAAATCTTCACCGTGTATATGCCAGGATCCCAAATGGGCACTGATTCCTGTCCTGGCAGCTCCACTTGCCTTCCAGCTTCCTGTGTGTGGCCTGGGAAAACAGTCGAGGAAGCCCAAAGCCATGGAACGCTGCACCAGTACAGGAGATCCAGAAGAAGTTCCTGGCTTCTGGCTTCGGATCAGCTCAGCTGTGGCATTTGCAGGCACTTGGGGAGTGAATCAATAGATAGAAGATCTTTCCGTCTCCTTCTCTCTGTAAATCTGCCTTTCCATTAAAAATAAATCTTTAAAAATAAAAATATAATAAAATGAGCTGTTTATTTTAATCCTTCAGAGGACTTTTAAATAAATAAATAACTCCAAGGTCTTTGTCCTGGTTGGCTGGAAGAATAGCTACTATTTCTAGAGATAAAATAAATTAAGTTTTTTATGGAAAGATCAGGAATTTAATTAGGCTATTTAGTATGAAATGCCTTCTAGACATCAATTATGCTTCATAAATGCATGTTGACTGACTATATTTAGCATATATTGCATATTTGCACATATATAATTTATTATTTATCTATTTAATTATCAAGAACTGGCACTTTTTCCAGAAAACATTTTTTCTTCTAGCGTATAATTACTACCTTTATTGCTGACTTTCCCAGATATTGAGTGGTATAGAATTTGACATGAAGTGATTAAATAAGCCTCTGTCGCACTCAAAATGGAAAAGACACATCTCCATTATATTATTAATAGTATAAGATGCCAACCGTGTAAGACAAATAAATATCCAACAGAAACACACAATCTGTATGTATTATATTTAGAAGTGCAATAACTGAGCTGTTGTTACTGAAAGATTTGTTAATTTTTAATAGATGTTCATAAACATTATAATATCAAATAATTTCAAAAAATTAAGAAGCTATTACTGATAGTAAAAAAATCTATTTTTCTTTTCAATTATGTGATTAAATGTAATAATTTTTAGAGCCAGAGCATTGGTCATTGAATAATCATATCTTTTAACCTGTATTTTTTTATAAAGATTTATTTATTTTTAGTGGAAAGTCAAATCTATAGAAAGGAGACAGAAAGATCTTCCATCTGCTCAACAATGTTATGTTTTTCCCTAGGTATGAGGTGCTCATTATATAACTGGGAGGAATCGTAATAAAAAAAGAAAGAGCAATTCAGGCAGCTAAGTTACAGAAAGTTGTTACAAATATACACATAGATATAGAGATAGAGATACAGATACAGATATATGGATGCACACACATACATAATCTCCAAGGAATTTCCAGCAAACTCATTTATCACAAAATTTTGGTGAAAAAAAACAAGCTCTCCTTGTTTTGTCATTCAGCCTCAACAAGTTTTGAAAGTTGTCACTTCTGATGATGCTTTGTCCTTTTTGATAGTTTCCAGGAACAATTTAATATACTTATTTTTTGAGACTGATTATCTGGTTGAAACATGTTCACATAATCTGAGAATACTAAGGATTCCTCTGTTCTTGAAATATTTACAAATTATTTTGCTTAAGATATTTTCTCAGCCTACTTACACTTTGGGACAAGTTTATCATCTTTCTGCATGCTACATTTCTCAGGAAGAAATGCTGTGTGACTCTGCACCTAATGTTGTTGCATGATCAATATTAGTGTGTAATGGATATCATATGAATATTTATCCATGACAGTAGGATTCAGTTTTAACTAATAACCTTAACAGATGGAAACATCCAAGAGAACACATTTTTGAGACAGAACAAAACTCATTTCAAAAACAAGACACAGACAAAGCAATCAAGTGATCGAAAAAAAAGCAACTGAAATGGGTTTCATTTATGTAATGAAATTATAATGTTGGCTAAGATACAAACTCAAGCATAAGAAAGGAAAAGAGGATTTGGTCACTCCTGGATTTATTGGTTTAATGCCATTTATTATTATCAAGCCTTCACCTTCTACACAGCTGAGAGGTACAAATAATATATTCTAAGCCACTGTATTCTTATAAAATTCTTATAAAATTCTCTTCATGTAATATCTTTACAAACTTGTTTCCTCTTTCTGTACACATGTCTGTAAGAATGATACCCCAAAATATATATTGATATAGACAGCCAAGTGGAATGATCCCAACACTATAAATGTTGGACACACTAATATAACACTATAAATGTACCTGTATTTGCATACTGTAAAGTGCAAGGGGTTTCGATTACTTTGAGCCAATTATTTTACTTCAATTTCTGTTTTTTAAATATTTATTTATTTTTATTGGAAATTCAGATATACAGAGAGGAGGAGAAACAGAGAAAAAGATCTTCCATCTGATGATTTACTCCCCAGGTGGCAGCAATGGCTGGAACTGAGCTGATCTGAAGCCAGGAGCCAGGAGCTTCTTCCCGATCTCCCACGCAGATGCAGGTCATTTTACACCGAACAATAATACTTTAAATGTGCTGGGCCTGGAGAAAACCAGTTCACCCATCAAGCCTTCCCCTCCCTCAATCTTCCTCTCCTTCTGCTTTAAAAATAAAAATGATGCAGACCAATATTGTGGCATAGCTGGTGAAGCCACTACTTATGCTGCTGCCAGAATTCTGAAAGGGTTCTCACAGGAGTAAAATCAAAGAGTTAATCCCTAGAGGTGACACAATTTTCTTGCCTTTTCCTGCTCCTAGAAGCTGCTTGGGCCTCTCAGAATGATCAACTCACTGGTCTCACACTGCTTCTCCCCGTGTTTTGCCAATGTCTTCCACTATTACAAACTATTTTGATTGCATTAGATCCACTTGAAAAACCCAAACATGGTATTATGTTAATGTCAGCAGCTGATTACCAGCCTTAATTTCACCTGCAATTTGAATGCCCTTTAACTGTGTTCATACTCAGGTTCCAGGGTTCAGGAAGTGGGTATTTTGGGGCCCATTATTCTTCTTATCACAAAGCAAAAGAAGATAAGAAAATAGAAAGTGTTTGGTTTAAGTGAGGTCCAAAAAAGTGAAGCAAAGATACTGGAAGAATCATCAGTGTTTTTCCATCACAGCTCAGATGGAGATAGTGGATCATGATAATACAGGCTCTCCAAGAGTGAGAGATCACCAGGATTTGCCATGGCTCCTCTGATTTCAACCACTATGGAAAGCTATGTTTATGAATACAAGTTTTTGGAAACCATGATTCTGGGAAAGGTAGGTGCCATGTCATAAAGGAAAACTCAGGTAGAAAATATATCAGCTTACCTGTGTATATTCTGCAATGCACAAACCAACTCCTGTACAACTGGGAAACTAATTAAGTGAGGACCTCTCAATAGAGGTGATTTTCTGCAATTATAGTCCAGAGACCATAGTTTTGACTAAATCTACTCTCCAATAAATTGGTACCATTCAAAAGTTAAATATCTAGATAATTTCTTTCTATGACATAATTGGTTGGGTTTTTCTGCTACCCCTTTCATATTAAAACTCTGAGATTGTTCCCAGCATTATCATCCAAAGTTAGAAGTCAGTGCTGAAAATCTTGCAGAATGGAAAGTAAAGTATCACTGACATTAAGATATATCAAAGAGAAAACAATTCGATATATACATATTTTATTATTCTGAGCTTTGAAGACATGCATTGTTAACAAGCTGAATTGACTGAGCAGCCAACTATTAAATGAGAAAATGTCTTACTTCTAATTTTGAAGATTAATGATTTTTGAAAACTAGTTATCCTGTCTCTATTTTAATTAAATTTTCACACAAGCCATTAAGCTTTGAAAGAACATTATATCAATAAAAACATGCAAACTTGCTTTTATCTGAAAACCAAGGGCTCTTTTTTAATGTGATTTTAGTTAACTTTACTAATTTTGATAGTCTGGGTATTTTCTTTGAAAAATTTCCCCCATTACAAAAGGGAGGAAAAGGATGAGTGCTGTGTTGCCCTGGATGAGGCCCTCACTTGGAAAATTCACATTCCATGTCAGAGTGTCCAGCAGCAGAGTCCTGGTTACTCCTCTCTCTTTTTCAGCTCCCGCTAACGCATTTGGAAGCAGCAGAGAAACTGCTCAAGCACTTAGGTCCCTGATTCTCACATGGAAGACCCACATGGGTTTCCTGGCCCTTGACTTCAGCCATGCCAGTCCCAGTGCTGCAGCTATCTGGGGAGAGGACAAGCAGATAGATGAACTCTTCTTGCCCTTTCTCTCTCTGTCGCCTGTTCTTGTTCTCTGTCACTCTACCTTTCAAATGCATAATCACACACACACACACACACACTAAATGCTTTTTTTTAGCGACTTAAGCATATTTATTTTTCAGAGAGCTGAGGCAAAAATCCAAGTGAATCCTTTGAACACATAAAGTTTCTCATAGTGAACATTAGCAATGTGTCTGGATTTAGGAAAATAAACTGTTGCCAGGTGAGATGTAACTTTCCCCACTACCAACAAAAAGACTTTAAAGACTCATTGGAGAAGCTAAAAATAAGATACTGAACATTATTTTCTCTTTCAGTGGTCCTTCAAAAATAAATGAAAACTCTTCAAATCTCTGAGCCCACAGATGAGAGATAAATACATTTGGGCAAGGAAGACATCAATTAATATCTGAGGAGTTCTCCAACTACTGCTCAAAACAATTAAGATTAAAAATTTGGAGTGACCGTTTGTAGATTTAACAAAGTGTTGACAGAATATGAAATGTCTCTTTAAAATTTAATGTGTGTATGCATTTATCTCTGTTGATAAATCAAACTGATTATCTTGAAGAGGGGAAGAAATCTAGAATTGCAATAATATGTTCCAGTACAGAGGAAATGTCCCCATTTATTAAGCAGAAAACAGAGTCAATGAGACAGGGAACAGATACAGGTAAATTACAGAGAAGAGAGACATATGAAAACATTTTTCCCTTTGAGCTTTTATTCAAAAGAAGGAAATTTTGTGTGTCTAATATTCATGAAAGCATTTTATTGCTATTCTTCCAGTTTGTAGAAGAAAGATTTCTACATTTTTCCCACTGGTTAAAATGTATCTGAGAGGTTGGTAGTTTGGGTAGAAGTGATTCCATCCCTCTGCTAAAGTCATGCTGACACTGCTGTCCAGGGATGCTGGATCACCCTGACCTGGCCTCAGTGAGCAAAAGGTCAACACCTTGATGATAAAGTTCCCATGCTGCTGATAAAACTGCTTGAACTAAAGCCCCCCGCCCAGCTCTATCACCTCAGAACATTTTGGTGCCGAACGTTGCAGGAGCTGAGACACCCTACCCTAAACACCTCTTGTTCCTCTAAGATCTTTTTGTTTCTTTGACAAACAGTCACAAAGAGACTGTAGAACACCAGCCCCTGTGGACTCCATTACCCACCTTGGAAAGTCCCTAGCCAAACTGTCTCATGTGGCAGGACCCTGTCCATCATCTTGCCTTTTTCTCCCCCTGCCCTTTATTCCCCCATGTCTAAAGGTGATAGACTATCTTGTGTTTGCTCTTCCAGCTCAGGGATCTGAGCTGCCACAATCACTTCTTCCAACCCCAACTCAGACTAGCTTGCGAAGGAAACCACTCATAGCCTCTCAGCAATTGCTGCGACTTCCTACACCAATCAGAGGAACAGTCGCCTACTATGCACTCACTGCAGGTGATGGGTGAGTCTAACATCTGTCTCTATGGGTCCCTCTCCACATGTTTGCTCTCAGAGTTTGCCCTCTGTGAAAATCCTTGGTACCAGGTGGAGGAACTCCAAATAGCCTTTCTGCTGGCTCTGGCCTGCAACACATAGGTGGTGGGGATGCCCTGTTTGTTCAGTCCAACACCCTCTCATGAAGAGCTCGGGAGGACTGTGGACCTGAGATACACAAATCTGCTCCTCGACCTGAGTTATACAAATCTCTCCACTTTGGGCTCTGGACATTCCACCGGGGATGGAGAATCCAAGCTTCCTACAAAATCAACACTTGGCTGTCCTCCAAGGAGATGTAAAAACCCTGGAACTTGCTGACATCCAGCCACACTGACTAGTTTTATTTTGTAACACAGCTTGCACTCAAACAATTTTCTTTCACATCATGACTTGGACTCAAAAGAAACTGAACAATTGTTCAATTCAACCTCTAAATTCTCCATAATATCGATAACTTCTATCACTAAAATGACACACATTGTGAGATTTCCAATATTCAGGCTTTTATTTTTCTCCCTCTATTCTCACCATCTTTTCACCTTGCTCTCCCTCTCCAGTTCTCTTAGCACACTCTGAGCCCTCAAACTCTTTAGCTCACTTTTTTTCTAATCAATCTGACTTCTGAGCATTCCAACCAGGAGGATCCACCTGTCTTACTCAGCACTCTCCAAACTCTAAACTCCAATCACTTGCTTCCCTCTTCCAGCCCAGCCACCTCAGGGACCAATCTCTCCCTGGCTCCTCCCCTCGCTTCAACAGCAGCTACAATTAATTTTCTTGTCCTCCTCTCTCAAACATTTTTGAATTGCTCTGTGTTAAACCAGCTATTTCTTCTGGCTGCTACAGTTTTCTTGAAGTCCGGTTTAAATATTTTTTTCTCCCTCTCTTTGTTAACTCCACCCTCAACCCCTTAGACAAGTAGGGTGTGGCAGGCTCCAAGTATAGCAGATAGACCAATTAACATTGACTTAAAGAACATGCTTTGTTATTTCCCAAATTTGTTCTGTAACTTGATTTAACAGAGCCCACCAAAAATAATGGATATTCACTCCTGTACTAGAACCCCCGGAGAGTATTTTTTTTTTTCCATTTAAAATGTTGCTTTAAATGAGACAAATGTATTCTAAATGTAAACTTAAGGACACTTGGCTTCTTATGTTCTATGAATAACATTTGTGCATGACTAAATGTAACTTAAACTATGGCCTAGCATCCTCTAAAAATGTAGCATTAGTATCAAAGGTAAACTGATATAGAATTGAAATTTGATTCACCAGCAAATGGATCCAGTTTATGAGATTAAACCCCTCTCTTGTGTCATCGTCATTCATAATCGTTATCTTAATTCAAAAAAGCCAAGAGTCCTAAAAGTTGTATTTTTCTATAAAAGCCTGCATGTAGGAAGACATGAATTTGTAGGAGGATTGGAAACCTCATTGATGTAAAACTGCAACCAACTGTAATCTTGTGAGAAAGCTCTGAGAATTCAGGGCAAAGTATTGGAGAGTTAAAGAACTCCTGGGTCAGAACCCTCGTAGGTCACAAGCTAAAACAACCTTTCACTCTGCCTGGCTCCCAAAGCAACCATCAGGATGGTGGGGATGGCCTAGGGTCAGAAAGCTGTATATTTCTATCTAGATATACTGCATGTTCTCTATTAATCTTCTATTCAGAACAGTTCTCCATTCAGTCCAGCCGGGTAATGAAAGTTATAGGATGTCTCCCCTAAAGAGTTTCATATCTCAGACCCAGTGTGATAGCCTGGCGGCTAAAGTCCTTCCCTTGAACGTGCCAGAATCCCATATGGTCACCAGTTCTAATCCCAGCTGCTCTGCTTCCCATCGAGCTACCTGTTTGTGGCCTGGGAAAGCAGTCGAGGAAGGCTCAAAGCTTTGGGATCCTGCATCCGTGCAGGAGACCTGAAGAGAGATCCTGGCTTCAGATTAGCACAGCACCGGCTGTTGCAGTCACTTGGGGAGTGAATCATCGGACGAAAGATCTTCCTTTCTGTCTTTCCTCCTCTGTATGTCTGACTTTGCAATAAAAATAAAATAAATCTTTCTAAAAAGAGTTTAACATCTCCCTTATGAACACATACACCTTTTTAAAGGTTATATATTTCCATTGTACTCATTATCAACTATATCCAAAATTGCATTGCTACTGCTAGTCTGTCATAGGTGTCATCATTCCATAGCTTGGGTTGGCAGGATCAAATACAAAAGAGCTCTTGAAGTTTGCAAAGTCCAGTGTGAATTGTGTTTGTTATAAATGCTGCTGTTGTATTGTTCGGTAGCTTGTGGATTTTCTTCCTTGTATCCAAGTACCTGTGCCAACTATCAGTCATTCAGAGATTCCTATGAAGATGCTTCGATGAATCAACACCCCATGTATTTGCCTACCTCCTTTTGATTCCCAAATAACACATGTGTCGTGCATGTTTACAAATTTGTTCAGTACACTAAGGGAGTATCTCTTCTCAAGCAGCTTGTTTATCTCATTGAGATAAGCATCAACTGGGAATCAATTGAAAATTAACCCCTCAGGTTGTATCTTAGATCTCTTGAATCAAATCTGCACTTTAAAAAGATCTCCAAAGTGATGCATTTAGGATTCTGAATCCTTAATTTAAAAATGAAATGTTGCTTTTGAAATCACATTTTATGAATATGTTCTCTATTCTATCTAAGTTTGATGCTTTTGACATTTAGTTACTTATACTCCATAACACCCTGTGAATATAAGAAAGTTCTGTAGTGAAATTTCAATGACTTCACTCTGGACATTGGCATTTTGTTTTTCCTTGCTACCTTGTGTGGCTCTCTTTCCTCCCTGCTCTTCCTCCTCTACAACTCATACTTCTTTTCATTCTCCATCCCATTTGTCTCATCCTATCCCTCTCCTGTCTAATTCTGCCCAGTCTCTTTAGAAACTCTCAGAAACAAACTTTTCACTTTTGAAAGTTTTCTCCTTCATTTTTCACATTCTCCTTTTATTACTTTCTCATCTTGTATCAATAATTTTACTCTATTACATTAAAAACTCTATTTTTTAACCTTTATGTTTTGGATAATGAATCATTGATTTTTTTTTTACTCATTCCTTTAGTAATATAAGCACTTAAAAATTAAAACACCATTCTAGCAAAGTCCTAAAAAAAACTAAATTCAAATTTCCTTTAAGATTTCTCTCTTGGCCATGCATTATTGTAAGTTACTTTAAGTATGTCATTCGTACTGATTTTTTTTTCTTTAATATTCATTTATTCATTAATTACATTGCATTACATGACTGGGATTCCCCCCCTTCACCCCAAACCCTTCCCCCATCATGAATTCCTTCACCTTGATGCATAACCACAGCTCAGGTTCCGTTGAGATTCCCTAATTAAAAGTTTACACCATACAGAGTCCAGCATCCCACTTGTCCAGTTCAAGTTCAACGGCCTCTTAGGGAGGCCCTCTCAGGTTTGTAGGCAGAGCCAGCAGAGCGTCACCTCAATCAGTTAGAAGCTCCAACATATCATCAGCAACAGTCCAGGTATGATGAGGCTGGTGCAGAGTCCACTGATTGACATAGTCCGACACCATGAAGGAGTCGGAGGGAGGAACCTGAACAGATCCTCTGACAGGACACTGACTCTACAAATAAACGCAAGAAGCATGGAGGTAAATAACCCAGAAGAGGCTTTGGAATGTGACCCACTGGAATACACTTGGCTCGGGTTGGGGCAGACCAGGCTGAGTCGGTTCACGTCATCCACTGGCAAACCCAAGTGCTGAAACTGTGTGGGGGCCTGGCCGGGTTTGGTTGCGATAAAAAAAAAAAAAAAAAAAAAAAAAAAAAAAAAAAAAAAAAAAAAAAAAAAACAGTATAAAACACAAAATGCCAAGGTGAAATGGCCTGTGCTAGCAGGGAATGCAACACCCGACCAGCACTCCTCCCACCGGTTTAGGTGAGGGACGAGAGTGTGATGGGCAGAGCCGGGGAGAGATGCGATACTCATTGGTTCCAATAGAGGTCGGGGCTCAGAAGAGAACCAACCCAGGGGTTAAAACCATCAGCTGATCGGAGTGATGGACGGTGGCGGGCACTGTGCTTACTAGCAGTACATGTAGGAGCCTGGACTGGGAATGCCTCAAAGTTTTTTTTAGGGGGATTCCCCTGAACAAAATGGAGGAATCAAAGCGTACTGATTTTTAAATTAATATTATTGTCAGAGACTATTTCCTGCATTATTTGGTCATTTGATATTTTTGTTGCATTATGTTTTTTGACCCAATACTTTCTCTTAGTGATGATACATGTGTGTGTGAAAATCATATTATCCAACTTTCAATTATATGTTCTACTAATGACAAACTTGTTCAAATATTCTATCATTATTGACCTTCATGAATCCTATCAATTATTGGAAGGGTAGTATTAGAATTTCCTAGATTCCTTGTGGATTTGTCTATTTTTTTTTTTTCCATTGAAAGGAAGAGTTACAGAAAGGAGAGACAGAGAGAGTTCATCCATCCTTAGGTTCACTCCCAAGTGGCTTCAATGACCAGAACTGAGCCAAATGAAGAAAGGAGGCAGGAGCTCCTTCCAGGTCTCCCACACAAAGAAGGGGGCTAAGGATTTGAGCCACTGCTTTCTCTGTACACAAGCAGGGAACTGGTTCACAAGTGGGGCATCCAAGACATAAACCAGCACCCATACGGGATAATGGTGACTTAGGTGGAGGTCAAGCCCACTATGCCATGTTGCTGGCCCTTTACATTTGTCTATTTTTCCTTTAAATTTGTCATTTTATTTTGAAACTCTGTGACTGTAACTATGTAGGCTTATGTTTGATAATCATTTTTATTATTATTATTGGAAAGCTGAAAATAGAGAAGATAGACAGGGAGGAAGATCTTCCGTCCAATGGTTCACTCCCCAAGCGGCTGGAGCTGAGCCAATCTGAAGAAGCCAGGAGCCAGGAGCCTCCTCCGGGTCTCCCACGTGGGTGCAGAGTCCCAAAGTCTTGGGCTGTCCTCGACTGCCTTCCCAGGCCACAAGCAAGGAGCTGGATGGGAAGAAGGGCCGCCGGGGTTAGATCCGGCACCCATATGGGATCCAGGCGCGTTCAAGGTGAGGACTTTAGCCGCTACACTATCACACCAGGCCAGATAATCATTTTTGTTCATGAAGTGTAATATGTTTTGACATTAATGTATCTACTTTTTCCTTCTTAAAGCTTCATGTTCTCAAAGTATATCATTATCCCACCGTATATTTAACAGAGGCTATACACTATTATTTAACATACATATTTATATGTATACATTTAACTTGGTATGTATTTATAAATGTTGTCATCACTTAATTATGCCCCTTGCCTAAAAATATATTTTCTTTTCTCATTTTTCCACCTTTGTTATGAACTCCATATGTGTACCCAACATGCAATGTCACCCCATGACTCTGTACAATTTCATGAGTCTGTTAAACTGTTCAAAAAAATCAAAACATTTAAATCCCTTGTGATTGAATAAAGAATGATTGTTGATTCAAAGTTAAGAAAATACATTTGGGCTAGATTTGGAATGGGAACTTCTCATGGAGTAAGGTTAGTAATTAGAGCACCTTGCTGACAGCAGTTGTGCCTGTTTTACCAGAGAAAATTTTACCCAGTTATTTCTTTTAGACTCAGTATGAATCCTCTTTAAAATAAAATACTCTTTTATAAAGTACTGTAAAACAAAATATAATAAAATAAATAAAATACTGTTTAAAATAAAATGCTGTAAAATAAAATACTGGAGATCTTTAAAGGGTGTACTATTTTGGTCAAAAAGTGAAATTAAATAGAACATATCAATTTTTCCACCTACCAGTTATATTTTGTTGTTTGGATTATGAAACTCAAGATAAATAGACACCTTCACTATTGATTAAATTTTAAATAAATGTATTTCTATTGGTAGAAACTGATAGACATATTATCGCACTATGGAGGGGGGAAATACTAATGATATC
Organism: Ochotona princeps; assembly: GCF_030435755.1. Classification (NCBI taxonomy): domain Eukaryota; kingdom Metazoa; phylum Chordata; class Mammalia; order Lagomorpha; family Ochotonidae; genus Ochotona; species Ochotona princeps. The sequence goes on along the minus strand of NC_080839.1, from coordinate 52,194,568 downwards.
CACTGCAAGAGGTCTGACATATGTCACAATCATGATTGTGGCATGTTCAATTGTAAATGATTATTTGTTAATAAACAAAAACCTTAGGACAGAACAGAGCCCCAGTTCTGAAGCTTACTTAGGCAGAGACTAGAGGATCACCTACTACAGACTGCTGGAAGACTCCTGGAGGAGTAGAAAATTGAGGCAGAGGATCCTTCATGTCCTTGGGACCTCTAAAACGGTCTTGCCCTGCATCTTCAACGTGTTGTCATTTGCACTTCACAACGCCTTGCTGATCTTTCGCCCACCATGGAGCATCAACATTGTTTTAACAGATCATTCTGACCCAATGCTTCTCTCATCTTTAAAGAATACTTATTGTTTTTTCTCTTTAGGGGAAGTGTATTTGCTGTGAGAAACTTGGGTTTTGAAAATTGAGTTGGTGACACTTGACAGAAAGTGACTTCCAAATGTCAACAAGGAAGGACGTGACTAAACTACAGCGCTGTCTGAAACAATCCTGAAATGAGGATGCTACTTGCTGAAATGATGCATCTCATTCTTGTTTGCCTTAATCCAGCCCTTCTTCCCTACCAATGCAGTTTTTGTATGAGTTGGACCCATTTTCTGCTTATTATTTCATGACTAACCACATTAGCCTCCGTCACCCCAGTAAACCAGAGTCTCGGCTAAAAGCGGCTGTGCTCTAATGTTTAACTTGCTGCCAGCTTGATTTTTTTACTTTTTTCTTCTTACTGAACTTTCCATACTTTATCATAAAAATGAAACAAGAATTGTAGTCTGCTGAATTGCTATTAAATTTTATAATACCCTGTTTCAACAGAATTGCTTTAAATAGTATCATTTGTTTATAAATTCCCTATGTGAAAATCATGTTCCATTTGTTCAAAACTATAGGAAAATGTGTGGATTAGAATTATTTTTATCTTGGGCCCGGCGGCGTGGCCTAGCGGCCAAAAGTCCTCGCCTTGAAAGCCCCGGGATCCCATATGGGCGCCGGTTCTAGTCCCGGCAGCTCCACTTCCCATCCAGCTCCCTGCTTGTGGCCTGGGAAAGCAGTCGAGGACGGCCCAAAGCCTTGGGACACTGCACCCGCATGGGGGACCCGGAAGAGGTTCCTGGTCCCGGCATCGGATTGGCGCATACCGGCCCGTTGCGGCTCACTTGGGGAGTGAAACATCGGATGGAAGATCTTCCTCTCTGTCTCTCCTCCTCTCTGTATATCCGGCTTTCCAATAATAATAAAAATCTTTAAAAAAAAAAAAAAAAAGAATTATTTTTATCTTTTACATCTATCACCCTCCTTCTAATCTGTGCATTCCACTTCCCTCATATTACCCTCAGTCCATTAAGCTATAAGGCTACATTTTGTGTTTGTGGCAAACATGATACTATTTTACCTGTAAGTGGCAGAAACATAGACTTTATTTTTCCATTACCAGATTTGGTTTAAAGATTTTATATATTTAGTATTAATTACAATGGACATGAAATACACAAAATTATTTTTACATATATAATAGCCTCCAGTTACATATAATTTTGAGCAATATGATATTCTAATACATAGTGAATAGTTGCACTAAGTAAAGACAATAGACAAACAAATTATATTAATTGCTTCTCTATAAGGAAACAAAACATTTGCTATACATTTCTCTATGTTGTGTGTAACATTAAAATCAGAATTCAAAGGCAGTATTTGGAAGTTTGGTGATCAATCAGTGAGGGTTTTATAAGAATACTAATTCTAGCTATATAATTTCTACATTAAGAAGAATATACTGATATACAGAGGAGTCCTGTTAAAGTCCTGTGAACAGCTTGAGGTTTTTAAGTACTAGAAAAACATAACCGAGTTTCTAATATCCAGATCATATCACACGCTTCTCCACTGCCAACTTTTCTGCAGTTGTCGCCAAGCTCAAACCAAGGTACTGCCATCGCCAGCTCATGCCATGGGCTACTCTAACCATCATGCCATTTCAACAGATATGTATGTGTCCCTGATCAATTCTGCCCTGTGTCCTCCATGTCAGTCACATAGCTTTCTCCTGAATCATATCCCCATGCGTACCTCTCTGACTGACAGAGTTCTGACATGAAATTTGCTTGATGGGGACTATGTAAATAAACAGGTAGAGTGGGAAGAATCCCAATATATTACATTCCTCTAATACAAGATATATGTTTAAAAGAAGCTAAACAGCCACAAGTATATAAATAACCAATGCAGCTTTCAAAATAGATTTTAGAGATTATGTTTTAAAAATATGTTCTACAAACTTATTACCTTCCAATCACATAGGAGGCAGTTAATGGCAAAAGAGAATTTCTAGCCAAGGTGAAAAGAAAACCATTGGGTCTCAGCTGTAGGCAACTGCCTGGGTTGTCTTATATCTAGGCAAGTGTTATACTATTGGGAAAATCTGCCAATAGTTAGTGAGCATTCCAGGCCTGGTTAGTGACAGTTATTTTAAGATTTATTTTTGTTGGAAAGTCAAATTGACAGAGACGAAGAGACAGAGAAAGATCTTCCATCTGCTGATTGACTCCCCAGGTGGCCACAACAGCAGAAGCCAAGCCAATCTGAAGCCAGGATCCAGGAGCTCCTTCTGGGTCACCCACATGGGTGCAGGGTCTGATGACTTTGGTCCATCCACTGTTGCTTTCCCAGGCCACAAGCAGGGAGCTGGATGGGAAGTAGAGTTGCCAGGATATGAGCTGGTGTCCATTATGGGATCCTGGCATGTCCAAGGCAAGGACTTCAGCCACTAGGCTACTGTGCCAAGCCCAAATTTAAATTTGTGTTAACTGTACCAGTGTGCTAGCATAGTTGCCTGTTTAAAAAAAGATATGTGAAGAAGGTAGGGAATGCTGAACTGACTACACAACTCCAGCCACTACCAGGGCTGAATGGTCAGGGAGCAATGGAATCTGGGGTGTACTGGAGTGGGTGCAATTGAGGGCATGTTTGACAATGAGCAAGGAGTAAGGAGTGGCCCCTTATCCTTCCCCCACCCTACCCTGCTGGGAAGAGAAACACAGGAGAAAAAAACTATAACATTTGTCCCATCTAACTTCTTCCATACCTCAACCCTCCCCATACTAATCAGAGGCCCACATGGGCAGGAATCACTCTCAACTATGTAAACAATCTTAAAAACAAAAGTAAATAAAAGTTTTGCTCAAAGAATAAATAAATATAAAGAAAGAATAACATTTGGGGTCAGCACATTAGTATAAGCTAATCCTCTGGCTGGAAGTGCCAAGCTTTGCATATGGGTGCCAGTTCATGTCCTAGCTGCTCTACTCCCCATTCCAGTTCACTGCTTATGACCTGGGAAAACAGCAGAGAAGAGCTCAAGCCCTTGGGACCCTGCAAGGTCACATGGGAGACCCACCCAGCTCCGGTCGCTATGGCAGAAGATTCTCTCTCTTTCTCTCTCTGCCTTTGTTATTCAGACCTTCAACATTTAAAAAAAAATTAGTAAATAAATAATTTTTAAAACTTAAAAAGAAAAGAATACCATCTTAGAAGGAATGGTTCGTCAGGGAAGGGAGCAGTTTCCAACAGAAAACAGAGAGTGCAATTTTTCTTAGAGTGCTTTTTTTAAAACAGATATATCAAGCATACTATTTGACATAGGTTCTTCACTGTTTCTTAGCAAATTACATGCAACTATGAGTGTACGTTTGATGTCGGGAAACCCAGTTCCACAATGGAATTCTGTGGGAAGAAAGTCATCCACCTGCTAGACACTTGCTTTCTGGTGCATGTGTTCTGGAATTTGAGATGTGTTTGAAAACAAGCATTTTTTTTTTTGACACATATCTAGATGTTCACAGTACTCTACTTCCTGTCAATAGCTTTACCTAAATGGATCTGGGTTGAGGAATTCTTCAATTACTACTTCCATGGCAACCTGACACTGAAGGTGCTCAGTCTGCCAGCAGGAAACAGAAAGCTTTGTCAATGTCATGCTGATTTGGAGATAGGCTGAGATGACTTACACAGCATCAACAAAAGCTGCAGCATGGGGCCACTGACCCATGTTTGCTTAAGGAGTAGATTCACCTGACCTAAGAGTGTCTGAAAGACCCAGCATCTCTGCCTATCCCAGGATGTGTTGGGATGCATTTATCAAAGGGAGCCAAAGTAGCTCCTTTACTGTTCTAGTTCCTAAACACTGCTTGAAATCTGACAGGAAAGAGCTGGCGTGGATTGGCTCATGCCTTGCTGGGTGGGACACAAAGATTAGTCACTCCTCACCATGGTGTTGATGATTTTCCTGCACACCCCCACTCAAAAAAAAAAATGTTCTGCACCTTAAATGTCGACAAATATCTTGTTAGAGTTACAAGCCAGTCTAGATTATCCCGAAATCTGCCAAGATCAGCAAAATTGTACTTCAACACAACAAATGGCTAAATACTGAAATGAGGTAGACACCAGACAGCTGAATGGTGCCCTGTAGCCATTTTAAGGTATATAGCAGCCGGTCCGGTCCTGTATATAAACTAGGGTTGAGATGTCAATGAGCTAATCATGGGTTGTGGTTAGGACTTGCTTTTTTTTTTGTTTTTTAACATCCTGATTACTCAAAACCATGTCAATTCCATAATATTGCAAATTGCTGTTGATGTTATATTGGGACTCTTACTTGACTGTGATGATATTATACCAGCTCTAACTTTGGACCAGAAATGGTCTCCCCAAGAAATTGTTCAACTCATCTGGACAATAAGTAGCTGGACTCCATGCTTGGTATATGTTTGCAAGAAAAGAATCTTGATTGAATTTGAACTGTAATACTGCATCAAGGTGGAGGAATCCACCAGGGGGGAGGGGAGGGGGAGGGGTGGGAGAATTCCCAGAGCCTATGAAACTGTCACATAATGCAAAATAATTAAAAAAAAAAAGAAGCCACATTACAATAAAATCAATGCTGAAAAAAAAAAAAAACACTGCATGAAGCAGAATGTAAGAAAAAAAATATCAGTACATTAGAATATTGGTCAGTTTTCAAGCACAGTAGGTTAAGTTGCCGCCTGTGACACCAGTACCAATGCCAATGCCAGCCCAGTCTATGCTGTTCTACTTCCAATCCGGCTCCCTGTTAATGCATCTGAGGAAGTAGGAGAAGTTGCTGGCTTCCTAAGTAGATCATGATGCTGTTTCATGTTCTAAGTTGGCCCAGCTCTGGACACTGTAGTCATTTGGGGAGTGAATCACTAGATGGACGATCACCTGCTCAATCTCTCCCCTCCTCTGCAGCTCTGCCTTTCAAGTAAATAAAACTTCTAAAAATATATTTTGTTTATTTTTATTGGAAAGTCAGATGTACAGAGAGGAGGAAAGACAGAGAGGAAGATCTTCCACCCCATGATTCACTCACCAAGTGGCCACAATGGCTGGAGCTGAGCCAATCCATAGCCAGGGACCAGGAGCTTTTCCCAGGTGTCCCAAGTGGGTGCAGGGTCCCAAGGCTTTGGGCTGCCCCCTACTGCTTTCCCAGGACACAGCAGGGAACTGGATGGGAACCGGGGCTGCCAGGATTTGAACCAGTGCTCACGTGGGATCCTGGTGTGTGCAAGGTAAGGATTTTAGCCACTAGGCTATTGCGCTGGGCCCATCAATTAAATAAAACATTACAAATACGTATTGGTAGCCTCAGGCAGAAAGAAGTTTCTAATTTAAACAATCATCAAAACTAGCACAAACTGGGGCTGGTACCATGGCATAGTGGGCTAAGTTTCAGCCTGTGGTGTTGGCATTCCATATTGGAAAGCAATTCAACTCTGTCCTGGCTGTTCCTCTTAGGATCCAGCTCTCTACTTGCGGCCTGGGAAAGCAGTGGAGGATGCCCCAAGTGCTTGGGACTCTGCACCTAAGAGGGAGGCACAGAGAAAACTCTTGGCTACTGACTTCAGATTGTCTCAGCTATGGCCATTGCAGTCATTTGGGAAGTGAACAAGAGGATGAAATATTCATATTCTCTCTCCTCCCCCCTTTCCTCTCCTCCTTTCTATAACTCTGTCACTTCAAATAATAAATTCTTACAAAAAAAAAGCTAACCACCACAATGTGAATTGGCAACTAGATGATTTTGTAATCTTTTCTCTTTTATCACACTACCTACATTCTATTATTCTCTTTGATGATGACTGAAAGTTGTCACAGAAAGTTCTAAGAAAGCTCTCCAAGGCTGGGAGCAGGTATTTGGCACAGTGGTGAAGCTGCAACTCTGAACACCCACATTCCACATTGCGGTGCTTCTGAATCAGAGTTCAGCCTCCTGCTGACACACACCCTGCACAGTAGCAGACAGTGGCTCAAATCCTAGGGTCTCTGCCCCCCTTGGAGGAGATTCAATTAGAATTCTGTGCTCCTGGTTTTGTTCAGGTTCCAGACAGGCTGTTGCATATCTTTGGGGAGTGAGTCAGTAGATGAAAGATCTCTCTCTGCTTCTCTTTCAAACCAAACAAAAACAAGTAACTGCCACGGAGGGGGGGGGGGCGGGGGGGGGGGGGAGTACAAAAGGAGTCTTGTTTGAATTGTCATTTTCTTAAATTGGCATTGTATTATTCTTATCTACACTATAAAAGTCAGCAAAACAGGGTTAGAATCAACACAGACTTAATCTTGGGAAACACTTCTTTTTCTCTAAGTTGCTTTGCCAGGAGACTTGGGTTGGAAACCTGGCTCTGGTGCATTTTGTTCTATTTTTAGAATACGCACTGCTTTTCTGAGTTTCATTATCCTTTGTTATCTGATGGAATCGAACAAACAAAAAGCAAACAGCAGCAGCTACCTACTTCACAAGGCTATAGTCAGGATTGAGCAAGGAAATACATCTGAATGGGCCACTGCTAGGATTCCAAGATACAACAACAAACATATTATCAATTAAAACTGGAAAACTCAAATTGCAAACTGCATTTTTCCTGTATACAGAAAGTACACTTATAATTGTTATTTCCCATCTATATCTTTCTATTTGACAGCCAATATTTTTTCTATTCAGCATCTATTATCTATTAACTACTACATCTTTCACCGTAATATACATATAGTAAATTTTCAATGAAAATCAACTTTACTCATATTCACAATCCTTTGTGAAAGAATTATTTTCAATATATATGACCAAAGTGTTCTCAAAAGAACCCATACCTTTTTTAGTTGAGAAATTTCATTGTGTCTGGATTTTTAAAAAATATGTACATAATAAACAGTGACACCATGTGCTTTACTAGTCTTTTGCACAATATAATCAAGATTTGTATAAGGTTTTATTCATTAGTGCTCAATTTGTAGCATCATGCATTTGGCCATTACCCACAATACAAGTCTCCCTGGTTCAAGTTCATATTGCTCCACTTATGATTCAGCTTTGCTGCCTCTAGGTAGGCAGCAGAGGCTGTCCAAAGTCCTTGGACCCCTAAACCCATGTGAAAGAGTGGGAAGAAGCTTATGACTTCTGGCTTTGATTTGTCCCAGACTCAGATATTGCGGCCATTTGAGAAGTGGACCAGCGGATGGAGGATCTCGCTCCCTCTTTCTGTGGAACTTTGACTTTCAAATAAATAAAATGTATCTTTTTTTAAAAGATTTATTTATTTTTATTACAAAGTCAGATATACAGAGAGGAGAGACAGAGAGGAAGATCCTCCGTCCAATGATTCACTCCCCAAGTGAGCCGCAACAGCTGGAGCTGACCCAATCTGAAGAAGCCAGGAACCTCTTCTGGGTCTCCCACGCGGGTGCAGGGTCCCAATACTCTGGGCCGTCCTCAACTGCTTTCCCAGGCCACAAGCAAGGAGCTGGATGGGAAATGGAGCTGCCGGGATTAGAACCGTCGCCCATTTGGGATCCGGGGGCATTCAAGGCGAGGACTTTAGGTGCTAGACCACCGCGCGGGCCAATAAAATGTATATTAAAAATTGTTCATCATATGTCTGAGCAGTCTTGACTTTATGGGGAAGGAAGACATAATGATTTCTGGGTGGTTTTAGTTTGACTTACGGAAACTGTGAAATTCCGTGTAATAAGGAGTGATTTCTAATTGAAACGTTGAATTAATAATTAAAGATATTGTTTGCCAAATAAAAACCTAAGTGACTAAAATGAATGGGTCATTTCTGACAGATTTTTGTCCATTGCCAGATGAGATGTGAAATCGCAGACTTATATTCCTGATGAGATGAAATTGCTATGGCACTCACATCAAGATGGAGCTAGAATGCATGCCACTGCATGAAATCCATTAGGTAAATACATTTTTTTCAGCCTAAAATACCTATGTTACTTCAATTAATTATTTCGTTTTTCATTTGCTCCACTATTTTTGACACTTCTTTCCATTTTCATTTCAGATTTGACATGAAAATTAAATAGCTGCTGATTTATTTAGGAAGACTGGCAAGATCATTTAGCTGTAGAAAAAATAATGTCTAAGTTTCTTGGTGTGAAACTTACAAATAGACTCTGAATATGAAATATTGATTAAATGTTCAAAGGCATATAAAACAATGAGTGAGGAATTTGCTGCAAAACAGGAGCTTGGCTTTTCAAAATATTTAAGTTAAACATGGTTAAAGCTCAAGAAAACCTATGGTATAGATTAGCCGAAAGGTGAGCAAATCTTCCTATAAAGGGCCAGATATTCAATATGTTAAACTTGACGGTCCTGTGATCTTTGTCAGGATTACTAAACTCTGCCATTTTTCAAGGAAAACAGTCATAGGCTACATATAAACAAACAAATATGGCTACATGCCAAAAAAAACACTGAATTTACAGTGCAGAGTGAACCAGGCTCATAGGGAGTAATTTTACCCTAATCCCTAAAGTTCAATCTCTCAGTTCAAGTCACAGCAAGGTTTCATGTACCCTGATCACTACTTCTATTTCTGCTACAGTATTGCCATCTAAACTATCAAATATGGCTTCTGTGCACTGCCGGCTAGGTTGTCTACTTCATCATTGACTGACATCCATTGCAAGCCCACTGGCACCAAATTCAAATTTATGTAAATAAATTCGCTTACAACATAGTTTAAGGGTCAGCTTGGCCCAGCATTTGAACAAAGGTTAAGATGATCTCATTCAAGATCAGAGTATGTGAGTTCAATTCCCTCCTTCATGTCCTGACTCCACCTTCTTGTGAATACGGCTCCTGGACAACAATGGTGATAGCTCATGGAATTGAGTTCCTACCACCTATGTTGGAGACTTCAGTTGCTTGTGGTACTGGCTCTGTGTTAGCTATGGCCATGGCCAGCACTTAGGGATTCAGCCAGAAGCAGGGGTTCTGTCCTATTATCTATCCCAAATAAATTTAAAGGTAAAACTAAGAAGCAGCCTAAAGAAGCAACTATTTCATCGCACACATACTGTCTTCTTTGTGTGCTTCCTTGAAACGTCACTCCACAGTGTGCTACCTGTTGTTAATCCCAAACTTACAGTCACAAGACACCAAGTTGCTTATGCCCTGTGCATTTCTGACAAAATTCTACCCAGGATGCTGAGCATCATTATTTGGAAAATAATGCCCTTTTTTCCACAAGAGTAGTCTGAGCTTTAAAGAGCCCCCATTTCCATTTCTGAATGAATCTATATTTCCCAGCCCCTGTAACAGATTGTAGCTAAGAGTGATATCCCCTACATGCACATCCATCAAGACACTGCCCCAAAAAGCAGATGTGCTATGGCTTGCCATGGTCATATATTTTACGTTGGACAATTCCTGGACACTCCTGGATTCTAGGGCTGTGATTCAAATACAAAACAAGAAAACAAACATGAATAAATCATTTATACAATCTTTAGGCAATTTCTTTTTACTTCCCTTACATTTTAAAACTTCTAAATCTATGTAAAGTGAACAAATTTTACATATTTCACCATACTTCCTGCCCTACCCTACCATCCACCCACGCTCCCCACACACATTCCTCCTTCCTTCTTTCTTTATTTTCCCTACTTTTTACATTGGTACATATGCATTTTATATTACAATCATATTCTTAAAAGAAATAAAGTTTCTTTTATCAGAGAAGTTATTATTTTTTAGAGAAATTATTTTTAAGATATGTTTGTTTATTCAAAAGGTAAAATTAACAGAAAGACACCAAGAGAGAAAGGGATCTTCTATCTGCTGATTTAGTCCCCAGCTGCCACAAAATCTAGAACTTGGCTGGTTAGAAGCCAGGAACCTGGAACTCTCTCCAGGTCTCTCCTGTGAGTGGCAATTGCACAAGTACATGGATTATCTTCCATAGATTTATGCAGATTTCCCATGTGCACTGTCAGGGAGCTGAATCAGAAAATTAGCAGGCAACACTTGAACTAGCACTCATCCCAGGTGGTGGCTTATCCTTGTGTGCCACAATACTAGCTCCTTGGGAAAGGATTATTTTGTACAGTATAATTATCAGACTCATTTTACTACAACATGGTTAAACTATTAGGATTGTGCACATGTGTGTGACCCTTAGCTCTATTATTAGCACATCTTTCTTCATGGAAAGTACCCATAAAAATCCAAGTAATTAGAACTATTTAACTCCTTGCATAAACACTTAATGTTTAAGAATCAGTTTATTTATTTGAAAGGCAGAGTTACTGATTTAGAGAGAAAGAGGGTGAGAGAGGTTTTCTATCAACTAGTTCACTCCTCAAATGGCCATAACAGCTAGGGTAGGAACAAGTGCAGAGGCCAGTGCCCTTGGGTCACCCTCCACTGCCTTCCAAGTGCATTACAAATGAGCTGGATTGGAAATGGAACAGTAGGAACTTGAACCGTTGCCCACATGGATGCTGTCAAAAAAAGTGGAGAGCCTATGGAATTTTATCAGAAAATTAAAATTTAAAATTTAAAAAAAAAATTGACAGGTTTACCTGCCACACCACAATGCTGGCCCTTTATCTGTTCTCTACAGTTTGTGTGTATTGTGTGTACAAGTAAATGGCTACACAGTTTCTAATAAGATGATCAAAATAGAAGAACACATCAACAATATCCTATGAATGCGAATGGTCTTTCAAAAAGAAATATATGTTCCCTATGTAGATGTCAATATTTATGTGGCATCAGTGAAGTGGCAAAATATGCTGCACATACACACGCGTTGTGTATGTTTAAGCAAAATAAGCAAGCTAAGGAATTTCACATGTACGTTATAAAATTGGATCATAACAATTTGAAAGAATTTTGAAAATGTGAGTTTTGAGTGTGCTGTCAGTTATGTGATATAAGAAAGTGATGAGTTCAGAAAAATATTGGCTGATTTATAAGAGAATTTAGTCCAGAAATATTAAATGTTTTGCTAGACCCAAATTTGAACTCAAACTACCTGATATTATATATCAAGACAATTATATCTGAAAAAGAAATGTGACTTTTTTAACCAAGAAATTGATCAATGGTTGAAAAACAGGTAAAGTGCTGCCAGTCAGGTATAGAGGTTCAAAACATTCACCAAAATACATCTAGTCCCTCACATGTGAAGCAAGTGAATCTCATGATAAATCACCTTGGAAAGGTTTTTTGTTTGTTTTGTTGTTGTTGTTGTTGTTGTTTTGGTACTAACTTGCTAGGTTTGGCCCACCAGATTTGGCCCCTATTGGATGATGGAAAAGAAATAGATCTCAAAAATGAGGTCAAGAATGGATTGAGCAAGGAGCTTAGGTATCAATCTGAAGCAGCAAATTTGGGCTGGTAAAGTCTATCCACTAAACACAGGGGAGTTGGTGGCACGTGCCAGGCAGGATTTCAGATTCATGTGATCCTCTCATTGTTATCCATTTCACATACCCACCCTCCTAAAATTAAATATGATGGCATCAATCTCAACATGTCTTTGAGAACTACACAATTTACTTCACACCTAGGCTTTTACTTCCCTTATATATCAGTGGACACTGGGAGATGATGCAATCACTACAGCATCACAGTATTTTATTCTATATTCATCTTACTTCTTAGTTCAAAGATTAAAGATGGATAACTGGATCTAGTTAAATATGTGTAGTAAGATATGTACATTGAAGTGAGAACAAAACGATTGTAGGTCAAAGTTTCTGAGACACAGACCCAGCTACAGAAGTCAATAGTATATGTATCATCTTAAATATATTTAAAAACACAGATAAGATGAAAACAATCAGCCTGCAAAATCTATCCTTAGGAAAGAAGATTTACTTTACTTAGCTTGTATCAATCAGTGCAGATTAGTTATTCTATGTTACTGTATTAAATTCCACTGAATAATTACTTACAATATTTTTATCAAGTCTCAGGAATAATTTGAGTGGTTTCTAGTTATTAATTATAAAAATAAAGTTGTCATAAAAATCTAAGCATAATTATTCTTGCAGACATATTTTTGCTTTCTGATCTAACAATTCTAGGAATCACATTACTGTGTCAAATAGTAGGAGCTTCAACTTTGTAAGAAACTTTCAACTCTTGACAGAAGTGCCATTTAAATATTCCCAGAAGGTTCAAGTATTCACACAGAAAAAGAAAACATCAAAATTAGGTGTAGGATATAATGCAATACCCATTAAGAAATCAAAGAATTCCTTACCATCAATAAAATTTTAGTTTAAAATTTAACATCCTAAAGGGAAATTTTTCTACACACTAGATTTTATCCATTATAAAATAAACACTACTTTAAAATAAATCAGTTATTCTAGCATATGACTGGAAAGGCCTTCAATAAGAAATATGTGACATGACAATGAAATGAGACTCTAGGGGACATAAAAGAATAGACTGCACAAAAAAAATTTATAATATTACTAATTAGTGCCAATCTCAGTTTCCCTTATTTAATAGCAACATAATAAAAACATAACAAAAAATGCAGCAGAAGGCCAGGTAGTATGGATCAGCAGTTATACCACACTGAAGTGCCTCGGATCAAGCTCAGCCTTTTCTTTGATCCAGCTTCCTGCTAACGTGCCTGGGAGGCAGTTTGTTGGTACAAATGCCTGAGTTTCTGCCACCCACGTGAGTACCTGAACGGTGCTCCTGACTCCTTGGTTCCAGCTGTTGCAGACATTCATGGAGAAAACCAGTGAATGAAAGATCTCTGTTTCTCTGTGTTTCTCGCTCTATGTCTCTCTCATCTTGTTACTCTGCCTTTTAAGCTCATTTAATTAATAAATAAAGGCTTATTTATTAAGTGCACTAGATACATACAGACAATTATAATGTGTATAGAAGTTCATAGATTGACTTGATTCTTTTTTTTAAGGAATTGTTTATTTGAAAATCAAAGTTACGAAGAGAATGGGAGACCCTACATGGTCACAAAGGTCTTTGCTGGGCCCAGCTGAGGCCAAGAGCCTAAAGCTTCTTCCATGTCTATCATGTCAGTGTCAGCAATTTTCCACTGTTTTTCTCATGCAGGGAACTGGATCAGAAGGGTAGAGGTCAAGACACAAATCAGTGCCCTATGAATGCCAGTATGGCAGGCAGTGACATAACCTCCTATGCCACAGGCCAGCCCCAATTCACTTCAGTTTTATCTGATGATATAAAAACAACTAAGGCTTTTTTGGGGAAAAAGCCCACATATCAATGTATAATTTATTTAAATAATTCAATAAAGAAATATTCAAATAAGGGGTATGTGAGAGAATATTAATGGAAGAATTCACAAATACATGAGAATGTATTTACTTTAAAATCGCATTATTGGTTTATGAGGCAAAAAGCTAAAATTTACCTGAAATCATTATGAGTCACACGCATTTTCACAAAATTTATTGTATGGATTTATGCACCAATCTTCTTTATGATCATCACAACAGATTGGGATATAATTTTATGCTACATGCACGTGCATAGTAAAATAAGTATGCATAATTTACACACAAACATTACCACAAGATAATAAACTGTCTATACTCTCGACAAACTAGGCTCAAGTCTTTCTACTTATTTCTGTACTATTCTAGATTAGATTCAAACAAAACTTTACTGTCAATAAAATAGCATTGTTATATGATTAAATATCATAAATGCATTGTTTCTAAGGGAACTGCTGTATCACCTCCACAACCAAACCAAAGTTATGCAATAATACCCTTCATCAATACAAAAATCCAGAAGCCAATGAAATATGCTTCAACATCTGTGTATCTTTCATAACAATTATCATGATCACAAAATTAATGCATCTGAAATGATTACAAATATGGCACCAGCATTACTGCCAGGAAAATTGCAACGAATCTGCCAATACATAATGATTAGTTTGTTTACTTATTGAGTCATTTTATGCAACTTTAGTTTGTAATAAATTCCATTTTTTATGAAACAAATTTTGCCTCCTACTTATATTTTCATTTGAGAAGAAGGTAGATCTCTAAAGAACCCCAATCAATATTACATTCACTGTAAAAATGCACTCTGATTGTCAGGAGTCCTGGAATGTAACAAGCTGTACTTAAATGCATCAACAGATAACCTGGGACTGTACTGAGAACTTGATAGCAATATGCTTCGGAACAGTTACTCTTGTCTCAGAGCTCATTCTCCCTCCAATGAAAACACTTGTGCCGGTAAGAGACTGTACATGAAACTGCTATGCAAATCACAAGACACTTCACAGATTTTTAGCTATTGCTATTGTCACACTTCCTGGAAAAAAAATTAGAAGACATATAGGAAACACATTTTATAAAACATTCATTTTTTCTTATTTGAAAGGCATAGCTACAGAGAAAGAGAAGCATGGATCCTGCACACGAGAGGGTTCATTCTGCAAATGGCCACAAAGGACCCTGCTGAGCCTCCAAAGTCAAGAGCCCAGAGCCTCTTCCGGGTCTCCCCTGTGGATGCAGGAGTACTAGAATTCATGTCATTGATGGCTGCTTTCCCAGACCATGACCAGGGAGCTGGATTGGACGTGGTACAGCCAGGGCATAAACTGATACCCATACCTTAGGTGACAGCTTAGACCACTATGCCATTGCACCAGCAATGGGAATCTTTTTTTTTTTAAATATATATATTTTTTATTTTTACTTGAAAATCAGAGATACAGAGAGATAAGGAGAGACAGAGAGATCCTCCATTGCTGGTTCATTCCTTAAATAGCTGTAATGGCCAGAGCTGGGCTGGTCTGAATTTGGGAAGCCAGAGTTTCTTTCAGGTCTCCCTCCAGGTTCCATCTTGGCTAGCTTTCCGAGAGTATAACTAGGGAGCTGGATTGGAAGTGAAGCAGCTGAGATTCCAACTGATGGCTATATGGGATGCAACTGCCTCAGGCAGAGGGTTAACCTGAAGTACCACTGTGTTAGCCCCAGAAATATTGTAAATGAAACCTTATGGTTTACCTTCCACTTCTGCCCCAGAAAAGGACTTGGCTAACTATCTCAGAAGATATCCATACCTAACAACAATACTTTGGAATATATCATTAAGTAGCCAGTATGGTAGTGTAAATTAATCATGTCAAGAAGCAATTCTGTTAGAAAACTACAGTGGCCGTGTTATGATTGCACGGTCAGACACTGTCCATGAAAGTATATGACAAGTAAACAAAGTCTGAAAAGACATATTTAGCTCTTAAAGAAATGGTGAAGTTCATGTCATGTATGCTTTCTATGGGGTTGGGTATGTGTAGTGGAATTTTTTTATAAGGTGATGTTTTTCTTACATCTGACTCAGTAACAACTGAGACTGGCTAACAGGCAGAGACAAGCACCAAATTGTCAATTAGAAGAACTACATATTCTCTATCTATCTATCTCTCCCTCCCTGTCTCTACTTCTGTCTGTCTGTCTCTCTCTCTCTCTCTCTAATTCTGCATTTCAAATAAATAAAAATATCTCTAAAAAAAGAGTCACTCTGGAAAATTACTTGGGGATTTTTGGTAAATTTTAAATGTAGTTCCCCATAATTTTCAAATTTAGTTCATATAAATATCACATGATAAGCTATAAAAATACAAATTTCTGTAACTCACCACCCAGAATTTCACTTTACTAAATTTCCCTTTTTCCTCATCGAACAGAGACTTTATTAAGACATCCACTTGCATTCTCAAAATTTAGAATCAGCAATTTTTTTTCATAATAATCAATAATGAATTCTAAATTTTATGAGGAGACAACAAGTAAAACATGCAGAGAAGAAAGCAGGTTTATATATGTCAAATGAATCTCCAACGTAGTTTGCTTTCAGGCGACACAGGGATGGACAGAGAGAATAATGAACTTTTACCTTAACCTTGATTTGGTGCTTTTTAGGTCTCTATGCCATAAAATTCAGGGACTTCTACTAAGTTTCCCACTGGAGCATGTTGATTGCATGAGGGACTAATGCTGGAGGTTAATTTAATCTGGAATGTGTTTAGTTATAAAACATTGTTTCTAATGCCCTGTGTGATGAAGACTAGAGTATATGCAGTATTTTAAGGGAGTAGTAACACCGAGATAGGCTAGGGTCTATAGAGCACTCCACATGTGAAGAGCCAGCCCATGCTCCAGAGTTCAGCAAACTGCAGCAACCAGGTTTAGGGAGCAGGACACACTAACAGTAGATGATGTTACCAAGTCTGCTTGTCAGTCTTAATACCATAATCAACTGGCACTAATGAGCCACAGAAAACCTTCAATCTTGTCATTTATGTTATCAAGCGACCGAGATCACAGTAAATGGGTCTCCTGGTCCTACCCCTGCCCCAGCTTGATTCTTCTGTGGCTTAATAATTGAAATGGTAACTCACTGATGAATCATCACATGCATATAAGAGACTATCTTGTTTCACAAAACATTGTCTTTGTGGTGAAGCCTTTTATAGACATAGAGCAGAACAAATATTAGCAAAGACTCCTATGATTTTTATGTAGCAGGTGCTTGCTTCATTGAAAGCCAGCATGTAGACTAAATAGCACACAGCTTTCCCTGGTTACTTGAGAAACTGCAGATGAAACACGCATTCCTGATCTTATATGAAAGACCAAGCATGAACCAAAACATCCAGCATTACTCTCTAGTATATGTGCAGGCATTTTTGAGAGCCAATCCACAGTAAAATGTAATCAAAAGCAGGTTATCGGCAAACACTCTTCCTGTATCAGCTAAGAATGTGTTTGGTGCAAAGTAAGAGAAAATCTGTGCAGGCCCCGGTCTCCCAAGGATTAACTCCACAGCTTAGCTTGTTTCTCAGAGCATAACAGGATTGGTAATTTTGGCCTGATACATATAGCCACTGGCTTAACCGCAAGTTCCTGCTTCCTATTTGTCAAGTTATCTGCCAGGGGATTGGATAAAACTGAAGGGATTTAGGGTTGCCACTACTGGGAGGAACTGAAGGGATTTAGGGTGGCCACTACTGGGAGGAGCTAAGCAGAGTATAAAAGAAAGTCTGGAGTTGCAATAAAGATCATTCTGTCATCGATCGGCATTCGGTGTACTGCGTGTTGCCTTGTCTTGTCTCTCTGCGTTGTCTGCGTTGCAACCCTAGTCCCTCCGCTCGGCTCGGATTACGTGGCGACGCGGGCGTTGCCAACATCTGGAGGTCCCACCGAGATTGAGAAAGAGAGGATACGACGAAGGGTCGTCCCGGGAGCCTGGCCAGCTGATTCAGGTATGTGGGACGTATTGTAAGTCTCTCCTAAACTGGTAGGAGAGGGAGGTTCATTTTGAAATATAGTCAGGTTTTGGATTTATTTTGAAATAGAGTTAGGTTTTAGACTTATTTTGAAATATAACTAGGTTTTGGATTTATTTTTTAAGTTTTCGATTTATTTTGAAGTATAGTCAGGTTTTAGATTTATTTTGAAGTATAGTTAGGTCTTGGTGTTTAATTTATCCGGTGAAAAGGACGATAAAATGGGTTCTGCCTTCTCCCGGGATAAATTGGCCACCGAGCTTGAAGAACTTCTACGTCAACTGGGGATGCCAGTTAAATTTAAAATGATTAGAAATTTTGTTAAAGCCATTCAATCTAGCAGTCCTTGGTTTATTGTTTCAGGCAACTTCAATATTCCCGATTGGGAACAGGTTAAGGCCAATTTACAATCCTGTTTACAAAAAGACCCAGATAATTTCCCCATTGTTAACTTTTCTTTGTGGCACTTAGTCCGTGATTCATTATTTACTGATAAAGTGAAAGTTGAGAGACAGTTAAGAGAAGTACAGACTACTTTTGAAGCAATCCAGGGGTGGGAAGTTCTACGGTCCTTGGAAGCCTGGAACGAGGTGGCCTCGAGTGAAACCACCCCGAGTGAGACCTCTTCTTTAGAGGAGAGTGAGGTCTCTTCTTTAGAGGAGAGTGAAGCCTCTTTTTCAGATGAGAACGAGGCCTCTTCCTCGGAAGAGAGTGAGGACAAACGAGATGAGGAGGCTTTCTTAAAGCAGAAAATTAAGGATAAGGAGAAGGTTTTCTTAAAGCGGAAAATTAAGGATAAAGAGAAGGTTTTCTTAAAGCGGGAAATTAGGGACATTAAAAGGAAGTTAAAGAAAGCAGGAATAGGTGCACGTTCCTCTGGCAAATTGTCCAATTCAAGACCACCACCTTATGCCCCTAATTTTGTGACCCCTACTGCTCTTCCTGAGGAAGAAGCCGTGGGCCATTCACCCAATAATTACCCCACGCGGCCATGGAGTGACGGTCTCACTGATCAGCCTGTGGGTGGGGTTCGATGCTTCCCTGTAATAGAGGTCCCAGTTCGAGGGGGTCCCCCTCGCCGGGAGCATCAGCCCCTTCAATTTAAAGACCTCAAAAATGTAAAGCAGGCTGTTAAAGATTATGGTGCCCAGGCACCCTTTACTCTTGCACTCATAGAATCCTTTTTGAGTTTGAATCTTACTCCTAGTGATTGGATGCAATTGTGCCGCTCTGCTCTCGATGGTGGTGACTTTCTCCTATGGAAAGGGGATTTTCAAGATAGGTGCAGATTTTTTGCTGAGCAGAACGCGGCTGGTTTCATTCACACTTATGTAACTTATTCATAAATATGTTTCAATGTACTATTGCATGAAGTGGGGCTGCAGCAGCAGCTACACACTGTCATTCCTCCTTTGTCTCACCCTGCTTAATGTTGGTTTGCTGCTCTTTCATGCATTGACAGCTTTTTCCAAGCAGAAAAATAAGAAAGAAGGGGTGACACTTGCATGGCAGTCTTCATATTTCATATGCCTTGCAAGAATTCTAGCACATATGATAGAAAACTGGTGTCTTAGATTCATAGACATTAAACCAGTTAAAAGAGGCTGAAAGTGGAGGTTAAGTCATCCAATTTACCACATTTACTACTTATTGTAAATACCCACAATTAATTGGGCTACTAGAGCTTCTTAAATGTATTTGAATATATCTTAAATTAGCTATATATTGGGCCCAGTGCAGTAGCCTAGTGGCTAAAGACCACGCCTTTCATGTGCCAGGATCCCAAACAGGTACCAGTTCTAATCCCGGCAACCCCACTTCCCATCCAGCTCCCTGACTGTGGCCTGGGAAAGCAGTCGAGGATGCCTTAAAGTCTTGGGACCCTGCATCTGAATCATTTCAGGATGAATTTTAAAGCTAAAAACATCACATATTGAAATTCTCTATCACTTGCTAGCTAGTTTCTATTGAGAAATTTAATTAAGCACAACGCATTTGAGAATTTTTCTTTTACTGAAAAACTGAGATGATCATAGTGATGTAAAAAGGATGAGACAAAATTCAAGGGATTTACCACAAAGCCTGGCATACTATATGCTTATTGATATGTGTTTTACAGCTATGAAATGATTATCATTAGTCAGGCATTGTGCCGTCAGTATGCATACAAGAAGACAGCCTCGGGTTTCAATATACTCAGGTACAGACAGGAGTACATCAGAAAATAAATGAGGAAATTCATACAATTGTTAAACAGGCATATGTCTTTATTTTGATACAATAAAAGAAAGTCCTACATGTAAAAGGTCTTCCAAAGGTTCCTGGATTCTTAAACACATGGATCTCCAAAATGAAAACACGTAAGATAAACACAAATGCAAAACATATCCCTCTGTTTTCAGTATCCTGTTCACTCTTCTACAGAACCAAAAGGTTGTGATTATTTTGTCAAATTCTTGGATGAAAGCCTTGAGGGAGACATCACAAAATTAAAATTTTTATTTGAAAAATCAATTATTTTATTAATGCAATCAGATTGACTCTTAAAACCACAGGTCATTTCTTCATACTCTTTGTCAATAAAATTGAGCTCTGTATAAAGATTAATACCAGTTTTGCTTAGAGCAGGATTTGAGTGACCTAGACCCAGTGACTTTCACGAATCTTGGGAAGTGTTTCAAGTGGTCAGATTCTAGTTAGAATACCTGAATTCCATGAGAATGAATTCTTAATTTGTTATTGGACAGTGAATGTACATTGCCCGAAAAATGTAGACTTTGGATAAGTGGGGCAAATTTCTCACAGGATGGAAATTCTTAGAAAATGAATGGTTACAAGCATTGTTAGACAGGGAGGTTATTGTCTCTGGAGGAAGATTAATGCCAAAAAAGTTATGTATTAATTTATGAAGGTCATTTCTTAGAATAGATAAGAAATGTGTAGATAAAGACAGATGTACTGTTCAAGGTTGAGGAATCTTCCAGAAGTGAGTGACTGATAGGTTGTTCCAGCACCCGGTCTCAGGTTCTTCATTTCAAATGGACAAGTGTCAACTCTAACCAATGATTTGGAAGTTGGAATAATTAAGACATAAATGAATAAATCATTTGCCACAGTCCTTAATATTCACTAGATTAATAAAATTTTAGCTGTCTTTTCAATATTCTTACATAAAACAGAGCATACATCAATATATGGTAATATAGGTTGGAGACATTAAAATTTCATACTTTTGCAATAGATAAGACACATTTTTAAAGATATCTTGTGTGACTAATTCATTTCAACATTAATAAGTGAAAGCCAAACTCTGTATTAAGAAACTATAATTCCTTATATTTGTTCACTGTTTTAAAAATCAAAAATATCTAGTCTAATTTATGAGCACCTTTTAAATGCTTTCTCCCTCAAGGTTTAATGATATTTGGTCAACCCAAGGAGAATCAAATAGGTACATTTGATTTAGACACTTCTGATGTCACTGTTTGCCTTCTATATTTTGCTACAATTATCTGTTGTTTCATAATCTGTTCTGCATTGTAAGCTTCTATAAAGTTAAGCCTGATGCTATAGTACTGATCTATAACAGGCAACAAGTCTAACAGTAGAATCAATTAGAGGTCAAAGACCAGGGTACATAAACAGGTAATTTCAAGTCAATGCAGACACAAGCCCTGATTAGGCCATTTATGAATCAGAATAATGCAGAAAATCTTTGCTCTCAACCCTACCTCTGTGAGGAGAATAAAAGAAAAAAAAAAAGCTGTATCTTTGGGTACCTTTCAAGCCTCATAACAAAATGAAGACATTGTACTTCATTTTTTTTTCTGCTTCATATCCTCCTATCAAGCTAAATAGCTAGAACATTAGATTAAAACATTTTTGTTTGTGTCTCCTGTGCCTTATATTGACAATGTAAAATTTAAACCATTGCTTTACTCTTGCGGGAAACATTCTGTAGCTTATTTTTGGATAATATTAAGACCAAAAGCTTTTATCAAATTATCTTGACTCACAAAAATGTAGCTCTGGAACTTGTAATCATTGAAATATGACCCCAAAGTTAGGGAGCCAAAAACTTGAAGATGTATGATACTCCTTGAGTAGTTAGAAGGACTTCTCTGTAAGATCCATGGAAAGAAAACGAATGGCTATAGAGGTTGTGATGCGCTTCAGTGAACTTGTGCAATTTTTACAAATGTGCGTGATTATTTCTGAGAAGAGATCCAATTCTAAAGAGATCCTACAAAGATGACTCAATTAAAAAAAAGCATAACCCCCATTAAAAGGTTAAGGGTTATTACTTTACTTTAGAGAGTCTGTCTGAACATCCTTTTGACAAGAAATCAGGAAATTTATGAGGAAAATTACTTCTTTGATGCCTCCAGGTTACTACTCAACAAATTACTTTTAGACTCAAGCAAGTGACTTTCATTTGCAAAAATTAGGCTATTTTCCTCTGAAATGTCTTGCTCATCTCTTAGAAATTGAGTCCAAGGTAGGAGTCAATCTATTATACTGCTTCTCATGAAAAGCACCATAGAGGATATTATTAGATTGGAGGGAGGTAAATGCTCAAATTGGACAAGGTTAATACGGAAACAAAAGACTCATTTTTAATATGATTGGTATTAGAGGTAAAAACTGTTGAATTCTGTGGAAGCATCAGACTTCTCCTTATCTAAAGACCTGGTTCATACAACAAAGCAAGTATTCAGGAAATATCAATGCCACGGAAGTGAAAAACAAGTGAAATTAATTTCAAAATATTCACTGCTAGACATGTATCATCTTTGAGGACCAGATATATGATTGGTAAACACAGTTATGATAATGAAGATTTCTCTCCAGTCTGCTTTTGAGTAGCTTAAAAACATTTTGCATATGGAAGATGGAAATTCTTCTGTTTATTGAAATCCTTTTCTTTGAAATGAAAACTACTTGCTAAGTAATAGGTGGAAACTTAGGAAGAGTTTTGGAGAGAAGACAATACTGCCAGTAGGTTTTTGTTTTTTTTTTTTTAAAGATTTTATTATTATTGGAAAGCCGGATATACAGAGAGGAGGAGAGACAGAGAGGAAGATCTTCCATCCCATGTTTCACTCCCCAAGTGAGCCACAATGGGCCGGTACACGCCAATCCGATGCCGGGAACCAGGAACCTCTTCCGGGTCTCCCAAGCGGTTGCAGGGTCCCAAAGCTTTGGGCCGTCCTCGACTGCTTTCCCAGGCCACAAGCAGGGAGCTGGATGGGAAGTGGAGCTGCCGGGATTAGAACCGGCGCCCATATGGGATCCCGGGGCTTTCAAGGCGAGGACTTTAGCCACTAGGCCACACCGCCGGGCCCTGCCAGTAGGTTTTAAACTTATTGATTCTCCATAAAGTTCTTGTTGTTGACTGTAAGGTAGCTTTTCAACTTTGTTTTACCTTTCTTTTATGCCAAATATTCAGGCATCAACCACAATTTCAGCTATGCATTATGATCCTTATTTCCTACAAAACAAAACCTTCAGAGCTTCTTCCAGTTTCAAAAGCCAGGGTTTCGAAGTCAGTATGTACATATCAAGGAATAAAACTACTGAGTGTGCAAGAAAAGTGTTACCTGTTAATTGCATTTTCCACACCCACATAGTATATTATGTGCATTCTATTGGTGCTGTCATTATAAAAACTTCACAGTGTCAACATGCATTGAATATGTTTTTCAAATTTAGTATGTATTTTAAAGAGTGGTAATTAAAATATTTAAAAATATTTAAAATATTTAACCTATGTTTCATGTTCCAATTTGTAAAGGTAATTTTAATTCTACAATGCAATTAAAATTACTTGTATAATGCAAAATCAAAGCTGAAGAAATTCAGTTTAACAAATACCAATAGATTTCCTATACTAAAAATATTCACTACTATTCCTCTGCCACTCCCTCCCTCTATCAGTAACTCTACTGTTTAAATGTAAATATATATATGTATATATATATAAATATTGGTGGGGAGGGGAGAAGTGGCTTTATCAGACTTTGAAAAACGTATTGTTTTTGTATTATATTATATGCATATTTATATTAGTATTATTTTTATTGGAAAAGCAGATCATATTGACAGAGAGAAGGAGAGACAAAGACAAAGATCTTCTGTCCACTGGTTCACTCCTAATGTGGCAACAACGGCTGGAGCTCAGCCAATCTGAAGCTAGGAGCCAGGAGATTCTTCTGGGTATCCCATGCATGTGCAGAGTCCCAAGGTTGTGGGCCATCCTCTACTGCTTTCCCAGGCCATGAGCAGAGAGCTGGATGGGAAGTGGAGCAGCCAGGACTCACAGACCAACAGCAGTGTGTGGGCCCAGTGCTTGCAAGGCGAGAGTTTTAATCACTCTGCCATCACATCAGGCCCTACTACATTGTTTCTGTTTTTTCTTGTGTTCATAAGAAAAACAGCTGTATTTTTAAGGATAAAATACATCATGAGTTTTTTTCTAAATTTTTACTGTGAATTCAGAATTTTTTACTTACTATATTTTACTTAACATCGTTCATCATACAGTTTCAACTAACTTCTCCAATGCTCAAAATTACAGTCACAGATATTAACTTAGCTTCCCATTTACTTTACACTAAGAAACAAAACAATATTCCCAAAGAATATCAATGTTGCCACCAATAACTTTGTAGGAAAGAATGTTTGTATTTCTGTCTTTCCCACTAGTGATATTCAGTCACATAACTGCAGTAAATCAGTTGATATAGTTTTCATTTTACTGTGGTTTTATTAACAAGTGAATACAATAGAGGATTATTCATTTTATTTTATGTATAATTTAAGACTCCTTTTTAAAATTAGATTATATTTTATAATTACAAGAAATGTTCATATGGCCCTAAAGTCAAATTGAAAAAGCAAGATAAAATAAAAAGTATCAGGCTCCATCGTTATAGCACTATGCTGGTCCAACTTTATATTAATTACATTGAAAAAATTACAGTTCACACTTTCTATTGTATTTTCTTTTAAAAAGAGAGGCAGAGAAAGAGAGAGAGAAGTGAGAGGGAGGGACGGGGAAAGGGTGGGGAGAGAGAGAGAGAGAGAGACAGAGAGAGAGAGAGAGAGAGAGAGAGAGAGAGAGAGAGAGAACCAATCAATTGGCCTACCCATCCAAATGCTCACCAAATTAGGGCTGGGTAGGAATCAAAGCCAGGATTTGTGATCCCAATCCAATTCTCCTGTGTCTGTCATGAAACTCAACCATTCAAGTAGTGTCACTGCCTCCCAGGATCCACAGTAATAGGAAACTGGAGACAGGAAACAGATTTGGGTGCCTAACCCAGGCCTCCTACTGACATCAAAAAAACTAAGCTAGACACCCATCCCATGGTGTTTTCAATGTAAACAAATGTGCATGTATAAGTTTGCATTTCCCTATCTTAGGTAATTTCTAGCACACAATGAAAGCTATTCTCTAGGGTTCTATTCACTTAGCACTCTTTCACACAATGCATATTAAAGATCTAACTACTTGATTCCACAGTCTTCCCTCATACATGTCTTGCTCTATTTTTTCATATCAGTAAACTTTTCCTTACACATGATATGTTATTTTCTGTCCCCTCTGGTTAAAATTTAAGATCAATAAAATTGTAATTTTTAAATTTTTGTTAACTTAATGTATTTTAAATAGCTCTAATATACTCAGCACATAGTATGATTTAATATATGTTGTTAAACTGAATCAATGAAAAATAAAATCCTGTTTAACATAATGGTACAGATTCTTCTCGTCTTGCTATTCTTTATATCACGATTTTCATTGTGACAGAATCTAGTGACTTTTTTTCTTGCATTGTTCATCTGATTCCATTTTTTTAAATGACAGAATGAAAGCAATGCATGGTTACCTAACACATACACAGACACCTTATTTTTAAATTTATGAACAGTTTCAGTCTTTCATTTATAGTTTCATCATAAATTGCATCCTTTTTCATCCCAGATAAGATAGAGAATACAGATAGTGGCATATTTGAAACTTTTCTAGAATGTTTATATAAAAAGGTGAGCTTTACGTAAAACACATCATTGATGAACATATCAATAAGGCAGACACATAAAAACATACTATGCTGGTCTTTAACACAATTTTGCCTGAAACAGAACTGTGATATTTGCAATTCTGTCTCCAAAATGTTTACTCTAAATGCTATTTTTGTGTGCTATTCACTAGAACTCAGTAGGATTTCTACATGTAAGTTTTCATGGCTACAGAAATGATATATACGGATCCTAAAAGGACAGAACGAATAAGTTTTCTCATTAACCCATTATTACATAGGAACTTGGAATAAGCGAAAATACAGTCTGACCTATGCCTACCCTTAAGAACAGAACAGCCAAAATGAGATTCTAGATTCCATTGCTTTTGACTACCTTTGATTGACTCATAGAACATGTTTCATGGGTGGATGGAAATAGGAATTAGCTTTTATATACAATGGAAATAATATTTTTATAGCTGCTCACAATCTTCATTGCAAAACTGCTGATTTCACAAATTCTGTTGATCACAGAAATGTCAGTTGTATCTCCTCATACTAGTCCTAAGTGTAGCACAATAAAAACAAATATTCATGTCCTGGTTTTTTCAGAGGCCATTATTTCTTTATTCACACTGGTACAGTGGCTTTTGGTAATATTTTTGTAGATTATATTTGTATCCATCCTCTTGTCTACATCCTTTGTTGCCTCCTGTGAAGTTGTAAGAACATTTACCCTCATAACCATTCAAGCATCAATAACATTGTCAATATGACCACAAAGAGAATCAGCCTGTTACAACTGCTTCCTTAACTCTTATACTTATCTCCCTGCAAATTCTTCCTGCCTCCACATATATGCTTTAAAGAGCAGTTCCCTCAAAGTAAAAATTAAGTGGGTTCGTGCACCACTGATTAGTAAATACTTACTTGCTTGGAAAAAGTCTATATTTGCAAAGATGTTCATAGTATTACTCTTAGTGAGTATATTCTTCATGGTGATTTTTTTTATAAGTCATTCCACTGCATTTGAAACTATGTACAAAGTTATTAATCACCTCAGAAATGTATTAAATGATGCATAAGATGAACAATATAAATTAATTCTGGAATGAAATTTCCTGGGTTTGAGCCATGACACTAACACTCATTAGCCTTGTGACATCACCCAATTTATTTAAGCACAGGACTTCTTTGTCTTTATAAATACATTTATAGGAATGAGTGTTATTAGGCATGCGTTATTCATAAAGATTTTAATAATGGTTCCTAGTGTCCTGTAAGTGCAAGAAGCTATTAACAATGAAAATTCCTCAGTTACTCCAAGGACCTGGGGAAAAGGAGATGGTGATATGCAGTGCCCTTCTCTCCCCAGGACCTTACTCTTCTGAAACTCCACCTGCCTTTGCCCTTATTTCAGTCAAGCAAATGAAGTACTACATAATCAGAAAATGTCTCAAAGGACCAAATTTATTCACGGAATTGTCATAAAAGTTAAGATTCACAATTTAGAAATGCTGATAAGGTAACTGGATCTACATGGACAGACATGAAATAAGACCCCTACATTATACCTTATAACAGATGAACTTAGCATGGAGCAAGGAACTGAACCTACGGCTTGACACCAGAGGAAAACACTGGAGAAATTTTACAAGACATTAGGCAAAGATATCTTTGAGAAGACTCTAGAAGCACAGGCCATTAAAGCAAAAATAGATAAATGGGATTATATCAGGCTAAGAAGCTGTGACACTGTAAAGAAAACACAACAAAGCACTCAGGATTTTGCCCACAAGGCATCGAGTAAAAGATTTAACTAAACAGATATATTTTAAAATTTGTGTTTATTTGAAAGAGTTAGAGAGAGACAAAGGAACTCAATCCACTGGTTTACCCCCCAAATGGCCACCATAGCCTGGGACGGTTCAGGTTAAACTAAGAATGAAATCCTTGGACCATCTTACATTGTTTTCCTCATTAGCAGGGAGCTGAGGTGCAAGCAGAGTAGCCAGGGCACAGGCTGCACCTCTGTGGGATGCCAGCATCACCAGTGGCAGCTTTCACAACTATGCCACAATGCCAGCCTCTAAATAGATATTTTTAAAATTCAGATAGATGAGATTTATTCTCAAAATGACCTAGCTCAATTAACTATATAATAAACATCATTTGTAAAGTTAAGAACATTTGGATTATATTCATATCCTTTAACAAAACTAAAATTATGTATGAAAAAACTTAGAAAATAATTTTGTTGTAGAAATGATATATGCTTAACATGTGCTTAAATACTAAAAATAAACTATACAAGAGATGAAAA
Source organism: Ochotona princeps (assembly GCF_030435755.1). Classification (NCBI taxonomy): domain Eukaryota; kingdom Metazoa; phylum Chordata; class Mammalia; order Lagomorpha; family Ochotonidae; genus Ochotona; species Ochotona princeps. The sequence goes on along the minus strand of NC_080839.1, from coordinate 52,166,572 downwards.
TTGTAAATGAACCAATACCAAGTCACATTGAAGAAGTAAGGATAAGCATTTGGTATAAATTATCTGAAATATAACTTAAATGCCTAAATTCAATGATTTTTTAAAAAAGGTACAGGAGAAAGGTTAGTAAAGCAACTTTACACTTAAAGAGGGATTTCTGCTGTCTTCTCCCCACACATAGCAATGTCCCACTTTCTTTTTCAATGAAAGGGCAGCTGGGAGAATATGCTTTTGGGTAACTGGGTATACAGGCCTTATATTTAATGCACTACTAAATTGTGGGCTATTGCAAAAAAAAAGTGTGAGATAAACAACTATCATTTATATGTGACTGGTTCTTCTACTTGATTATACATATTTCATTTAATCCTAGAGACTCAGAGACAACACTCTTTGAAAGAAATAGTATTGAACAATTTTCAACATCTCTCTTAGCATTGTATCACTTTCCTTGACTTTACTACTTTTTATTTTTTAAATTTTGTTTGTGGCATTTTCCTCTCTTAACTTCCAACACGTTTTCTGCTCCTACCTAGGCCATTATTGAGTCCTCTGCTAGAGACATAATGAAGTGCTCAAAGCACATGTTTTGAACATGTAGATCTGATCATGAGTTGTCACCAAACTTAGTTATTGTTTCTGGAAGTGATAGCTTGATTTTGCTAACAAAGCAGTAGTTGATGCTTCTAGGTTAACGGATGCTATGAGGACCAAATAATGAATATGAAACCGTAGAAGTTGTGTGTTTACTTCAAAAAGACAGTATCACTGGATAACTGCCAAATACACATTATATAAAATAAACATAAGTTAAAAAAAATCCCTTGCCTAGCACAATGGCTATTAAAGTCTATTTCCCAGCATACCCTCTGTGCCAACATAATTTTTGCGATTTTTAAAATTTCCCTGTGGCAACCACTTCAGGTTCTTTGTCAACTTACCATAAACAACCACCTCATCATTTATTGTCATTCACCTATCCCAAGATTTAGCCTTCCAGATTTTTAAGGATAGTTATATCCCTTTTCATATAGGACATTGCACTTCCAATCATCTGCAGTGTTAAAGCTCAGTAATAATCCAAGCATTCAAAGGCACTTGGCCTAGCAGTTCAGACGCCTGGGATATTCCCATCCTGACCCAGAATGCCTAGGTTCACGTCTTAGCTACACGTCTGACTTCAGTTTTCTGCTCATGCCGACTCCGGCTCCAGGAGGCAGCAGGTAATGGTTTAAGTAATTGCTCTCCTGCCACCCACTTGAGAGACCTAGGCTGAATCCCAGCCTCTTGGCTTCAGCCTTGCCCTGCGCTACCTGTTGTAGGTATTTGGGGAATGATCCAGCAAATGGAATCTATCTCTTTCTCTCTGCTTTTCAAAATAAGTATTGCTTTTGAACAAACCGAACAATACGTTGCAGAAGCTCAAAGGCAACATTCAAAATGGTAATTTTGTTAGAGAACCAAGCCTATCTTCTTTATTTTTCACTTCTGTTGTTTACCCTTTTTTTCAAACAGAACCATTTTAATGTCATTTTTAAAAAATAAGAACTTGTGGATGTTGCATATCAAATTTATATAAAATAAGCAACCACACATTATGAAGAATTCAGTCCTCTAATCAGTTTATGCGCATGGTTACTAATCACTTAGGCTGCATTTTGCACAGACACAATTTCCACTAAGGATCTAACGAATGTACAGTAATAATAAGCAAGTGCCAGAGTGGCTTACTGACATCATTCTCTACACATTTCAAAAAGAGGCATTTTTTTTTCTTGGAGGAATCTGAAAGTTTCATTTGAGATTGACAGATAGGGAAAAGCAGACAAAAGCAGAAACTAAGGGAAACTTAAAGAAAGGCATGTGAGCAGGTTGTTGGAATGGAGGTGTCCTTCTTTTACAGGAAATGTCCTACTGAATGATGGCTTTGACCCTTCAAGACTTTTACGGTACAGTAATTGCATACACATGAATAGTTATACAAGTCTTGCTGATAACAAGTAATAAGAAATGGAATTGAAGTTAGTGCTACACTTTTCCAGGTCACTGATTCAGCGGAGAAGATCAAGATCAACCATGGATTAAACATGTAGAACAGTTAAGTTTATGTGTGGTACTTTCCAGCCACCTACTTGACCATAATCACTCTCCCCCTCACACAAACACACACTTATAATTTTGGCTAAAGTCATTTTCCAAAAGGTAAATGTGCCATCTCACTCCCAAGACTCTTAGGGCTCTAAAATTAAAAAAAAAACAAAATGTTTACTCTTTAATAGATTTCCTCTCAATGATTTTGTTACATTTCAAATCTAATTTTAATCTCCATATGCTTAATTGTGAGGCATTGCTTTTACCAAAAAAATAATCAGACAATCCTGGTTGAGAATAGGCTTAGACAAGATTCCAGCTGCACTCCACCGTTCTTAGAGCTCTACCATTCTCCATTTCTTATCACCACTCAGGTTTAACTTCTTAACTGTAGTGCCAATGGTTGTGGCAATTCCACTCATATTAAACGAATACAAAGCCTCCTTGAAATGGAGGGTTTCTCTTCAAACTGCCAAGTAAATATCCTTGGCTTCAAATTCATCACAATCAGCAATTGCAGCAATCCTGGTAGTAAGATGGATGGGACTGGACCAATATTGCCCACCTGAGAGATACATAGCATGGGTAGATACAGAAGAAATAGCTAGATGGGATGAGCCCCCCTGCTTTATGCACTTGAAATTAATTTTCAGTGTCCTTGGAAACCTCTTATCTAGGGAGAGCTTTCAATCCCAGGCCTATCAAGATATTTGATTACTATACAACCGCCAGCATAGATATGAAAATCTACTGTTCCCCAAACTTCTTGCATTCAGAAAATGACTTAGATGAATGGATATATCTGTTTCCTCTCATTTTACAATATGAATCTTTTTCCCAAAAAGAAGCATTGATTTTTTTCTATTATAAAATTCTAGGCTCTTCAAAATTTTTCCCTCAATTTCTTGCCTCTTTTTTAAATAACCTACTCATATTCCTCAAACTTTCCAACATTTGACAGAATCTTTTTGCCTGTAGTAATGTACCTAAACCTTATTTAGAGCCAGAGCTTTTCATCAGTCATTCCACAAACTAAGATCCTATAGAGAGCAATACATGCATTTCACAGCTTCGGAAATGTTTCCTCAATAACTCCCCAAATCCTCACTGGTTAGGAACTAAAAGTACCTATCTCCTGAGAGAAATGTTATTGACTGGAATATAGAAGGCCCTTAGTGACAGGTTCTTTTGAATAATGTCTTTTTTTCATAAAAACACTGCAAAAAATAATATTCTGGTTAGTCTGGATTTCTATTTTTTACCATTAAAATATACTAGTAGCTCCCATGATAAATTTATGAAACCAGCAAACTTGATATTAACTTCATCTTTGATTTTCTATTTGGGTTTAACCATACCTAAATCCATGAAAATGAGACTCTGAGGATATACACAGCTGGTGTCTAAACATCAGTGAAAATATTAGATTGCTCTGTAATCATCATGTAAAACACACAGGAAAACTTTATATCTTTTAATATGGCTGGATTTCAAGGACTGTCTATTGAATCTCCAGGAATGCCTGCTATAAATGCAGATTTTTTTGGCCCTGACCTAGGCTTTTTTTCAGTTCACAAATTTGGAGTGTTTGGAACCGTGCTACCTGCTTCAAACAATGCTGTGGAGACTAACAGGAGATCCAAATATCCTATAATGCTAATGATTGCCTACTTATGTGGTTTCAATGGAAATGCCACAGAAAACCTCAGCAACACATTAAAAAAATGAAAAGCAATTTGGAGAGCTTTTGGAATACAATTACCAAGCTATTCTAAGTGAATGCTCAAGTGACAAGAGGTATGGCAGATCCTTTTGTGTTACATTCTTTTTCTGATTGGTCAACCTTATCTCCCCAAAGCCCAAAGTCATTGGAAGTAAATCCCATAATAGCACAGGGTTTATGTTCCCTCTGGTTTATATCGACAAAAACATTTTCTGGTAAAAAAAATTCGTTCAGCAGCTTTGTTGTCTCCCTACAGGATATGCCTGTGACCTTTTCAGCCCATAAGGTTATGCATTTTGACAGGCGGCACAGAGCCAACCCCTCCAACCACAGGGCACAGACGACCACACACTGTTCTCCCGAGGCATGCAGTTACTCATGTTGCTTAATCACATTCAGCAGGTCTGGAGCTGAACAAATGCAGAATATAAGAAAGGTGGAAAAAAATGTGCTGCTGAATCAATGGAAATCCTCAACAAAGACTAGCAAACATGGGTGGCTGGTTGTTTAACAGATACGAAATCACTCCCAAGAACAGCATCCTCTTCTGTGTCTATTACCTCCCACCATATCCAACCCCAACCTCAAATGATAAATTTGATTTGTCAGAAACTACAGATTTCATTACAGAAAAATCAGATACCTTATCTGCTCCACATCATGTACGAAAAGGTGAGTCACAGGCCCATTTTTTTCCCCTCAAACCTCTGGCTTTCATACAGACACACAGAATGTCTATTTGCAGTTGCATCACAAATTTCGCTAGTTGAGATATATAAAATACTGAGGTCTCAACGAGTGACAAAAAAGGGTCATGACACACAAGGCACGAATTCCTGCTGCCTGTGATTGCCTTTTTTATTTCTCTGTCTCCTCCCTTCTTATTTTTTTTTTGGGGGGGGGAGAACAATTGAATTCTTAATAAACTGATGAAATCCATTCAACTAGAATTACATCTTAAAATTGCAATCTATTCTAATAGAAGTTACTAAAACTATTTCTTTGGGAAAGTTACAATTCTTTTCTGTTGGAAAAAATCTAGGAAATAAAAGTTTGTACATATTCTATATCTGAAACAATATTGAAAAACACATGAGAATACAACGCAAAATTGTGTGTTGCAAGCCATAGATTGTATGGGCGTTAAGAGATAGTCAAGATCAGGGATGGATGGGGAGTTTATGGTCTTAATGATCTGCCCTTCATTGTGACTTTAGAGCATTTTCCTTCAAAAAACCAGAGCTCATGTTAAAACTGCTGGTCAGTTTTATTGTCTCTCGTTTACTGTCCAGCCAGGGACCCTGAAGGCCAGGTTGGCCACCCTGGCATCAGGAAGGTTCTGGAAACCTGCAAGTCTGAAATTAGTCACATACCAGGTAAGTAAGAGGCATACTGTTTTATTTAGGAAAATGGCCACAAAGCAGGCTACTCCACATTCTACATTTATCAGGTCTAGGGAAGGTAAGCTGACACCTTGGTGAAATATTCATCCTATTTCTTTGAAAGGAAGTGACATCTTTCTGGAACTAATGCTCTGCCTCTTAAAGGGTGACTTTCACTGGCTTTAATGTTATTGTAAATTGTTGGTATGGAAGACAGGGGCGGGGATTGTCGGTTATAGGTAATTTATACCATAGTAATCTATTATAAGAAGATTTCCCATCTCCCTGCATTGAGATCACATGGTGTCTTAAATTTAACTGGTTCACGCCCTTTAGTTTGTCTGTTTCTGTTTTTTAATTTTTGCTGCATTATAGATGGAGCTGGGGATTTCCATACACTGTCTACTCTCCATTATAAGTTCATTGACAACAGACTCCATGGGTACATCACATTTTATACTCAACCAGTATCACCTATGTTGCACTTGGTTCTAGGGTCAGTTGTGACCTTCCCTATGCAGAGGGTCATGGATTATGTGGCTTTCTCAAATTACAGTAGAGTTGCTCTCTATTTACTATTTATTCTGTTTTTCTTCCTATATATATCTCATTCATTTTAACTTTACCAAATAGAATGCTATACATGGTTTGGCACTATTCCAACAAATGAGGATTTTTTTTTTAAATTTCACTTATATATATCTATCATGAACTTAAAATATACACTCTGCTAGTATAATTTAGAAAAGCATCAGAAGCAGAGATAAAAGCTTAACATATAGGAATTTCAACTATAGCAAATGCAATGAACACCTTGAGGTTAAAAAAATAGTGGATTCAATATATAAGTAAATTGGTCTTCAGACTGAAGTTCGAACATTACAAATAGTATATTAAGAGAATTTCTTTTTGGCCAGGAAGAGTTTTAAGCCCTCAATATTTACACTGCAATAAATTCTGACAGTTGCCATTCTTTGTTGTGATTTCCCTATAAAGATGAAGCTAAATTGCTATCTAAAATGTGACTCATATGCTAACCCATACATATGTGCACACAGATACTACAGGTAGGTAGGAGAATTTCTTATTTGTATAGTAAATTTTTTGGTGGAGAGCAGGGAATGCTTCCTCAGATGATCTGAATGACAACGGTTCGGCAAAGTGGACGAAGATCTTGCCTTTGGATTTATATGGTGCTTAGAAGTCAGAACCAAGATAAAGGTCACTACAAGTGAATATGGGTTTTCATAGTTTGAACTTCACACTGGTACCAAAAAAAGGAGAATCCAAGTCTCATATTTGTTTATATTGACTGATGTGGAGAGATACTACAAGAAAGAAAGGTTGTTGCTTAAAAGCTGTTAGAAGCCAAACATAAAAATACATAAGACTATTATACATCCAGAGATGGGTTTGCTGAATTTTCCTCAATGTGGATCCTAGAATCACAACAGGTTTTTTGCTTATTTGTTTTTTAAGAGAAAGACATATACACACATTGTCATACTATAATAGTGCACTGCCTGTATGTGCCATCATGATAGTAAATTCTCCCAAATAATTTCATTTTAAATGTTTGCAATCACATGCCCATTGTCAGCAATTAGCAAATGGAGTGTGATGGCAACTTACACAATGAAGATTGAGGAAAAGTCTACAAGTTTTTGTGTTGACATTTCGAATATCTTAAGTAGAAATACTTGAGACAAAAACTATAAGAGTGGGAACCAATTATTACACATGATTGTGCTTTTTTGGTACTTGTTTATTTGAAAAGCATAATGACAGGGAAGCACGGGGCAAGCGACAGAGAGAGAAAAATCTATCTGTTGATTCCCTCACCAAATGGCCACAACAGGCTGGAGCTTGGGAGTGACGAAGTCAGGAGCCAGAAATTTCTTATGGTCTCCAATGTAGATGAAGGAAATAATTGGGCCACACTCTACTGCATTCCCACACATTTTAGCAGGGACATGTATGGAAATATAGCAATGGGGACTCAAATTGGCACCCATGTGGGTGGTTCCATTCACTGCTCACTCCCCAAATGGCCCCAATGGCTACAACTGAGCCAACAGGAGCCAGGATGTTCTTCTAAGTCTCAGGAGGGTACGGGGTCCCAAGGCTTTGGGCCATCTTCTACTGCTTTCCCAGACTATCTTCTACCTACCTGCAGCACTGGCATTCCCTATGGTCACCAAATTTAGTCTCAGCTGCTATACATATGACCCGGTTCGCTGCTAATGGCTTGGGAAAGCAATAAAGAATAGCCAAGTCCTTCCTTGATCCTTACACCCATGTGAGATATCTGGAAGAAGCTCCTGGCTTTGAATCATTTCAGCTCTGTCCACTGTGGCCATTTGGAGAGTGAACCAATAGATGGAAGATATCTCTGTGTGTGTGTGTCTCTCTCCTTTTCTCTGTAACTCTGCCTTTAAAGTAAGAACAAATACATCTTTAAAAAAAATCATCCACACATTGTAGAAACCTGAATACATATATTTATATGTTTTATATGTATTTTATCCATCTTATGTACAACATATTTATTAGTATCCATTAAATGGAAAGCACTATTTATGTGACAGTAATTTAAAAACAAAAAATATGAAATGTGCATCGAGATATATTCCATTTACATGTATAACATATATAACCTAATCAGAAGTTACGTAATAAGTGAATGGAGGATTGAGCAATACAGATACTTAATTATTACAACACTCCAAGTTGTGGGTTTAAAAAGCCAACAAACTCATAGTCTGTCTTTACAAACACCACTTTGAAAGGAGACTAGAAAAACATTGTTTGTTACTGGGGAATAAGGATAACTTTACATTCTTAGTAAAATCACAGTTCATCCCCAGAAACTGAAAACATCACTACTATAAACAAAATCAGCCAGAAAAAAAAAATAGAAATGGCTAATAGAAGCCCATTAGTAATATCTGTCACGATATCTGTATCTATTCCATTTATTATTTAAAAACAACATAAGAATACCAGAATTTATAAAAGACATTAATTTTACAATTGAATTGTCATGTTGTTCCTAGTCTGTGACTTTCATTTTTATGTATCTGTGCTTTTAATTTTATATACTTAGGTATTTTCTCTAAGTTAGTTTAACCTGCAGTCTAATTTCAACCACTCTGAATTTAACTCCTACTTATCTTCAAATCAATCACTTCAGACAGTAGGATCTATCCATGGTGCCAGTTGGATCAATTACAACGCAAGTTCCTGCACTACATGCCATAAATTATCTCAGAAAATATGTGTGTAGGTGTGCTTGTGTGTATGCTTAAATCTATCACAACTCGGCACAAAAATCAGTTTTCATCTATGTGACCCCTTACCATTTTTTTGTAGAACATTTTACATATAATTTTCCCCCTTTGAAATATCTCTGTAAGTTCAAAAGATAAATACATCTGTGATTTTATGGTGAAATTTTTCAATACATCTGTGATTTTATGGCGAAATATTTCAAACAGTGGCATATGAACATCTTTTATAAAATATGCTAGTTTCAAGAGACTACATTAATTACCATTATGGATGTCATAATTTGGTTGTTGACCCTAGGAGTTGGCATCTGGGAATTTGAAATAATATTCTCCAGAATTGAAGTTAGCATCCCTATAATGCAATACGATCCATTTGCTGAAGAGAAAATTTACTGAAATATTAAAATAGCCAGTGGAGAGTCAATGAAAAAGGCAAGAGTGAAGCTAGTGTTTGTCACAGCTGTTAAGATGATGCTCTGGACACATTCCACATCTGAACACTTGGGCTGGAACCTCAGATCTGCTTCTGATTCCACCTTTGTGTTAATGTTCACCCTGGAACAGGCAATGTCTCAAGTACTTGATTCCCTGTCACATATACAGGAAACTTGTTGAGTTCCAGGCCCACTTCTTACTGTTGTGGCCATTTGGTGGGTGAATCAGTGAGTGGAAGATCTGTCAGCCTGGCCACCATATACGTGCTTAAAATAAATTTTAAAATAATTCTTTTTTTAAAAAACAGAAAACAAGATTAGAACACTAGAATTATATATGCTATAGTAATTTGATTCCGTGAATATATAAACAAAAATTGATGAATGAATATTCATTCATCAAAATTTTAACAAGGATCATCTCTACGTGAAATCAAGGAGAATTTTGATTTTATTTTGCTTTTCTGGGTGCATTTCCCAATTTTCCATACAGAAAATTGTGCTAATTTATATAAATGACCTTTATAAAGGAAAATGGACATTGTCATGTGGTAAAAATTAGATAAGCCTCATCACAACCACATATGCCAACTACATATCATACCTCATGTCATTGTTTGTTACATATGCAGAGTGGAACTCTTGCCCTTCCAGAAACTTCCAGAGCAGCAAATATATACCTTATCTCTTTTCATATTTACCTTTCTAAAGTATACTTGTTATTTCATGGACACAAAAAGAGTAGAGGCTGGTGAGAAAGAAAGATCTCATTCACTAATTTACTCTCCACACGCCCACAGTGGGCTAACTCAATCTTGGTTTTACACAGTGGTAGGTAGCAGGTATCTAGAATCAGATCAAAGTTAGGACTTCAAATTAGGTGCTTCAACCTGGGACATGGATGTCCTACGTGGTGATGTAACTGCACTGAACACCTACAGCTGTTTACACACATTAGGCACAGGCTTCTCTTTTACCTCTGTCTCTCAGCACTCTCCATAATTGCCAAGCATTTGACAGCAATAATCAAAATATGTCCATTGATTCCCTATGTTTCTACATCAGGATCATTGAAACTGATGCATGTGCAAACCATTTTCCAAAATATAGTGATAGTCTTACAACTTAAAATTACTGATATTGAAAACAATATATAGGGTCCAATGCAACAGCCTAGTGGCTAAAGTCCTTTCCTGGCATTCACTGGGATCCCACATGGGCGCCGGTTCCAGTCCCAGCAGTCCCACTTCCCATCCAGCTCCCTGTTTGTGGCCTGGGAAACAGCAGAGGATGCCCAAAGCCTTGGAAACCTGCACCCACGTGGGAGACCCAGAAGAAGCTCCTGGCTCCTCGCTTCAAATCAGCTCAGCTCCGGCCACAGGGGCCACTTGGAGAGTGAATCATCGGACGGAAGATCTTCCTCCCTGTCTCTCCTCCACTCTGTATATCTAACTTTCTAAGGAAAATAAATAAATCTTTTTTAGAAAAGAAAACAAAATAAAATAAAATAATGAAAATATAAAGATAAAATAAATTTATTCATTTTAAAAAGAAGAAATCCTTATATTTAGGAAGTATGGTAGTGTGATTCTTTAATGATGTCCTAGCTATTAGCAAGGAAATGTGTCATTATACTGTCTTTGAATATTCTTTACCTGAGGTTCTGTATTTAGTCATATCCATACCAAGTTTCTATTTTAACTCAGTCTTGCTATTTTAAGATCGTTAGGAAGCACATATAGCTTTTCCAGCAAGGGTAGCAGGAAACATAAAGTGATAGGGCATTTACTACATGCACAAACACGGTAGGAAGCTGTTACAGAGAGAGACACGAGCAATAACCTTCACTCCCATAATAGCGCTGGCTGAGCTAGCACTTTTCTGCTCTGTACAAGGAAAGCCTCCTCATGCATGCTTCTTACGATTCACTCCAATTTGGAATGAGTAGGTGACAGCTGTTCTCTTCATTTTACATGTAGGAAAACCCTACAGAGAAGCATCAAGAGGCTGTCTATCATTTTCAGTGTCAAATAAAAGACAACAGCAAAGCCTGAAGCTGTGTAAGAGTCTCAGCTCCATATAGCTAACTCTCCTCCGTTTACCATTATATATACCTATATAAGCAGGGACTTTAAAAACAATATGCTTTCTAATATACATATACTTTATATACAAATGAAAATAAAACCATTTAGTGATACCAGTATCTTTTTTTTGTATTCCTTTTTTTAATTTTATTTTTTAATACATTTTATTATTATTGTTATTATTTTATAATACAGTTTCATATTCCCTTATCCCCTCCCCAGTTTCCTCCCCCCAGTTCCTCTATATCATTACTAACATATAGTTCTTCATACTCAGTCATATGTCCATCATTGCGGGCATAGACACTGGCAGAGAGTCCAGAATCCTATTGTCAAGATATAGTAAACAGTTTCATTGTAAGTCCATCTTTGTCTGGAAGTAGAAACGCATACCACACTATATCCTCACATCTGAATGTTAGTCTCAATTTCGCAGCTACTGTACATCTCCTTAAATGAAAAGTCATGATTCAAAATGAACAATAGAAAGAAGAAATTTACAATGCCATGAAGTTATATGACATGTTACTAGATATGACAGTTTCCATTACACCACTACTAAATATCCCCTTAAATGAAAAGTCATGACACAAAATCAACAATAAAAAGTAGAAATAACCAAAAGCTTAAATACACATCGAAAGTGGGAATTTCATTGTAGAACATTCCACAGTGGTATTTTATTATAGAACATTCCACAATAGTATTTTAAAGACAGTGAATCAACAAATAAATTTCTACAATCAGCAGAAAAATGCCTCTTTTCTCTTGTAGCTACAGGATCATGGGATGTGTAGGCATTTGGCTTATTTTGTAGAATTTTGGACTAAATTTAATTTTTAAAATACAAAAAATTTTAAATTTTATTTTTGATGATTTTTACATAGTAGATTAGGGTGCAAAGGGTCAAGGGCTAGAGGAAAGTGGGTGGGACCACTGTTTCCACATTCTCTTTACCCTTTCTGTATCTGAGGAAGGCAGGAGATAAAGGGAGATGCCCCACCCAGCCTCCTAGCCATCCCAGGGTCCCTGATGTGGGACATGCTCAAGGGTCCTGCTCAAGTAGTTCTGATAGTTCAACAATTCTGCATTGTTGCTGATCTTGCCACTCCAAGCACAATGAAATCTCTCCAGAATCCACTGGCTAACATAGTTCACCTTAGAGTCTCTATTCAGATTTTCACTGCCAACACTTGCTAAAGTACACGATAGTTCAAAAACTTTCTATTTGTACTGAACGCAGCTTACAAATAACAATAGATTCTAATTCCATATCCCCAGCACCATAATTGCTGCCAAAATGAATAGGAATAGATTTCTTAAAATTTCTTTGTTCTTTGACATTCAATACATTAGAAATGAGTTCCAACATATAGCCTAGTGGCTAAATGTTTGACTTGCAAGCACTGCGAACCCATATGGATTCCAGTTCACTTTCCGGTTGCTGCACTTCCCATCCACCTCCCTGCTTGTGGCCTGGGAGAGAGTAGAAATGGCCCAAAGTCTTGGGCTCCTGAACCCACATGGGAAATCTATCCTGACTAGTGATGCAATAAGCATTGGAGTCCAGGTGTCTCGTCAAGGGATTCACTTCCTTTGGATAAATACCCATAAGTGGGATTGTCCGATCACGTGATGATTCTATTAGCTGTATTATTTTCCTTGTGGATATATTAATTTACATCCCTACCCACAGCATGAAGGGATTCTTTCCATCCACATTTCTGCCAATGTTTGTTGTCTTTTGCCTTTTTGAGAACAACCACTCTCACTGAAGCAATTTGATAACTAACGGCTATAATCTGTATTTTCCTGATGGTTGGTGATATTAGCATTTTATCTTGTTCCTACTGGCAACCTATGAATCTTCCTTTGAAAATTTGATTTTTTAGTATTCTGAGGATTTTTGCACCTATATTTATCAGCATTGTTGATCTGTTTTTTTGTCTTTGATGCGTACTTGCATGGCTTTGATTTCAAGACTATCTGTTTCTCAGAATGAATTTGCAAGAGTTATATCCTTTTTTGAAATAATTTAAGAAGCATTGGTCTTAAATCATTTTTAAAAATTTGGTAAAATTCAGCAGTTAAGCAATACAGTTTGGGGATTATTTTGATGGGAGCTTCAAAATTATTATTATTTCATAATCATTGCCTCATTCTCACTACTCATTATTAGCCCACTTAGTTACAATATTTCCTTTTGATTCATCTTGGCTAGACACTTATTGTCCAAAAACCTGTCTGTTTCATGCACATTGTCCTATTTGTTTCCATGTAGTTGATCATATTAATCTCTTAAAATTCTTTGTAGTTCTGTGATGTCAGTTATAATGTCTCCATTTTCATTTCTGCTGTGTGTTTAGAACTGATATGTGTGTGTGTGTGTGTGTTTCTTTGCTAGTCTAGTTAACAGTTTATCATTTTGTTTAACTTTTCAAAAACTCAGTTTTTTGTTCCATTGATTATTTTGGTACTGGCTTTTAGTATCAAGGCATTTATTTGTGCTTTGAGTTTTTATTATTTCTTTCCTTCTAGCAATGTACTTGATTCATTCTTTCAAGTGGTTTTCTGTCTTCACACAAAACTCAGTGTAGAACTGAATTGGCATTATATTAATCAACCCAATTAAACAATATTGATTGTATTTATAAGTCATTAGTTCTAAATCACTAATCTTCATCAATTACCAAAAAATCTATCACATCCATTATTGAAAGATCCAATTTTACTCTAATGTATGGAGAGCCATAATCCCAAGTTACAGAAGCAATAATTCTTTATAGAGATAATTGATAGACTAAAATAAGATAGGGAAATGACTTTTCTGGAAAATATTCAATACCAATGATTTCAGAAGACAAGGATCCAAGAAAATTGTTAATATTATATTCCATATTCAGTTAGTAAGTCACTATTCAGTTAAATATTTACTGTGGATAAGTCAGAAAACAAAATATCATTTCATTAACTAGAGGGGGATTTATGTCAATATACTTGAAATGCATTCAAGCGTATGGGACATGGAAATACAGTCTTCTCTCATAAGAATAGAAAATGGTTCTTTGTCCAAGAGATAATATAATCACAATGCACATCTTAAAGGATCTGAAAAGACAAGAGTAAACAAGTGTTCTGGGGAAGAGATTTCAGTGTTTTGAATGTTAATTATAGAGAAAAAGAGAGAAGCAAACAGGATTGTTTTTGACATTGCGAGATGCAGGAGTGCAATGACATGCCTGGCATAGTCTGCATAGGAAGAACTTATGAGAACACTTTAGACTGGTTTCCTAAAGACTAAATAACATCTGTAAAACTATGTCCCATCCAGGAGAATACCCTGCCTCAACTACTCACCATAACTGAGCTTAGTGCAAAGAATCAACCAAATATGTGTCTGCCTGTAAGCATGTCAGATATGTGGACACAAATGTGTGTGCGGATTGCTGGGGCATAATTCCATTGTAATTGGGAATAAACTGATCAAATATAAGTTCTATAACCTATCTATAAGAATTATTCAGAAGGTAACTTTTTCAAGTTTGCATTATGGGAATGAGAATTTCCAACTACGGCTTGCAAATCCTGTCTGGCAAAAAGAGTATTTTAATAACTTCTAAACCGTAGTTTACTATAGAGACTCCATTTTGATTATTGACCATAAACATACATGTCTTTATTACATATTACTTATGTAACTAGAAAATGAGCTGACTCAAAAATTTGGCCAAATACCCCTTGTAAAAAGCTCTGTATATGATGATTTCATGTATTTTTGTTACAACTGATTGACACAGGTGTTAAGGAGTAGAATTTCCTAGCGTTGGACATCTCGTTCCCAGCGATATATTAAGATAAACATAAATATAATCAATGTGTAGATGGAATAATTAATCAAACTATACTCAAAAACGGCAATATTATCACCTTTAAAAAGCCAATACTGATTAATAATCTAAGTGTAAGAATATATTCGTAATTTGTCTTTTGACATGTTCTAAAGCATTTTAATTATAAGTCACTATTACACCAATCCATTTTGGAGAACTAAAGGATTAAAAGGAGAAAATAATATTGCTTTCCCATCATGGTTAAAGATAAAAAATTAGCAGTGCTAGGACATGGACCTCCCCCCCCCAATCTATCCTGATTAATTATTTTCCTTCTAGTTCTATAGATACCGAACATTTCTATTTGTAACTGTGATTTGGGATCTTATCTAGTCAGACAGTAAATATAAAAATGCTAAGCTTTTTTGGCTCTCTAGCAAATATGATACTGATCCACCTGAAAGTATTCCCTTGTACTTTCTCAGCTTAAAGAACTTTTTCTGGGCATTGTTCTCAGCATAAAAAAACATGACAATAGGCCCTCAAAATATCCTTCAAGAGAGAAACCTCCAGAAGGATTCAAAGGAACAATATCTTCCAACATATGTATAAAAGACCTCTTTTGATGCTGAATTAGAAAAGAAAAAGAAACAGGAGATATTTTGGGGGAAGAAGAGAAAGGAGAGTATGAACAAAAAAATGGTTATGAGGTATTTGGAATATTCTAGAAATAGATGTTGAGGTGTTAAGCTATGATGGTGACTTCAAAGATGTTAAAAGGCATTCATAAGCTCATGTATTTGAGGCTAGAGCCTGTGAGATATGTCTTGCAGTCGCCTCCCTCTCTCGGTTCAATCTTCATTTCAGCTGTGGGGATTGCTTCTGAGATCACTGAGAAAAGTAGTCGGAGAAGAATATCTTCATTGTGCCTATAGCCACATTTATCAGGCTATCTAATCCCACTCTTGATTCTGCCTTCGTTCCTGTAAGCTTGATTAAATCTTAATATTGCTAAGATATTTGAATGAATGAAAGAATAAAGTATAAAAATCTTGAGAGAGCACTGAATAAGTAAGTTTGAATGAAGGAGAAGGAAATATCACAAGAATTTTGTCTTGTATATATTAAGTCTGAAGTGGCCTAGAGTTAACCAAAAGGGAATAGCAAAGAAACAGCCAGACACATTACTTTGAAATTCAGGAAAATAATTATGAGCTGGTGTACAAGTTTACAAATGACAAGGTGTATATTGTTTTTAAGGACACAGATTTTTAAGTGGCTAAAGTATGAATAAGCACAAAGAAGAAAACACCTGAGCTGATGATACATCATTATTACCAAGCACAAGATTTTGAACACCATACAGTGCATTTACCCACACTGGGATGGTCACAACGTCACTAGGCAGTATAATTGGACAGGACTATCATTATACATTTTGTTCATTGTTGATTAAACTGCTCATCTATATGTAACTCATGATTTTATCTTTAAATAAGGAAAGAGAGAGAGAAAGAAGAGGGAGGGAAGGAAGGAGAGATGAAGGAAGAAGGGAGGAAGGAAGGCAGGCAGGCAGGCAGACTTGAGGAGAGTGCTGAGACATGCATTCTAAAGGGACATGGTCAAAGGATAAATCAAAAAACATATCATTATGGATCCACGATGTGGAACAAATAAAAGTTGGCAAAATAGTTGCCTAGAAGAGTGGCACAATGAAAGGAGTAGGTAACTGTCATGGGTGGCACCAAGGGTCATTTTGAGATTACTGATATTGAATTCAAACTTACGTAAGTAGGGACATTTGGGTTTGAATCTCCAACTTCTAAAATGATATAGATTGCCATGATTTGAATTCAGACAGTGGTTAAGGATCTATATTCCTGAACAGTCTTCAACAGTATACCTTGAGTGCCCAACTTCATTCTGTACACAAAGGTGCCAATTCTTTTTTAAATCTGATTAGTATAAATGCATTCCTTTTCATACCCTACCCATAATTTCTCTTCTGAATTTCTTTTAGGTTTTGATACTTGAAAAATTACTGTAAGGAAGTTTCATTCATTCATAACTACAATTCTAAGAAGATAACCATATTTCTACTCTCCTCTTCCTCCCTATTTCTCCTTAAAAAATTTTAAGCATAACTTCAGCAAACTCTGTAATCATAGGCTTAATGTACCAGTAACCATGTGTTTAAAAAAAGAGATATCTAGAAAGGCCATAATTCCACAGATGTAAAAACAAGGGTTAAACACAATAATCAAATCACCAACTATTTCACTCCCTTACACATTTTTGTGTTCATATATTAATCACCACATACTGGATAAAACCTTTTTTATGGTGCAGATCACTATTCAGCCATAGAAATGAAGAACTCTTTTTTTTCAAAAAAGGATGCAAATAGAAAGCATTGTGCTTATTGAAACAATCCATTATGCAAAAGACAAACATGTTTTCTTCTTAGAATTTCAGACAAAAGCATTTCACAATCTCCTGGCCTTTCCCAATAGATTTCTTCCATCTGCTCATTCACCAGCACCATCACCACCCCCAAATGGACACAACCTCTAGAGCTGGTCTGCTCTGAAGCCAGTCAGGAGTTTATCCCAATGATCCCAAGGGATGCAGGGGCCCAACCACTTAGGCCATCCTCCACTGGCTTTCCCTGGCATATCAGCAGGGAGCTCGAACAGAAACAGCAGCAGGGACTCAAACCAGTGCCTGTATGAAATGTGGTGGCCACTGGTGGATGCTTTACCTATTCTGCTATGGCTCAAGTCCTATGTGTATTACATATCTGTGTCCACTCTTTAATAGACACATACTTAGGTTGGGTTGGTACTACTTAGTTATTACAAATATAGCTTTAGTAAACACAGAAATGTAAATGCCTATTGGACACGCTGATTTTATTTCTTTGGGTATGTAACCACTAATGTAATTGACATGACATAATTTTTAGTTACATTTTTGATTTTTTGAGGAACATCCATAATGTTTTCCACAAAGGATATCCTTTACCAATAATGAGCAAGAGTTAACATCTTTATATGTCCTCAGCACTTCTGTGATCTTTAACCATTTTAAAAATGTTAATCCTCACTTTAATTGAAAGAGACAGAAATGTTAAAGCAAAATTACACATTTCGTCCGATGATTTTACTCACAAAATGTCCACAACAGCTGGACCTTGCCCAAGCAGAGGGCAGGGGACCCGGAATCAATCTAGGTCTCCCACATGGGCAGCAAGACCCTTAGTGCCTGGGCCATGATCTGCTGTGCATTAGCAGGAAACTGAATCCCAAGAGGAGGAGCCAGGATTCAAACCAGGCATTGCCATATGGACTTTGGATGGTATACCATGGGACAGCTCATTTGCTGTGCCAGACATTCATGCTTTGCATGTCGGAAGTCTCTCTGTTAGGTTCTCCAGACTTCAATCTTGAAATGCTTGTTTCTTGAATTGGCAGGATCAATACCATCAAAATGACCATAATACCCAAAGTAATATACAGATTTAACGCAATCCCGATCAAAATCCCAACAACATTCTTCTCAGAAATAGAGAAGATGATACAAAAGTTCATCTGGAAACACAAGAGACCACGAATAGCTAAAGCTATCCTGAAAAATAAAAATCAAGCTGGAGGAATCACAATTCCAGATCTCAAGACATACTACAGAGCAGTGGTCATCAAAACAGTCTAGTACTGGTACAGAAACAGAGAAGATCAATGGAACAGAATAGAAACACCAGAAGGGAGTCCACACATGTACAGTCAACTAATCTTTGACAAGAAACCTGAAAACAATCCAGGGGGAAAGCCTGGTCTATTCAACAAATGCTGTTGGGACAACTGGATAGCAGCTTGCAGAATAAAGAAGCAAGACCCACACCTGTCACAGTATACAAAAATCAGCTTTAAATGGTTCAAGGACCTAAATCTACACCCAGAAGCCACCAAACTATTAAAGGAAAACATAGGAAGCACTCTCCAAGAAATAGGAACAGGGAAAGACTTCTTAGAAAAGATGCCAAAAGCACAGGTAGTCCGAGTTTAAATGAACAAATGGGACTACACCAAAGTAAAAAAATTCTGTATGGCAAAGGAGACAATTAAGAAAGTGAAGAAACAACCAAAAGAATGGAAGAAAATGTCTGCACACTACACAAGTGGTAGTGCACTAATATCCAGGATTTAAAAAGAGCTTCAGAAACCCAGGGACAATGCAAAAATTTTTTTGAAGAAATGAATATGAAACAAAAACAGTATTAAAAGGAATTTATAATATCTCCCCTCCTTTGTCCCTTGTGTCTAGCAGTAAAACAGTCTATTAAGTGTAGTTTTGGCTCCAACTTTCTGCTCTATGTAGGTCATGACACTGTTGACATAGGCAATGGTAGAAAGTTCAATATTCTATTGTCTAGGAATATTTATAAGTTTCATTTTGGAGTCTACTTTTATTTAGCTGTAGAGATGCATTCTGTCCATTTTCTTTGATCCTGGTACTCTGGTCTCCATGACATCCTTCGTTTGTGAGATCTAAAATGTAATGCCAGAGTCGTTGAGGGGACTGCCTCTGTTTGCTGCAGTTCTAACTGCTGAGGCCTGTGTCCTTGCTCCATAACAGGGACTTAAAATACAAGCCACCATATTTCAGACCCTCATGGAATAAATGTCAGGTCAGCTCGAACAGCTGTGACCTAAGTTATGGTTGTCGGGGCTTACTTTTCACAAATTTTGAGTCTGTATTACTTAGTTGATTTTTACATTGCAAACAGAACAATTGTCCTTTCATCTTTCCTGGCACTGCATACCACAATTTTAAGTTCTTTATTAACTAATTGTATTTGCCCTCAATTGGTAACATTAAGGGCGATATGGATCTCAAATGAATTTTAACCTGACCCCAATAGGTAGTATCCCTTCTTCAGCAAACCTTACCAACACAGTTTACTGTCTACTTCCATTTGTCAAGGACCCAGAAAAAAAATATTCAGGACTTTCAAAAACTGGCTTTACTATGCTACAGAATTTTCTCAAACTTGACTAACAATCAACTTTTATTAGTCCTTCTTCCATTCTGTGTGATGGTTATTATTCATTCTGAACCAGAACTTGGAGGTTCCTAACATGGATAAATTGTGAAATAATTAACACTTCTTGTTTTAAGGTGCTAAGTTTTGGAGTAATTCATTGTGTTATGTAGATAACTATAGGAGTATAGCTAGCGTGCATGTTATCAGGTATGTTCATAATTCATTCTTAATGCACTTTATAATTACAGCTAAATTAGTATCTGTGTATTTTGTTTAATTGCTGTTCTAGTTCATAGAAAATTCCTGAAAGAAGAAACTCTAGACTATTTTCTTGTAATTGAGTCCTTTTTCCTTCTTATGAAGACAGAGCCCATGAAGCATGGATGTTGAATAAATATTTCTTAACTATATTAATATGTCAGAGTTAAAGTATATCCCAACACTACAGAAAGAGAGCATGAAACATTCTGGTTACTTAATGAATACAATTTGAATGATTGATCTATTCATTATGCAAAATTAGAAAAAATAGATACTCTTATGGCAGAATGATTAAAGCTACTCTTCTAATAGAGCCTTCTGGCATGAGATAAAGCACTACATCCCCATTAATGTCTGAAAAATAATACTCTCAGTAACAAATAGTATTTCCAGAATCAATTCAGAGATTTGGAAAAGTTTTACATTTAGGGTAACAAAAACATTTAGAGTAAGTGGTTGTTATAAAAAAATGTAGGGTATTCTAAACACTAGATTTGTAGGTTTTTTTTAAGAATTCCAATAAACACATCATTGTAATTAAAAAGATCATATAACACTTTTTCAGGACTTATTAATTTCATACCAGCCATGTGGATCCTTCTACTGAAAATAATATTTCAGAGAAGTTGGTCTTTCAACATTGTGCCCAATGCATTCACTTTTTTTTTGATGTAGTGCAAGGTTTTCCACTGCATTTGAATATTGAAAATGGAAATTCAGTTTTCCCAGACATTCATGTTGTACATGTCAAAAGTCTCTCTGTTAGGTTCTCTAGACTTAGTCTTACAATGGTTGTTTATCGACTTTTCTATTTCCGATTATCTAAGAGTGTAACACAATAAAACTTCTTTCCAATGTTTTTTTTTTCTTTTTTGCCTTGATACCATTCTCTTGATTATCTTGTGAGATTACATTCTGCTGAAGGTTTAAAAATTCTGTCCTTGCGGTCACACTGAGGCATAAGGTGCTGGCATTCCGTGTGTGTGACATTCCGTGGGGTGCTGGTTCATGTCCTGGCTGCTCCACTTCTGATCCAGCTCCCTGCTTATGGCCAGGAAAGCAGTGGAGGATGGTCCAAAGATTTGGGACACTGCCTGTCCTCTCGCTATGGCTTCTGACTGTCTTAGCGCTAATGTTTGTGGACATTTTGAGTGTGAATCAGCAGACAAAAGATCTTTCCCTGTCTCTCCTTTCTGTAACTCTGCCTTTCAAATGAAAATATAACAAAACTTTAAGACAATTTCGTCCTCATTTTGAAGTTTAATCCTATTACATTTAATTGACTATCCTTCCAATAGGGATATCCATCCAAAAGGATGTTCCATAAGGAGCAGAGAACATCGAAGATTGAAACACTGTTCTATGTTCTAAATCTGCCTGTGTGTCAGTGCTGCCTACATAACAATTGCTATCAATCCACACCATGAGGGTGATCCTAATAATCTTTCTCACATCTCTTATGTTCAATCACTTCAGTAATAACTGACTCTATTTCCATTTATCATGCCAACCCTTCCCTACTTTTCTTACTTTTGTTTTCTAATCTTGATCATTTTTTTCTGAAATTTTTTCTGAATTTTTCCCATAGTCACACCTCTTTTCCACAATCTCCCCAAAGACTGTCACCTCCTCTCCAACAAATATCTAGCTCATCCATTCACATAATATAAGTTTGAAGTCTACCATATACAGTTAAAAATGCTTGCATTATCAGATAAAATTATTCAGGTGGGAAGGACACACACACACACACACACACTACTCACATTAAAAAGATAAAATTAAGAACTCAAGTAGATATTGTTGAATTCTAGTTGTTATACAGAGGTTTATAATGAAAATATCAATTGATACTGAAGAATATAGAATAAGTAAGACACCTGAAACATGGGAGAGAAGTGTGAAGTGAGATAAAATAGGTAAAATAGACATGATTAAAGAATATACATCTTCAAACCAAGGGAAATTACAGTGATTAGATTTGTCTTCTTGCCTAGATTAATAAAAAGTCCTGGGAAATATGTGAAAGGGCAACGTCAAGACATTGGAAAATAGATAACAGACACAGATAATAGAGGTATGATGATCCATGTGAGATGATGAGAACCAGACAAGAGGAGTCGATAAGGATACATCCCTTCTGCTTTGAAACCATGTCTGGGTTGCAGTGCAGCGCAAAGGTACTTCTCAGAGACCATGAGCTGCAGAGACAGAATTGAGAAGCAAAGGAAATTCAGCCAGAATTTGTAAGACAGAATGTTGATAGGAGACAGAATGCCCTCAAGTATTCCACTGAGTATTGGACATCACAAGGCTATACAGAAATCACCAAAACAGAAGTAAAACCACCATCAAAAGCATCAGACAATTCGGTGGCTGAAACTGCAAAAGCTGAAAGCAGCAGCAGCTCTCGCCAGATAGAAGGAAGACCCTTTAAGTTATGGGTGTTAGGCAGGACATTCAGAAAAGTACCTCAGGTTGTATATCAACGGTTCTCAGAAGTGACTTTGACCTTCACAGGGCATTTAGAAACATCTAGACATTTTTATTTTCAAACTAGAGCTGGAGGAGCCTGCTTGTATTAGGCAGAGGCCAGGTACCCTGATGACTATCCTGTACGTGCAGAACAGCGCCTGACAAGTAAAAACTTTCCAGCTACAATGTCAGGAATGCTGGAGTTTAATAACCGTGTTCTAGAATAAGAGCTTAGGTCCCACTCAACATCTTACAATGAGATACAAAAAGATAAAACTCTTTCAAATAACTAAGCCTCAGAACAAAGTTCAAAATATTATACTAGTCCAAAAATATACAGAACTTACAAGTTAGCATTTACAACCTGTTTATCAGATAAAAATTACAACACATGCAAAAATAGGAAGAAACATTGACTGAAATAAAAAGAAAAATAAACACCAAAACTCAACAAAAATCTAGCAAAGCTGTCAGATTTAGAACTAGAACTTTCAAATTAGTATAAAATTTCTTGTTCAAAAAGTTAAGAGATGGAATATTTTAAAACACACAAACCATACTTACAGAAATTAAGACCATATTAGTTGAGTTAAAAACCATGTGTTGGGATTAACAGAGGATTTGGAATGACAACAAAAAAGTAAATTCCTATGTATATCAATAGAACTTTATCAAAAGAAGAAACAGAATATGTTGTGGTGGCATAACTCATTAATCCTCTACCCACCATACCAAACATACTATATGTGTTCTGATTCATGTCTCAGTTACTCCTGATCAGGCTCTATGCTTTTGACCTAGGAGAACAACAGAAGGTGGCCCAAATTCTTGGGCCCCAACACCCAAGCAGGAAACTGGGAAAAAGGCCCTGGCTCCTAGCTTTGGATTGGCTCAGCTCTAGTCACTGTGGTCATTTGGGGAGTGAACAAGCCAATGAAAAACCTCACTCCCTGTCTTTTGTTTTCTCTCTGCAAAATCTGCCTTTCAAATAAAAAAAGACACAGAAAAAAATTGTAAAAAAAAAAACATAGTATTCATATGATTCTATATATAAAAAATTACACTTAAGAATAATTGACATGTTAACACCGATATTCCTAGTGAATATATATTTGTAATCCCTAAAAGAGAGAAAATGGGGCAGAAAAATATTTGTCAGTATTAAAATTTAGTATTTATTATTTAATGGAGAAGAGACAAGTACTTATTTCGCAACTGCCTAGATACAGTAAAATATCTAAAGTCAGACCAAAGATTTCACGTTCAATAAACATTTTTAAAGCTGTATTTGTGGCTCAGCATGATAACCTGGATCCCATATGAGAGCTGGCCTGTGTCCTGCCTGCTCCACTTCTCTTCCAGTTCCCAACTTGTAGCCTAGGAAAGCAGCAGAGGATGGCCCAAAACCTGGGGACTCTGCAAGAGAGACCTGGAAGAATCTCCTGGCCCCTGACTTCAGATTGGTTCAACTGCAGCCATTGCAGCCACTAGAGGAGTGAACCAGTGGATAGTAGATCTTCCTCTCTGTATCTCTTCTCTGTATATCTGTCTTTCCAATAAAATAAATAAGCAAATCGTAAAAAAAAAAAAAAAAAACTATATTTGCTCTAAGTGCAGTAGCATACTAATCCTTTCCCCAAGGTACCAGCATTCCCTGAGGATGCTGGTTCATGCCCTAGCTGCTCCACTTCTGATCCAGTTCCATGCTTCTGGCCTGGGGAAGTAGCAGAGGACAGCTCATGGGCAGCAGCACACACTGGAAGATCTGCCAGAAGCTCCCGATTCCAAGCTTCATACTGGCTCAGCTCTGGCTGTAGCAGCCATTTGGGAGAATGAACTAGCAGATGGAAAACTCTTCATCCCTCTCTCTCTTTCTGTAATTCTTTCTCTGTGTCTTCCTCTTTTTCTGTTCCTCTCTCTGTATATATTTCTCTCCCACCCCCTGTAATTCTTTCAAGTAAAATCATTAAAAAATCACATTGAAATACATCCTATTTAGAGTTATTGTCTAAAATCTAAGATAAAGAAGTCTCAAAAGCATCCAGAAGGCTGGGGATTGTGCGTGTGAAAGGTATGCTCTGTCCATGGAGTAAAGATAGAAATTAAAGCAGATTTCTCATCTGAAAATGTGCCAATATGTAATATATATGCATATATTATATATATGCCAAGAGAAAATATGCCAATATAATAAAACTTGTGATCACTTGAATACCTAAAATCTACTCATTTAGAAATCTTTAGCCAGAAAATCTATCTCTTATAATTATGAAGTAAAGATGGTTTAAGACAAACAACAGTTGGAAAAAATTGCGAGCAGCAGACCCATAGAGAATAGAAATTAGAAACAGAGGCAAAGGGAAAATGAGACAAGTCAAAATAAGATCTGTAGTTATGAGGAACAATAGAAGTGATTAATTAACTGGCTAAGAATATTTTTGCATTATTTAGATACCATTAAATACATTTGACACAATCAAAAATAATAATGTATAGCTTGAATTATAACAAAAAAATCAGTTATTATCAAAAAGCACAACTGCTAAGAGAAAAACAAAAAGATTTTTTTAAGTGTCTTAAAATGTATTCCATTATCATTTGAGGGCGGATTGCGAGATATCATTTGAGGGCGGGTGCATTATAAATGTTCCAACCAACGTAGCAGACAAAGCATGGTGTTCTTTCAAATGCATATAAAATATTTACCAAGACAGACTGTATTTTAGACTACAATAGAAATCTCAATTCATGTACAAGGAATAGTTATATGATGTATATTTCTAATCACATTGGAATAAATTTTAAAAATAAATAATGGAAATATCTAAATAAGGGGGCTTTCACACCCTGCTTTCCACAGTGGACAGTGGTTCCAGTAAAAAACGTAACCAAATAAAAATTAGAACTTAGGCTATATCCTAAACCAAATGAACATAACAGACATTTACAGACTGTTTTAAAAGTCTTAAAACATTCATACTTTGTTTTAGAAAATGGAACAACCCCTAAGATAGAACCTGGATAAGACCACAATACACATCTCAACATATTTTTTTGAAAAATACTTAGATTTATTGTATAATCAAAGAAATAAAATTAAAAATCAACAACTAAAGAGACTTTAGGAATTATCCATTTTATGGAGATGGCACAACATGTAACTCATGAAGCGATTAATGAGTCATTCAAGTACATTACTTTTATATTTTGTATTAACCTGTTTGCTAGATGAATATCTTGCAAATTATTTCTCCTACTGGTAGTTTGTCTCTTGATGGTTTTATTTTCTTTACTATGAAGAATGTCTTGGTTTTGCATAATTTCATTTGTTTTTGTTTTCTGTGCTTTTGGGGTCTAATCCAAAAAACCATTGCTTATTCCAATGACTTACGGTGTCTTCTTTATGCTTCTGTCTAGCATTCTCAGATCTTACATTTAGATATTTTCATTTTTTTTCGATTTGCTTGTTGCATAGGGTGAGACTAGAGAATATAAGCTACAATATTTTTTGTATATGAATGTCCACTTTTTCCAGCGCCATTCATTGAAAATAGAGTCCTTTCTCCAGCATGTGCTTCTGCCAACTTTGAAGAAAATCACTTAGTTGTAGATTTTTGGGTTGAAAATGGGATTTCTATATTCATCAGCCAAGTGTCTTTTTTTATGCCTGGATCATGATGTCATGAGTCATTACAGCTCAGTAGTACATCCTGAAATCCTGATAGCTGGTTTTAGTCTGGCCCAGTTCTGGCTACAGTGATCATCTGGAGAACGAACCAGTGTATGGGAGATCTCTTTTTCCCCGTTTCTCCCTTTCCTCTCTCTGTGTCAATCTAACCTTCAGTTAAAGAAATAAATGTTTAAGAGAGAGCAGGAAATAGAACTAATTTGAGAAGTATAGTATATGCATATTTTGAAATATTGCACTATTCCTGTTTAAAATATAAAGTGTCACATGTTAATTAAAAATTTGCAATGTGTAGGCACTGGTTAGCAACAGCTAGGGACCTGATCATTCCATATCCAAGTACCTGGTATTGAGTCCTGCCTCCAGCTGCGTTCTAGTTCCCTAATAATGAACATCCCAGAAGGGAGAGGGCAACTCAAATGCTTGAGTCCTTGATACCAATATCAGAGACTCCTATGGGGTTCACAGTTCCTGGCCTCAACCTGACCTTGCCCTGGCTGTTGGTGCCTTTTGTGGAGTGAGTCAGCAGGTAGAAGATCTCTCCCACTCTTCGCCTTGCACATAAATCAATCAATCAAAAAAACTGGAAAAATTTAGAATCAAAATCAACATCAGCAGAAGGAATACAGAGAAATTAATGCAGAAATCAATGAGACAAAGAACAGAAATGATTTATCATAATGGAACAAATCTAAATCTTTGAGAATGTCACTTTATTCATTATGAGAGAGAAAATTTTAGGAAGAGTTAAACAAGGAAAACAGAAGCATAAAGAATTTTCTGTTAAAATGAAGGCTTCTTTCCCATTTTTCTCCCCCCTTTCTACTTTACTGTCTGAGGATGGTAAATGTACAGTCTCCAAATGTGGAAGAATCAGAAAGGAGGGGTCTATTTTTGCTTTGCTTTGCCCTGTGTTCATTTTTCCTGTTGCATAAGTGTTTTATCAACATTAATTTTAGCCTGCAAAGATGTTTTGCATAACACAGAATTATAATCTAGTACTTAAAATAGTTACAAACCACAGTTTCACATACATTAGGAAAATGAATCATTTCCTTAACAAGAACCACCATGTTATTTGAAATGATTACTTATGAGGCAGAAGTGATACATAATTAAAGCATCATGTGACACACAAGAAAATAAATCAGGGAAATTCAAACAATAAATGCTTGTTTTGCTCATGGAAGACAGGGAAAAGCTGCAGCTCCCCTCCATCCATTGTGAAATAAATGGGTCTTCACTCACGTAACAAAGTATTCCAATAACAAGTAGAGATGTTTCACCATCAGAAAGGCAAAAACGAAATAAGGGAATTGACATTACTTTGGATTACAAATCCTCTAAAATCTTAAAACTATGTAAACATCATTAATGTTTTTTAATTTGAGTTTGTCTCTGTGTGTGTGTGTGTGTGTGTGTGTGTGTGTGTGTGTGTCACATGCACTACACCAAACACAACTACACCATACTGCTATGACCATTAATGTAATGTAACAGACAGCATCATGGTCAATCTAGGCTAAGGACATAATCAAACACGAATAGTCCTTCCAGCTTACTAAAGAAAGTTTTTCGTACTTAAGTTTAAGTTAAAAACTTTAAGTTTTTCTTACTTAAAGAAAAACCATTTCGATTAATATTCAGATGAACTATGCAAAGAAGGAATATAGTTCTTATTCAGAGTTATCTCAAACACTAGATTGTGCAATTTTAAATGGCTATAGGGTACCTCCATGGTTGTGCTTCTCCAATCATTATAGCACTTAATCAAAGTCCTGGGCCCACAATGTCTACTGAACAATGACTGGAAGAAATGCTATTGTAGATAAAGACTTGGATGATAAAAATAGAAAGTAAGAAGTCATAAGCAACCTATTACAAAGTTCAGATCAGTAAGGTTTTTTTTTTTTTCCGTAATCCTTGTGCTTGCTGCCAGACTAGAGTTCAAATAATTTTCTTCCAGCCTCATCTTTCTGTCATCTTATGCAAGGTGTCTGCATTCCAGATATGCTTCACTTCTAATGAAAAGCTTCACAACTAGCTTTAGAGCTTATAATCTAGGGAACAAACTAATGCAGAATGGCGTTACCTGAAAGTGAAGCCTTGGGGCACACTTAAATAACAGACTGATGCAATCATGATTCCTTTGAAGGGCTATGCTATTGTAGCAACATGGGGAAAATCAGATGAGGGTTGGGAATGGGGGGTGGGGAAATCACAGTCTCCATGAAATTGTACCATAAAATTCAAAAATTCAAAAAAAAAAAGGAAAAAAAAAGTGAAGCCATTGCTTAAATGTCAGAGCCACTCTCAAGGAAGCTGCATCCCTGAATCTGACAGGAGCCTATAACACTCTACAGGTAACTTCGGCGGATTAGTGAACAGCACAAGAGTACAACCCTCAAATAGTGGCAAATTCCATTTTGTAATAACAAAAACAGGATTTGAAAATTGTTCTGGCACATAAGAGTTATTATTTTTTAAGCTTAAAAGTCTATGCTAGGTGAATACATTTTCAGTTTTAGGAGCATAGTGATACTTCCAACCCTACCCATCCTTTCACATTCCTCAACCACACTCCTCCTCCTTTATTTTTTTTAAAAAAAGAATTTTATAATAACATACTTTCAGTTCACTCCACAATCAAAGTGTTAACACTTTATTAGGTAAAGAGTTCAACAAATAACAAGCAGAAATAAAAACAATGTTCCACAAGAGTGTAGACAATGCTTGTAAACAATAGCCAAATTTCAGTATGAGAGTTTTGCTCACAGATGACATTTTTATCCTTTTTGTGTTAGCAAAAAAGATCAGGGGAAACGTGACATTTGTCTTTTTGGCACTGGCTTATTTCTTTTTTTCTTTTTTTTTTTCATGCTCATTCATGTTTATTTCATACATTTGACTGCCACAATGGGAAAAATTCACCATCCGTCCCTGAAAAGGACATTAACAACTTAAAATGTGAAATGTAGTTCAATCATTAACCTCATTCTCCACAGCATTCAGCAAGTAGGCTTTGGTGTTGTACATAAAATTATTATTGAGATGTGAATTCAAGTGTATGAATATCAGACATTTTAAAAATACATACATACTTAATTATTTGACAATCTTATTAATAACTTGTAAGTGCTTAGGTTATTTTTAGAGATATAGTCACGCTTTCATATTTGACTTATTTAAATAAGCCTAAAGATTCCCAGTTGCATTCACTTTGTTGCAAAACAAGGGATTTCATTGTTTATGGCTAAATACTAGACCGCAGGGTATATATTCTACAGTTAGATTATCCAATCATCAATTGGTGGACTTATGGGTGGATTCCCTATCTTAACTACTGTGAATTGAACTTCTATAAGCATGCGAATTACAGATACCTCCATCAAATATTGAATTTTTAAATATTCAATGACTCAAAAGAATCATAAAAAGCTACAAGTCCCTTGTCTCCTAGAGTAACACACTGTCAATCTATTGTTGAAAGAAAACTGAATAGAACCATTTATTTATTCATTTATATCAGCATAAAGAGGAACAGATTTCATACATGTCATAAGTACAATTCTCAGAAGATTATCATATTTCCCTCCCTCTCTCCAGGAGATTATCTGTTCACATATCTTGGAAGACAGTTATTGCGTATTTCCAATGTTCATTTGTGAATTGTCATTATAACGTGCACTTAAGCAATAACATCACCAAATAAAGCTCAGGAAGAGAGGCAAGGGTGAAAAATGTCTTAGGCTATTTCAACAGAATTCAAGTTACCTTCCAGTTATACAAAATATAAATCTCCCTCTCTGGAACAGACTATTTAACCAACTGTTTGAGTAACTGTCTTTGTTCCTGCTGGTTCTGTGAGTAAATAACACCAGCCCACACCTGTGTGCGCTTGGTCTTTTCTAAAATATTTATGTTCCATTATGTGGACATATTATCATTAGATGACATCTGGTACCATGACTAACACTTTCACGTGGAACTTACAGCAAAAAGGTTCCTAAACAATTATTAAAAATGAAAAACATTGCATTTCATTTAAATATCATTCTGACGCACGAGTTATTTTTCTGTGTCCCGAGTTATTGATGTAATGCCCAAGTGAAGTAAAACTAAAGGCACTTACAAAATGTTTATAAGCATTTTCATAATATTAAAAACTTGTCTATGAAGAAATCAAATTTCCAGAGCATACATTTAGTGCAGCAATTAAGACTTCACTTGGGATACCTATATACCATATTTGAGTGTCCTAATTTAAGAGCTGAGTTTGTTCTCATTCTAGTTTCCTGCTGATGCAAATCTTGGGAGACAAGAGTTGATAGATCAAACACTTAAGTTCCTGTCCCCCCAGACTGGAGACGCAGATAGAGTTCCTGGTCTCCAGTCTCAACCTGCCTTAGCAAAAATTGTTTTCTCTCTGTGTGTGTATGTGTCTCTCACTCACTCACTCTTGCTTTGTCTTTCTCTCTGTTCCTTCTTCCCTCCATTCCTCCCTTCCTTCCTCACACATACAAAACACACAAACACAGTGTGTTTTTATGTCTGTATGTGTCCCTTTGTCTTTTTTTCTCTTTGTTTAGCTATCTTCCAGATAAGTCAAATACCACGTTGCATGAGGCTTAAACATGTTCTTTCTCTATTCATCTCAGAGAAATTATGATATGTTATTGACAAGATTCAAAAGATAGACATTCCAAGATTCCCTGTGGGAATATCTAGGTTCAAGAATATGCTGAGCTGTGATGCCAAAAAATATGTTACTTTAGACAGCCAAGGAGACTTAGCTGATGTAAATAAGATTACTAATCAGATGTCCTTCAAATGGGGAGCTTATCTGAGTGTCCTTCATGTAACTTCATGAGTCCTTTAAAGTGAAAGGATTATTTCTGACTGTCAGCATAAAAGGAAGTCGGAGGGAGACTCAATGGAAAAAATACATTGGCGCTGCAATTGCTGCTGCTATCTATGGTACTTTCTCATGCTGCTATAGAAGTTCACACACTACAATTGACTCACTTCAATTTTACTGTAGCCATTTTTTCAGAAAAAAAAAAATTGCAACGTGCAAATACATTCCACAAATAAAAAGTTACCTAAAAATCAATTTAAAAAATGAATGCACTTAACTTTTACATTGAAACACAGAGCTAGAGAGGCAGTGATAGAGGAGTAAAGACAGAGAGAGAGATTATCTTTCCACTGATTCACTCCTCAAATGTCCATCAGCCAGGCCTGGGCTATGTCAAAGCTGAGGCCAAGGAGCTAAACTCTGGTCTCCCACACAGATAATGAAGACCAAGTACTTGAAGTATTACCTAACTGCCAGGAGTGTGCATTACCAGAAATTAGATCAGAAGTGGAGGAGCCAGGCAAAGTAGCCTAGTGGCGAAAGTCCTTGCCTTGCTTGCACTGGGATCCCATGTGGGTGCCAGTTCCTTTCTCTGCTGCTCTATTTCCCCTCCAGCTACCTGCCTGTGGCCTGGGAAAGCAGTGGAGGGCAGTCCAAGCCCTTGGAACCCTGCATCCACGTGGGGAACCTGAATGAGGCTCCTGGCTTCATATTGGCTCAGCTCCAGCTGTTGCAGCCACTTGGCTAGTGAAAGAGTGGACGGAGGATCTTTCTCTCTGTCTCTCCTTCACTCTGTGTATCTGCTTCTCCAGTAGAAATAAATAAATCATAAAAACAAACAAAAGAAGTGGAGGAGCCACAACTCAACCCAGGCACTGCAGTATGGGATGTGAGTGTGTGAAGCAACACGGTTGTACCAAACAGCCATCTCTCAGATAATTTTAACCACCACTTTTTGTACAAAGGTCATGGTAGTACTAGCCTTTTCAATGAAGGAACAATAAACAAATTCACTAATTTTAATATAATGTTTTTATGAAGTACAATAAAAACTGGCAATTTATTGATGATTTCATGTGAATATAAAAGTTTTTCATGTTTTCTGAATCCTGGGTTCATCTTCAGAAATCTCAGAATAGATCTACCATATGATTCAACCATTCCATTCCTAGGAATTTGCCCAAATGAAATAAAATCAACATACAAAAGAATAAACTGTACCTCCACATTTATAGCAGCTTAATTCTTAATAGCTAATATATGAAATCACAGCTCATATATCCATCAGCTGATGACTGCATAAAGAAACTAATATTAATACATGATTGAAAATGACTCAACCATAAAAAGTAATGAAGCCATTATTCTTACAGAAATAAGTCAGCCAAAAAGACAAATACCATGTTTTCCCTCATTTGTGCTAATATATATAATATTAAAAACATAATGTATGTGAGCAAAACTGACATTTTGAGGTTTGATTACGATTTATAGCCCTTCTGTATACTCTTGAGAAACAGTGATTTTTCTACTGACTACATGTGGCATACTTCATTTAGTGGAGGGTAACTTGTGATTTTAAAGTAAATTGAAAGTATTTCATTGTAAAAATTAAAAGCAAAATAGAAAAGAAGGATGGAAGGTGGGAGCAGGTTGGAAAGTATCATTATGTTCCTACAAGTGTAAATATGAAGTACATGAAATGTGTTCCCTTTATATAATGTCAAATACACAAATAAAACGGTAATCAATTTGAATACTGGCTGGCTTCCAAAAAATTTCAGAGTTTGTTAGAAATTGTTAACATAGCAAAAAAGTTCTCCAAAAGCAGTGTAATATGGAGAAGCAAAAATACCAACTTCACTGCTAACTGTACAAGTAGACAACTTAGGCAAACTTGGAAAAGGCCTCTAATCCCTCTGACATCATCTTTTTAAATCTGCGAATAAGTTTACTCTGAATTCAATCTTAGGTACTGGGAGCTATGGTAAATTTAGAATGTGCTTTTCAGTAGCTTTGAAAATAAAATAGTATGGAATAGCAATTGTTTAAATTAGACCATCACATATCAGAGCTCAGCAAAAACAACAGAAATTATGATTGAATAACTGAAATCCTTCACACGTTTTCAGTCTCAAATAAAATATTTATGATAAGCAATACAAATGTAGGGGGAAATGATAGAATACAAAGAAAGAGAAAACTCAAGAGGAAAATGCAAAAGTTCTGAGACTCTCTAAAATATTCTCAAATGAGAGGAAAAAGAATTTAACCAGGCAGTCAGAAGAAAAATCTCAAGAAAAGGACACAAAAAATGTAGGATGAAGCACTAAGTTGACATCTTATGCATCTTATTTGTAGTTCAAGTCGCTATTTCTGTATAACAGTGGTGAGTTACTTTTTACTTATTGAATATTATGGTTAGTGGTACATTAAATCTGTGATTATAAAGTGAATTGAAGATATTACAAAAATTAATGAGAAAAATCCAAGAGCGAGAATGTAGCGAGGAAAGTGTGGCTATCTCTGGAGAAATGTTTCTACGAAATACATGAAATTTGTTCTCTACCTATTAATAAAAGTTTTAAATAACAGCAAAAGGCAGAAAGGATGAGCATATGTATTCGCAGAAGAGACATCTAGGAAATAGGAAAATCCCTCTGGACTGCAGCTGATAGCTTAGATTTGCAGACCTTGATGGACAATGAGAATGTCATCTATCATAACTCTATCTAGCACAGGACATTCTTCAGGAGGTGCTTCTTACCAATACATTTCCCTGGATGAATAGCAACCACCAAGCATCCATCAACCTGGTGCCAGCATTCAGACATCAACAATAAATACAAGAATGAAGCTCTTTTGGGGAAGAGTTGTGGAAAACATGGATTTCTCAGAAAAGTAACCTCAACTGCTTAACATCAGAATCTTCTGTCCGTATTGCAGTACACTCTGATATACATCAAGGATCCAGACATTAATCTACACTTTCTTGGTTCAAGAAAAAAAATTGTATTGTCCTGTCATTTCTGAAAGTCCTTCCTCTAGGACAGAAGTCTTAAGGAAAGAGGCTCCCCCTTCTTGTTAACATAAGGCCCTCAAAGAAGGAAAACAGTTCGCAGAAAACAGCCCCTAATCCTCGTTAAGAACAGGACAGTTCGTTTTTGGTGGATACAGCTTGCTGGCTGCCTTTTTTCCCATATCCTGAAGAGCCTCGTGGGTTACCTTGATGAAAGCAATAGCCCCAAGTGTGATTCATCGCATACAGATTTGGCTCAGTCAACCCAGTAGCTTGTATAAAGTTGATAAAGAACATCCGTGGTAAGCATTTCCTCATTACCAAATGATGATGATGATGATGATGATGATAATTGCAAATATAGAACTTTTCAATAACAACAGGAAATTAATTGATTCTCTTTTGTTTGTTTGCTTTTTCCCTCTAGATGACCACATTTTTAGAGCTGATTTTCACTACAGGATGAAGTCAAGGATTTTTTTTTCCCTACATACCCAAATACTATCTAAAATAGTGTATTTAACTTTTTCTATTCTATTATGCAACCTTCATCAACTCAACAAGAATTGATTCACTTAATCACCATTTAATTCAGATAAATGTCCATTTAAGAGATGTCATTATCTGGTTTGGCCACACACTGATTCAATTAAAATTATAATCTCGAATCTAAATTACTTAGAATTACTTTTCATAATTTCTTCAGAGACATACCAATAAATTACAGTTGAGTGGCAATAAATTAGCAGGGAGCTGGATCAGAACTGGAGCAACAAGATCTCTACCCAGCACACATACAGGCTACTAGTGTTGCCATCGGCAGCTTTAACCATTGTGTCACAACAACAGCCCTGTATAGATGGATTGTTAGGGAGCATTTTCTGGAAGAGACAGAAGATTTGATACTATACATAGCATAATACCAAATACCATAATTGTATACCCAATTAGCTCCTTTTGAAATCTCCCCAGATATGCCACTACAAAATACATTCTGTATTATTCTTGAAAAACAAACAAAAAGCTAACAACACTGGCTTCCTGTTGACTCAACTCTCACATTAGTTTTCTAAAACTTAAATTTCTAACAGATGTTATTTTGCAGAACAATGGAACTTGATTTTCAGGCCCTGAAATTTACCAGCCATTCATGGTCACAAAGTCAATGAAAAACCTTCCAGATACTGTGATGTACACAGTAACAGGTGTAATCAAAGCTTAAAGTCTACATATCTGATTCAGATCCCAGAGTTCAAAAGTTTCCTGCTCTTACAAATTGGACATTTGAACAACTAACTTTTCCTTTCAGTGCCTTGAATTCCCCACATTTAAAATGCATGTTTAAATAATGAACTAAAAAGAAATAATGGACATAATCTTAAATATGTAATGAGATATAGCTACGAAAATGCATGGATAATATTTAGCACAACATCTGGCAAATATGCTTTGATGAACTTATATTAGCCATGCTTGTTACAATTCTTCAAACTAATTTGTTTTGTTTTATTTGTTATGTTTTGAAAAGCTATTATTGGGCCAAGCATGATAGCCTTGTGATTAAAGTCCTTGCCTTGCACGTGCTGGGGTCCCATATGGGTGCCGGTTCAATCCCAGCAGCCCCGCTTCCCATCCAGCTCCCTGATTGTGCTCTGGCAAAGCAGTCAAGGACAGCCCAAATCTTGGGACCCTGCACCTTCCTGGGAGACCTGGAAGAGGCTCCTGGCTTCGGATCGGCTCAGCCCTGGCCTTTGCTCTCGCTTGGAGTGTAAATCATCAGACAGAAGACCTTTCTCTCTGTCTCTCTTCCTCTTTGTATATCTAACTTTCTAATAAAAAAAAAATAGAATCCAATAAACATTTTCAAAACTTAGTGTCAGCTTTTAACTAGTCACAAACATTTATCTAGATTCATGAAAGTAAATTTAAGTATTTTTTATCAAAATTCTTTCACAAGGTTGAAATGACTTCCAAAACATGACTTTTTGTTATTCTGACTTAAAATTTCTTTAAGGCAAAAGATTATATAAACTGAAACACTACGGAACAGATCCACTGAAAATAAAAGGAAGAACTTCCAAAAAGGATTAGTTACCCAGAGAGCTTTTAGAACTTCTTTTCTTGGAGGTACATTTACCCTGAAACAGCTTTGGTACTACGTGCTTTGAAGTTATTTATTTATTTATTTTGCAAGAAACAAACTTTCTGCTTCCTCACACCTTCCCTCAGTGTAATGACTTCAAATATAAAGCTTTCATTAGAGTTTATGAGCTGGCTACCACTACAAAAGTACAGCACAACAAACACATGATACCCAATAACATCAAATTAGTTTATTCATCTCCAGACAAGCTAAGGTGCATTGAGCAACACCAAGTTTCTCTCTTCCTCCACAAATGACATCTGTGAGGCCTTTTTTTTTTATTAATTACATTGCATTATGTGACACAGTTTCATGGGTTCTGGAATTCTCCCAGCCCCTCTCCATGCCCTACCCCCCACAGTGGATTCCTCCACCTAGTTGCAGTATCACAGTTCAAATTAAGTCAAGATTCTTTCGCTGCAACCATATACCAAGCATAGAGTCCAGCATCTTATTGTCCAGATAATTTCAACAGTTTCTAGGGGAGACCTTCTCTGGTCTGAAGGTAGAGCTGGCA
The DNA here is from genome assembly GCF_030435755.1 of Ochotona princeps. Classification (NCBI taxonomy): domain Eukaryota; kingdom Metazoa; phylum Chordata; class Mammalia; order Lagomorpha; family Ochotonidae; genus Ochotona; species Ochotona princeps. The sequence continues at coordinate 52,129,730 of NC_080839.1, read as the reverse complement.
GAATATCATCCCATTCAACTGGAAGTCCCAGCACAACATCAACAACAATTTACAACATTATGGAATTAATTGGCATGGTATTGAGTAATCAATACGTTATAACAGTGCAAGTTCTTAACCACATCCTGTGACTACTTCATTGACCCTTCAATTTTTGTTTGTACACAGAATTCGCAGAGGCCATAAAACAAGAAAAAGAAATCAAAGGAATTCAAATGGGAAATGAAGAAGTCAAGCTTTCACTATTCGCAGATGACATGATCCTTTACATAGAGGAACCAAGAGAATCAACACAGAGACTCCTAGAACTTATACGAGAGTTTGGTAGAGTAGCAGGGTACAAAATTAATGCACAAAAATCAACAGCCAGAGTATATGTGAAGAGCCCCAAGATGGAAAAAGATCTAACCAGCAAAATACCATTCAAGTACCTAGGAATAAATCTAACCAAAAATGTAGAAGACCTTTTTGAAGAAAATTACAAAACACTTCAAAAACAAATTGAACAAGATCTCAAAAGATGTAGCAACATCTCATGCTCCTGGATAGGCAAAATCAATATCATTAAAATGTCTCTACCAAAAGCAATATATACTATTCAATGCAATCCCAATCAAATTGCCCAAAACATTCTTCATAGAACTGGAAACATTAATACAAAGGTTCATCTGGAAACACAAAAAGCCATGAATAGCTAGAACCATTCTGAAGAATAGGAAGCAAACTTTTGGAAGAAAATGTTGGAAACACACTGCAAGATTTATGAGTAGGCACTGACTTCCTAAAAAGGACACCAAAAGCACTAGCAATCAAAGCCAAAACAAACAAATGGGACCTCATAAAACTAAGAAGCTTCTGTACAGCAAGGGAAACAATCAACAAAGTAAAAACGCAACCCACAGAATGCGAGAAAAATCTTTGCACACTACATAGATGATAGAGAGCTAATCTCCAGAATATACAAAGATCTCCAGGACAACCAAAACACCAAAACAAATAAACCACTCAAGAAATGGGCACAGGAAATGGGCAGACGTTTCACAAAGGAACAAACCCAAATGGCAAACAAATATATGAAAAAATGCTCAAGTTCCTTGGCAATAAGGAAAATCCAAATTAAGACAACAATGTGAGGCCTTTCTTATGACCCTGGCAGACGTGTGAGAAAGAGAGCACCAACCTGTTGGTTTCATTAAAGCCTGAACAGGAACTAGTATCCTGTTATTCCTCGTAGTCACAAGATTCAAACTAAGACCAAGCATTAGATATATACATATATATCCATATATCCATTTTGTAGGTTAATCTGAAAAGACAAAGAGTCAGGAGCTTATGTGTGGGAAGGGTGGAGAATTTAAATCACAGGTGCAATTTTCCATGGTATTCAAGCAAGACTATCTTTAAAGTATATTTTTTCTTCCAATACACAGTATTATGCTCAGCATTTTTACCTTGCTCCTCAGGATTCTTCTCTGAGTGGTATGAATGGAGAGGACAGTTTGGTGAAAAGAAAACACAGATCTCTCTTTTTCCCTAATCATTTAGCTATATAATTAAGTAAACAATCCTCAGCAAATAATCTTCATCCAGAATTAAAACGCACACATGTACAGAAGGGAGGAGAGAATTAGATCACAGAGAAGCTTAACTTTTGAGCTTGTTAGTTTCTGTTTCTTCCACTTGATGCAAGTTATACATTTCCAGATTGTGCAAAAAGTCTATGTACTCCCCAAATTATAATATTAGAAGCTTTCTCAATAAGGTGATATAGTTCCCACTGATCTGCATGTGAGTAGTTAAGCATTTATTCATCATCATTAACACAACTAAAATAATTCTATAGGTTTCACAAAGTAAATTTTATGAGTTATTACTCCCAGCTCTTACATGCTAAAGTTATACTATGGGAGAGTTAAGAAGATTTTAGCATTACTGATTGCAGGATATTTTCCTCTATTATCTAACTCACTAAATAATAATATTATTTACAATCTCAGGATATGATCATTACATAGAAAAGAGAAAAACTTGAGATTTGTCCACTGGAAGATGTGAGATATTTATACAAGACTCCTGAGAGTTAACACATTAAGGGAAAGAGGCATGGTATTCACGAAATATCAAACTCCAAACTTAATATGTGTTTAATTTTGAAACAAAAATCCAATATTTTGTCTTATAAATGGTTTGTTCTACAGAGTAACATTAAAATAAAATTTCCTACGCTGTGTGATTAACCTTTTAGTTGGGGAATGTCATCTTAGAAGAATTTGGAGAGTGGGAAAACGTACTACAAACATTCCATTAAATGAATATTCCCAAACAGTTAACTGAAGATTTGACTGAACTTCAATGTATCTAAGCACACTATAAATTTAATTTATAATTTCAATATTCTAGATGTCTTGTGTGTTAGATATTTCAAAGTATTTCACTTGTAATTTCTCATTAAAGCATAGATTTCACTAAGTTACTCGAGGCATTATTAATTTTGATTATCACGTTAACTACCACACAGCTCTTCTGCAACACATTCTTCAAAAATGAGCACTTACATAAGTATTAAAAGCTATAGCACTTTAAGTAAATGATAATATTTTCAAGGTAAGTCACTGTGCACACATATGCATGTTTTTATATAAGAGTTGGTTTATAGCAGGAGTTGGCAACCCATGGCTACTAACCAAATTTGTCTGTGCACCTGCTTGTATAAATAAAAAATATTCATGGCCTATGGCTGCTTTCATACTGTAATGGAAGACACCAGTAGGTGTCCCTTAAGTTATGACCCATAATCTTTAAGTACTACTTGAGAGAGACAGTTCTCTAGACACTAATTTACAGCTTGATGAAAAGAATAGTAAGGGAAAGGTCTAAGGAAACAAATGTTCTATACTGTATGCTCAAGCAAAGCTAAATTATACAGCCAAGGTATATTCTTGAAGAAAGCAGAATAATTACATTTATGCTTCAAATAAACTGTTAGTAAAACAATTTTTTTAAAAAGATTGCAACAATTTTTTTTCAGGCAAGACTAGAAACCCATCATCACTTGTGAGTTGAAGGAACAAGGAGAAGATAGAAAGTTGGTGGAGTCCTATGAACACAAGATAGAATAAATAAGGTATTCTTGGCAAGAACTGTCATTATGGGAAAACATGACCACTGTCGAAGCTGGAGAGAGTGGGAAATAAATGCCTTACATCTTTTCCCTCCTGCTTCATTCTCCAGCTGGTGACATTCACTGACAAAGTGATGGTGAGGGGTCTAGAAGCCAATCACTGCTCAACATTCAGCAAAATTCATGGTGCAGAAGCTTAGAAAGCAGTTCAGATGTGGTGTAGAAGCAAACAGGCAAACACCAACACAAGCAACTTGTTACAAATGCAGGATAACACGTCTTACTGTACACCAGCGGCCTACAAATTTCTGCTAGAATATTTACTTGCACCAATATTTTGGAAAGAAAGTATTAAGACAAATAAAAAGAACCCAATGAAACAGAAAACAAGTGACGGAAAAAAAAAAGAGAGAGAAAATTGTAGAAGTCAGCTATCATGCTTCTCTGTTACAGACATCTTTATTATTTTATAATGCTGCATTTATATCTTTAGTTTACTCTTCTGGTTGTTTTATGCATAAAATACATTTACTTGTTCGGTATTTTTACTTAGATTTACTGTATCCAAGGATACCAAGAGAATCTCCCTACAGCCACTTTTATCTTTTACTGGGATTCCATGTTAATTAATCTCTGGATAAGTCAGACTGCATAATTTGTAGAATATTAACTTTAAAACTGTCAAAACCTGGGTGGGTGCTTCAGTCTTTGCAACCTATGCGGGAGATTCAAATGATGTTTAAAGTTCCTGGTTTCAGCCTTTCCTTTCCCTGGTCATTTCAGGCACTAGGTAGTAAACCAGCAGATGGAACACCTCTGTCTCTTTCTCAACCTGTCTTTCAAATAAAATATAAAAATACTGATATATAATGTTAAATCATTAACAAATAGGCTTCAAATTGCCATTAACTGAAATGGAATGACCATTTGGGACAGTGGGGAAAATGTATTTGGGAATCCCATATGCCATATCACAGTGGCTGAGTTCAAATGTCAGCTTTATTTTAATAAACCCCGTGCAGGCAGCAAGCCCTGGCTCATGTAGTTGGGCCTCTGCCACACTCAGGGCAGACCCAAACTGAGTTTCTGGCTGGTGGCTTCAATTTAGTCCAAATCTGTCTGTTTCAGGTATACAACTCTCTACCTTTCAAATAAAGACAATAAATAAAGTTTTCAGTTTGAAATCTCTCTATTAAAACATTTAAGCAAGCTCTTTTTTTTTTTTTTTTGCAAGTTTTGTTGCTTAGTACATAAACTAAACCTAAGAAACTCTAGGTCTAAATCTTGCCCTGTTGGCAAGTTGACAAATTACGTTTTTTAGTATTTGACTTTTAACCTCTGCAGCTTAGAAAGTGTTGTTTTGTTTGTTTGTTTGTTTAGCTCTTTTTCGCTGGATCATATTTATTCTCATCACAAAATCTTTGCACAAGCAGTTCATTATGGCTATGGTGATGTAGCACAACCACCTTCTTTACCCAATGAAGTCTGCCTAATCCTTCACTCTCGGCTAGTTTTTAGCAAGAAGTGGTGTTGGATCTTATCAAATGCCTTCTCTGATAACATCATATGAGTTTTATTCCTCATTTTGTATCACATTTATTGATTTGCATATGTGAAGCCATCCCTACATGCCAGGGATAAATAACACCCAGTCCTAGGGAATGATCTGTCTGATGTACTATTAGGTTCTGTCCCAACTATTTCATTGAGGATTGTTGCATTTATGTTCATCAGGAACACTAGTCTGCAGTTCTCTTTTGCTGTTGTTCTCTATCTGGCTTTGATATTAAGGTGATATTGACTTCATAGTATGAGTTTGGACAGACTTCCTCCTTTGCATTGTTATGAATAGCTTGTGAGGCTTGGGGTAAGTTCTGCTTTAAAAGTGTGGTAAAGGGTTCCGCTTCCTATCCAGCTCCCTGCCTGTGGCCTTGGAAAGCAGTCGGGGACAGCCCAAAGCCTTGGGACCCTGCACCCGTGTGGGAGACCCAGAAGAGGCTCCAGGCACTTAGCTTCAGATTAGTTCAGCTCCAGCCATTGCGGTCACTTGGGAAGTGAATCATTGGATGGAAAATCTTCCTTTCTGTCTCTTCTCCTCTCTGTATATCTGACTTTGCTATAAAATAAATAAATCTTTAAAGAAAAAGTGTGGTAGAATTTAGCAGTGATGCCTCCAGTTATGGTCTTTCTCTGTTAGGAGGGATTTAATTATTGATTTAATCTCTATCCTGGTTATAGGTCTATTTATATTTTTAATTACCTCATGATTCAATTTGGTTAGATTGTATGTGTCTAGAAACATATCCATTTCTTCTAGGTCTGCTGATTTGCTGATGCATGGTTGCTTGTAATGGTTTTGGTTATTCTATGTATGTCTGAGGGATTTGATGCTCTAGCTCCCCATTCATCTCTGATTGTGGTGATCTGTGTACCTCCCTAAAATCTTCTTCATGGACACCTTTTGCTCCCTGAGCCAATAGAATAATCATGCATTTTGAATATGAATATTCTTTGTCAATTGGCCACCTACACCATTTAAGGAAACCCTTGCACTGTACATTGGCAGCATAGTGTTTTTCATTACTAAGGTTCTCATCACTGCAAAAGTGATTCATCAGTGATCATCCTGACAGAATCACTGGTCTTACCACACAGCCAATTAGCCTGAAGGAGTTTCTATCAACTCAACTTTGTTAATTGTAAACTTAGTGCTCTGAAATGTGAGAAGCTTTTCAATAGAAAGTAGATTATTTATGACAATAGCAGTTTACACAGATTGCTTTTTTCTTGTACACTAGGAATTACACAGGAAACAGGTAAGGAATGTCTCTGTGCTACTGCAATATAATGATATTTTCAGAAGCTTCTTACACTCTTACAGGCATTTAGGTGCTACTGGTTTGGGATTTTAATTGTCGAAAGTAGAAAATGTTTTAATAGGAGTCTTTGTGGCTACAAACATTGTCAAGCTTTGTCTTTAACCTTGATTTCAGTGTTGAGGTTGTTATCTGACCATTTTGATGTTTTTATGTTCATGAATCAATAGGCAAAGAAGATGGTGATAGAAAGACTTTTCTCTATTTATTATGTTAAAATAATCATTTTGGTATACAATAATATTATCTAGAGTGTTTATTACTTTCAAATCCAATTATAAAGTTAATGGAAAATTACTTAGAGGAAAAGCCATTGAAGATTTACCAGATAAAGAATAACAAACAATTAAGATGCTGACTTGAGATGGAAATGGAATGACCAATGAAATAAGTTTCAAATACCAAACACAACTTCATGGTCATTAACAGAAATGAGTGATTATTTTAGCTAAATTTGTCTTCTGCACTTATACAAATTTATAACTGCATATGTTAATTGCTCTTTTTTTTCCCATCTTTCCTTTTTGTTTCATATAAAGATCACCAGGAGGTGTTGATGTTACAGTTTATTCTTTAATTTCTTCTATTTTCAGGTAGAATTGTAATTAAGTAACAAGAATAACTTTATTGTCCAATCATCGAGACAGAAATTGCTGAAATTTTGTGTCCATCCTCTGTGAGATGAGGGTTAATACATCTTTGTATAGAGGTTGACTCTTGGCAGAGAGAAGCATAAACTTATTAGAGTAAATGCATAACAACACTAAATAACTAGTGTGGAGGACCTGCACCTATTCTTAAGCTCTTGCTTCAGTCCAAATAAATTCCTCTCCTCACACTTTGAAGTTGGACTGGTATCCAGTGGTGAACTACAGCCAACACATACCAGCAAAAAATGCCAATTATTAAATTTTCAGCAATTTTGACATCTGGCAGTTATGTAGTAATTATTCCAACATAAATTATGCATTGAATATAAAATTAATTATATTGAATGCAAAGGAATGAGACAGTAAAAGCGTCACTGCTTGATTAGTTTTCTATATTTTACTACTACCTATGTACGTTGAGGTTATTTACATCAATTATATCTGAATAATGTTTTTACTGTGTCATCATGATGGTACCTTTAAGTCAACTAATTTAAAAATATTTACAACTTAAAAGTTCTAGAAATCAAGGGCTATATTTTCCCCAAATCAGGATGCCAAATGTGTGTAGGCATATTACTAATTAGAATTCAGTAAATTTCATCTTTTTTTCATCGTTTGACCATTTCAATAGTTGTACCCACAGATGCCATCAGCACATGGAGACGGAAAGGCTGGAAGTGGAGATAAGGAATTTTCTCCTTCTTTCCAATTGTTCTTTTAGTATAACACCCATTGAAGGAGGTGGCCCCTGTCTTCATCTTCCTTCAGCCCTCCCCATACCACACAAGATTCCAAAGAGTAATAGTCTGAACTCTTAAAAATGGGATGAGAAAACATAGCCATCCTCCATTGGACTTTTTATCCTTATTCCAAATAGCAAGAAGTTCAGCTTCCTTTTTGACAATTTGTATTTACACTGGATTCTGTATTATTGAGTCATATATTTATTTATCATTGTTATGTTACTTGTTAAAGTTATATTGCCAAATATCCTCATGCTATAAATTCCCTAATTCTTCCCTGAAACTACTTTAAAAATGCATGGAAATATCTTACATGCATTTAGTCACAAAAGATGTCATTGTTTGCACTGTTGTTAATTATCCATATCAAAGACAGAGCACATGGACACCTTTCTTTAATTACTTGAAACATTACTTGAAAACACAATTATAACAGTTTAAGAACATCAAAGTACATGAATGTTTAATAACTGTTATTGCAACAGTAATATTTAAAATTACTGATAACTGGATAACACACCCACACAGTGACACAATCACATCATTTCTTATCATGCAATAAAATATTCAAAGATGGATCAGATGGTGCTGTCTTTGTTCTTTTGTTCACTTCGCCTTTTGAAGAAATGTTTTTTTCACGAACAGACTTTATGAGATTTTAGATGATGACTTCATTTATCATTTATCAACAACACAAAGTTAACAAAGAGGCTTTACTTTGCCACATTAAGAGCTATAATGTCTTTCAGCAATAGTGTATGAACCATCGAATGTACATGAGGATATTTTTGGCATTTTTACATCTAGTCATAGATTTTACAAATGGCTACTAATAAGTATAATATAAATATATTCTTCTTAAACATATTGCATTCAGCAATATCTTGGATGGGCAAACATACATTGTAATTCACCCTGTTTTCCTTATACCCAATTTTCTGTCATTTTTTCCATATTCTGAGAAGTAGATCTGTATTAAGAGGACAGAGGACTCAGTATTATTACAATTTAGCAGCCATTTTTCTGTCTTCAGAAATATCTCTAACAAAATATTTCAAGTACGTAAGACTCTAATATAGCCTGGCCCTGGTATTTTAAAGTAGCTTATTCTATACAATTTAAGTAGATCAGGACAGAGCTAGTTACATGTCAACAACTGATTTAACAAGAGACTATAACAAGGAACCTTTATGGTTTATCCCATGTAGTAGGCTAATGATCATGTGAAGTGCCAAAAATAGAATTAAAGCAAGCTAATAACATGATAAAGTGATTCAGTTGACTTGCATTTACTCAAAGTATCCACAGAAAAACAAAAATATATCAAATTAGTTAAAACATCATGAAAATAATTTATTAAGCAACAAAATTCATGTTTTTAAAAGATTATTTATTTTGAAAGTCAAATTTACAGAGATAAAAGGAGAGAGAAGGAGAAAGAGAGAGAGAGATCTTCCATCCTCTGTTTCAGTCCCTAAACAGCCATAGAGCCAGGGGTGGGCCAGGCCGGAAGCCAGCAGCCAGGAGCTTCCTCTGGATTCCCCCTTGTGTGGCAGGGCCCCAAACACTTGGCCAACTTCCTCTTCTTTTCCAGGCATTTTACAAGGAGTTGGATGAGAAGTAAAGCAGTCAAGACTGGAACCAGCACCCAGAAAGGATGCTGGTGTTACAGGTGGTAGTTTTACAATGCTGGCACAGATATCATTTGTTCTTTGAAAAAAAAGTTAAGCATATAATAATAATAATTAAAATATTATGTAATTATGCAATTACCTGTTTTAACTTACATGTATTTAATATGAAAGCTATTCTAGAATTAATTGCATGGTTTGATTTATATTCTGTATACTTAAACACTGTTTTTGCTAGTGTGTGGATTTACTAGGGAAATTATATTTGAAGGTAAATTATATGTCATGTAATTTGCAAATGAATCTTTATTGAATTGGTGGGCTTTGGTGTACCATTCTGCAAGCTTTTTAAAACAGGTATGATTGGATCATAACACATTCTAATTTTATATTTTATGCCCTCTGACCTCATGTAGGCAGCCTTCCCCCACCTCCAGCTGCTAATGACATTTAATCAGCAATCTTTCCATATGTTTTTTTTTAATTTCAGCAAACTACAAAATGAACATTACATATGTTTCAATTCAATATAGGCACCATGATCTCTGATCTCTGATGAGCCAGAGAAATGCTGGGATTGGTAACACACTAGCCTGATCCAATATCCTCATTGCTCCCCATAGTGACTATAGTCAGAGTTCTCTATATACCTATCTTGGTATCATTGTAGATTCTTGTCCCTTCCAAAGAATAGCAGACACAGTTCCCCGGCCTCACCCCAGGACACATTCTTACAACTCAAGTGGAAGCCTTAGGTGCTTCATGGAGTCCCTGCAGCACATTTCCAGCAATAAAGTCTAAGAGAAATGCAAGGGTGGTTCAACATCCACAAATAAAGAGATATCATGTCAACACAATGAAGGATCAAAGCCATAATAGAAGCAGAGAAAGCATTTGATGAAGCACAACACTCTTTCATGACTAAAAACATTTTTTAAAAATTCAGTATAGAGTGGACCTACCTCAATGTATTCAAGGCAATATATGACAAATATACAGCCTGAATCTTACTGAATAGGGAAGAGCAGGAATCATTTTCACTAAGATTGGGAACCAGACAAGGATAACCATGCTCACATTCAGTATAGTTCTAGAAGTTTTAGCCAGGGCCATCAGGCAAGAAAGATAAATCAAAGATATAAATGGGAAAGGCAGAGATTAAATTATTCCAATTTTGCAGGTGATATGTTACTCTACATTGGAAAACGGAGAAAGTCCATTAAGTTCCTACTACAACTCATAAGAGAATTTGGCAAAGTTTCAGGGCATAAAATCAACACATAAAAATCAATACTATTTTTAAACACCAAGAATGTTCTGGCAGAAAAAATAATTTAGAAGATCAGCCTCATTCATATGGCCACAAATATTTAATTCCTTGGGTATCCAATCAAGGATATTAATGATTTCTGCAATTAAAATCATAAAATGTTCATGAAAGAATTAGAGTAAGACACAAAGAATGAAAAAAACTCCTATTCCTAAATTGAAAGTGATGTAATCAAAATTTCCATACTATCTAAAACAATTTACAGATTCAAAGTGATTACAACCAATATACCAAGGATATCCCACTTAGAACTAGGAAAAAGAACCATAAAACTCATTAAGAAACATGAAAGACCCCAAGTAGACAAAGCAATCTTAAACAGTAAAAAAAAATAAAGCTATAGTCATCATAACACAAGATTTGCAGATATACCAGAGACACAGAAAGCCTGCCCCACTTCCCGTTCAGCTCTCTGCTTGTGGCCTGGGAAGGCAGTTGAAGATAGCCCAAAGCCTTGGGACCCTGAATCCACAGGGGAGACCCAGAAGAACCTCCTGACTCCTGACTTAGGATCAGCTCAGCTTCAGCCATTGCAATCACTTGGGAAGTGAATCAGCAAACAGAAGATCTTTCTGTCTCTCCTCTGTGTAAATCTGACTTTCTGATAAAAATAAATAAATCTTTAAAAAATTAAATAAAATATATGAGAATTGTTTTCACAATTATTATTATTATTATTAGATTATACTGTTTGCACTTTATATACTTTTGTTGCAATTGTTGGATCAAGTTCTGCCAATTTGTAAAACACGTCTTTGATAGATATAGTTCTTTCATAATGAACTTCTTATTCTGTAAGAAATTAGGTCAGTCATCCTTTTTGTCTTATCTTGAGATAAGCTGGGCTTTCTGTATAATAAAAAAAGTCCTATGTTTGTGAGGAAAACCATTTAAGGAAAATAACAAAACATGGTGTCAATAATATAAACCTATTTCTACTTTGTTCTTAGAATGTCAAATTACATGTATGTGGGAATTTGGGCAATTTATTGCATCTTGAATGGCAAATAGATTGGAATAGAAATCATTACATCCCATTTATCTATGAATTGGTAGCATAACCAACCATTTACCAAATGATGGCATACACACACATTTACCTAATGATGACATATTCAAACATGCATCAGATGATGGCATATTGCATAATTTTTTACTGGCTGGTAGCTTATTATATAAACAAAACAGATTAATTATTCTGACTTTATCATATCTATTAGAAATGATTAAGAAATATATCTCTGCCAGGATGCTCTGATTATGTGGATAATATGTGGGTGAGTCACTAAACTAACAGAACTCCGAGTGAATTAATTTTTGGTAGTAAATTCTATTCCTACAGGAATTTTAAAGAAATGGCTGTTTTATTTTCCCTCTAACAATAGAGAAAACGTTTTGTTCCTGATTTTTAATTCTCCTAATTACCCTCTCAAAAAACAAAGTTCAGTATTTGGCTTTAAAAGCTGATGGAGAAAGAATTGACCAGATTCACGGTTTTCTTGGGGTACAGCAACTGTTCTAGTGGGAATAACAAAATGCGGAGGGAAAAGGCAGTCATCCAGGACCCTGGTGCTAATGAAAAACAAGGGAGGAGCTGAGTAACAACTGCTTACAGGGTTGTAGTCCAAGTTCTGCTTTGCTTTCTTTTCTGCCTACTCATTAACTTAGATTAGCCATTCCAAGTGACACTCTCAGAGTCAAGGAAGACAGAATCAAATACCCAGAAAAATGACTCAGTGTAATTTCAGGGCTGTACCAGCAGTTTGTCGCCATGCAGAGCAGAGGAAAAAGAAGAAATTAGTGGAAGCAGCCTGAAATATTGAAGAAATCCCTGGACATGAGACCAAACATTCTCCCAGGATTATGAATTTTACTTTATAGTGAGCAAATCTATTATTTAGAAGTAGGCACCATAGCAATATTTTATTCATCTTTGTTTAGGAGTTTGAATCTTTAAAACAACATGAATTCAAAATTCTGTATGAAAATTTAAAAGTCATGATTAGCTTATATACATTGCATAGACTACCACAGATAGCAACAGTTATTTCTAGTGCTCTGGATTTTAGGGTTGACAATTTTTCTGCAAATACATTGGTACCCCTTTACCTGGAATATCTCGTTAGCTGTACACAAAGTGTGCACAGATATGTGAAAGCTTTTGTATTTATATACAATTCAGTTTCTCAATGTTAGTCATTTAGAGGTCTTTAGGACTTTAGGGACACACACATACATACATCATACATACATGTATAAATCTCATGCAAAACTACCTAAATCATCCAAAAGCATATCCTGGCTGTGTGCCCCATATCACCTGTGACTCAGAAAGCAGAAATCCCAACTGATGATTCTTATTTTGCACAGAATTATTCTGATTATTCATTTAGCTCTATTCATTGATTTTAAATAACTGTAGTACTGAATTCCACATTATGCATATTTTTGGGGAATACCAGTGCTAATTTGATTCTATTTACACTCAGATCTGCATGTAAGACTCACAGCTCAATGATGTTTCCCTTAAAAATACATATACTTTTCACAGCAAAATTGTGGAATTTTCTCATTTTGTAGCAGTTATGGACAGCCTGGGTTTTTGAGTCTTTCTCACATGTTCTCTGAATTTCACCTAAACATTTGTGATGAATGATAACAATAAAAATGCCCATTTTATGCCCTTTTCACACCCTTCCTAATGCAGAATTCCATTACCAAATGACAAATTATTTTTTCACACAGGTATTAATACAAGCAATGAGAAACAGATGTCATGTTTTTTTTTTTTTAACTTAAAACTAAAATTGGTAAAGGGCCTTCAACATTAAGAACAGAAACAAATTTCTCCTCCTTCATTCAAGTTTTTGCCTTTATAGATTTCACTGTAAAAAAAAAATCATCATAACGTACCAAAGTCTCTCTGAGGAATCTCATTTTTATTCTTTTTATTGGCCTTTGGGTGCATTTTAGAACTTGTGACAGATTATTTCCTTGTTTTAATTATTTTTTATTAGAGCATTGTGACATGACGTGCTTTGGGCTGTTTATACGCTGCAAGATGTTCATTTGCAACATAATTGAACTCATATTTTTCTCTCTCCCCGTGTGCATGTTTGTTTTGAAATTCTGAGTATTATATTCCCACTGATTGCTTCTCAAACGAATATACACAATTGTGTGGAGTTCGAAATAGGGAGAAACAGTTATATAAGTATTTCACAGAATATTTCTTATAGTAAAATCTGCAATTTCTTCCATACATATTTATGTTGCATGTCTATGGTAGTGAATCTTTCATCACTACTGATAGAAAAAAGTCACAAAGTTATTAATTGTAGAGATAGAACCTTAAAATTGAGAAAAAGCTCAGTTGCACAATTTACTCACTGACGTTCTGAGGCAAATTTCTGGTGTCCCTAAGCCTAAATTAGCCTAATGAATATAATCTAAAAGTAACATACATGATCTTTTCAAAGAATCACAAGGATTCATGTATAGAGACTTAAACTAGAGTAAATGGACATCCTTAAAGACTATCCAATTTGAATGGGAAGCAAAGCAGAAACAGCCATATTCTTTTCGCAGCTTTCAGTTGATGTTTTTCAGATCCGTAAAGAAAAAGGAACTTCTAAATATTTTCACAATATCTCATATACCAACACATTAAAAATTGACATGCATATGAATTAGCTTCAGATTTTTGATTCAGTGCATTAGGAACAGGCGTGAGATCTGCTATGACTCAGTGTGTGAGCCAGAATCACTCCCTGTTCTTGACCAGGAGTCCCTGTCTTCTCATGGCAGTGGAATGAAAAGCTTATACCAGTGTGTGAATCAACATACTGAGTGCTACATAAGTAAAGTGCTGCTTGATAACATGTCAGCTGCAGAAAACAAGGTTACTGATGACGCAGTTAATTTCCATTAGTAGTCTGACATTTCCTATCCCAATGTGAACCAGGAAAAAGTTCTGTTGGGTACTTTCAGTAGCACTATTGCAAACTCAAGTATTGGTGGGTATGTATATTTTAAGTGCTATTTTGTTATGGGGTGCAGCCAGTGATAGCCAGCACCCATTGACAGTGGGCAAATGAAATTTGGCTGTGTTCTTTACACTCTGTTCTGAAGGTGAGTCCTAACAGCAATGGAATGTTAATTCCATCCTCAACCACTTCCCCCACATCCTAAATTAGCCAGGATATTGGAAGTCCAATTAGTCTAGGTGTTTTTTGCTACAAGCCCAGTTCCTGTTCCTGCTATCCCAATGAGCACTAATCAACTCCTTAGCCCACAACACTTAGGTATTTGCTCCTGCCCACCTGTGACTCACCTATCAACTGAGAGGGGACGGTATTGCATTGTCGTGTAACCACGCCCCTCACAAGCCCCTTTAAAAGGCCCATGAAGCAGGAGCTCTCACTCTCTTTCTGACCAGGTGCTTCCATTACGCTAGCACCTCAACTCTTGGCTGACCCAGGACAGGTAATCCCCTGAGCATGGTCCCTGTGTACTGCTTAGAAGAGGCAATGGTTATAATAATGTTGTTTCTGCTTTGTGTACTATCTGGAGTGCCAAGAGGGGAGAGGCCAAGCAGTAGTAGAATGTGGGCAGAGAAGTCAGGGAAAGGTGAATGTCTGTAGCTTTGTAAGTGTGTCCAGGTTCGTTGTAAGTGTGTCCCAGTTATTTGTTGCATGTCTGTTAGGATAACTTATATTGCTGGGAAGGCTGGGACATAGGTCTTCAGCTTAATGGATGGACTTAAGGATGATGACCATTTGTTTCTTTTGGGATTATGATTGGTTGAATTATGATTGGATGGGTTGACGTATGGACTTGTGATTTGCTACTGTGCTCTATTATCACCAAGCTTGGTTAATAATGACTCCTTAATAAGCCTTAGACATGTCTGGTATGATCTTGCTCGCACTCTGCAACAATTTTTTGGTTTTTTTGAAAAGTCAATATCTGTCTAAAGTCTCTAAAGTAATGATGTTGAGGAAGAGTGCTACTGGGACTGATCTGTATGCTATTCAGTGAAATACTTACAGATATGTATCTGAGTCAGAATTCTTTTTCTGATACTCATTAGCAACATGATTTTTAGGCAAATTATCTTCATTCTTTGGACCACTTGAAGCTGATATGATTAAATTGTCCGCCAAGTCATTTCCTTACATCTCTAACCATATTTAAGGGTGGTGGTGCTCCAGGCACCTTGTCACCCCTTGGCGCCAGGCACCAAGTCACCTTCTCCTCTCTAGGAAGGACAGTGAGATATTCTAGATCTCCTAAGAAAATCCCCCCAGAGCATTAACCCAATCATCCTAAAATTCACTACTCAAAATGACTTTCAATAAACACAAAAGTGTCCAATCTCTCTGAGTTCAGACATTTACATTTAACTAACTTGCTTAGAAATCTTAAAAATTCTGACACTTGAACTGCTTGGCATGATGACCAGGTTGAAAATATACAATCAACTTATCCGTTGATCGTTTCAAAAGCATACTCATGCAATTTTTTCAAAAGTAATTTTACTTATTTGAGACACAGAGAGATGAGAAAGAAGAGAAAGAGAATCTTTCATCCACTGTTTCACTCCCCAACTGCCTGTTGTGGGCTCAGGAGTTAATTAGCGCTCGTTAAGCTGGGCAGGAACAGGAACTGGGCTTGTTGCTAAAAACACCTAGACTAATTGGACTCATCTGTATCCAGTTTTCTGGCTAAATTAGGACTTAAGGGGAAGAGTGCATAAGGAGAGGTGAAGGAGCAAAAAGAGAGACTTCTACCGTCACTGGTCTCCAGTTGGTGCTCCATCCCCAGACGCTCTCCCTGTCCACGATACTGGATACTGGCTCTGCTGGTCTGAGCAACTGCCAACAACAGCTGGGGCTGAACCAGGCTGGAACCAGGAGTCAGGAATTCCACCCAAACGTCCCACCTGAGAGGCAGGAACCCAAGTAATTGAACCATCTCCTGCTGTGTCCCAGGATGCATATTAGCAGGAGGCTGAATTGGAATAGTTGGAATTCAATCCCAAGTACTCTGACATGTGATGTATCTCAAGCACCCTCCTAAGCACTGCATTAAATTCCCATTCCACAAAATCATAAAACATACAAAGTAGTTAAATGCTATGGAAGTTTGTCAAAGAAACAGTATTAAGGAAAATTTTTTGCAGCATACAAATGTCTTCACCAAGTTTTCATTAACATGTAAAATTTGTACATATTTGTAAGGTAGAGTACAATAATTCAACACATATACTCATCATAAACTTACCCAAAAAAGCAAGAAGCCCTGCAGTTCACTTATCTTTTCCTGAGTTTGGTGTCTACCAGCTTCCTCATCTAATCCTCTGCACCAGTAATAACACATTATTGTGAACTATACTTGCTCCAGTATGCTAGGGACTGGTATTTTCAACGTCTGTGTTTTGCTACTCATTGTTAATATATACATGATGGAATATTATTCAACTGTTTTTTAAGAAAGAATGGAATACTAACATCTGTAGCAAAATGTATGGATCTAGAGATCATTATGCTATGCAAAATAAGTTAGATACAAAAAGATAAATACTGCACGTTCTCTCTCATTTGAGGAATTTAGAAAAACAGTAACAATATTCCATCTGAATTTAGAATAGTGATTTCTAGAGACAAGAAAGGATAAAGGGGGAAGGAGGGTAGAGTGAAGTTGGGACAACTGGTACTGAAGCACTTGTTTGGTTTTTATAAATTGTTACATTTAAATGCAATAAAACCCTGGAAATATCAAAGAATGCCTATTGACAAGTAAAAAATGTCATGTAGTTCATAAATTGCTTATGAGAGATTAAAATCTAGGCCTTTTAAGAAACTCAGGGTTATCATATACATAGTCTCAGTTAAGAGTAGTAAATGCAATGAAGATTGAAATTACTCTACATAACTGGAACTTCAAAGGAAAGATAAAGAAACTATAGTGTCCCACATAAACATTTTTACTTATAAAATTAGATGCATTTGTAATAGAGGAAGAAAAGCAAGTGGTTACTATT
This sequence comes from Ochotona princeps, assembly GCF_030435755.1. Taxonomy (NCBI): domain Eukaryota; kingdom Metazoa; phylum Chordata; class Mammalia; order Lagomorpha; family Ochotonidae; genus Ochotona; species Ochotona princeps. The sequence continues at coordinate 52,112,331 of NC_080839.1, read as the reverse complement.
CTTCCAAGCATTGATTGCATTTGTCTTCAATCCATTGCAGGCAAATTATAGCTCTTAGAAATCTGATTGTCCTCTGTTAAACACTATAATTTCTAATATAACTGGCCAATAAATAACAACATAAATTGTTGTATTTAAATACTAATGAGACTCCTTTTCTGTTGAGCTTCACTATACGTCATGTAGGCATTACTGTGCCATAAATTTAAGGAATAAAATAACCATAGCAGCCTGTGGATATTTTTAGCTTATAAAAAGACTATCCTTTCAGTAATATTTAAATAAGCTTACATTTTATGGAAATGAGCAAGTGTTCAAGTATATTTTTTACTTAGGAAGTTTTTTTTAATCATTATGTTGCTCATTAGGATGTGAATAATGCTATGTTTATTTTCATGTGCAGTTAGAAAAATAACATTTTCATGGAAAAAGAACAGAAGCAACAGTAAAGATAGGAAAAGCTAAAAATTGAAAACCAACAAGGAAACCATTAGTACAGAATTTATTTCATTTTTATGTCTATTAATTATGGAGATCAAAAAGCATATAATCATATTTAAGAATAAAAAAATTTAATAGTCATGTTAATACTCATTTTTAATCATTATATTCAATATGGGAGATAAAATATAGAATTATATATTTGGTTTTTTATATTTAATTCTCATAGTTTTACAGATGTTTGAAAATCACCATAAAAATTAGAACTCATCAAATATAATGTGATTTATAGTAACTCCATTTAAGTAAAAATTTACAACTTTTAGCCTACACAGTTTTGACTCTTCTTTTCCAGAAGCAATTTAGGAACAGCAAGTGGGATTCAGTGAAATGGAGTTGACTGATTTCCCCAAGTTCTTTGGTCTAACATTGAATGCCCTTGCTTTCCAGATAGCATTCAGCTACAACTCCAGTTCATTTTATCAGCCGTAGCATTTATACTTACTTTACTTAGAAAAGGTTTATTATCCATTTTATTTACTAAAGTACAATGTTAGTATAAGAAGAAGCCAGAAATGTATTCTTTGAAGGTTTAATGCTAGGTTATCAGCTGCTGAGGCAAGAAAAAAAATCACTCATTAAATCAGCTTACTGTTAATTGCTTCGTTGGATTTCTGAAATATAGTTATGACGAGTGCCTTGAAACACAGAAGCCTTAGACTTATAATAAATGATGACTTTCATGAAATCCAAACATAAACAACTTTCTATACATAATTTGATGAATTGAGAATCAATGTTTGCTTGAGCTGTCCCAGAAGAAAACTTACAAAACATTGAAGAAAAAAGATCTACCCACTAATACAAAATTTTTTTAGGAAAAGAAAAAAAATAATCAAGACAAATACAACACTTCTGGCTAACAAATCTTGAATATACATATATATATTTATATACTCATATGTATATACATATTCCTTTAGCAGATTTATGAGAATCATGCTTGAAGAATAAATGTAACAATAGCAATCAGCTTTTTCCAAAAACATTTACTAGATAACAGTGAAAAAGAATAACGATTGATTCCACCCTTCACATATTCAATCTCTTCTTTAAATTCTAGCCATATACATGTAAGAGCATAATATATGAGCACCCACACATATTTTGCACAATTTCATAGACATTTTTGTATGAGACAGAAACTCCAAGAAATTATGAAGTACATGTTCTATCCTTAACACTGAAGAAAGCTACTGTCATTAGCATTCTAAAATCTACACTAAAACCCAAATTTTGTTCCTAAACACTGCCTCATCTTGTACCATGTTCATATTTAACCAACAATGGTCTCCTTGTAATGCTTCAGAGTGCCAACGGCATTTCCACTTGAGGAGTTTGGACAAGTTGCATACCTACTTAGAATATTCTGCCCCTACTGTTCACATAGTTGAGTTCTGCTTATATTTCAAATCTCAGCATAAAAGGTACTTTCCAAACACATATCTAAAAGTTGGTCACTTACATAGTAAGAATCCTAGTTATTTTCTTCATAATCCTTTCTTTTAATCCTTAAAAACTTACTTTCTTTCTATCATTCAAATATATTAAGTATCTACCATGTACCAGGCCATGTTTTAGTATTGGTACATGGCCATGAATATACAGACTTAAGATTCTATCATTCTTAAGAAAGAAGAAAGAGATAAACAATGTGAAATTTAAGAAAATTGAACAAAATTTCACATAGATTCTAAAATTAAAGGATGAAAATTTAAAGCAGAAACATTATGTTTGTGTAATTTCAGACACCTCTTTCAAAATTTTTACCCATGATCAAAGGGAAATTCTAACATGTATGGATATAACATGAAACAAATGACCTATGCTGACATAACCAGAACATATTAATAAACATGTAATCCTGATCTGATACACTGAGATGTGCACATCACTTTTGTAGTACCCTTCCCAGTAGCAATCCCTCAATCATGTCACAAGAACATTGAGTCATCCTAAACTGGAAGCATTCTGCAAAACCAATGACCAAGTCTCGTCAAAGTTTTAAAGCTTATAAAACGCAAGAAAACTGAGGAACAGTTATGTTGGAGGACAACATGGAGACAGAAAACTGAAAGCAATGTAATACTCTATCCAAGACATGCCACAGCCAGGAGACATTAGAAGAAAAAGCCTGAATGCTTTCATAGATTCTGGGATTTATTTAAGAGCATGGGTAAGTTTTGCCAATTGTTCAAAGCTTCTATAAGAAGTTGTTAACATTGAGGTCTTGTTCAATTTCTTTTTTAAGTAGTTTGTAGTTTTCTTCAAATAGGTCTCTTACATTTTTGGTTAGATTTATTCCTAGATATTTCATACTTTTCTCTGTTATTTTGAATGGTATCTTGCTGGTTAGATCTTTTTCCATCTTGGCGCTGCTCGCATACACTATGGCTGTTGATTTTTGTTCATTAATTTTGTACCCTGCCACTCTACCAAACTCTCGTACAAGTTCTAGCAGTCTCTGTATTGAGTCTCTTGGCTCTTCTATATAAAGAATCATATCATCTGTGTATAGTGAGAGCTTGACTTCTTTTAAGGGAAACTTGGTGAAAGGAACGTAAGAAATCCCTGGACTAATTTTGCAATTTTTCTTTAATTCTAAACCTTTCCCTAGAATAGGAGAGCTAGTGGTTTAAAACCCAATTCTATAATCTTATTCTGTGAATTTAAGATAGTTAATTACTTTCTTGGTCTCAATTTTCCCATCATAAAAATAGGCAAAAACGACATTCTGGAGGGGCACAAAACTCCCAACAAGATTGACCAAAGCTATCTTCACCACAACATATGATAATCAAGCTCTCATCATTTGAACCTAAGGAAAAGATCCTAAAATGTACACATGAAAAAAATCAATTGGCATATAAAGGAATGCCAATTAAATTCACATCCAATCTCTCACAGGAAACTCTACAGGACAGAAGAAAACAGAGCGACATACTCCAGATTCTAAAAGCAAAAAATTATTGGCCCAGAATAACATACTAAGCAAAGCTTTCCTTTGTCTTTGAAAATGTTATAAAATTCTTCCACAGTAGACAAGTTATGCCTCTTCCAAATCTGCCCTATAAATGAAACTTAAAAGATGTTCTCTTGACAGAGAAAAGGAATAGCACTCACCAAAACCAAAGGCAAATGTGAACATCCCAGCAAAATAACAGCAGAAGACTAAATCAATGAACAAACCATTGCTAAATGACAGAAACAAATTACCACATATTTGTATTAACCCTGAATGTAAATGGCTTAAACTCATCAATCAAATGTCATATATTAGTAGGCTGGATTAAATACACAAAACTCATCTATTTGTTGCCTACAGGAGATACATCTCACCAACAAAGATCAGCGGAAACTATATCTCACAGATTTTGATGGTTTTGTTTTCAGTTTCATTTCTTCAAAATGAGTTTTTTTCTCATTAAATTCTTCAACGACTCATTGATTGTATGATTATTTTCTTTTAGAAGGTTCTTGATTTTCTTTTTTATTTTTTCAGCAACACATTAGTCATTCAGTAGCATGTTATTTAACTTCATGGCATTGTACATTCTATTTTTTCTTCCTGTTGTTGATTTTGTCTTGTGCCTGTTCATTTAAGGAGACGTATAGTAACTGTGTAATGGAGACTTTCATAACCAGTGGCATGTTATTTAACTTCATGGCATTGTAAACTACTGTTTTTCTTCCTGTTGCTGTTTGTGTGTGTGTGTGTGTGTGTGTGTGTGTGTGTGTTTTCACTTGGGGGGATTTATAGTGAGTGTGTAGTGGAGACTGGAATGTCCAGATGTGAGAATACAGTGCAGTATGCATCTCTAGTTCTGGAAACTGTTGGATGTGTCATGACAATGGGATGCTGGACTCTCTGCCATTGTCCATACCTGCAATGATGGACTTATGACTGTTTGTGAGGAACTATGCTGTTGTAACGATATAGGAGAACTTAGTGTTGGAGGGGGGAGGATTAGGAGAGCGGATAGGGTAAATCCCAGGGTCTATGGAACTGTATCATAAAATGATCATTATATGATAATAATAATAATATAGGGGGAAAGGAAAAAATAGCCATAATAGTGTCTTCTTTGTATGACTTTTTGGACTTAATAATGCAACGTGTATCATATACTCATGTCCTCTGGTTTCAGAGTCCCTCTGCCCCAGATGTTAACTGAATAATAATATTGGCCAAATCATAAACAATCAAATACTAAAAGGTATTATCAGCTGGTTTTGTTGATGAAAATTCAGTTAGATGTATTCTTCAATATTTTGTGATTAACAATTTAAAATGAGAAATTTTGACAGTTGGGAGTCAGTTGCTTTACTATGATTTTTTTATATAGGAAGTGGTGAACAACTAGCTTTGAGATCAAGAGATCAATGAAATAAAAGTATTTGTAATATGATTGCATTTTCTCACCAAAAAGAAAGAATCAGTCCCAGGAGAAGTTCCTCCAAAAAAATGAACAGCAAAGCTAGGTAGCTGCTGGGGAAAGATCCATCGGATAAAAGAAATAAGTATATTTCTCAATGTAAATTTGGAGAAAAGAAAGCTTAAACTGCCTACATTGAAACTTCATTGGCTATAATAAAAGGGAAAGGACAACACAGGTAAGAAAAATTTGAAATAGTACAGTCAATAAAGACAAGTACTTTTGCTACTTGATTATTTGGGGTTGTAAGAAAAATGTGGTAAAATTTTGTTCATCATCAATCCTTTGAGATTTTGAATCAAATTTCAACATAACAGCTAGAGAGAGAGACTTTGGTTGTGATTCTTACTTTGGACCAAGAGCTTTGGATCAACTCTTGTTCCCCTACAACTCCCATCCTTTGTTGTTGCAGATAGGAGATCTCAGAAGTTTTCTCCTATCTGGAACATGGACACTAATTTCTTCGCAATTTCAGTTTCTTCGTTATTTTTTCAGTCATTATATTGCACATTTACTACATCAAAAGCACACTCATTTTAAATCACAACCTATGCAGCAAGAAGGTTTTTTTGGTTTGGGTTTTGATTCTGTTCTTGGTCTCAATTATTTGGATAAATGGAGAAGATAGTGGCATCAAAGTAATTAACATTTTATTTTTCTCAAATAAAAAAATGACTAATACTTATTCAATTCTTATTTGGAAATTTTGTTGGTTTTCGTAGTGTGATAATATTTTCACATTATAAGTAGTTTGAAAATGCTTTCTAAACATTTTCAGAAATGAAATTTGAAACACTTGCTTGTTTATGGCTTTGTATTTCAGACATTTATTGAAACAGTTCATATTTCACAAAACCACTTGAGGTAAAACAGAAATTCTTCACCTTGACCCTATAATGTGACAACAGAGAAAAGCAATAAATTTTCAAAAGAACCAAATCATCTCTCAATTTCTATTTGCTTTTCTACTTTCATTATTCTCACTGAAAGTTCAAAATCTACCCTACAGTAGAATACTGAGAGAATCTTTCAGCAGTTATAATGTAAGAACATTTGCTCTGTGAAACCACTTGAAATTGGCTACGTCTTCGACAGATTTCTGGAAACATCCTGCTTGTGGCTTATGATTCCATCACAGTATATTTGTTGTAGGTTTTGTCCCATTGCTATCATTATCTGACAAAGTTCAATTTCTATTCACTTGAAAACCAGAGGGACTGAGACTGTCAGAAAGATACGTTCCAGTTCATGTCGCAAGGCCCATATCTCAGAGTACAGGGAGCTGGAAACAGGAGCAGATCCAGGCCTTGAAACCAGGCACTCAGTATGGGATGCTTGATCCCTAAGTGGCATCTTGGGACAGCAATTACACTGTATCAAATCCCCACCCCTCTGCAAAGTTTATTTTGTTCAAGGAGATATTCACCTTAGGGTAATAAATGTCTAATCTAAGCACATGAAATATTGGCTCGGAATACATCATACAGCTTCTTTATAACTGAAAAAAATATGACAAAAGGGGCCCACAATCTGTCTGCTTGTGGCTTATAATTCCATTATGGTGCTGTCATTACTTTGTGAACACAACTGTAGGATAGGAATAAAACATAGGCTTATGTTTTATGAATAATTCAAAAGACTTCCCATAATTGTTGAATATCAATAAAATTACATTATATTCTTCTTGTTTTCCTTTCTATCAGTATTTCTGTTAAGTTTTCTACATTGCTAAGCTGTTTGAGACCAAGAAATCTCTCAGCAAGGAAATGAAGCAGAAACAAGATTGAATTCATCGTTACCTTCAGAACTATCAGATTTAAAGATGATTTCCTGTTGTTTTGACATTTTATATTTGCGATGAACAAAAACAGAAATACTGAAAATTACTATTATCAGTAATTTTCAGGTATACAGCAGAACATAATTTAGGAAGAAATTTTAGTGATAACTTTTTAGATGTGAAACTAAATATTTAGAATTCATTTATACTCTAGACAGATTGTGCAGTCCTTTATGTTTATTAAAAATGGTCAATAGCTAAAGAAACACTTCAACTTATCTCTAATTTTTAACTAATACATACAATTTTCTCACCTGTTTTGTTCTGCCCCTTTTATTTATATTTCTCATACTAAAATGTTTTCACCAAAATTGGAGTATACATCTAATTCATGTTTCAGCAGAAACACTAGCTGAATACTAGTTTTTAGAATTTGATCACTAATGATTTAGCCAATGTTATTAAGTACTTCATTTTTTTTCCAACAATTTGTTTGTCGCCACCTTAAAACACTATCATTTTTTCTATTACTGGTAACATGATTTTTCTGCTTAATGTTATTTTGGAAGGCTTTTTCTCCTTATAAAGTTTTAAAGTAAAATTTCTGCTTCTAGCTCATCTCTAATAATAGAAAAAAGTTAAAAGAGTATTTTTTATTTAAAAACTTACCATATGATTTAAAACATAGTGTAAGTTAAATATAGTTCATACAGATATTTTAAGGATATTATTCATCATAAAACACCAAATAATTTCATAAAAACATACTTAAACCATTATAAATATTTAATTTTCAACTTTAAATTTGTATTATTACTATTACTTGCATTCAAAAACCTACACATGGTTTTAAATGTCATCTAGTTAATTATCAGTCACAATCAATAGCCACGTACAAGCTGTTCATTATTGTTTTTATGCACAATATTAATTGCTCTCATAAATAATTAATCATTTAATTTTTGCAGTAACAAGTGCAATTTTACATTTCAGCTGACTGACTGAATTTCATCAGAGAAAAAAAATGAAGAAAATGTCACCCAAATTGCATGCAAAATGGTTGCTTATACTAGCAATTTCTAGGATGGTTAACATATCCTACTTTAGTTCTATCAGTTGTCAATTACACTGATGTACTGGAACTAGATAAGAAGATGCCTAATTACTGTGCCCATGCTGTTTGGTTACATCATATAGCCAACAGAAGTCAGCTAACTGATAACCTAAGGCCAAATCTGGCCCATATTATATTTTCAAATTTCCCATCAGCAAAAAGTGGCTTTAATTTTATTAAGTGTCTATCCTTTAAATGGCTATACAATGTCTAAGCAGTATCCTCAATTGTATCTCTTGGTCAAAAAAGTCTGAATTTATTATTATCTGGCCTTTACAAAAAAATGTGCTGACCTGAGCTTTTCAAAATCATAAATACCAGTGTCATTGACCTTTTTGTTATTAGGACTTATATTTGCTCTAATACTGAAAAAGAGATACCAAAGCAACTTCAGATACATAATGGACTTGGTAACTCTGATACTGTTTGCACATTATACCATTTTGTCCCTAAGGAAAAGGAAAAATAATCTTTATCACTTCCAAAAATAGATATCTCTCTCACACACAAAATTAGGGCCATATATTTTACTCTTCACACTGGCAGGTACAATAGGGCATTCTCAAAGCAGTATTTTCATGTTTAATGAATGATAATTTAAGATTAAAAGTAGGTGAAAACTAGTGATAAAACAAACTACACTAGCATTAATTCTGCATCTTTAGAATCTGTTCTAAATTGTGAAGGTATCAATTGAAAAAAAAATGTAAGTAACCCATCAGTAAGATGGGGAAACAAGAAAGTCAGGTGTTCAAGAGCCCCGCCTTTTGAAAGATAACTTCTCCCTCATTTCTCTTGTGGGCATTCTCACTTCACTCTGTGACTGTTGGTAGGGGAGATCATTGCTTTGGGCCTAAGTTCCAAAATGATAGGATAGAATGACATCACAGAAAGGAACAGTGCTTGTTTGGGTTTGGTTTAGTTTTACTTTGCTTTCACACACTGTCTTGAGACAGGTAATCTAATTTCCATTGTACAAATAAGACAGCTACAAGGTTTTGTCACTTCCCTGAGGTCACAGAGGTAATCCATATTGCAACCCAGATTCACATCTAATATGAATCTATAACTGATGGAAAGCAGTGCTTGTTTTTTCCTCTAGGTTTGATTTATTTATCTGAAAAACAGTTACAGAGAGAGTTGGGGGAGAGACAAAATCTATACCCTGTGTCACTTCCCCAGTTGCCACAACCACCAGGACGGGACCAAGCACAATATAGGAGTTTGAGAGGAGGACAAAGGCTTCACCACAACCCTGTTTCTCTTTGGGAATCTAACACTCCAACATCAAAGTGCCTCTGCCCATAGCCTGGACTAGAACAGGAGAAAATGAACATGGTATTCTATTTCTGTTCCAAATCCTTGCCTTTGACCTCAAGAAGCTTTCTAAAGATATCATGTGTACAGTGCACACTGTGATGATGTTTCTTTGAAACATAAGAAAACACACACTCACCAGCTGGTTCACTCTCCAAATGTCTACAGCAGCAGGCATTTTGAATTATTTTGGCACTTTATGGGATGCTATTCCAGGACTACTTTTGTTTCATTTGACTGCCTCTACTTATATACTCCAAAATCACAATCCTTTTACTTTTCTTGTTGTACAAGGAGTACTAAAAATGTAATCTATGTGAGTGAAATTGTTATTTTGAGAACTTAATGAATGATTCTTTACAATCTTTGCTTATACAATTACACTTAATAGTTTTGTTTTGTTTTCTAGTTGCTGTGTGTTGAAATGTTTACTTAGTGGAGTACACCTTTGATTGCTAAATAAAATGAAATTTCACCATTTTATAAAGTTAAAAAAAAGACAGGGGATAGCTGGGTGGAGAACATTGGCAAGAAGGAGGGTAGGGTTGAAAGTATCACTATGCTCTAACATCTGTATTCATAAATACCTGTAATGTTTTACCTTATATAAATAAGCTATAAAAATAATATTTAATAAAAAACCACATATTTCATTGATATAATTCTAAGAGAATCACCATGCCTCCGCACTCCATGCATCCTTCCTTCCCCTATTCCTTCCCATGTTTATTTTCCTTTAACTTTCTTTCAATTTACTCTAACATCACAGGATTAATGTACCAGTAACCATAATGTTCAATAAGTAACAAATGGAAAGACCACTGTTCCATAGAAATCTAGAAAGGGGATAGAAATAACAATCAAAGCACAAGATGTTTTCTCATCCTTATGCATTTTTATATTTATATTAACTAACATTCCAGGAAAAAAACAATATATGTCATTTGGGGATTGGCTTATTTCATTAGCATAATGATTTCCAGCTGCACTAATTTCATTGCAAAATAACAGTTTTTTTTTTGTCTGAGTACTATTTCATCATTTCTATATTCATCACATTTTCTTTATCCAATTATCAGTTGATGTACATCTGGGTTAATTTCATGTCTTAGCCAGTATGAATTGAGCTGCTACAAATAACTGTATCAAATGCTGATTTCATTTTATTTCTTAACATTTCAAGAGTGGGATGCCTGGGTCATATGGCAGATCTATTTGAAAGCTACTGAGGAATCTCCAGCTGTCTCCCATGATGGTTATACTACTTTACATTCCCATGAACAGTCTTACAATTGGAGCCTTGTTTTAAGCCTTGATTTTTTGTCAATTATGTTTTTAATATCTTGACTCTTAATTTTCACAAACACTTTACAACTGGTGTATACATACTACAACTATTTGCTAGAATTTTACTTGGAATAATGTTGACATCATAAAATAACTAGATAATAATTGACACCATAAAAAATTTAACCTTCTGGGGCTGGTGTTGTAGCACAGTGTGTTATCATCCAAATTCTTAGTCCCTGTACCCATGTGGGAGAACTAAAGGAAGCTCCAGGCTCTCGGCTTTGGCATAGCCCAAGCATGAACATTGAGGGCATTTGAGGAGTGAACCAAACAGATGGAAGATCTCTCTCTGCTCTGTAAATACGCATTTCAAATAAATAAACAAAATCTTTAATAAGGCATAGCATATCTCTTCAAAGGCTCTGTAATTTATATCAAAACTATTTTATTTTACAGTAGAAATACAATTTTTATATAATGAACTAAAATGTATAAAACACTTATTACATCATTTAATAGTGATAGTTTCCTTTCGCTTCCAAATTGTCTAAAAATTATTTTTAAAAAATAGAAAGCAATGATACAAAATACTTCCCAGTGACTCAGAAATAGGAAGTAACACCTCACTTCTCCAACTTGACTTTATTTCAAGTGGCCAGCTCATTCCTCTGAGAATTAGAACTCACTTGGCTCATGGGTAGGTGATAGACTTAAGTTTGTTGACAGGATTAACTGACAGAAACTGACTTAATGCTTCTGAAAGTACTTATAAGCCATAACACAATGTACCAATTCAGTTTGAGGTTCTCCGTGTTTATTGTATTTAGTGTTTAATACTTGCATACTGTTAATATACATACTGTTAATTTACATATTGTTAATTTGCAAATTTGGTGTATTATCCGGAAGCTTTTTTTATGGCCATATTTATTTGTTATGCAATAATTGCTAAGTCTCTTATTTCTTTTTTTTCATTTTTTCATCTTTTATTTCAATTAGGCAGGTACGACTGAAGCATTTGTTGCTTTGAGTTGTATAGTTTTTTCATAGTAATATTTTTCATGATATGAGTTCATGCATTCCATAGGTAGTTTCAAGAAAACAACTGTACTCTCTAGATTTTTATTAATCTAGCTCAAACCAAGAGCTTTTTAAAAAATAACATAAAACTATGCATAATTGTTTCCTTATAATAGGAATAGAAAAAGTGGAAAAATTAAGGAGCTGAATGTTTAAAATCACCTTATATTTACACATGAATTTCACATTTTCAATAAGATAAATTGGATTACTGAATTGCACAGCAATTCCTGAGAAGTTTCAGTACTTGATATCTGAGACTCCTCACCACTAACACTGGCAACCCCAAGAGATCACAAACCATGTGAATGCCTTTTCAAACACAGAGTTCTATGCACTTCACGAAAGGATTCAGGTAAACAATGCACGAAATCTCTCCAAAGTCATGGCTACAGCTTTCATTTATTTTGTAACATCCACAAATGAAATGGAAAAACAAAAGAAAGGAAAAAGAGGAAAAAAGAAGGGAAGGAATGAAGGAAAGGGAAGGAGGGAGGGAGGGAAGAAGGAAGGGCAACAAATGAACAAGACAAAAGGAAAGGCAGAGAATGAGATGAGAGAAATTGAATTTTCATAGCTTTTTTCCAGAACTAGTGCACTGGAACAACAGACTAATCTACCAGCAGTGTCAGCATATAGGTACTGGTTTGTGTCCTGGCTGCTCCACTTCCAATCCAGTGCTCTGCTTTTGGCCTGGGAAAGCAGCAAAAGATGGCTCAAAGTCCCTACGACCTACAGCAGGACTCAGAACAAGTTCCAAACTCCTGGTTTCTGAATGGTCCAGCCCTGACTTTGCAGCCATTTGAGGAATTAGCCAGTAGATCAAGAGTATCTGTTTCTGTCTATCTCATTCTTTGTTTCTCCCTCTAACTTTAAAATAAGTAAATAAACATCTTTTAAAAATAAAAAAATGAATAAAACAATAAGAGCAAAAGAAATGTATGACATTTCAGCAAACTACACTCCGTACAAAAAGACTGGTGTCAAAATCATGGTACAAAAAATACATATTTTGCTCAAGGGAATGCACTTTATACAGTGAATAAGTGAAACCTAGAGCCTCCTCTTCCATTAGCTTTAATAATTTCTGTCAGTCTTTGGTAACTGAAGAGTGTGTCTGCAGCAGTTTTGTTGAAGTTATACACCACTCTTAACTGATGAGCAGACAATCGCCACAGAGCCCCTTAAGCACGGTGACCCCACTATGCTGATTGAATTAATTCACTCCTCTGGACCTCCTAGGCTTACTCCTCATCATCCCTAGTACTTTAAGCAAATTTGCTTCCATTTAAAACAACTGCAGGAATCAGTTTGGATATTAACAATAATCAAATCTTAACATTCAGTGTCCTGAGTTTTTATCTTTAGAAATAGCTCTCCAGACAGCTAAGATACCAATTTGTTCCGCTTCTTTCATGCTGGAAAGCCTGGGACAGGGCATTTTGAGTTTTATTCTAAACTTTGTAAGTAAGATCTCCTTCTTCATGGGATAAATGATTTTTAAACCAGTCCAACTCATTAGGAAAGCCTAGACTTCACTTACTTGGAGCTATTTCTAAGGTGAACTTAAAAATAATTCTTTAAATTTTCCACAGCAGGAAAATAAATATAATTCTCTGAGTAGCATTTTTACTGTTTTTAGTTGAAAAGAAAACAACTGTGTGGTTAGTGGTTTTCTGTATTGTCAACAGAATCATAATTACTTTATGAGTCCACAATTCTAAAAGAAAATTTAAAAATCCATTTTGTTTGGAGAACCTCCAAAGGGATAGAAAATATCTCCAGTTGGAAAATAGCCAGTGGAATGTAGTTATAATTTGAGAAAACACTTTAGAAATATTTATTTTTCAGAAAGTCTTACATGTGGAAATTGGAATATATAGCATAATTAGTGCTTAATGCTAACAGAAAAATGCCAGGAGGAATGCAGCCAAGGTCCAGTGACCACCTCCCTGAAGAGAAATAGAACCATATAATCCATCAACATGAGATATTTATTGTGCAACCTATTGTATGTCTGTCGTTATTCTGGTGTGTAATGAGGAATATAAAAAAAATGAGAAATGAAAATATGGGAGTCTCTGAGCTTCAAGCTTTGGTCAGGCACAGCCCTAGGCATTGCGAACCAAGGGATGGAATTTCTCTCTCTCTCTCTCTTTTTTTCTCCTAATTCTGCATTCTGCATTTTTTTAAAAAAAATTGTCAAGGTTTTCAAGAAGAGAATAATCTAGTTGAATAATCTTGCAGAATTATCTGCAAGCTAATGCTTGCAGATTAAAATAATCTAAGGAATCCATGACTACCAAATGTAACATGACATCTGCCTGAGAGACTAGAACATTAAAGTAAAATCTAAGAAAATCTGCCTATGAAAATAGAAAATCCACTCATTAGCAGTCTTTCAACATCAGGTCATTAGTTATCATAATCTTTATGTAAAATGTAATAATAAGTGAAATTGAGATTGTGGACATGAGAACTCTACATTATCTTTGCAGCTTTTCTGAAATTTAAGTATATCATGAAGTAAGAAACTTAGATAACAATTTTGAAGAACACAATATAGGAAATAAAATGTAGGAAAAGGGAAGGACTGAAGGAGGGAGAACTTTAAGTCTTCAAATCCAACATATATTAAAGTTTCAATATAAATTTCCTGAATATGAATAAGTTTTATTATTTAAAATATTTTACTTATACATTTTATTCTTGCTCAACAAAGTGAACAAATCTCACCTACCTCTCATTGCTATCTCCTAGGCAAACCATAGAAGTTAGGAATTTGAAGCCAAACAGAGCAAATATTTTGAAAATATTTTGTAGAAAAATAGAATGGAATTTCTCAAGTTAAATACTGTGAGGCAGTAATTCTAAATTGATATGCATTGCATTATTTTGTCACATGAATTATATATTTACTAAAGTAATAGTTACATTACAAATGACATTATGAAATTATTTTCCTTTGATCCTGATAAAATTGAATGGGGAAAACAGTTTTCAAATCTAATATTTGAATGCATAACAAGTTTCATAATTTTCCACCTTTCTGTTGGATTCAAGGGAATATTTTTATTTAATTTATTATTCAAAATAATTATGACTTTTAGTTAATAAAAATAGTTGATTAAGGACAACTCAAGAATTATTCCAACTAAATAGTTCATTTAAAAATTTCTGTAATTTTTTTATTGCTATTTTGTTTTCATTTCAAGTTAGAAATTATAAGACATACTAGTGATAATTAATTTTTTACTTGAATTTTCCAGTCTGAATTTTGGAAACCAACATCTCAATGTTTGGCTCAGAAAACGGAAATAACTCTAAGGCTTGGAGGAACGTATTTTTAGCCTGTTGAAGTTTGTAGCTAGGACTCAGTGCCTACAAATTAGGTGTCAATGGCTCCAATTCTAAGCCACCGTAAGTAAGGGGTTTCATTGAGTTTGAAATGAAAATTAAGCCATATGCAGTTTTCCTTCCAGACAGAATGGAACTAGCTATGACTACTGAGTAACAAGGCCAAGAGTAGGAAGCCATGGTAAGTAAGGCATTATTAAAAGTAAAACTCTGGTACTTAGTTCATCAGTAACACTTTACTTCCCAATCTGTTTGGGAACTTCTCAAGCTCCTATACAAAATTCATAAAATTTCTGAGATCTTAATGATTATTCTATCTTCTTAAGTTCATAGATGACAAGTAGAAGGGTCAAATATTCTGCTTCAGTGGTACATAGAGCTAAGATATGTTTCCTTTTATTTGCATTCAATGTCCACTATTGTGTTAACGTTTATTTGGAAGCTGGCTATCCCATGGCAGACTTTTCATCACTATGTAGATACTCAGAATGAATAACTGACTAAAGACCTCCAAAAATGCTTTAGGTAAAAAAGGGATTGGCTTATCTGGATTTTTCTTGATTATTTGACACCATAAATTTCAGAGAATTGCTTCTCACTATTTTAAAAACATCCTTCATTGCTGAAAAATCATAGAAAGTAGCCCAACTAATGTAAACCATTGCCACATGACAGACATTATATTGCACACAACCTTTCCCTTTATCAAATGTCTCCAGCTCTTGGTTTTCAACAGCTGCAATACATCATGTTTAAGAAGACAGAATTCATAAAAATTATTGAGTATAATCCATGAATGAAGAAACGATCCAACACTGAGTCCATGGGAAAATAATTCGTAATCCATGGTGTTCAACATATTTCTTCACATTGTTTTTTACTTCCCTCAAATGAAGATCATTGTGACTGTAATTTAATAGGATAAGCAAATGTTCTTGAGTAAAAATTGAGAAATGTCCCTTTTTATACAGTCCTGGAATCTAACACACTCAGAGCCCATAATAGAGAAATATCAGCAAGTATTATAAAAAACAAGTACAGCTGAAAAAATACGAAAATAGCAGAGTATAACATTGCATAGCACTTACCTGAATCTGCATTAAAAATGCCTGTAAAAACACTGGTTTAGAACATAGATCAAATAGGTCAACTTAATATTGAAATTTCTTTGCACAACTAAAATTACCATAAGAAGAAAACATAAGCATTGTTGTTTCCAGGAAAGTAACCTAACAGCATAGTATAGTAAGAGAATTTACATAGTAATTACATTCAGTACACAATACACTAAAAACTACAAAACATTGAAAGTATAAGTAACACATGTAATGCACACTGATTTAGACTCTATTTTGTTGAGATTTTGTTAATTACGCCATATTTCTGTGGATTCAATGTAATTTAAATAACAAAATCATCAAAGCTTTTTGTGGTAATTAACAATTGGATTCTAAAGTAATACTGAATTTTAATGACAAAAAGTAAACTGGTGAAAACCAAGAACCAAACTGGTTTATCCAAATCACTTCAAAACAGGACTTCAAATTTTCAAGATTTAATTTTCAAATAATTGTACAGATTTTGTCAGTTGGATATTCTTAATATGGAAATATAAAATCCAAAATGCTCTGAGAATGTTTCAACTGAATATCCGTTTTGGAAAAAGTAAACCTTAACCCCTGCATCACAACATACAAAAATTTAATTTGAAGTAGGTTAGTTCTAAACATAATAGATAAAGTGTAAGCAATATTCCGAAGAATACACAGAATTCTACTTTCAGATAGATTAATGTATCTTAATCAAGTTATATAAAATGTTTTAAAAAAGAGCGATTAGTTAGACTTCATCAAAATTGAAATATTTCAAAATCATCCCTAAGAAGAGAGAAAATAGCCTAGCGCCTAAAGCCCTCGCCTTGAACGCCCCGGGATCCCATATGGGCACCGGTTCTAATCCCGGCAGCTCCACTTCCCATCCAGCTCCCTGCTTGTGGTCTGGGGAAGCAGTCCAGGAAAGCCCAATGCATTGGGACACTGCACCCGCGTGGGAGACCTGGAAGAGGTTCCTGGTTCCCGGCTTCGGATTGGCAGCACCGCCCGTTGCGGCTCACTTGGGGAGTGAATCATCGGACGGAAGATCTTCCTCTCTGTCTCTCCTCCTCTCTGTATATCTGACTTTGTAATAAAATAAATAAATCTTTAAAAAAAACTGTATCCTGAAAAATAAAAGTAAAAAAATACCCCCAATGTGAATATGACAAACCCAACAGTGCAGCCCATCCACTTCGTAGGAAAGACTTAGGGCCTCCCTCATCTCTGCAAAGCATATTCAGAAGTCTGAACTTCTAGTCAGTTCTTCCGACTTCCATTTGTCAGTTAAGATGTGCTCTGCGGACAGCATTTGTACCAGAAATGAAATTCCTGGTGTCCTGCTGCTCACTCACCCCAACATATCCTTTCCTTCATTCACTCCTTCAGTCTCTGCTTCCCTCCCAATCTAAAGAAGGATCTCATGGGGATGTCTTGCCCATCAGTGTTGTGTGACTTTCTAGAACAGTACTTGTGCATCCCAGATATTAATGGATGTGTATTGAAGGAATTGTTTGTTATATTAAATATTTCTAAAAATATGTGATAGGCAGAAAAGTGTATACTATTCACAGCTAGATTTTCACATTTGTTTCCAAATGTTTCTGGACTGTTTCAGAACACCCAAGTTAATACATGTGTATCTTGAGGCTCCAATAAGAATTTTTCCCATATCATTTTAATGATACAAAGGAAATCAGTGGTGGGGAGAGGAAATGGGCAGGATGGAAGGAGAAATTCCTGAGCCTGTGTAACTGTATCATGGAAAATAAATAAATTATAAAAATATGGCAGAAAAAAATTTAAATGTTAAGTACTCACAACTGGGTAACTCACAACTTTTAAGACGTTCAACACTTGTAATTGTTTTCAACTCCTTCCTTAGTCTTTCAAGTTTCTTTTGACTTTGCTTTATGTTACATCATGACACACCACAACTTCAAGTCACAAATTCAGCATGATGTTAGTATAACTCTTTTTGGGAAAAAAAATCAAATGCAATAAGCAAATAAAACAGGAAGTGACAATGGGGTCATTTTCAATACCAATAAAATAAAGGAAAACAACACATGTAATGGAAAAAGAAATTGTATTATTTTGGCCATGTTCACAGCATGGGATTGAAAAAGACAACTGCAGGATGTCTATCTTGGGAAGCTTAAAAAAAGAAATGTCTTGCAAGGATGGGAGGCAGTTATTACAAAACCAAATAAATTCTTTGCTGCAATAATCACATAAAAAGATTGATGTTGGAGTCAGGCATATGGCTCACAGGGGAGGAGTAATAAGATAAAGGCACATGCTGCTGGAGCAGGTGATGCACTAATTAGATTGCAGTGATGTGGCTCATACCATGTCTAGATGGAAATTATCCTAAACTATACAAAAGAAACAAAACAGAAGAGCACAGGAAATTATTTAGAGCCATGACCATAATGAAATTAGGATGATGGAACTGGAATAAGATTTTAACAAGACTTTTGTTGGCAAATAAAAGCAATTTATCACATAATATCAAAATCTGATTATATTAAATGAGTAAATCCCTCAAAGAACTAGAATTATTCTGACAAGATAGCTGTATCATCATGCAATTTTTAGGATTATTTTATGGTTATAAATATAATTACATGGGGGACCCATCAGACTGGGTATTTATATGGTTAATCCTTTTGTTGTGGTTCAGAAAAATTGTCTGGGATCACTTTAACCTAGAAAGTAGATTTCAAGATATATGACTTGCTCAAGAGCATACAGCTCTAGCAGAGGAATCCAGGGCCAGACTAGGGAGATTCAGTGCAAAGATAATATCCCTAACTGTGTGCAATGTGCTTGCACAGCACCAAGAAAATCAACGCAACCCATAGCACTCAAATAAGGAAATAGAGGCCAATGTATAAAAGTTTGTCATGACACTCTGCTTCACAGTAGAGCTACAGTTTTTTGATTATGACCGTGCCATTAAGTGCTGCTCTAACTGCATGTGGTAAGACCTTGAATTGCACTATAAACTTAAAAAAATGGACTCATGCAGGATATCTTTGATTTTCACAGTGTTAAAATATAATACACCTTGCAGTTGTTTCCAATACTGAGAGAGAATTGAAATGGTTGATATCTGAGGAAGTGAAAAACCAGTAAAAATAATCTTGAATAACTCTTCAAATTTTATATGTCAGGCCATTTAGAAAGCATACTGATATGCAGAATTTCTTGGAAATTGTCTTAGAATATAATTTGGATGGCTGAGAGATATTTACACCTGATTAAACTAATTCAGTCTTAGCTTCTGTTTCAATATTACTAAAATACTACAGTCAAATATTTTGAATTGCATAGATTCTACCAGGTATTCTTGTTAGTTCATGAATTTGAAATTTTACTTCTATTTAAGAATAAGCATTGATTATGTAAAGTAAAATTAATGAGGCTTTTTAGCAGCAGCAACAGTTTTGCAGATATTTCCTTGACTGCAGAAAGAAAATTAGTTCATTTGCAGTTTACTTGTATGAGAATCATAGGTAAAGGTCTTTAGATCAAGGTTAACCAATCTTAATACACTTTCCATAAGGATTTATGAATTTACTTGAAAAATACAATGTAATTAATGAATAAATTTTTAAAAATTTCCCAGAGAGATAGAGAAAAAAAATATCTTTCATCTGCAGGTTTACTACTCTGATGGCCAGAATGACCAGGGTTGGGCCAGGCTGAAGCCAGGAATTTCTTCCAAGACTCCAAGGTGAGTGGCAGAGATCCAACTACTTTGACCATTTTCTTCTGCTTTTTCAGGCCATTTGCCAAGAGTCAGTTTGGAAATGGAGCATCAAGGACATGAACCAGCACTCATATGAAAACAATTTTAACCAACTACACCACAACAGCAGTCCTGGAATTCATGAATTTTAAATTTGGGAGTTGTATGTCTACACTAAAAACATGACAAAGTAAAGAAGGATTCTCCCTTTAAAGACTGCTTACTCTTACCAGGAACAAACATTTTTAATAATAATAAAATTATTATTATATCTGTATATATTGATGTTATGTATCCAGAACCAATTATGTACCAAGTTTATAAACTTTTCATAGATTATTCCATTTAAATCATTATAAATATTTGGGTCAAGAATGAGTTAAGTTTGAAAAGATCTCTGGAGGCAGAAGGATGTGCAGCAGAGTTCAATCTTTAAGCCATCTGTCCTAGCAGCCATAGACAGCCTAGGGATAGAGAAAATAAAGAACTCCTTTGGAGGATTCTCAAGCCTCCTACAAGCAAGGAAAATCATGAGTCAAGTAGTTCTTGTCACAAGGTGAACTGGAACCCAGAGAACAATGAATATAATAAAATCCAGGTTGTCTAGGAAAAAAAAGTTTTCCTACTCAAATGTGTATTAAAGCTATCTTATTGTTTGATATAAAAGATAATTTGTAAATGACTTTTGAAAAATTGTTAAACCCATTCTACATCAATGTATAAGTATAACTAATGAATGGAAACATCCCAGAAAGTTACCTTAATATACAACTGGGTAAATCTTTAATCCCCTAAGGATGAGGATATTCTTTTATATTTCTTTCTAAGTTCAAAAGTAATGTACTACATCTGCAAATATTTTGCTTTCCACAACCAATATTGTTTTCTGTTTGATTAAATTAAGGTAGACACTGCTATCCTTGGAGCTGATCTTCCATCTTCTTTCAATTGCATATACAAGTGATATTTATCTGATTTATAATATTCATCCAATAAACATTTCTTAAGGAACTGCGATGTGCCAGATACTCTACAGGATGCTGAGAAAACAGGTTTATTTGTCAGATCAGCTTCAAAACAAGCCGCTTTAGCTCTTTTCTTATTTTCTGTGATCTTACATACACAAGTACTTCAGAAAATCTGTCTTAAATGTAAAAGATAGAAAGGACAGATTTCATGGTAGTAAGTTTTGCAAAAGCTCAAAACATGAGGGCATTTTGGTAAGGGAAGTGTTTTTCTGCATGAAACTACTTCAAAGCAAGATAAGGTCAACCCATTTGTCCCTGAGGTTAGAAAGCAGTTGCCCAAATTAGCTGTGTCTATGACAGAGTATATATTCTAATGTGCTTGTTTATTTCCAGTCAACTATATACATAGGATATTCTATGGTTAAGGCACCAAAGAAAATGCTAACATTAGAGGTAAATTCACGGATAAAGTATGGATCCACTTTCAAGGGGATATAGCCCACACTCATAAATAGTATGATGAAAAAACAAAATGGCAAATGTGTTAAGAAATTAAAATGTGCTGGATTTATTTGAGTATATATTAAAAATTTCAATTTGTTTTTATGTAAACAATTATTTCTGGTTTACTGGTGACGATTTCACTTGGCTATTCCCCTTACATCACTGCTCTTGCTTAAGTAATGGATAGTTGATAGAGACAGAGAAAGCAATATAGAGATAATAGAATATATTCAGTAGATCTGGAAGGAATGTGATGATGAGTTTCATTCAGTATAATCTAACATGCAAGCAGCTGCTGATGGAAGATAGCAAAAGGGACAGCCGGTGTAATTAATACAATGTCCCTTTAAAAAAATGAGGATATAGGTGGCCTGTAAGCATATCACTGTAAGCACACACTGTAAGCATATCAGCTATATATTGAGTCCTAATATTCTTATCTATAAATCAGAGGAACTCTGCTTTGATTACAGATATCCAGGTAACTCTTTAGTACCAATCTTTCAAACCCCATTAGCCAATTTTTCTACATGAATTAGGTGCACCATGAGGCTTCCTCTAAAATATATTCCTGGGCCCAGCATGGTAACCTAGCAGCTAAAATTATCACCTTGAACCCACAATAAAAATAAAATAGAACAAAAAATAAAAATAAATATTAATGTGTATTTTGTTTATTAAAGAAGAAAGTGAACAATTTAAATCAATTTCCAAAGCATTTGCTTTATTTTCTTGTCTGAAATACTGCTAGTGAACTTAATAAAGTACCACAGTTGTCACAGTGAACTAGGAAAAGAGGAAACATTAATCTCAGGTTTGGCTGAGACTGAATATCTTGTCAGAAGTGGTGCCTTTAAAGCAAAACGAAGAAAGCCGTAGGTAAACCAGTGTGCACTACAAAGGGGAAAAGAAAGAACCTACTTAGAATGGCACCCATCAACAATTCTACTATCTATTCCTTCAATGTTTTGTGAGTATCTACTTGGGGTTAAAACTCTGCTAGGCAAAAGGCATTTATATATATTTTTAAGATTTATTTATTTTCAACGGAAAGTCATAGATGCAGAGAGGAAGAGAGACAGAAAGGAAGATCTTACATCCACTGATTCATTCCCCAAGCAGCCACAAAGTCTGGAGCTGAGCCAATCAAAAGCCAGGAGTCTCCTCCAGGTCTCCCACACAGGTACAAGATCCCAAGGCTTTGGGCTGTTCTCGACTGCCTTCCCAGGCCACAAGCAGGGAGCTGGATGGGAAGCAGGGCTGTAGGGATTAGAAGCGTCCATCATATGGGATCCCGGCATGTACAAGGCAAGGACTTTAGCCACTAGGCTACTGCGCCTGGCTCTGCACACTGATTTTTTTTTAATGTGTTTCTCTAGCCATATGGTAAATGTACAAATGACCTGCAAATAATAGTACTTTTACTTTGCCAAAAGCTATCATCTGCCTCAGTAAATTACGATGTGATTAAAAACCCAAAGCATTAGTCTCTGGGTAGTTCTGGGAATGTCTAGCTTGAATACAGAACCACACAGGTGTGATACAAGAGTCCACCCTGAGTTTGACCTATGAAGATCTGGTCACTGCCAGAGTAAAGATCCCAGTAGAGTAGTGATAACCAAGGTAGAACTGAAAGAGTAAATTCACAAGAGAAACTCTGAAACATAAATCTAAAAAGTAGAATTTTCTTTTTAATGTTGTGTTGTATTATTTAGTGCTGTTTACTTGAAAATATATGGAGGTACAACTTAGGAAGGAAAAATATTTACTTTGGCTTACGGTGTTTTGATTCACAGTTTACAATGTGGTCACCCCACCAGTTCAGTGACCTGGCAATGGCAGCAGAAACAGAGCATAAGAAGCACACTCTTCCTCTACGCTCTACCCAGTCTCTGCTTCTAACATCATCATGATTGGATCATGGGATGCCACCTTAGCCACCTGATCAAATCCAATCACTTCCAAAACCCCATATTTAGATGCCATAATCCAATTGTCTCCAGCCCTACATGTCAGCTATTAGTATTAATCCACTGATCATTAACCAAAGATTTGGGGTTAAAATGTCTGCATGAGTCTGAGGTGCCAAATTCTATTCAATTCATAAGAAAATGTCTACTGACTTTTGGCTGAATTGGGATTTATTAGGGCAGTGCCATCACCTAGGGACTTCACAATAAATTCCAGGCCACTGCCATGCTTCCAGTTCTGAAAAATATCAGATGGCATTGTTCTCAACTCCAAGACCTCACTCAGAGCTACATGCCATTCCAGAGGAACACAAAATGGTTCTCTGGAAGGAAAGCTGGATTTTAAAATAGTTCAGATTTCATGCTTGGCTAACAAGCTAGGAAGAATCGTCATGCTGTTTCATGATGCTAGAGGCAAATGAATTTTACCACGTTATTATGATGTCTGGCTAGATTAGGATCCCAACAGTACTAGTGGAGCATTGCATTTTTTTCCCTTACACGGAGAGAAATTATCAGGGACTTCAATGTTTTGGAATGAGCTTTTCATAGTATAATATGGTACAAGGTAAGCAGCTCCAGTCTGAAATCCAAAATGCTCCAAAATTAATAACTTTTTGAGTACTAACATGACTCTACAAATGGAAGACTCTTCATTTCAATATGACAGCACATGACAATAATAGAGAAAATTATCTTCAGGCTGTATTATAAGTACATAAAATGCAAATGAATTTTAGGCCTAGATATATTCCTATATAACTCATTATATCAAAACATATTCTAAAATCCAAATCATCTAGTTGCTTGCATTTTGGATAATAACTATTCAATCTATAGCTACACTTTCAGTAAGCAAAATCTATACCTCGTGCTAAAGCAAAGAAACATACATGTTTTAGTGCTGAGGAAGAATTACTGTTTGGATTGAACTAAGAACACTATGCCTTCCTTTATCTGCTCTTTATGTAAATAATTTCTACCCTAACCCCCCATGAGATGCAGCTACAAAATGTTCCCAGTTTTCTGCCCGACTGAGAGGTTCATTCATCTATAAATTCCAAAATACCAACTAGGTGGCACAGGAGATAGAGCACAAAGTAAAAAAGATATCTATTTTCATGTAACTTACATACTAGAGAAAGAGGAAAATAAACAAGTAAGTAAAATATATGATAATCAGAAAGTAGAGAGAACAGAAAAGCAATTGGGAGGTTTTTAGAGCTACTTTTGAGCCAAACGTAGGATAAAGCCTTTCTTCTTTCAAAAACCTCATCATTCTTCATACTCCACCTGAGTACTGACCACCTGCTGAGGGAGTCTGAATGAACAGATACCAGGTTTTACTTATTACACAGAGCAAGAGCTTATTGGAAGTCGAAAAGAACCAAGGTTAAAAATCAAACTGGCAGATATTCGTGAACCTAAGCAAGGGATTTCATTACCCACACAGTGCAGCAGTTCCATAATGACTAGAAAAAGCATAAAAGATATGATCTTAAATTTTGACTTAACCATATAAGATTCATGTCTTCTTAAAAACACTGTATGGCTAGTTGGGTGATATGGCAGCAATATGGCAGCAGACAGTGGAGTACCATAAGCTGAGGCTTGCTGAGCTAAAACATGAATGTCTTGCTTGTGGTTTGGAGACAAAAGAAATAAAACTACACCTTATTAACAGGCTCCAGGTATATCTTGAAGTGCATGGGAAGAGGAGGCAAATGAAGATGTACTGCGAAATGAAACAGAGGAAGAAGAAGCAAAGCCCATAGAATTGTCTGTGAAACAGGGAGAACCCCCTGAAAAACAGCATTGATGTGACAGCAGAAAAGAAAGTGATAAAAATTACATCTGAACTACCACAGACTGAGAGAATGCAGAATATACCTGTAAACTTTGGAGACTAAGAAAGCTGCTCCTGCATCTGGGTTTGGGATTTCTTCATGTTCCAAGAAAAGATCTGACATCTGACACCAAGCTTTTGTTTCTGGATAAGCTAAAGGAAAGTGCTCAAAGATTTGGTTTGAATGTCTCCTCAATCTCCAGAATGTCTGAAGATGACAAGAAGCTAAAAAAGAGGAAGGAGCAATTTGGGATTGTCACAAATTCAGCTGGAACCGGGAAAAAACAAAGGATACAAAGGCAAAAACAAGGAAAAGAGCAGAGCACTTTGGCATTGCCTAGAAGAGTTCTTGATGTGTTTGGTTATCCAGTGGTTTCATTCCTCTGATTGTTCATGATCTCTCTCTGTCTCACTTCTCTCTCACTCTGTCTCACACACACATAACTAAATGCATAGTCTCTCTCTCACTCTGTCTCACACACACATAACTAAATGCATAGTCACATGCTTATATCCTGCCTCACTATGAGGAAGCACCTGTGAACTTCAACAGCAGTTGCACGTATTGTTGTTCCAACTTTAAGACTGTTGTGTTCCTGTTTAATTATTTTGCTTGTTAATCAAAAAACATAAATGAGAAAAGAATTGTATGAAAAAGAAAATTTCAGACCATTTGCTCCACATGCCTTCCCCCATGCCTTGAACCTCCCACCCTAAGCAGATGAGTATGCATCCTTGTTAATTATGTAAACAATGTCAAAAATTTTAAAAAACACATTGTATGAACATTTTCTTCCCGTGGGATTCTTTAAAAAGAAACATTGATTGGTTTATTTGAAAAAAAGAGTCACAGAAAGGGGAAATAGGGAGGAGAGAGGAAAAGAGGAGTGCAGGTGAAAGGAGAGTTATCTTCCATCCCCTCATTAATGTCGAAATGATTACAACAGTCAGGGCTAGACCAGGCTAAAGTTAGGAGACTTCTTCCAAATCTCCCATATGGGTTACAGGAGTCCAAATACTTGGGGCCTCTTCTGGTGCTTTCTCAGGCCATCAGAAGGGAGCTGGATCACAAGAGGAGCATCTGGAACTCTAACAGCCGCTTGTGTGAGATGCTGGCATCCTAGGTAGATTAACACACTGGCACCACAAAATGAGTGATTTTTTTTTATTTGTGCTTTGGATACAATAATTTATTCAATGCTTATGAGAGCTCCAATACAATAAGAAATGTAAAGCTACCAGAATCCGGGGGATGCCTGAGGATTTGTGATGTGTGTCACTTTGCTTCTAGCCTCTGAAGGGACACTGACCAAGGCCAAAGTTAGACTATAAAGAATAGATCAAAACTATAGAGGTCAACAGTGAACTCAATTAATTACAGCTAGTTAACTTAAGCTACCACTTTGGTTCCTTGCACCCCATTTCCAAAGGCCTGCTTTGAGTTCAGTCTACTCTATACTTCTGATTCAGCCTCTTATTAATGCAACAGGTCCAACAACTTGAGTTCCTGCCTCCCATTGGTTCCTGGCTTCAACCTGGACCAGACTCAGCTGTTGCATCATCAGAGGAATAATCAGCAGATGCAAGATCTCTTTCACTCCCTTTCTTTGTGTCTCACGCTCTCTGTGTCACTCTGCTTTTAATTATGAAATAAATCTTTGTTTAAAATCAGCTTCAGTAAGTGCAAAGGCATTAGAGGTATGAATTTGCCCATATATTTCTGAATATATGGAAAATAAGGCATGTAATTTGGAATTATATTATCTCTGCTTCCTTGGGATACAAACAAAACTATAAAAGGATTATGCTGTCAAAAACTAACTAAATTATTTGTCACCCATCTGCAGGTTCTGTGTTGTGCTGGGAAGTTCCAAGCTAAGTGAATCAGCACTCATACCCCAGACTTGCTGTTCTCTGAGATGCATGGAAACTTCTGGACATCTCACTCTTGTAGTGATACAGGAACATGAGTAGGAGAGAGCTGTCAAAGAACAGCAGTAGTTTAACTTATCAACAACTGCTAGTTTCCATACAAACTGTTGTCCAGATCATCAATCTAGAATTCATCACCCTGTATATAAGACAATACCACCCACTGGCAGCAAGTCCATCTGTGTATTAGAGCTAATAACGGTAAATGTTCCCTGAACTATTCTTCTGGTATTACTGAATGCTGCTTTATGACTGAGAGCACACATGTGAAAGCTATCTGACCTATGTTGGAGGAACCAAGGCAGTTGTTGTGATCTCATCCACATAAGAACCAAGTTTTTAAGAAATGAGCTAACCATGCACAGATTATGTGGCAAGGAAAAAAAAATGTGTTCTTTGGTCTGGAGGAGATACTTTACTGTCAGCTTAGCAATTCTTTCAATCATTTAAGTGTCTATTGATGACATTAAGGGTTTCTGGGAACATACTACAGTAATGCTTTTTGTTTGTCTTTTTGGAAAAGAGCTAACATTTTAGTAGGTTACCCAAAACAACTCATTGCTCTTAGTATATTGGAAGTGGCTGCTCTCGGACAGTGTCATTAACATAGTTGATCTAATTTTCTACTAAACGATCTGCTTCTATAAGAAAGGCTTTACACTTTGCTCATTTAGAATTATGCCCCAAGAGTGATTTATAGGTAAAGAAGTTTCTATGTCTGTATTGTTACATAAGCATGTGTTTCTATCCCTACTGGGTACCTACTGTGTTAGCCAGAATTTTGTTAGAGAAGAAGAAAACCTGATTGATTTAAAATAAGTGATTTATTATAGGGATTAGGCTTTTATGTAACTGTGGAACTAGTGAATAAATCTTAAGAAAAAGATGACCTTCATAAGGTTTTAAGTTTTGAGCAGTCACTCTGGCAAATGTGAAACAAATCTATATGTAAACGTATATGCAGCTGGGACTCACATCATCCACAAATTCGCTTAACAATGCAGATGAACCACAGGTGAGGCTCAGATCCTTCAACTCAGAGCTACACACAAATCACATAGAATCTGAAGCAGGAAACTCATTATCGCCAAAGAGCTGAATGGAGTTGCAAGGATCCCCTGGGAGTCCTTATTGGAGTCAAGACTGCTGACATAGCAGTATTACTGTAGGGTTTGGATCAAAAAAAAATTATTGTAAGAACCGAAAGTCACTAGATTTTTAAAGTTATTCATCACTGAGTTTACACAAATAAGTAGTTGAAGGCAATACATAAATCCATATCTAGGTAAATAAGATACAGCAGAGCTACCCTTTAGAATGCTTTCTAAAAGAAATCAATAGACACTCTGCAATGTGAATAACTCCAATAAAAGCTGATATTGAAAAAATATAAATATAACATGTTATATTCAAGCCAATGTTGTAGGAAAAATATTCCTCTGAGCTCTAGCAAACTCTTTCTTTTTACACAAAAGAATTTGTAAGGTTTTCTAGTTTCATGATTATTGAGCATTCATGTAACAGATACTCCAATTAGATTCCAAAACAAGCATGTTGGAAAATAAAATACATAATTTTCATCACTATAAAGGAAAGAGAAATTAGATAAAGTAACACAAAGGTAGAGAATATCAGTGCTGTATAGTAAGAATCTAATTTTCACTTACTGCAGCTTAAAATTTAAAACTCATGACATAAAACCATGAGAAAGTAACATCTAGAAAAAAGAAAATAAAGCAGAAAGGAAGAGTGAGAGTCATGGGGAGAATTCTTTCCATCATTCCCTTAAGACAGAAGATGCTCTTCTACTGAATAGACCTATAGGATAACATTTCATGTTGTAGTGCCCATAATATGATTCCCTTATGAGATATCTACATTCTATGACTGAGTACAATCACCAAGGATTTTATACTCTTTGGCACTGTTAAATGTTATAAAACTCTCCCCTGTTTTTGAAAATTTTATAATGGTAAAGGTGAACAATTGGGTGACACTATATATTTATGATCATTATCATTTGTATTATCCATCACTAATTAGATCTTACTCATCTAGTCAATCATCAAATGTTTGTTGAATGACTACCACATATAACCCATTCTATGAGATCCGATGTTATATATTTTAAAATGATTTGGCATTGTGGTATAATGGGTAAAGCCATCTCCTTAAATTCTGGCATCCCACAAGGGTGCCCAGTTTGTGTTCTGGCTGCTCCACTTCAGATCCATCTCCCTAACAATGGCCTTGGAAAGGCAGTGGGAGATTTCTATGTGTTTGGAGCCCTGCCACACTCCTGTGGAAGAGCTGGATAAAGCTCCCGGCACCTGGCTTTGACCTCGCCCAGCCCTGACCATTACAGCCATCCAGGGTTGAATCTCACAGTTGAAGATCTCTCTCATTCTCTCTCTCTCATTCTCTCTCTCTCTCTCTCATCTGTTATTCTGATTTTCAAAAATGAAACTGTTAGATATATTTTGATAATAGGATCCTAGACTCAGCCATTATCCATACCTACATGCGGATACACTTAAATAGCAGAATGATAGACTTAGGACTGTTTATGCAGGATTATACTATTGTAATAATATAGGGCAAATCAATGAGGGGGGAGTGGTCTTGCGGAGGGGAGAAGAGAAATCCCAGAGCCTATGTAACTGTATTATAAAATAATAAAATAAATTAATGGCTTAGTACTGGTGGGGTATGGGCTAATATTTTCCTAGAAAGATGCCTACCTGTAGCTCTCACAAGTGATCATGAGAACCAGGGCTGGGGCAGGCATAGCTGGACAAGGCAGCAGCACCCACCAGAATGTGTGTGGACAGGATAGAGGTTAGGCTAAATGAAGCTTCAGCACCCATGGTATGAGAACCAGATAGGATACAGGATGGACCGGACTAGAGAATTGCACAGGAACTGGGGCTGGGGTTGGCATTGTAGAGGGAGATTACAGGGATTCATCCCAACTAAGCTGTAGTGCCAACTGGTATGCATTAAGGCCGAATATGTGGTAGCAGGAAAAGGCTGGACCATAGCATCCACTGGTTACCATATGAAATAAGGATGAGAACATACTGACTAGGTGATTACAACCACCAGTGTATGTATAGACCATGCCTGGTGATAGACTGAGTTGGACTCCACACTGGCTGGTATACACAGCAGTCAGGTTTGAGGTTACTTCAGGCAAGGTTTCTCAAGGGACTTCCCCACCCCAGCTGGATCACTGGACTCAAAATTCTTGCCACAGGGAAAATCATAGGATTTATGGTCTGACCTTGGAAGATGTATATAGCAAGACTGAGCCCCCTTAGTTACTGATGCATGTGCAGTAAACAGTGTGCCCAAATGTATGTGAGGGACATTATAGCCAACTCATTCAGGCCTGCAGAGGACAGCAAGTATCATATCAGAGGATGGATAGAAGAACAAATTGGACAACTCTCCTGGTTAAGCTTTGACAGTAAGTATCTGGGTGAATTTATTCACTAACATGGACTATGTCACCCAATGGACCTTGGAAAAATTTCCTCAGTCTATGGACAATGAAACCAACACCATCTCCAAACTATTAAAACCACTTAAGCAATACTCTTGGAATCTTCGCCACATTGTGAATCCTAGGATGACATCAAGTGGTTGTCCCTTATCCCCAAGTACCCAAGTACGGTTTAGCTTGGCTTTCTCTCCCCCTTCCCCCACCTCCCCAGATACAAATACAGGAACAAAAATACAAATCACAAGAGTAGGTCTCACCAATTTTCTCCCATGCCTCCACCCTCCCAACTCTAAGCAGTGCTCCACATGAGCACAAATCCTTCTCGGCTATGTAAACAACGTCAAAAATAAAATAAAATAATTTTAAAAAGAAAGATGCCCAGCTAGTAAGCCTTGGCATCTTTGAACATGTTGCCTTACATGGCAAAGAAATTCTGTAGATGTCATTAAGGAATTTCAAACGAGAGATTTCCCTGGATTTCCCAGGTGGGTCCAGTATCAACACAAAAGTCCTTATCTGCTCAGCAGGAAAGCAGAAGGCAGGTCAGTTAAAGTCAGAGAGAAATGATACATTCATTGTTGACTTCTCACTTCTGGGGCACTAAACTAGTAAATATTTTTGTTTTTTTAAGCAACTAAATTTGTGGTAAATTTTCACAGCAGTAATAGGAATTTAGTATAATCCATGATTTTGAGAAACTTCTGAAATAGTGAAGGGGCATCACAAGCAGACATTGAAATACACAATGTTAGTTGATTGAGTTATCCACCAGATATCATCAAATTAACTCTCAATGGGCATTCTAAGAAAGCCTCTTAGAAGACGCATAGGCCAGAAGGGACTACTAGTAGCAATAGCAGTAGTAACAATAATAACAAATGATGGGAAGCAGAAATGAAGTTTGGTATGAAGGACACAGGGAGACAGGAGTAGAGTATTTAAGTCAAATGAATAAAAATATGGCATGTATAAAACATCAAAAATTTGAACAATGGCAGGCCCTTAATGAGCCTAACTTTCATCACATCCTCCATCCCATCCCTCTTAGGTCCACGGAAAGCAGTTGTATTTTCCCTGGATGTTGGCAGTGCTGATAACTGTTTCCATTTCATCTATTTTTTTCACAGAGGATGACAAGCATGAATTATTAAGGCAGAAATTATCTTTTCACTGACACTGACACCAATTTTCTCACACAAGCTACTTTACAATCTCCAATAATCACAGACACATTAAACATGCAGCAGGTGTTGGAGATGTATGCTTTTTAGTTGTTTGACAAACACACTGTTATTGTTTCCTGTGGTTAATCTGAAAGCCATGCATTTAACCTCCTGCTAACACACAGATGACAGAGTGACTTCCGCATGAATCTGCAGATCAGTGTCATTTCTATAGTATTTGTGTGTGTTTCACAAACTTCTAACTTACTTCTTAGTCCTCTGTTTGTAGTATTCTCAAGGTCCAGGTCCAGCATCCATGTTAAAATGGGAAATGCATAACCATTGCCTGTGATAATCAAGGGGCACCTTTCTTTCTAAACAGGACTCTGCATTTCTTTTTGTTTGTTTGTTTTTGTCTCCTTTTTTTGCATTTATTTCCAAGGATAGAATATTGATTCCCAGGAGGTCTGTAACAGTCTGAAAGTTGAGTGAAGAAAAAAATGGACTTTCTTTCCTTATGACTCTCTATAGGAGTATCAGCAAGAATGAAGAACTTATGAGTCCGTAAACCACAAGAAATTTTCAAAGTATAAATAGGAATTTAATTAAGGCAAAAAATAATGAACCATAAGTTATTTCCTGAAGTAAAATGATAAGCTTTGTAGAAAAACCTATTTTTATTTTCAGAGTTTGCCACACTCATACCTGATATATGATCATGACAGCAGAGTGAATATGTTACTGGTAAACAAAAAGAAAGGGACTGATTGGATAGACACACAGTTTCCTCTTTAATTATAATTAACTGCTATTTGCACAGAGGTTAAAGTTTGCATTTTTTCAGGATTCCTATATTTAAACCACATTAACTATAAACTTTAAAACCATAGTTTTTGTATAAAAAAAGAAGCAAATAAATCTACTGCAACAGTTTCAATAATTTAGATACAATCATTTTTACTAGAAAAAATATATATTGTACCTTTTGGTTGATTCTTTTTATATATGAAAAAAAGATTTTACTTATTTACCTCAATTCAAAGCTATAAGAGAGAAATCTAGAGATCCTCCATCTTGGGGTTCACTCCCCAAATGGCCCCAGCAGTCAGTGTTGAGACCAGGTTGAAGCCAGGAGCCAAAAAATTCTCCTAGGTCTCCCATGTTGGCAGGGATGTGGGTGATGAAGGGACACTTGGGAAATCTTCTCCAAGAACCCAAAACACTTGGGGTCCTCTGCCGCTGCTTACCCAGACACATTAGCAGTGAGCTGGATAGTAACGTGGGGGAAATAGGGGGAGGAGAATATGTGGAGGAAGAAAGGGGAAGGCTAGGATGGAATTCCTAGACACACACACACACAAAAAAAATGTTTCATGGAAAAAAATGAAAAAAACTTTAAAAATTAAAGCAAAATGCTTTTACTTTGTCCAACTTAAAAAAAAAAAAAAAGCAGTGGAAGAACTAGGATGCAAACCAGGACCCGTGTTGGATCTGGCAATCTGGCATTGCAGGCAGCAGCTTTACCATGCTATACCACAAAGCCAGCCTCAGTCAACTATATCTTGATAGAAACAGATCAGTCCTTTGAGAACTGCATTCAGTAATCACAAAGATAAAATGCTGTCCTTTACAAATCTTGCTTCCGAATTCAGTGTTCATTGCTAATTTCCATATATCACAACATTTTTTACTCTTGATGATTACTAAGAAAAGCTAATGAAGTCAGTTTGTATCAACTATTACTGAGAATTATTAAAATGTAAACCCTATAGTGTATTTAGAAACATAATTCACATGGCTACAGATTAAAATTCTAAGTATTTCTCTTTAAGCTCTTACATTCTTTAAAAGATTGCTCTGGGTCTTCAATTAAGAGTCTTCTGTAGTATTCAGAATTGAAATCATTAGAGTGAGAGAAATGTATTTATAAATCAGTGAAATAACCACTAATTGTCTATATCAGTAATCCCGTAAGCACTACAAAATATTGAGAAATTCATTTTGAAAATTCTCTACAAATCACATTAAATCGGGACATGCATGATGAACAGATAAAATTTGGGAATATTTTCCTTATAGATCTAATAATTATTAGATTTTTCAATCTTGAAAGTGTTCACAAATTGCGGAATCACTTTCCCTCTGCAAAAAAATGGAATTTGATTCAAAGGATTCTTGACTTTCAGGGCCATGGCTGGTAACACTAAACTTTTTGCTTTTGCTTCTGGTTCTGCTTTGTTTCATTTTTGGTTTCCCTATAGCACGCTTCCCTATCCCTGAACTCTAGTGTGGCCACACATTCTTTCACAACAGATGAAGTAAACAGATCCAACATCACCACTGTTCAAATCTTGCTTTGTTTTCTGGCGTTAACAAATCTTCCTCTCATCTCAGTCATGGCAATCTATCCACTAGATGCACCTGAGCTCTCTTCTCTTTGGAGTTAAGGATGGAGATTATCATTAAAAAAAAAAAAAATCTCTGCAGGTTGGGGCTATGTAGGTGCAGGACTGTGTGATGGCTGCGGGCCTCTCTACCCTCTGGTGTTCTCACTGGGTCTTGGAGGTCACATGGATTGTATGATCTACCATCCAGTTGCTTTATCAAAATTCATTGTCCTACCAGGCAATGAGCTCGGCACACTGGGCATTGAGAGCCATGGCAGGCCAACATCCCAGGCAGAAAAGTGGTGGCCCTGATTAAAGTTTCAGGAGGACCTACTGCTCAGTGGGGCCAGGATGCCCTAGAGGAAACTCATCTTTCTCCAAAACAGCAGGTCAGATCCATGACTGACACTTTGAGTTCGACACCCAGGAGACCATGCCCATGAGCCTCCCATTCCACCCATGCATGACTTTATCCATGACCTGTGCTGCACCAAGACATGGCACCTCATGGTCCATTAGGCCACAGCTTCCTAGAAAGATCATCTACAGTCTGAACTACCTTTAACATTTTCCCATCTAGGATTTCCAATAATCAGTAAGTTTAAAATAGTTGGGAGTCTTTATAATAAAATCGAACATTATTGCTTGAACAAAAATCCCTTTAGGGGTTAGCATTTTGTGCCAGGACATTGACATTAAGCATAAGAAGAAGAATTGAAGATGATTTTAAAAAATTATTTGCATAGTCATAAATATTATCTTCTCTGTTCAGTTTTTCTTAGTCCACAATTATAAAAGCAATATTCTGAATGACAGGTTTATAATTTTGAAATAATTATGGGATTTTGAGTGAAACATCAGTTTTCTGTTATAGTAAAGGGTGCTTCTACCATTTGCAACAAGATGTTTTCAACTAGAGATCTTATGATCAATGAAATAAGCCAATTCCAAAAGGACCGATATCATATATTCTCTTTGATATAAAGCAATCTTCATGCAAAAGATTAATATATATGTAAACACATATATACATACATTCATGTAGAGGAATGATATAATGGAGACTAACACACTAAGAAGTTACAGTATGCATTTTGACTTCTGAATAAAAGATGAAATCCCAATGAAAATGGGAGGGGGAAAGGATGAATAGGAGGGTAGAAGGGAAAATCCTTGAACATATGCAAATGTATCATGAAACAAAAATTAAAGAAAAAACACTAGCAGTAGTACCATCATTGCAGAAATACTACTTCCAAGAAATATGCTTTAATGTGAAAATAAAGATGGATCATTTGTACAAATGATGAGTTCACCACTTTGATTAGAAAAACTGAAGGCACTTTCCTTTCAGAGGATTGGCTATTTTACTCTGTTTCTACTGAAACAGTAAATAAGGACAAGTTTTACCACAGGTGTGTGAATTTGCATAAATTGTAGGGTGATATGCAAAACTAATTTTAATAAAGTAAAAATTAGGCCATCTAAGAGATTGAGTATATAATTATCATGCTTACCATTTTTTATGATTGAAGCAAACAACTATGTTTAGAAATGCATCTGTTTCAAATAACAAAAATAGTGTTATAGCTAAAAATACTTTCAAGAATATACATTATTCTGAAAAACATAAGTGTTTGTTAGATTTTCCAATGCAGCCACTATCTCAGGTATTATGATATGCCATATTGGCTCTATAAAAGAAAACAAAACATTTATCTAATTTTGTTTTTCTTAGTATTGATTTATTCCAACTGGAGGCAAAGTGGAGATTGTTTTTTGTTTTAATTACTCTGTTTTTAAAGGATTTATTTATTTTTATTGGAAAGGCAGATATACAGAGACGAGAAGCGACAGAGAGGAGGATCTTCCGTGCGATGGTTCACTCCCCAAGCGGCCACAATGGCTGGAGCTGAGCCAAACTGGAGGAGCCTGGAGCCTCTCCTGGGTCTCTCACA
This sequence comes from Ochotona princeps, assembly GCF_030435755.1. NCBI lineage: Eukaryota > Metazoa > Chordata > Mammalia > Lagomorpha > Ochotonidae > Ochotona > Ochotona princeps. Next base: position 52,076,375 of record NC_080839.1, on the reverse strand, counting down.
TGGGTGCAGGGTCCCAAGGCTTTGGGCTATCCTCACTGCTTCCCAAGACCATAAGCAGAGAGCTAGATGGGTGGTGGAGCAGCCAGGATTAGAACCAGTGCCCACTTGAGATTCCAGCACATTCAAGGTGGTGACTTTAGCTGTCTGGTTATCACACCAAGCCCTAATTACTCTTTCTATAAAGAAAGTTCATTACAGGTTTTCATTAGAAAACTTGCTAACCTTATACAATGATGTTCTGCATATATCAGTTGAAAACTCAGCTATTGAGAACTCGCGAGGAATAAAAACATGTATTCCAAATTCTATATTACCACATCAGAATTAGTATCATTTGAGGGTTAACTGTCATCCTAGTGGGCTTTGAAATCTTTTCACTAACTATTCACATGTAAAATTGGCATTTTTAAAATTCTCAAACATCTGCTTGATATTTTTCAAGGTAACTGAAGACTGTCATGTTTTCTCCAGAAAATGTCTTATTAGCAAATTCTAATCTCTTATTATAAGAAATAACTGACTAAATTAGCAGGAAATACATACTGAACATATTTTGTTAAGGATCCTCCAAATTCTGTCTAGATGCTGAGACCAAACTTTTGTGATGACGTAAAGGCAGGGCCCAGCCGCTTGTCTATCTCAGCTCAAGGTATCATTGTCATGTCTTTGTCAAAATTCACTAAGCTAAGGAAGTGATGCAGCTGTCCGACAAGTCTAATCACCAAATCGTAGTAGTCATTTGCTTTTCCATTAAATAAGAACACTGATGGCCAATTTTTTCCCCTTAGGTGGTTTGTGTACGTGAATTTCAGGTCCAGGCAGAATGTCATTGCATATAACTCCCAGGCCAAGTGGGGTTCCATTCTCTAGAAGACATTGCATGTCCAACCAATCAAAGGAAGGTCACAAGCACCACTCACAACCCAAGAACTTGGACATGAGCTGACCATGCACCTCTAAGTCCCAGTTACAATCTAAAAAAAGCCTTTACTAACTGCTCAGGGAGCCTGGGAATGAAGTGATAGCTGCCTTGTTACTTGCTCTATGCTTTGCAGTAAATACCTGCTGATCTATGCCTATATGAAGTATTGACAGAGATAAAAAGTAGCTTAAGCTCTTAAATTCTCATTATCAGCAAGTATGAATGTAAATTTGCGCAATCAATTTTGAAAACACCTAAGCAGCTAAACATATAGCTAACACCCTTTTATCAGAGTAAAAATATTATCCAAAAAGTATCCCTAAGATTATTATTCTTAGGCAAAATATCAGATAATATAGTATTTGGTGGAGTGCTAATGTTTGGAATACTAATTTTTTCAGTACTTGAATATATTGTAGGAGTAATAAAATGGCAGAGGTGCATTCCCCCATTATTCATCTTATTTTATGTGCACAAAACTTTATCTCAGTTAATTGTATAAATCCTTAATAAATTAAAGCATCACACACATTAACCCTTTGCCTTATTTTTACTAATACCCCTATTACCTAAAGACCCGAGGGAAGAGTTTCATAAAGTACTAATGCAATTATGCTGTGAAAGATGCAAATCTCAAGCTAGTCATCCCTCTTTGTCATAGTTTTTTGGCCCTGTTCCAACACATTATGATGTTTCACTACTGGAAGGAATCTAAGTGTGTTGATTTATATTACAATAGGTCAGTGTACAGCAGGTTTCCCAGAACTACTTGACTAATCTGAGCATGCGATAATGCTAATAAATTCAAAGAAGAGCCATGCATTCAATTTTTCTTTTCATAGACTATTACTGAAACTTCTGTTTTTTCTTAGTTGAAATTTGGCCATAGTGGGATAGTTGAGCTTAGTAACTAATACTAAGTTCACTCTATAAGGCATTTAAAAAATAAGAAATATTGAGGTTCTGTGATGGAACACTCTTTAAAAGCATTTCAATAGCACTTCTCTCTCATCAGATCTCCAAGTGGTCTCTCTACAATGCATTGATATTTGATAGTCCCTCATCATACACACACACGAGAACTACTTTGGTCCTCCCTCAACCTACTTGGTAAACTTCCTGTGGTCCAATGCCTATATTTGGGTGCACAGTAATTCAGTGATTGCTAACGTCCATACACTCCCTAAAGGAGCATAACAGCCAAGGCTCAGTCAGCTTGAAGCCATGAACCTAGGACTTTCTCCAGGTCTCCAACATTGGTGGCAGGAGTCTGATACTTAAGCCTTGTTCTCTTTTTAAGATTTATTTATTTAGCTTGAAAGTCAGAGATGGAGAGAGATCGTCTGGTTCACTCCCCCAAAACTCCATAACATTCAGAGGTGGGCTGGTCTGAAGCTAGTACCTAGCAAGCTCCACTGAGTTTCCTGCACGGGTACAAGTATTCAAGGCTTTGGGCCATCCTCCACTGCCATCCCAGGCCATCATCTGGGAACTCAGAAGGGAAGCAGTTAGTAGTCAAACTAGGTGACCATATGGACTGGCAGCACACAGGCAGAGGACTAGCTCAGAATTTCACCATGCTGGTCCCTTGAGCCTTCTTCTATTGCTGTCTATGTGCAGCACCATGGAGCTGGATCATAAGCAGAATAAATGGGATTCTAACCAGCACCTTCGTATGAATGATGAGTTGTAAATGTCAATTTACTGTGTGCTATAATTGGTCTTGAAAATCTTTTCATGTTTCCTTTACAACCAGCATAACTTTACTAATACTATTCCTGAAATGTATAATTATTAGCACTGTAAAAATACTAAGGCTCTCACAAACAGTGGCAGTTCTTCATGGAAAAGATCACCTTATTTGAATACATGAAATGCAACAGAATTATTCTACTTATTTTATTTATATACTTCATTTAAACTTCATCAAAAAATTTAAGACAATTATCTTGTTTTACCCAGGAAACATGCTTACTAAGCTAACTCATAATTTAAACAAGACCTGCTCAACAAAGTCTTCTATCCCACATTCATTGCACTGCAAGAAATATGTGCGTCCCTCAGGATATTAACATTTTAATAACCATAGTAAAATTAATGACAATAAAGACAAAAGTTCAGAGCCACTAAATACTGAGTGTACGTCAGATACTGTACTACGTTCTTAGATGTATTCATATTTAATTCACTAACATGGTTTTAAATTACTTGTCAAACATCTTTATGTGGGTGGTAAAAGAATATGAGAGCATGGATAATTGGAACTAAAAAGCAAGAAAACGGATTTATCAGCAAGTGTCGGATAGCAGAAGTGGATTCCAAACACACATTGTCAGTTTCACAACTTGTGTACTGACTTATCCTAAGCATAACAATGACCAAATCTCAATGGCCAAGTGAACTAATACTAATACATTCATCATTGGGTAGGACTCTTAATAAATGTAATTTCTCAAAAGGAGAATGCAAGATCAGAGAACAAGAAGAGAATGGATGAAAGTTTCTACAACTGATTTTGATCATAGCTGTGATTAATTGGCTTAATGAATTCAGCACAATGTTTGAATATCTGAATTATCTTCTATCAGGTTTATTAGCCTCACTGACCAGGCGGTGAGTGGCTTGGATTAACTTTTTCTTTTTTAAGAGTTGATGGTCAGTTGGCCCTTTTCAAAGTCCAGAGTGAGCTACATAATGTAAGAGATCCAGTGTAAATCAAAATGTGGGGAGCTTTTTAATAACATATCAAGACTTTCAGCATGATGACAGCCATATGCTAAACCAATGTAGGACACTCTGCAAGTGCACTCACTACATGCCATGAACCTAACTCTGTTCTTGGCAAGTTACACATTTTACATCTGTCATGTGTCTCAGCAGCGGGAAAAAAAATAGATTTTATAGGATTTGGGTGCAGACATCACATGCAGACTTGGATGTGAACATCAACCTCCACCTCAGTGCTTCCTGAAAGCCGCAGCATGAGAAAGGCATCACATCGACATCAATCCGTGTTAATCAATGTTACTCACTTAAGGGTATGACTTCTTTTCTAATGTTCTAATGTCTTATGTACTTGGAAAAGTTCATCACTCGGGGGCAACAGCTTAGTAGCCTATTTCTCATGACAGGTAGGAACACACGAAGCCAGCAAACTGTATAGAGAAAAGTGTATGGATTGCTGGTGGTTTGAAATCTTTCCCTCCTTAATTTTTCTCATCATCAGGTCCCATTTTCAGAGCATTGAAACTAGTGTTATTATTTGGATGCTGTATTACTTCTTTCTTACCTTTCATAGCTACTTTCCAAGTGACTTATGCAGTAACAACAAGTTCCTATTGACTGCAGTGCTAATTTAAAAGAGAAGTGCACTTGGGTTTTCAATCAGAATAGAAACTGGGGAGAGACAAACAGGAGATAAAGATTCAATATAAGAAAATCTCCTTGTAAAGATGCATGTTGTGTGCAATTTATTTAAAACTATTACCTTCTTGAATCCTGTTTTTCATCGATTTTGTTTAAATAGAGCAGGGTACAAAAATTACCAAATTATTTAGTGCCTAATTACAATTCAATAGCCTGAATTATATAACATCTCTAATCATTTAATTGGTATTCTTCTCACTTCTCAACAAGATTATATACTTTTCAAACTCAATGCTTTGTAAGAACTTATTTTCCTTAAATAAAAGGATATTAGATTTAAATTACTAGGTCATTTATTTCCATTCTATTCAGGAAACAGCTGAAGAATTCAGTATCCAAAAAAGTGCTGCAATAAACACTTGGTTATCAAGATGAGTAGACCTCAGTTCCACCCACCTCTGCAAAAGCTAAAAATTCAGTGAGGGAAATGAACTTTTGTTCTGGAACTTTTCAAAGAAAAATGAAATGGACCTAATTTGATCTGAAATAACAATTATAAGAACATATGAGGGGAGCTGGAACGTTGGGTCAGCAGGGTAATCCTCTACCTTCAAGCTCCGGCATCCTTTATGGGCACTGGTTTGTGTACACCTGCTCCATTTCCTATGCAGTTCCTTGCTTATAGCCTGGGAAAGCAGTAGAGGACGACTGAAGGCCTTAGGACTCTGCAGGCATGTGGGAGACCATGAAGAGACACCTGGCTCCCGGCTTCACAATGGCTCCAGCCATCGTGGCTACATGAGGAGTTAACCAGAGGATGGAAGATCTTTCTTCTCTCTGTTTCATTCTCTCAGTAACTCTGCTTTGCAGTTAAAAATAAATATTTTTTTTAAAAAAAATACATGAGGTAGACTAACTGATCAGCTCATTAAATTGTTTTTACTGAGCACCTACGAATTGTCTGGCCCTTTATTAAGTATGCATACTTAGTTTACATATTTCTGTCCCTGTTATTATAGAAAATAAGTATTTTTTTCCTGGAGGAATGACAAGTCTGCATTTAGGAGGTGACAATTGCCTTGGATCTGCAAGTCTAAATAAAATCTTTCACTAAAAGGATAAAATAAAAGAGAGAGAGAAAAGAGATCCCCTCCTATTTGCCCATCTCTTACCTAATGCAACTATTTCACCATGGTGAAACTACATGGTAACCAAGTAACTGGAATGAATTCTCAGAGGCAATGGAATTCTCATTGAGCTCTGTCTTAATGAGTTATAATCAATTTCCATCCGATTATTTAGTTCCAAATTATATTTTTTCCAATTTTTAGCACATACAGTAAATGTATTCTAGACCCTTTGATTCACAAGAGGTTTGTTCATTCTCTCAAATTCCTGAAGACATGGTGAGTGATGATTTGTGTCCTCCCAGTGTCCTTGGGCTTTGCAGATGAGTGCACGCTGAGGGTGTGGGGTGAAGTAGGAATGGGGACATCAGGATGGTCTTTCTCTCTTGCAGTAAGTTCTCTCTGCACAAAACTAATGGCTCACTGATCACCAGAATGTTTCTTGCTGCCAGAAATATACTAAATATGCAACCTCAGCAGCATATATCAAGTAGGTGAACTCTTGGAAAATGAGCAACTTTGCATTTGTAATGTCAGCAATGGAAAATATGAGCTATAAAGTTCCCACTTGTCATTAGTGTCATGTTTCCAGCAAGCTTTGGCAATGTGGCTGAGTTTATCTCCCAAGGAAACTCAGAAGTTTGCTAGGTATTGGATTTTACCAAGTAGTCCTCAATTCTACGAACAGAACTATCTATTAACAATGTTATAAGATGGGAACACAGAGCAATACAGAGTGACTACTTTGGTAAAAGTGCCTATGTCTAGATTTCTACAATCTTCAGAATCCCCCAGCAACTTTCAATTATTGGCCACCAAAAAGGTGGTTTGAAGATAAGTGAGTTATGAAGGACTAAGTTTTTGTTTGTTTGCTTTTGTTTTTCATTTAATGAAAAAGCAAAGGACCAAGCATCAAATCTGTGTTCAAATCTCAGCTCTACCATGAACAGACTGTTCACTTAGGAAAGCTACTCACCCTCATCAGTCACCAATATACATGTGTATACATATATTATATTATATATTATATTATATTATATTATATTATATTATATTATATTATATTATAATGATACAACATAATTATATTACATATGAAGTACATATGTATATATGTACAAATATAGAATATATTGCTAAACAGCTAATTAATTTAAGAGAATTCACAGATTATTTTTCCCTCACTTGCACAGTCCATTCTTTTGAGATGTTTATGTATTTCACAGGTCCTGAAAGATAAAATTTTAATTGTGTATATCAATGGGAAATGAATAGACTGGTATTGGAAATGAGAGATATAGTGTATAGCTCTGTACCACTTTGGAAAAGCCAGAAATTTAGTCAATCATTTTCCATCTCATTTTATAGCTTACTTTATGTGATTTATAGGAATCAGCTTGTTTTTTGATGCTTCACTTTTCAAATATGTAACAGGTCAATAATATCATTAGTTCAACTATTCCAGAAAAGTATTAAGGGAATAAAATGGGTACATGCATAACAAAAGGATGACCCTATCCTGAAACAGTAGCAATGCCAATTTTAGGAAAATGAAATCAATACAGTTCAGTAAACACTGAAAGACCGGAAGGTAAAAGAAGCCCAGTTCCCAAGAGAAAACAAACATCCCATGAGAGGCCTCCTTGGGGATCTTGGGTTCCCTGAATCAGAGAAGAGGAAAAGAACTCTGATCACTCTCCTAAGTGTGGCAGGAGGCCAGAAACCAGAGGGAAGTTTCAGAGCTATGCTTGATCCCTAGGAAGAGTTTTTTCATTAGGTTGGGGAAAAGAAAGAATATTTTTAGACTTGTACTGCAAATACAGGTAAGTAACTTATCCCAACTTTTCAGTTTCTTTTTTTATTATAAATAATACATATTTATTAAAAATTCAAATACAGAAATAAAAGCACAATATCCCACCCAGTATACAGACAGCCACATAAGTCCCCTTCGCTCTAATCCCATTCCCCAGAGGTTATCACTGTGAACAAGTTAAAGTATATCCTTTGAAACATTTTCCTTTGTATATACAAGTATAATAAACACACATAAATGCACTTTTGCCTTTTACAAAAATGAAATCATGTAAATGTACATATTAATCTTCAATTTCTATCTTCATTCATTCAATATACAGAAAATTCACAACAAATCTGATTATCAGTCCTCTTGGGTTCATTTTCCATTATATAAAATTCATATTCAAGCATCAATTACAAAACTCTTGATAATATACTTCCTGCCATCTTTGAGTCTCATCTCTAACCACTCCAGTATGAAAAGACTGGAACATAAATTACCTTAAATTCTTCCTGAAACAAAGGGAGTACAATCAAACAAACAAACAAACTAGGAACACACTCTGTCACTCCTAGAGTTTGGCCTTTTCACTTTGCGTTACATTCTGCCTGGACTTTTCCATCTGGCAAATCCCAAATTCTTCCAACAATCAGCTTAAAAATGATCTCTAGAAGACAAGACTTTCCAACTTTGTTCAAGACATAATCACTTCTCTATTTACCCCTATACTTTATACCTAGCTTCTTAATTGTACTTATCTCACAGTACTGCAGTAATTCATTTACATGTTTTGAGTTACCTTTCCATCCAAAGGATCTGATGGAGTGTTTATCTTGGAGCAGGTATTCAGTAATTTAACTGTTGAGGAACCAATGCTTTAGGAACATTTGCTGAGTACCTACTATGCACAGAACCATATCCTAAGCATGAAAAGAAACTTACCATTTTGTCCTAAGGAACTTACCATTTTCCTATTATTTCCCCTGGGTGGGTAGGGGAGGGACAGAACACATTTATTATAAGACCACATATTGCTTCTGACATATAGTTGGCTTCAAAAATCTATAGTTTCGGTATTCAGTTAAGCACATGGCTAACCAGTAACATAAACAAAAAGAGTTTTGATCAGACTGAGTCATTGGGTAGCATGGAAAGCTGGTATAAACCTAGAATTATTAAAAGGTATGAAAATAATGGCAAGTAGTTCTGAAATATCTACTGAAATCTGAAAAAGAATCTCATATGGGGTCTACAATCCGTTATTTCAGCTGCAGGGAAATGAAGCTTAAATAATAATACTGCCAAGTTTCTGTTCCTGTCCCAACCTACTATTTAAAAGGATTTGCAAAGGTAAATGTGTGTGTGTGTGTGTGTGTGCGCGCGCGCGCGCTAAGATCATTTGAAAAAAATAATGCTGTTATCCAAGGGGTGTCTAGTTAAGGTGGTATAGTAGTTAAAAGTCCTGAATTCCAATCTGCCTTCAACATCAGAAGACTTTCTTGGACGCCCACACTTTCTCGCCAATTACATGGACACTTTCTCTTTCAGGATGCCAGCCAGAAACTAAACTTTTCTCCGAGGAAGTCAATCTGCGATCTTCCCCAATTTCAACACACAGATTCCTTTTGTGCTGGTATCTTGGCATTATGCAGGTCACGGTAACTGAGCGGCCTGTGAAAGCACATTTTCAGAAAGCTTACAAAAATTGGTGTTATCACTAACTGTACTTTACTTTGTTTCCTGAAGTTCCAAGGATAAGAGAAAATTTGTCCTATTTTATCGTATATTCTTTGTTGTGTTTTTGGAAGAAGTTAGGTAGGAAGATCTCATAAGTACTTGAAGGCCCTTATCTTTTTAAAGATTAGACCTATTATGTGTATTCCCAGTTCTAGTGGTCGGTCTTGTCAATTTTGCCTTTGGTATCTATTGAGACTCTCTTTACAACAGTTGCATTAAATAAAGACTTTCCATCTCTGAATCTGTGCAAAACAAAAACTGAGTTTGTTGGCTGGTCAAAGAGATAAAGTTAACTTTTGGCCATTCATTTGTCCTTCCTCAACTTTCTTGTGACCATAAAACTTACATTACAAATAAAGTAAAAATGCTTGAGAAGAAATGAATCTTTTCATGAGTCAGCTCTATTGACCTGATACTTAAGCATAAGGCTGAGTTATCATTATCTGTTCTGTTCTTCCTCTTTAATATTTGAATTAATCATGCAGGTGAACTATAGCAGCCTCTGGCCAAGAAATAATGCAGTAAAACCAGTACTCTTTTATCATAAAACATGTAAAACATTACAATTCAGCATAACAGTATACACACATATATTTTACTTTGTCACTTTTTCCTTTAATTGTATATAATAAAAAAAGAAAAATAAATGAAATAAAATGAACAAACTTCATGTATTTCATATGCACAGTTTTAACAGCATGATACATCCCATGTTCTCTCCCTCCCAACTAAATAATGAAATAGGAAAGGCCTAAACTTACAAAATCAGAGATGAAAAGGGAGAAGTGTAACTAATACCACAGAATTACTAAGAATCGTTAAGAATCATTAAAGATACTATATACCAACAGATGTCAATATTCTGGATTCCAAGACTATTAGAATTCATTATGGCATGACATCAGCAACCAGAGAAGGACAAAGATACATGAGGGGCAGGTGTCTGGGCATAAAGCTGAGGAGTGATTCTGCACTAAGAAGGTCCACAGTTGGCAAGGCCAGAGCCCTAGGAAACACAAATTCCTAAGAAAATGTGTGAAGAAAGTTACACATTTGGCATGTGTTCTCCTCTCCTCTTCCCTCTGGGCATTTTCCAACTCCACTTAAGACCTCCTGGATGAGACAGTGATTAGTCAGCAAGCAATAAAGGAAATGGCCTCCAGTGGGTCAAGTATATGAAACATGATTCTCAAAATGAATAAAAGCTACCAGGACAAGCATTGAGGTTTTTGTTTTTGTTTTTTTCTCTCTCCCACAGAGAGTCGTTTCTCTCTTTCACTGGGAAAAGTTCCTAGAAAAATAAGCGCTGGTGTAGTGGAAGTTAGTTTCCACCTGCTCATGCTAGCGTCCAATATGGGCACCACTTCATATCCCAGCTGCCCCACTTACACTCTCTCTGCTAATGGCCTGGGAAACTAACAGATGACCCAAATACTTGTGTAATAAAATAGGGAAAATCAGTGTGAATGTAGGGTACTTGGCGATGGGGGAGAAGAAATCCCAGAACCTATGAAATTATATCATAAATCACAAAACAAAATTTTAAAAATTCACTTTCCTAAGATAAATATTGTATGATTTTCACTTACATGTGGCATCTGGACCAGCAAACTTCACAGAAATAGAAGAAAATGATGATTGTGGCTGTGAAGAGAAACAGATGTGAATTAGATTTTAAATTTCACAAAATAAAATTATCTTGCAGATTGACACTACTGAACCTTGGCCTTAAAAATAGTTAACATGGGAGATTGAAAATATGGGACCTGAGTAAGATATTTTTGTAAGCATATGCCAACAAAGATATCAATCAGAACAGCTAGTCACATAACAATCCACCTTCAATAGAGTTATGGATGCCATTACAGTGCTTATTTTGTGTACAATAATAAGAAAAGTCACATTGAATAAAGCAAAATGGATGTGGTTTCCTCCTCTGTCTCCACTTCAAGCAGTATGGCATTTAGAAAGACATCTCTCACTTTCAGAGGAGAAAGGGAATTCAGTTCAGTCCTTGGGCTTGAATCCCAGTACCGGAACCAACACAATAAAATTTAAGACTGTTGGTTTCTCATAAAACAAGTGTTCTGGATATATTCCTAGGAGTGCTATTGCTGGATCATACGGTATGTTGAATTTGAGTTGTTTGAATGTTCTCCATACTGATTTCCATAGAGGCTATACCAGCCTGCAGCCCCACCAGCAGTGAAGTAGGGTTCCCTTTTCCCCACAACCTCACAAACAAGTGTTGTTAGTGCTTTTATTCATGTGGGCCACTCTTATTACTGGCATTAGGTGGTACCTCATTGATGTTTTAATTTGGATTTCCCTTATTGCCAGGGAACTTGAGCATTTTTTCATATGTTTATTTGCCATGTGGGTTTGTTCCTTTGTAAAGTGTCTGCCCATTTCCCTTGCCCATTTCTTGAGTGGCTTGTTTGTTTTGACATTTTGGTTGTTTTGTAGCTCTTTGTATATTCTGGAGATTAGCCCTCTATCACCTAGGTAGTGCGCGAAGATCTTCTCCCATTCTGTGGGTTGTTTTTTTACTTTGTTGATTATGTCCCTTGCTGTACAGAAGCTTCTTAGTTTGATGAGGTCCCATTTGTTTATTCTGGTCTTGATTTCTATTGCTTTTGGTGTCCTTTTTAGGAAGTAGGGACCTACCCCTAGATCTTGCAGCGTATTTCCAACATTTTATTCCGAAAGTTTGAAGGTTTCTGGATGTAGGTTTAGATCTGTTATCCATTTAGATCTGATCTTAGTGTATGGTGAGAGATGTGGATCTATCTTTTCGTTTCATGCACTCCTATGTTCATAGCAGCACAATCAGTAATTGCAAAAACATGGAAACAATCAAAATGCCCATCAGCAGAGGATTGGATAAGAGAGCTATGGTTCATCTACTCCATGGAATACTACTCAGCTATTAAAAAAAAACAAAACGCAGTTCTTTGTGGCCAAATGGGCCAAACTGGAAACCATAATGCTAAGGGAAATGAGCCAATCCCAAAAGGCTAAATACCACATGTTTGCCTTAATTTAAGATGATATGATCTTATGTATAACATGTTATGTTATGTTATGTTATGTTATGTTATGTTATGTTATGTTATGTTTTGAATGTTATATGTTGTATATAAACTAAAATTGAAATGTCAATGAGGTGGTCAAAGAAGGTGGTTAAGAACTCGCATTTACTTTTAACATATTGGTTACTCATTACTATGTCAATTAATTCCATAATGATGTAAATTTTTGCTGATGGTATGTTGGAGCTTTTAATTGACTGGGATAATACTCTGCTGGCTCTGTCTTCAGACCAGAGAGGGTATACCTAAGAAGCCGTTGAACTTGACTGGACAAGAAGATGCTGGACTCTATGTTTGGTATATGCTTGCAATGGGGGACTCTCAACTGAACTTGAGCTGTGGTTATGCAACAAGGTGGAGGAATCCACCATGGTGGGAGGGTTTGGGGAGGGGTGGGGAGAACCCAAGTACCTATGAAACTGTGTTACATAATACAATGTAATTAATGAATTAAAAATAATAAATAATAATTTAAAAAAAATTTAAGACTGGACAGGGACCCATGCTCTTCATCCCTAAGCCCATACCTACACACTGACTACTTGGACCCTTCACAGACACGCAGTCAGAGAAATACATCTGCCCCTCCTTCTCCAATCCTAGATTCAAAGACAAGCAAAACATCTGCAGCTGGGTAGCCTGGCAGGAGAGGGAGCTCAGAATCAGGACTTGATGTTCACAGTTGCTTCTACTACCATAGATTTCTCCCCTGGTCTTTGCTTGGAGTCCCTTCAGACTAGCCCTACCATAAGATGGAGAATGTGCTTTGGGTAGGCAGATTTGTTTTGGAATCGCCACTAGTTTCACCTGAGTATGGGATGCATGCCAAATTAAGGCACCAAGCTTGTTGACTTTGAGATCCAGTGGAATTCAGGTTAGAGTCTGTTTGGATGGTCAAGAGGCTATAGGTATTATCCTTCCAACAACCATTGCAGATTTAGCACAAGACTCTGTGTTAGGACTTGGAGTCAGTCTGGTAAATCCAAATACTGAGCAATTCCTATTAGTCACCACACCAAATCCAGAGCCTGTGGATGTATCCTCTCAGCTTTTTCTCGTATCAGGAAGAGACTTGCACCCTGCAGGGATGGATTTGTTGGGGCATGTGTCATAAATAAAGTAAGGCAGACCTGGCACCCAGGATCTTATAACTCAGAGACACAACTGTGATTCACTTAAGACCTTTTTGGGCAACAAAGGGGTTGTCTCTAGTTTTCTTGCTACAACCTTTGACATGTACAAAAGAAGCATAGTGTTTTTCTGAGATTTGGAGTCAGGCAGGCAATATGCAACACTGAATACATCTCAATGGTCTGTGTCCCTGTCAACATGATTTGGAGCCTCTGAATCTGCCCTAGTGCATAGTAGTGTGATGGGCTTAAATAATTAGATGTCCCAGCCAGCATCCCCAGTGGTTAGAAAGAGCCCTATCATCCATAACATAACATGTTATGCATAACATCATATCATATTAAATTAAGGCAAACATGTGGTATCTAACCCTTTTGGGATTGGCTCATTTCCCTCAGCATTATGGTTTCCAGTTTGGCCCATTTGCACACAAAGAACTGCATTTTGTTTTTTTTTAATAGCTGAGTAGTATTCCATGGAGTAGATGAACCACAGCTTTCTTATCCAATCCTCTGCTGATGGGCATTTTGATTGCTTCCATGTTTTTGCAATTACTGATTGTGCTGCTATGAACATAGGAGTGCATGTTGGTTTCTCGTAAAACAGGTGTTTTGGATATATTCCTAGGAGTGCTATTGCTGGATCATACGGTATGTAGATTTTGAGTTGTTTGGTTTCCATAGAGGCTGTACCAACCTGCAGCCCCACCAGCAATGAAGTAGGGTTCCCCTTTCCCCACAACCTCGCCAACAAGTGTTGTTGGTGTTTTTCATGTGGGCCACTCTTACTGGCGTTAGGTGGTACCTCATTGATGTTTTAATTTGGATTTCCCTTATTGCCAGGAAACTTGAGCATTTTTTTATATGTTTGTTTGCCATTTGGGATTGTTCCTTTGTGAAATGTCTGCCCATTTCCCATGCCCATTTCTTGAGCAGCTTGTTTATAAACTAAAATGGAAATGTGAATGGGGTGGTCACAGAATATGGTTAAGAAATTGCATTTATTTTTAACATGTTGGCTGCTCAATACTATGTCAATTAATTCCATAACGATGTTAATTGTTGCTGATAATATGTTAGTGCTTTTATTTGATCAGGATGATACTCTGCTGGCTCTGCCCTCAGACCAAAGAGGGTCTCCCCAATAAGTAGTTGGACTGGACTGGACAATAAGATGCTGGACTCTATGCTTGTCATATGCTTGCTAAGAGGGAATCTCAACTGAACTTGAACTGTGGTTATGCAACAGGGTGGTGGAACCCACCATGGGGGGAGGGTGTGGGGAAGTGGGGGGAGAATCCCAGTACCTATGAAATTACAACACAATGTAATTAATGAATTAATTTAATAAAAAAAAAGAAACAAAGAGCCCTATTAGGCTCTTAGTCCAAATCAGTGGCTGACAGATCATTTCCTGGTTTGCCTTAGTTCAACCACCAGGATATGCTGAGTTTAGTGGACTATGAACTATGGAAACGACATGTCACTGCATTGGACTTCTGAGCTCAGTGTAGCCCCCAAAAGAGCTTGAAGGGATGCTGCTTCCTCAGTTTATTCTGAACAAAATGCCAACTATTAATTTAGGACCTAGCTAAACTTGCCTCATATTTTAGGATTGAAACCATGGAAACACATCAACAGTGGCCTTTCACTGAACCTGAACTATTGCTTCCAACTACTGTAAAAATAGCAAAATACCTAGACTCAGAAAACATAAATAAACTTCTCACAATTTCTGAAAAGACAGTCACAAATCAAACATTATTGCAACTAATGATTAAAAACACAGGCGATATTATGTACCAACCAGCACCAAGAACTCACAGGACTCTGGCCTCATCTAAGACACCCAAGAAATTGACAGAATCTAAGCACGTAGGAACTGAAATTTTCAAATGACTGAATGGAAAATTCTAAACAGCCATTTTATGAAAGCTCAATAAACTTTAACAGGGAGAAATTATGTATTCCTTAACAGATTTGACAGAGAAGTTAAGTAACTGCATAATAAAGTCAAATAGAATTCCTCCAACTGAAAATCACACTAAGCAAAATTAAATGTGATATCAATATAAAAAAGAATTAGTGAGCTTAAATGTAGGCTAACAGGAAACACACTGTTGAATGAAAAAAAAAATCCAGATGAATGAAGAAAGTTTATGCAAAGGCTGGAAATTATGGGAAAAAGCAAGTTATTGGCATTTAAGAGGAATATGAGGAGGACCGAAATCTAGAGCATGGTCAAGGAGCATCGAAATAAAAATATTTTGGTTTAGGTAGACAACAGGTCACCAGTCGGTTTCAAACCATTCAAAACTGCAATTCCCAAGGCACAGGAAACAAAAGAAATTAATAGAGAAATAGGATCTCATTCAACTAAAGTACTCTGCACAGCAAGAGAAACGGTGAAGAGGCAAACTCCAGAATGGGAGAAAATATTTACAAGTTATATATCTAAGATAATATTAATAATCTGAATTAAGTAACTCAAGTGACTCAACAACAGTGAACCAAATAATTCAGTTAAAAATGGGCAGCAGACCTAAACTGGAATGCTCCAAAAAGAAAATACAGGAGTGTCGAAGTAATACACACAAAAATGTCCATCAGCATTAATCACCAGGAAAATGAAAATCAAAACCATAATGAAATGTTATCTCATTTCTAGTTACATTATAATTATTTTTAAAAGTAGGATGAAACATTGGCAGGGATGTGGAGTAAAAGGAATACTTGCAGGCTTTGGTGAGAGTATAAACTAATACAGCCATTGTGAAAAACAATGCAAAGATTCCTAAGGCAATTAAAACCAAAACTATTACGTATCTATCCATCCTACTACATGTCTAGGTATATGTAAGGTAGAGAAAATCATGTTTGTGAAGAAACATCTGGATTCCTATACTTATTTCAGTGCTGTTTGTACAGATAAGGCAAGAAGACAATCTAAGAGTATGTTTATTGATAGGTGGTTAAAGAAAATATGACTCACCTATCCAATAAAATAGTACTCAGCCATAAAAGACGCTGAAATTTTGTCCTTTCCAAAAACACAAATGGAGCTAAGGTCATCATCTCAAGTGAAAAAAACCAAACAGAAAAACATGTATCACACGATCTCATTCAGTTGCATAATCTAAAAAAAATTTAAAGAAAAAATTATTTCATGGTCGTTATAACTAAAAGGGTTGCCAGGAATTGATGAAGAAGGAAGGGAAGGAATTAGCACTCCGGAAGGACTAAGTAACAGATATTAAGTTACTGCTACATAGGAGTAACACATTCTGGCACTCTACTGAAGAACAGGATAACTAGAGGTAATATATTATTCTTTTCCTTTGTTTAAAAAAATAGAAGTGGCTCTTGAAAACAGTAACACCAAAGAAAACACAAAAATTAAAAATAACAATCCATAGTATACAGCCTAAAATGCTTAGTTTTAGTAAGAACAAAACAAATATAGGACATACAAAGAAACAAGAAGGTGTAATGCAATGTGGAGCCTAAGCAGTCAGTAGAAACTGAGTATACTGGATCTACTACAGGAAAAATTCAAATCATCTATCATAAACACATTCAAAGAATTAATCAAAGTGTTATTTACATTACTAAACAAAATAAGAATCAGTCCACAAACAGTGAATCTCAATGAAATAATCGCAAGTGAAAGAATTAGGTAAATCTAGATTTGTAGCGTGTAAAAGAATCATGACATAGGTTTGCAGTGGGAGAAGAATGCCAAATGTAGGCCAGGATCAAGCTAGGTGCTAAAATTCCATCAAGGTCTTCCATGTGTGTGGCAAGGAAACGAGTAATAGAGACATCACCTGCTAACTCCTATGATGTACTTTAGCAGGAAGCTGAGGTCAAGCTGAGGAGCCAGTCTTGGGGTCCCTGTAGTGGGGAACAGGACTGGAGCTGTGACAACTGTGCCAAGAATGTGGACACCTGGGATGCATAAGTGAGTTGAACCAATGCTCACTTTATTGAATTTTACTGGTCAACTTATATCATAATTTTTGCAAGGCAAGAAGGTAGATAAAAGTCACAAGGGATTAGGGGAATAATCACCAGGCTCCAAGTAGCCACATGAGCAAACATGAATGATAGGAATCAATACCGGTAAACAAACAGATCCAACTAGAAAAGGAATCTAACAGAACTTTGTACTCAGATACGTTCAGGCCACAATCACAAAAGGCACGCTTTGTCAACAAGGTGGCCCACAATCTCAGGAGAAAGTGCTTTCTGCTACATTCTCAGTCTGCTGAGAACGTCTGTGGTTCAGGGTCTTCAGGCATTTAGTAGTCTGGTTTTTGGGAGGCAAAACCTTCAATGAAGCAGGACTTAAATTAATCACTCTGATATGTCTTATGAATGTCCTAAGCAATGTTTTAACTTCAATTCCAGGTACTTTCCCTTTCTAATGTTTTTAATATTGACTATTCTAACTGGAGTGAGACGGTATACTCCTGTTTTTTAAAGATCTATTTTATTGCTCTAGAGAGGGTTAGAGAGAAATAGAGAGCACTTCCATCTGCTGGCTCACCCTCCTCCCCTCGATGGTTGTAACAGCTGGGACTGAGCCAGGCCAAACCCATAGCCCAGAAATTCTTTCAGATCTCCCACATGGATTCTGGGGTCCAAGTATCTGCACCATCTCCCATAGCTTTCCCAGGCACATTAGTAGGGAGCTGGATCATAAACAGAGCAGCTGAGATTCATACTGATGCCCTTATGGGAAGCTGCCATCAGCTTAACTTATTACTACACAACACTATCCCTAGCTCCTTACGTTGATAAAAATATTTCCTAATATTTTCCCTACACAAAGATTTGTCTGTTTGGGTTTTTTGTTTGTTGGTTTGCTTTTTTTTCTGCTTGATTTCCCCTCCTAATGCAAAAATCCAGCAACTTTCTCAAGGCAACAGATGTGGGAATTTTAAGGCTCACCTAGTTTTCCTTTTCAGGAATCATAATCTGGGGCACTTAGTTATCTAACTCCTTGGATATATTGATTTTAATATTTTCCCAGAATTCTCATTCAATTAAGATATAAGGACACATCCAATGACTAAATGTTTGAAGTTCCTAAGTAAGTTTCTTGTACTTAAAATCCAAAAAATATTGCCCCAATTAAAATCAACAAATAAGAATATAAGAAAATGTGAGGAAAATGTTATGGGAATCATGAGGACTCATTCATTACTGGAGTTCAGAGAATAACTCAAAGATTAGAAAAATTCAAAGAATGTCTCATTAAGACTCGGGGCTAATGAATTCAATAGACATGGAAACATGATTTTCAACAAAAAGCTCAAAACAAGGTAAAATGGAAGCATGGAATGCCTGTGTATGAAAATTTTGAGTAGTACAGGGGATTCAAGAGAAAATTTAGCTATATAGGCTCATACTGTGTTAAATTTAGAAACACTTTGATATCTTGTTGCTGAGAGGAGATACTTGTCTCTATCTTAAGTTAGTTCTATCCCTCTAGTATAGGAATAAAGACAGTTTTGAAATGAAAGACACAAACTAGGAAATGCAGTAATTCAGGCTGAGAGAGCAAGAAACCAAGAGCATTTGGTGACTGATTAGAGACAACAAATGAAAGTGAGGAAAGTGGAAGTGGAGGTACTAAACAGCTCACTTGAACTTTGCTGTTATAGTGAAAGAGTCATGTTAGGATGATCGAGAAAAATAAAATCATGACCATGTCTAATTACAAAAGCATAATATGCACAGTTTGACTTAATGCTTTTATTTTTGTTCTTAGAAAAGGTATCTCTGGTAATGAAGAAGGAATTAAAGAGAAAATGAGTAATTCCATATAGATTGTAAATTCTGTAAGAAGAAATCATAAAGGAATGATCAATGAAACCTTCCAAAGAAGAATCACTGAAAACAGAGAGAAGCTTCCACCTTTACTGAAAGTTTCCTGCAAATCCTCAAAGTCCTGCTAAGGAGTAACACAGAATCAAAAGAATTACTGGCAACTTAAATTGGTGTTTCATCTCTGAGGTTAGTACCACAGGGTTGCATACAGAATGAAGTTCTTCTGAATGAATGTAGCAGTTAAGGGATAAGGACACATATTTGGTGAACACTCCACATGCAGGGAGAAAAGGCTAAAAAGAAAAAGGTGGGTGGAGACGGCTTTAGCAATTAGGCCTGTTTATGTGCCAAAGATGTAACTCTTCTTGGAGAAGCAAAGTTCAATTTCTGTGTTTAGCAGTAAAACTAAGGCAGGCTTTATGTTCCTTTTAGGAATAATGATACCTCTGCCCAGTTTCACTTCAGATCTGAATTTTCTTCTCCTTGACTTCTTATTAACTCATCCTTCTGGGGATTTTTTCAAAGGAGAAAACCTATCCTGAGGGGAAAAAAATCAAGCCAAGTCTAATTGACTAAACTTTTCTATGGTTCAGTGCTGAGAAGCAAATCCTTCAAGTTTTTGCCAGCTGGCAGAAATTTTCAGGACAGCCTTCCAAGATCAAAGCAACCCTTTAACTTCTTTTAACAGTAAATTCACTGGGGACTATTGACATGTAAGACATTCTCCGTAGCCAATTCAGAAACCTTACTTCCCTTGAACATTATCAAGTGTCCTAAGTGGAGGACAATTAAGTAGTTTTGTCCTTAACCTGTAAATAAAGTACCAGGTCCAAAGACAAAGGAGAACCCATGCTACTCTTCGGCTATGAAATCATAGGGAATTGGCACTTCCAAGTCTCACAACATAATACTGCACAGAACTGTTTTCAGTAACTCATTGAAACACCAATAATAACAGAAAGGGAGCTACTGTGGAGGCAAAGCAAACATATTAAAACGTGTTTGCATCTAAAGGTCATTGTTTTTGATTCCAAAAGGCGTAACTGTGAATGAGATTAAAGGATATGGCAATAGAAGGTAAAACATTCATTTTCTATCTCTTTTTTGGCTTATCAATTCAATTATGATCATTTTGGTCAGATTATGTTATCCCTTTTGTATCATAAGTACTTGATTTATGAAGAAAGGCAGCAGATGACTTTATAATGGAAAAGCTTGACTTTTTTGTTGTTGTTATTGCCTGTTTTTTTAGGATCTAAAGCTCCTATGGTAACAAATCAAATAAAAACTTACATTACTACCTAACAGGGTCTACCTCAATCTACTGAGTGTATAGCATTGTAAAAGGCACACTTTGGGCTGCCATCCCAGAGATACTGATTAGGGAGGTTAAAAACAAGGTTTCTTAGTCAATGTCTTAAATATCCAAAGAAGCCCTTGGTACCTTCCGACATCTTAGCAACAAGGGCTTTAGGACAAATCCTTCTCCCCTCCATTTAAAATAGCAGAAAATTACCTTCTTTTCCCCTTAAGGAGGCAGTTACATTCCCAACACTGAAATAACAACAGGTGCCACATTCAAGAGAGTGAAACTTGACGTATCTCTGTCATACTTTCTGAAAGTAGGGGAACCCTATACCACGGATTACTCTCTCTCCTATATAAGCCAAAGAAAAGACACTCAGAAAGTTTTTGACATCATCAGACCACCAGCAGTCATATAAAGAGTAATGAGAGGTTCATTCAGGACTGCTTAGACAGTGTGAGTTTTCCACCAACTTTCCCAGCATGGCCTTCTTCCTCCATCTGTAGAGTAACTGCAGTTTGAGACTTTCTGCCACCACAGTACTGACTCTTAACTATTCTACATCCTTCTCCCACATCTACGAACCTTGTACTTACACTGAGCTCACCCAGATACATCTAGGACAATCATCCTTTTTCATTTTAGCAGCCTGAGTTGCATCTGTTATCATGATTTCTTTTGCCATATAAATGTAACATATTTATATACTACTGGGGCTATGACACAGATATTTTAGAGAAGGGCACTATTATTCTTTCTTCTCAATCAAAGAGGATACCAAAATGATTCATTTTTACAAATTGGGAATCTGTGAGAGGTAGTCTCCACTCTTGACTTACAGACATACTTGTTCATTGTGTCTGATCTGCAAATATTGGGCAGTGAAAAGGAGAATAATGTGTGGTATCACAAATGAGCTCATGCTTAAGGGCCTAGAGGAGTGAGCTACTATAAGTTGCTGTCTTGGCTGATTCTCGGATAAGTCAATGCAGAGCCAACATCAGAGCTAGCAGTACAGAAATGCCATGCCATTTATCACAGATATTTATTTTACAAGAATACTTGTCACATTTTAGAAAATGAAGCCTTCAACTTTGATTAATTTTTCAGGAATTCATAATCTTAAATCTTTGTGACAGGCTTGCTAATTACACTGCAGTTCACTGAAGTAAAAACTGAGTCCTCCCTCTGTTACTGTTTTCTAGCAGGGTCTGATTCGTCCTTTCCCACACCAAAGATGTAGGATGTTGCCAGAAAATTTTTCAGAAGCTGACATTAAGACAAAAATATAAACAGCATGTCCCTTCAACATTGTTCAGAGGAAAAAGTTTGCGTTGGGATTGTCTAGATGCATTTCACCACTTATGATTCGTTAAAGTGTCTGCACAGTAGAATTGCTTATCAATTGACAGATTTCTCTATGGAAGCAGTATGAATATTTTATCTCTGATTAAGTAAGAAATATATGCATTATTAGATAGTTACCAATTTTGTATCTATTCAAAAATGTATTCTCTTGCAAACAACCTAGGCTTTCAAATCTTCTTAGAAGTGTTACAGTATCTTCTTAAAACGTTGCATTAAAGCTTTCACATTCAAAATTTTCATAGAGTTATGATTTCACTATTCTTGAAACTTACCTCTTAGTAGCATCTTGTATGGTATTTATACTCTGTGGACACTATCAGAAAAGTTCCAATCCCTTCTAAATCAAAACTGTATTATCTCATCTTTAATTTTTCAATCCCTCCTATTTATTAACTCCCTGACTGATAACCAACATTGGTTATTATTTATTACTGTATTTTCAGCATTAGCACATGTTTATAATATTATGAGTGATTAAAACTGATTCTGGAATATGTTGGATTTTAAATTTTTTTGAGAGAGACGTAACAAATGTTTTGAAGATGTATAAACTTGTGAAAGTTGAATAATATAACATTCATTGAAAAGTAGCAATTAAAAACTTTCTGAAGAATTTTGGGGGAGAACTGACAATAAAACTGGCAATTTACATTTGAATACGTTGGATTGGAAAACTTTTCATGGTGATGAAATGCTAAAGAAAAATAATTTCAAAGATGACAAACCATCATTGTCATAAGTATAACCTAACACAATCTAAAGCTGTGTCTTTAAATATTAACTTCCTAGAAGTAATTTATATTAAAACATTTTAGCTTTAAGAATATTTAGTCAAAACCTGTCAATAGAATTCAATTTAAAATCCATGAAAGGTAGGTAAAGAAATCAAAAGCCATCAACAACTGCAAAATATTAACTTTAACATTAAATATTTTAGAGATCATGTACACTGACAACTCAAATTCTCTGAGATCTCTCCATGTTCTCTTTGTACAATGTTAAATATTTGAACATGTTATTGAATGTCAGCATTTGCTTTTCTTTAGGATTCAGTCAAGGAAAATATAGGCTAGTATAACCACTGTGGAAATCAGTATGGAAAATGCTTGCAGAATTGCAAATAAATCTGCCATATGACCCAGCTATCCTGCTCCTAGGAATATATCCAATAGAAATGAAATCTGCATATGAGAGGGGGATCTGTAATCCTATATTTGCAGCAGCACAATCTACAATAGCAAAGACATGGAAATAATCCAGATGTGTGTCCAAAGAAGAGTGGTTAAAGAAACTGTGGTACATCTATTTCCTGGAATATTATTCAGCTATTAAGAAGAATGAAATTATGCTATTTACAACTAGGTGCTCCCAACTAGAGACCATTACACTCAGCGAAATGAGTCAATCACAAAAGAACAAATACCATAGGTTCTCATATAAGGAAAGCAGCATGGAAAGTGTGACTTCAATAATCTTTTCTACTGCATTATGCTCTTCTTTATTTTTCAGTATTTGAATTATTTTTTTAGTAGAATATCAAGCCTGGGTGGCAATGTAAATTAAAAATTATAAAGGAAATCCATTAAAAATTCAGACACACTTGTATAAGTTATCATATATAGTACTGAAAATTACACATTTTCCTATAACAACATTGCTGATAGTTCAAAGTTGTAAGAGTCAACTATAGTACAGTAATTATGATAAAATGAGGCTAGATTATGCACAGACCACAAAGTCTGAGAAGAAAAACTCTTTTCTCCAGAACTGATATTAAGAAACCAATAGTCTGAAAATATCTGAAAATTTGGTGTCTGGATTGTACTCCAGACACCAAATATTCTATCTGTGCAGCTGGTACAAGGAAATTGGCACAAAGAGAGACTGCCTTCATTCTTGTCTCACATGACAAAAACATTTCCATGTGGACAGCATAGTGAGCAAGTCAGAAACTTCCTGCCTCAGGAGTTAGGAAGGGGCCTCCAAGAGAGGAAGACCTGAACAGGTAGCAGTGGTGTCATCATTCTGGTGAGCAGAATAACAGCTAAAAATCAACAGGAAGATAGGAACAAAACCATCAAAAGGCCAGAATTAGTAATCCTATCTTGCTTGCTCAGGATAAAGCAAAAAGCCATCAGAAGAGTGTGAAATATCAGTAATTTGTTTCTATTCAGGGTAAAACTAGAAATTACAAAGGGTGGGATGATACTTTAGCCTTGCTGGAAGCACATATTGGGGAGAAGCAAGCACCTATGGTATACTTTTAAAGTGACATCCCCCATATACCTTTTCTCTTTCCAACAGGGAGGTGACCTTATCTGCCTTTTAGTCCATCTAGCTCATATCAGAATGTCCCATGTTGCTTTAAATGAGCTGAGGACTCAGATGCAATAGCCAAATGCATGGAGAAGCTTGAGACTGGAGAACTGAAATATTTGCAATGTGTGACACTTCCCTTTTGTCCCCACTGGTAATGCTTAGTGTACCTGGCTCATTTAGCAAATAACATTTCGGGATTCTCACACCCAAGGAGGAAATTTCTAAGCCATTTATTATAACATTTACATTATATACAATCAAAAGAAGAGAAAAGCCAACTACTCAGGAATTTGTGGAGAAAATCTGGAATGCTTGGAGACATATCACCTGTATCATATTTAATAGAATATCTCTTAAGGAACTAAAAACAGGATCCTTTGCTTTTTATTGTTCTTGGTGGCTGAAGAGATCTTAAAAATAGTTCAAACAATGAAGTGCTGAACCTTTGCAAATAAGCAGAAAGAAAATAAATAGAATAATCAGAAGAGAATGTTCTTCACTGATCTAGTCTGCCTCCAAATTTATATCCATGGAGAATATTCTGTCTCCCTATTCACACAGACAGTTTTACTCTCCTTGGCTGCTTTCTGCAGTACTAGCCTTGTAGGCACTTGGATACAGATAAATCATCAGGGCTTAGACATTTAAACAAGCATTTATATTATTTCTGCCACAAGTTAAAGGCCATTATGCAACCACTTTATAACAGATAACAAATGATTGTTGTTTCTTTTGCTCACCAGCCAATGATCTCCTTTGGATTGGAATTGAAAATTCTTTATTTTGAGAAGTAGTTCGAGCCAAGTTCAGCAAGTCGGTTCCTGGTTAGGCCTCTCTGCATCTCTTTCTTACATGAGGTGATGTGGGGACCTAGGAATTCCTGTTGTATCTCGGTGGCCCCTCCATGCCCATCCCCGATCATGATTTCTCTAAATGCTATCTTGGCATTGACACAAATGCAAACACAACTGCCTTATGTTAAAAGTCATTAAAAAGAGAATTCAGTCTAAATATTCCTTCCCCAAAACAGTACATTCAGATTATAAGTTCTTGTTTTATGACCACATTTACTAGCTGTTTCACAAGGGGAGTTGTTCTGGTTTGCTTTTATTCCTTTCTTACTTAAAAAACCAGTCAGTATTTTTTATTTTTAAGACTTATTAATTTACTTGCAAATTAGTGTTACAGCAAGAGTGGAAGAGCAGAGAGAAAGATACCTTATGCCTTCTGCTTTACTCCCGAGATAGCCAGAATGGCTGAGATTGGGCCAGTCCAGAGCCAAGAGCTGCGTGCATTTTATCACATAAAATACTCATTTGATGTCACAGAAAAATTAGGTACATTTATAAGTTTTTTTCTTCTATAACATAGCACAGACTCTACTATGATATAAAGAGGACTGTTTGTAAAACCTTTGTGAATAACAATCCAAAGATTCCTGAAGAAAAGTTGGCAAGTTATGGGACATTCTGTGGTATAAAAATGTTGATTATTTTCCCCCATATCATTTTAGAGTAGTAGTATTACTGCTAAGCTGAAGCCAGGAAACTTGTTCTATCATGACAGTGAGTAATGAATGAGTGAACAAGAAGGCTACTGCAGCACAGTTTATCGGAAAACGTGAAGAGAAAGAAATCCCTGCCTCTGACAGATCAGGCACGCATCTTGGTAGAGATGGACAGCCCGGTCTGCACTTACATTTGGACTTTTATGGACATCAGTATGGCTCTCCCGTCTCTTCTTTCCTCCTCCCGCATTCTGGCAAAGTCTGAGAGGGGGAGTTTTCCACTGTGGAATCTCACTAAATAAACCCCTCCAAACAATACTGGCCACCAAGGTTCTTACCTACTGGAGAAGAAAATGACTTCTTCCTCCCAGTGGTTATTTCCTTGTTGGACCACTACATTGCTCCCTTAATTCAGTGAATTCCTTTAGGTCAAGGACAGGCAAGAACACCTTGTACTAGGGAAGACAGACAAAAAGCTCTAAAATCTGCCTTTCAAATAAAATAAATATTAAAATGAAAGCAGAAATTGAAACAAGAGGAACTTCTGAATTTAGGACACAACTGGATTAGCAACATAATTTTTTCTTCATAGATATTTTGATTTTAATAAATTTATTATTGACGGTGGGTTTCCATGTGGCAGAAGGACCTGTTGGCATGATGAATTGTTGAGTGAGAAAAAACAGCCTTATCTTTGTTTTTAGTGATGAGTGTAATTTGCAAATGCTGAAAGTATACTGAGGGAACTCATAAAGGATTATCATCCACAAATCTGGTGTTGGAAATACCAATCAGGATCTCATCTTGAAGCATAGCACAACTTAAAAGGACACTGAGAATAATTTAATGAAATTACTATTTGCAAAGATAATGGAAAAGGAAGAAACTGTTTCCTGAACTTGGTAGCAGCTCTGATCATGGGACAATAATCAATTATATTGTCCGGATTATTGGGAGTGAGAACACTGGCTGACAAAAGGGAGCAGGGGTAAATGATAACCAAACCTCTGTTGTGTTTGTGCTTTAAATGAGCTG
The DNA here is from genome assembly GCF_030435755.1 of Ochotona princeps. Classification (NCBI taxonomy): domain Eukaryota; kingdom Metazoa; phylum Chordata; class Mammalia; order Lagomorpha; family Ochotonidae; genus Ochotona; species Ochotona princeps. The sequence goes on along the minus strand of NC_080839.1, from coordinate 52,049,830 downwards.
ACTCCAGTCAGAAACCAATATGTGCAATCTGCTGAGGTCTGCTTCCTGTGATGGAGAAGGACACAGTGGCTAAATCCTTGCCTTGAACACACTGGGATCCCATATGGGTACTATTTCATGTCCCGACGGCTCCACTTCCCATCTAGCTACCTGCTTGTGGCCTGGGAAAACAGTAGAGGATGGCCTAAAGCCTTGGGAGCCTGCACTCGCGTGAGAGACCCAGAAGCTCCTGGCTTTAGATTGACTCAGCTCTGGTCTTTGCAGCCACTTGGGGAGTGAACCAGCAAATGGAAGATCTTTCTGTATCTCCTTCTCTCAGAAAATCTTTCTTTCCAAAAGAGATAAATAATCTTTGCAAAAAAAATAAGGAAAAATAAAAAGTGAAATAGATTCCTAGAATGCAGAGGTGTTTATAAAGAAACTCACAAAATATCTTATTGGCATATTTAGTTTTTGTTAGAATAATCTAAACCCAGAGTCATCTAAATTACTGCGTTAGAATGATGTTCAGAGATTTCTACTATTCCCAGAAATCACAGGCAAGGGAGATAGCATAGGAAACTCAATATTCTTAGAAGTTTAGGGACTAACTACTTAAGCACATTTCTATTATGCCACCATGAATATGCTGAGCAGTCAATAGTGAGGAAACTTGAAGATATGCATCTTGGGCAGACCAAGAATCACTCCAATTCTTTTACCTGTGAGACTTAGGCCATATTTTATTATCACCATGTTTATTTCTGAATTTTGGATCATCATTTTCCCCCCTTAGGGATGAGAAAGGTATTAGAGGAAAAATATTATTGATAAAATTGATCATTTTTGTCAAGTCCTTACTGGAGTTCTAAATTAATATTATACACAGAGGAAACACTTCTTGCATAGGTAGGAACACTGGGTCTAAGACAACTGAATTTGAATCATTGTTCTTGCATTTTTTCCTGCATAGTATGGGAAAATTCTTTCAAATTCTCTAAGCATTTATTTTTCATTCTTTTCATGAAGGTGACAGAGCTTGCTGGCTATATTCCATAAGGTAACTTAAAAATCAAGACTTCAGTACATGTTTGCATCCCATAATTTTCTCATGCTGCCATTAATAAACAGAAGCAACAGTATTGGCAAAACTGAATGATGCAGTGGACACTATGAAAGATTTGCATAAAAATTAAACCATAAACTAAGACAATTCTGCATTTGATAGGAAACATAATGACAGCAGTTAATTTACAGCAGTAAAGTCAATATATTTTACAATAAGAAAAAGACATGAGTGAACACAGAAAGCCATGATTTGTTTTTTATTTTGTATAATTTAAATACTGTAGAGGATTTTTGAATGTCTGAAATATAATGAAGTATAATACACAAGGAATATACATCCTTATTACATGTTGCGCAAAACAAAAAGAGACTATCAGGAATAATGTAGAACGGAAGTTGTGATATAGATGGTGAGTATGCTTTTGTGTACTCATACAAAAGCATTTTTTACTTTTCCTTTTTTCAGTAAGAATAAGTTTATCCAGGAGTTTCTTATCTGAGAAATATTTGAGGGAATATTATACTAACTATAGAACAAAGCTGTCAACATTAACCTAAATAGCCTATTTTGGAACTTATAAGATAGTGCAGCATCTGGTGATGACAAACCAAGACTTGATCTGTGATATTACTCCTAGAGGTAATTAAGGTCACCCTGTTCCAGTAGACTTATAAATTAGCAAAGTAATCACTATAGATGGAATGTGCCTTGCATTTGGAAGCAATTCCAAGTAACAAAAATGATTTGAGAAAAAGAACCATCTGGGATATAATAAATAAAAAACAGTTGGAGGAATATTAGTGATTGAGAATATGGTTGGTGCTCATTAAAATTTTTTAATACTTATTTTGATGCAAATAATGTTTTCTAAAGATTTTTTAATTGTTACTGGAAATACAGTGTTTTATATATAAAGGCATTCCATCTACTGGTTCTTCACTCCCAAAATAGCCACAAAGGCTGGAGCTAAACCTATCTGAAACCAGGAGCCTGGAACTTTGGCCAGAATTACCATGTGGGTGCAGGACTTACGCCATTCTCCACTACTTTTCCAGGCCATACACTGAGAGTTGGAAGTGGAGCTGCTGGGACACGAACTCATGCCCATAATGGATGCCGGTTCTATAGGCAGAAGTTTAACTTGTTTTGCCACCACATCAGCCCTACTAAATTTTTTTTTTACTAAAATGCCTAACAAACATACTATTTTGTTTCGACATTTATTTTTGTCATTTTTGTAATACTATACCCTAAGGAGACCAAAGTCAAACTTATTATTTTCGAATCAATTTTGTCTCAATTGTTTATTTACAAAAATACATTAAATTTTTAGGCAGAAGTTTCTTCGTGGAAAAAAATTCCTTCACACAATAATACAAAAGGAACCATGAACAAGAAGGTCATATTATTCCCCAAAAGGAACACAATAATACATTAAATTACACTGTTGGGCTCAGCAGCGTGGCCTAGTGGCTAAGGTCCTCGCCTTGATCCCATATGGCCGCTGGTTCTAATCCCGGCGCTCAACTTCCTCTCTATCTCTCCTCCTCTCAGTATATCTGACTTTGTAATGAAAATAAAATAATAAATCTTTAAAAAAACAATTACACTGTTAAGAAGTAATGATTAGTGCTCAGCACCATAGCCTAGCGGCTAAAGTCTTCACCTCGAACACACTGGGATCCCATGTGGATGCCAGTTCTAATCCTGGAAGCCCCACTTGCCATCCAGCTTCCTGCTTGTGGCCTGGGAAAGCAGTGGAGGACGGCCCAAAGCCTTGGGACCCTGCAACCGTGTCGGAGACCCAGAAGAGTCTCCAGGCTCCTGACTTTGGATTGCCTCAGCTCTGGCCATTGCAACTGTGTGAAGAGTGAATCAACGGACAGACAATCTTCCACTCTGTCTCTCCTCTTCTCTGTGTATCTGATTTCCAATAAAAATAAATCTTTTTTTTTAAAGGATGATTGACAGAATGTCTGAAAAATAATTTGGAAGAACTAGAGAAATAGTTAAATAAGTAATCAAAAGTTGAGATGGATGAGAAATTCTGCAGAGATAGAAATAGTATGTCAAATAACAAAGTATAATGGGAAGTCTTCACAGACTTTATGATACAGAAGAAAATATATCTGATCTAGTATACTGTAAAATAAACACAGGAAATTCCTCCAAGTTAGAAAAAGGCATGGACATCTTAACATAGGGAGTTTATATAATCCCAAATAGGCACAATCAGAAAAGGTCCTAAGCACAATACAGTATAGTCAAACTTCTGCAACTGGCAAGAGAGAAATCCCAGAAGACTTTTAAAGCAAACTCCATCAAATTGGCAGCTGATTTCTCAACAAAAACCACACAGACAAGGAGAGAATGGAGGTGCTCCAAAAAAAAGAAAGAAAGAAAGAAAGAAAAAGAAACCTGCTAATCTAGAATACTTACACAGTGAGGCTGTCATTTATAAACAAAGATGAATACTTCCAAGATAAGCAGAAATTGAATGTCACCACTCAGCCAGACTTACAAATGATATTTGAAGATGTATTACACACAGAGAGAAAATCAACAACACAAAAGAATGTGAAGGTAGAAAATTTCCTAGTAAAAGAACAAATGAGATTCAGAGCAACTAGAAGCAATATTTATGAAAAAAATGCCAACATGAAATCATTATTTATCAATAAAAATCTTGAATGTAAGTGGACAAATTCTGCAACTACAAAATTGGGAGTGGCTGAAAACACTTATATATATATGTTGCTTACAAGAAACATAATTCACCACTAAGGATACAAATAGTGTGAAAGGATGGAAAAATATATCCCAAGCAAATGAAAATCAAAATTGAAAAGATGTAGTAATACTCACATAAAAAAATGCTTCCAGACAAAAAAACTGTTAAAAGAAGGACTGAAGTAATTATTAATAATTAAGGAATCAATTCAACAAGATGTAACATAACAAAAGAAATAAAAGAAGACATTAAAAGATGGAGAATCCTAACATGTTCCTGAATTGGCAAAATCAACAACATCAAAATGTCCATATTATCCAAAGTAATATAAAGAATCAATGCGATCCCAATCAAATCCCAACAACATTCTTCTTGGAAACAGAAAAGATTATCAAAAGTTCATCTGGAAACACAAGAGACCATGAATAGCCAAAGCCATCCTAAAAAATAAAAATCAAGCTGGAAGAATCACAATTCCTGACATCAGAACATCTACAGGGAACTGGTCACCAAAAGAGTCTGGTACTGGTACAGAAACAAAGAAGATCAATGTAACAGAATAGAAACCCCAGAATGGAACCCACACATGTACATCCAACTAATCTTACACAGGAAAACAGAAAAAAAATCCAGGGAAAAAGACTGGTCTCTTCAAAAAAATGCTGTCGGAACAACTGAATAACAGCTTGCAGATGGTAAGAAGCAGCACCCGTGAATGTCAACATATACAAAAAAATCAGCTCTAAATGTATCTAGGACCTAAATCTGTACCCAGAAACTATCAAACTGTTAGAGGAAAACATAGGAAGCATTCTCCAAGATATTGGAATGAGGAAAGACTTCTCACCAAAAACACAGGCAGAGAAAACCAGAATAAACAAATGGGACTATATCAAGCTAATAAGCTTATGTACAGCAAGGGAAATGATCAACAAAGTGAAGAAGCAATGAACAAAATGGGAAAAAATCTTTGCATACTGCACAGCAGATAAGGGACTAATATCCAGGATTTTAAAAAAGCTTCAGAAACTCAATAACAGAAAACCAAACAACCCTCTGAAGAAATGGGCAAAGGAAATGAACTAAGTCAAATGGCTAATAGACATATAAAAAAATGCTCAGGCTCCCTGACAGAAAAATACAAATGAAAATCATATTGAGGTTTCACCTAACTCCAGTGAGACTGGCATACATTCAGAGCTCTACTAACAGCACTTTTTTGGCATGGATGTGGGGAGAAAGGTACCTCCATTCACTGTTGGTGGGAGGGTAAGCTAGCACAACAACTATGGAAGTTGGTATGGACAGTGATAACAGAACTGAAAATTCATTTGCCATATGACCAGTTTCTGGGAATATAGTCAAAGGAAAGGAAATCTGCAGATGAGAAAGGAATTGTAATCCAATTTTCACAGCAGTACAATCTACAATAGCAATCACATGGAAGTAACCCAGATGCGAATCAAAAGAGGAGTGGATAAAAAAACTATGATACATCTACACCAAGGAATACTGCTCAGCCATTAAAAAGAATGAAATCCTACTTTTTGCAACAAAAGGTCCAACTAGTGATCAGTATGGTCAGTGAAATACGCCAATCCCGAAAGGACAAATATCATACTCTCTCTGATATAAGGCAACCTTCATGCAAAATGCAGGATCAATATTCCTTTCAATACTGTTTTTGATATATCCCATGGGTTTTGACATTTTTGTTTTATTTTCATTTAAAAAGTTTTTCTTACTAATTTCTTCATTGGCTCATAGGTCATACAATAGCATCAGTTTCTTCAAAAAGATTTTTTATTTTCTTCTTCATTTCTTCAGCAGCACATCAGCCATTCAGTAGCATGTAACTTAATCTCACATTATTGCAAATATACTAATTTCCTCCTGTTGCACATTTTGTTTTATGGCTCTTCATTTAAGGGGATGTATAGTAACTGTAATAGAGACTAGCATATTGAGATGTGAAAACACACTGTAGTCCAAATCAAGATGGACTCTCAATAAAACTGTTAAATATATCTTGACAATAAGATTCTGGACTCTGTCATTGTCCATACCTACAAAGTCAGGATACACTTAAATAGCAGAATGACAGACTTATGCCTGTTTATGAAGAACTATACTGTTACAATAATATAGGGAAAATAAATGGGAAGAGGAGTGATCTGGGGAGGGGAAGGGGAAATACTAGTGCCTATGTAACTGTATCATAAATTAAAATAAACAAAATGCTAAAAAGATGAAATTATATTGTATATATGCAACTTATTCTAAATTGAGCTTTTACGATTTTTATAGTTATAAAGGGAGAAAAATCTACAAGACATTAATAATGGAGTACTTCAGCTGCACTTTCATGAATCAACAGATCAGCAAGACATAAAATCAACCAACAGTTGAGCTAATCCACCAGCATGGACTAAATGGACCCAAAAGAAATCTTCACAGCATTTAAACCAGAACACACGTTCTGTCCATCATTGGAAATCCTGTAGGAAATACCATATGTAATATCTTAAACAAGTCTCCATGAACCAACACTAATAATATTGTACCAAATATCTATTTGACTACATGGAATGAACAGCAAAAGAAACTCTCCAAAATATAAAAACACAATGAAGATTTAACAGCATACTCTTGAATGAACCATGCGTCATATTATTCAAAAAGGAAATAACAAATCCAATATTTTTCCAGTTTCATATGAATGTTACAATGTCTTTGTCAAGTTTCTTCTAGAATTTTTATTGAACTGACATTCAAAACTATTGCTTAATTTAGGGAAAATAGATGTCTTAACAGTATTATGCTTTCAACCCCGAAACAAATCATACCTTTGCATTTATTTTGTCTTTAAGTCATCTCATATTCTTTTAGTCTATTCCTGTCTAGACAACAAAATATTTAACATGGAATAGTTTTCAAACAACATAAGTTCGTTTTTCACATTTCTGGAGTATAAGAGGTCTAAAATCACCACCTGTAGGCTTGCTGTTTGGAGAATGCTGCTAGCTTCTTACACAAGTTTAAAGATGAGCTTTGTCTCATCAGGAAATTGATCAAAACTGAATCTACTTAAAATATTAGTGGAGATTAAAATAACAAATTCAGAGCAGGGACATGAAATATAAGTTTGACTTTTCAGAAAAGATAGAGTTATCACTTTTCTATACAATTACACATAAAAACATGACAAATCCCATTTTTGAAGATTACAAATTGCTGACTCTTTGGCCAGCATGGAAATGGCTTTTACTCAAGTGCATTTACATCTCCTTTCATCTCAGTATGAATGACTGTCAGTTTGAACTAGCTGCATGTACTTTTCCTTTCAATTGTTCTCGGATCCATTAAAATATAGTTCATCTCACTGTGCTCTGTTTCTTTAAAATCAATATAAGCATATTAAACTGTCTTATTAAGTTAGAAATTTGCTAAAAATGAGACTTTAAATTTGACCCAAAGCCCAGCTGTTCTTAAATTGTATTATATTATGCTTTATGTAGATCCCATAAAAAAGGCATTGATGACATAGCACCAAAAAGAGAACAGCAGGATAGAAGAGCTCAAGGGATGTCTGTATTTTTCTTTTTTGCAGCAAAAGTATAAGCCTATAGCAGAGAATTCTCAGAAAATCCAAAATAAGAGCAATCCTTCCAACTATGTATGCAAATACCCTAATCCTTAGAATCACCACTGCCAGGGCCAGCACAATGGTACACCCACCTAATACTCCACTTCCAAGTGTCAGCATCCCCTATGGGTGCTGTTTTGTTTCCCAGCTGCTCCACTTCCCATCCTGTTCCTTGACTGTGGCCTGGGAAAGCAGTAGAGGATGGCTCAACTCCTTAGATTCCTGTTCCCAGGTGGGAGACCTAAAATAATATCCTGGCCCCTGACTTCAGATTGGCTTAGCTGTGGCTGTTGTGGCCAACTAGGGAGTAAACCAATGGATGAAAGTTCCTTAGGAGCCTGGACAACTCCTCTGGCAGGACACAGACCTGGCAGGTAAGCGCAAGAAGCATGGAAGGAAACAGCTCACAAGAGGTCATGGAAAGTGTCCCACTAGCATACATTTGGCATGGGTCGGCAGCAGACCAGGCTGAATCAGTTCGCGTCATCCACTGGCAAATCTGAACACCAAAACAGAGTGTGGGTCAAGCCAGGTTCGGTTGCGACAAAAGCAGTGCACAACACGGAATGCCAAGGTGAGGTTGCCTGTGCCAGATGTGACCGCAGCACCCATCCAACACACGTGAGAATCAGGAAGGGAGGGGGCAGAGCCGGCAGGGGAATAAGGGGTGGTTCCCTTGCTGGACAGCTACTCTCACTGGAGAGCGTGATCTGGGATGGGGGTAGACCAGACTAGGCAGGGCTACCACACCTGTGCGCCTCATGGGGCCCAGATCAGGGAAAAACCAGGCTGGGCTGATTATTCCTGCTGGTGCAATCTACAATTAGAGTGGGTGAGGGTTGTTTGGGCTTGGCCGTAGCATCAGTTGGCAGAAGCTGGCACTGGGGGCTAATTCTGTCAACTTAAACCACAGAACCACCTGGAGAGTGCATAATCCGGGAGTGGGAGTGGCCTTGGAGGGAAATAGTGGGCTCCTCCCTCTTGGGTTACCACCCCCAAGGGAGGGCAGGAAAACTAGGATGGGGGCTGGGGTGGCTAGCCAGAGAGGCACTCAGCATCCTTGAGGGCTGGATAGTTGAGCTGGTTAGATGGAACTAAGCTTCAATACCCTTCGACATGTACGAGAGCCAAATGGGATATGGGACACACTGGATTAGTCTGCTACACATACTGGCAAACTAGGGTAGGGCCGGGCCTGGTGGGGGTTATTGTGGGTCACTCTGACTGGGCTGAAGCTCCCACTGGTTTATGTGAGGGCCAAGTGTGTGCTGGGCTGAACCAGGCTGGATTGCAACACCCATTGGTTCCAGTGGAAGTCGGGACTGAAAACAAAACCAACCCAGCAATTGCAACCACCAGCTGATCCCGGCATTGGACTGTGGCAGGCCCTATACTTGCTAGTACATACAAGAATCTGGTCTGAGAACACCTCAAAGTTTCTTTTGGGGATCTCCCCAATCAAAATGGCGGACTCAGAACCCTAACCAAGAAAAGACGGAAGACAGAACAGGTCAACCCACCACCTCAGCTATATGTTGGCAGCGAAATACTGGACAAATGGAAACTTTATGATGTACTATGTCAATCAGTGGATTCTTCAATGACCTCATCATGCTTGGAGTGGCATGATTGGCAGCGATTCAGAACTGTTGAACTATCAAAACCACTTGCGCAAGAACATCAGAGCATGCCCCACATCAGGGACCTGGGGCGGGTGGGAGACTGGGTGGGGCTTCTCCCTTAAAATCCCCTTTTACATTAGATATATTAAGGAAACAATACGGAACTAACTGTCTTGCCCATCTTCCTGTAGCGCTTGAACCTTTTTACCCTAATTATTTCAAAATTGTCAAAAAATAAATAATAATTAAAAAAGAAACAACTCTTAAATAATCAACACTATCACCTTCAACATGATTATTTAATAGCGCTGTGTATCATTTTTACAATTTAACTTTAAATTAAAAAAAATCTTCACACATAGATTCATATAAAGAAAACAATGCTACTATTCTGATTTAGTACCATGTTAAACCTCATTCTTCTACTTCGCAAGAAACCTAATGGAATACTCCACAGTCAAAGAGAATGGAAAACTTTCACAGCTGTCACACTGATTAAGGTTAAATTTATACAGAATATAACTTCTAGCTATGGTTACAAAGTGAAGAAAATGCATAAAATAAAGAAAAAAGTTATTGGTAGTCTCCATTAAATTAATTGCTAGACAATAAAGACTTTTATATCTCCCTTTTTTTAGAAAAAGATACTAACATTAAAAATTGATTCTTTGAATATGGTATGTTTTATTGGGCAGTGGACCTGTTCAAATGTCTAAGACATGTTAACAGAAGAAAACAGAATTGAGCTGAGAATGAAAGTAAATTCTCTCTAGATCTTAAAAGCAGTAAGATCATATGCCTTAATAATGGAAATCTGTAGTCATGGAAAAGTATTAACGTGCTGCCACCTGGCTTAAGATCACATTCATTTACTGACAGTGAAACAAATATTTTAAGTAAGACTGAGACACAAACATCAAAAAACAAAAGTCTATAAAAATCTTCTTGACTATCTAGATATATTCTTGATGTTAAACTTTGCAAAATATAGATTCTCTATTTTATAATATCAGCACCCAAAATGATGTTAATAAATATGTTTATTATACCATTTAAGAACATGAGCTTTTGGAACTGCTGTTAGGTTGCCATTTGGAATACCAACATTCCATATCAGTTGCCCTGGCAACTCTGCTTCCATTCCAGCTTTCTGCCAGTGAGTACCCAAGGAGGCAGAAGATGATGATTGAAGTACTTGAGTCCCTGCCACCCATAATAAGAAATCCAGATTGAGTTTTGGGTTTTTACTTGTCCTATCTTTAATTGTTGCAGCTTTTAATGAGTGAACTAATAGGAAAAGAAAGAAAAGTTCTCTTCTGTTTCCCCGTCCTTCTGTGTTCAAATATAATACAAAAAATAGAAGTTTTAAATATGATTCTGTGAAAAGTCAGATTTATATTCAAGCACATCCTCCTCATCTATTACAAACTGATCAGGTATTACAATGTGAACAGCACTTGCGTATTCCTGGTTAATCACTAGAGACACCATAAGACATAATGAAAGCCTGTCACTTTACATCTTAATTACACGGACTTCATTGATTCATATTTTATGTGCCAGTTTTGAACTTACTGCTTCTCAGCTTCAAATTAACATTTCATTTCATGTTCTGTCATTAAAAGGGAATATTTGTAAGCCTTTTTGTTTGAGTGAGCACACATTTTTGACAATAGCTTTTTTTAAATTATTTTTTAATAATCTTATTTAGTTGATTAGGGTACAAAGGGTCAAGGGCTAAAGTGTGAAAGTGGGTAATACCATTGTTTCCACACTAATATTATCATGTTTCCCTGTATCTGGGGTCAGGGGAGAAACAAATGGAAAAGCCCCACCCAGCCTCCCACACATCCTAGATCCCCAACAGGAGGCATGCTCTGAGGGTCCTGCTCAAACAGTTTTGATAGTTCATCAGTTCTGGATTGCTGCCAGTCTCTCAGTTCCAATCTCAATGAAACCTATTCAGAGTCCACTGGCTGACAGTCTCTTCATGGTTGGGGTTCTAAGATCAGCAGTTCAGTTGGAGGGATCTCCAAAGAAACTTCATCTGAGATAATCCCAGACCTGATTCTTGTGCAAGTTTGCTAGTACAGACTCCAACACCGTCCGTCACACCAATCAGCTTATGCACATGCTGGTCATTGTGATTGCTGGGTCCGTTTTGTTTCCAGCCCTGTCTTCCTCATGAACCAATGGGTGTTGTAGCCCAGCTCAATCCTAACCACTTCATGCTTGGTCCTCACACAAACCAATTGGAGCTGCAGCCTAGTCGGGGCGACTCCCCATAACCCCCACCAGTTCTGCCCCCCTACCCTGGTTCCCATGCTTGCCAGTATGTACCACAGGTTTGTCCAGTCTGTCCCACATCCCATTGAGCTCTCGCACATGTCAATGGGCATTGAAGCCTAGTTCAACCCAACCAACGTACTATCCAGCCCATACACCTACTGGCAGGTGCCTTTCTGTCTAGCCACCCCTGCCCCTGTCCTGGTTTTCGTGCTGTCCAGTGAGAGTGGTAACCCCGAGGGAGGTGCCCACTATTTCCCTTCTAGGCCACACCCACTCCCAGAATATGCACTCTCCATGTAGTTCTGGCATTTGACTTGACAGAATTAGCTCCCAGTGCCAGCCTCTGCTAGCTAATGCTGTGGATAAGCCCAACCAACCCTCACCCACTCTAATTTTTGCTTGCACCAGTCGGAACAGTCAGCCCACCGTAGCCGTTCCCTTATCTAGCTCACATGAGGCAAACAGGTGTTATAGCCCTGCCTAGTCTGATCTGCCCCCATCCTGACTCACGCTTTCCAATAGAACTAGTTGTCCAGCAGGGGAACCCCCCATATTTCCCCTGCTGGTTCTGCCCCCTCCCATTCTGGTTTTCACACGTGCTGGTTGGGCGCTTGGTCACAACTGGTACAGCTCATCTCACCTTGGCATTCCTTAATGTGTACTGGTATGTGTAGCAACCGAACCTGGCTCGACCCACACGCTGTTCTGGTGCTCGGACTCAACAGCAGTTGATGTGAACAAGTTCAGCCTGGTCTGCCCCCAGCCCATGCCATGTGTATGCCAGTGGGACAATTTCCATTGCCTGTTCTGGGCTGTTTCCTATTGTGCTTCTTGCGCTTACCTGCAGGGACTGTGTCCTGCCAGAGAAGTTGTCCAGGCTCCTCCATTTTTGATAATAGTTTTGTAGTGTACCCAAAGATGCTTTCATTTTTATTATATGGTTACTAATAAGATAATTAATATTATTCCAATAATGCCAGTGACTTCCCCTCTAACTTTTTATTGTCTATTTTAAGGTTTGCAACATATTTTTGGCATGCATGTACATCATAAAAGGAATATCATAGTCATACAGATTAATACATCTTTTTACAAAGTTATCTTGTGTTTCTATGTTACAAGTGTCTAAAATCTACTCTTTGCAGTTTCCCAATGCACAATACACCATTATTTCTCATAGTCTTCATGTTATGTATAAGATCTCTAGATATTTGTCTCTCATTTGGCTTTTGTTCTGTCTTCTGAACTTTTTCCATTGCCTACTTTCAAAGTTACTGTAACTTTAGTGTCAGCACGTTTGAAAGATCTCACAAAGAAATCCCTGCTATGCCTCTAAAAATAACTGAAGGCACAGTTCTAAGTTGCCTTAAATAGTGATGTAAGATATTCCATAGAAAACTCCAACAACACATATCTAATTTAGCAAAGAATACACATCTGCAATCCAACCCCATTTATCATTTGGTACTCAGAAGTACAGGGCAGTTATTTCTAAAGATAACTCAAAATCTTTTGTGAGGAAAAAACTACTGTTTTAAGGACAGAATTATCATGTTTTGTAGAAAGATATATTTAGGTTGAGAGGTGACCTCTGTAAGCATATTCAAGTAACTCTTCATGATGAGCTGCTCATTGATTGTAAACAATGTTTCTAAACATAAATTGTAGTTAAAATGTTTTGTTGTAGCCCAGCAGATAGGCTCGGAGTCTCCCCCTAATACATCTCACCAGATCCAAGAACTGCAACATAAATGAAATTTCCTGAGATAGCTGCCTTAAGATTACATTCATCCACATCGTTTGTAAGAGGTCAGGTGTTACATGATTGCGTGACTTACAATGCCAGATCCCATATATGAATACTAGTTTGAGTCCTAGCTGTTCCACTTCTGACCCAGCCCTTGTGAATGTGCCTGGGAATACGATAGAAGATGAACCAAGTGAACTGGCCATTGCCACTCAAGTAGAAAACAGAAGAAGTTCCTGACTTCTAGCTCTTAGCTTTGGTCTGACCTAGCCCCAACAATCATGGCCATGAGCGGAGTGAAACATTGGATGAAATATCTCTGTCTCCCCTCTCTCCGTATGTAATTAATACAGTTAATCTTTTTAACATAATCTGTCCCAAATAATGGGCATATAGTTTAATAAAGACTTCAGTGTTTTTAATGCTAAGCAGTTGTATATCACATTTTCATCATCTACTGCTTTACATTTACTATTCAAAATAATTTTTTAATTCATATTTTACATATTATGCAGTAGTTCTCCACTTATCTGAGATTATCCTTTCCGCATTTGTTACCCACGTTCAACTTCAGGCTGAGAACACTAACTGGAAAATTCAAAGAATTAAACATTTGTACGTTTTAAATAACATCACTACAGTATACTATAATTATACAGTACACTATAATTAATTTATTACATTTATTCTTACTGTCTTGCTACAAATTACACTTTATCATAGATATATATGAGTAATCTACATAAAATTCAATATTATTGTGGCTTCAGGTATACACTGGAGTCCTAAGACATCTCTCAACTATAAGGAAGGATTGTTATACATATTTAAAGCATTAAATTTCATTATTTGAGATATATATATACCGCAATATAATCATTGCAAAATAATTAATACCCACAGCCGCAGAAAATTATAATTTTCCTTGTATGTGAGAGAGACAGAGAAGGAGAGGGACAGAAAACTTAACATCTGTTCAACTGATAACTTTCTACTACTGATCATGGTCACATGGTTGCACATTAGATCTATAGAACTCTATCACTGGTTTGGCTTTTCACTTGGCATAATGTCCTTCAAAGTTCTCTACATTGTTAGAATTGCAGGACTTTCTTTTTTTTGATAGCCTAATAATATTCACATTATCCTTATCCACACATCAATTGATATTTTGGTTTTTGACATATATTGTTGGTGTTTGGGAAGATGGAGTCCAAATACATCCAATATGTCTGAAAAATGTCAACATACTGATTCCATTTTTGTTGACCATGGACTGAAGAATGAGATTGCCGGATAAGACAGTCTGCTCTTTGTTTTGTTTGAGGAACTTTTACAATGATTTGCAAAGAAACTATATCACTTCACATTCCGACCACCAGCTTCCGTTTGCTCCTCATTCTCAGCAACACTTGTTATCTTTAGCCTTTCAGGCTTCAAGTACTTTCACAAGTGTGAGAGAAATAGCTCACTGTGGCTTTGATTTGGCTACTTACTTATCTTCTTTGAAAAATGTTCACTCAGGACACAGCTGATTTTTAAAGCTATTCATTCTGTTTAATGATTAAAAATATTAATTCCTTATAGGCTTTAGATAATAACCCCTTATCAATTATACACTCTACAAGTGTTTTGGTTGTTAATTATTAATTGTGTCCTTTTCTTTATATAATATCTGCATCTTAATAAAATCACATTTGTCAATTTGTGCTTTTCCTATCTTCATGCAAAATATAAAATCATTTTTCAAAACAGTTTCTGAAGTTTTTCTCTTAAGTTTCCCTTAAGTGTTTTTCTTTAGTTTCAATTTATTAGTTTTGTGCTTTTACATAAATTTGAAGGCTTTTTTCTTCTTCTCACTTATGTAAAGCATGCCACTCAGATTGAGATACGACCCTGAATATGCAAATGACTTTGTATATGTATATGTATTTTTAGCTCTATTAATTGCTGCAAAATATAAGCCTGAAGTGTCTAGATTTAACTATGTCTTCTATAATTTCCTAATATTTAGTACAGAAGCCTTCTACTATGTTAGTTAAAATTACTCCTATAAATTTTATTATTTTTGTTCCTCTTGTGAATGATATTGCTTTCTTATTTTCCTCTTTAAATTTTAGGTGTTTGGAAGTAGAATCATGACATGTTTCTCTATGTTGGCTTTGTTAAAATATAAATACAACAAACAAACTCAAAACTAAGCAACAACAACAACAAAAAGATCTGGGCCCAGCATGACTTAAATCCTTGCCTTGCATGAGCCAGGATCCCCTATGGGCTCCAGTATGTGTCCTGGATGCTCCATATGCCAAAAGGCTCCCTTCTTGAGGCCTGGGAAAAGAATTGAAAATGCCCCCAAGGACTTGGGAGCCTACACCCACTTAGAAGACTCAAAGGAAGCTCTAGGCTCCTGGATTTGGATCAGTTTAGCAGTGTCCACTGCAGCAACTTACAGTGAAGCAGCGGATGGATGATCTTCCCGTATTTCCTTCTTTCTATATATCTGCGTTTCCAATAAATATAAACAAGTCTTTTAAAAAGGCTAACATTTTAAAAATTGAAAATGAAACAGGAAATATTTCAATGCATTCTTCAGAAGTAAAAAGAATAGTAAAAACCTATCATAAAGTTATGTAACAAAAAAACTGGATAAACTAGAGGGAATATACTAATTTCTAGAAGCATACAAACTACCAAAACTGAGTCAAGAAGAATAGAAAGCATGCACAGACGAAAAACACGTAAAGGGATGGAATCTGCAATCAAAATTCTCCCAAGAAACGGCCAACTACATAAATGAATTCTAACAAATCTATGTAACTGTGTCACATAATACAATGTAATTAATGAAGTTAAATAATAAATAATTAAAAAATAAATAAATAAATAAATAAAAAATAAAGTTTGCAGCGTGAACCAGAAAAAAAAAAAAAAAAAGAATTGATGGCAACTTTTCTTAACTCTTCCAGAAAAAAAAAAAAAGAATACTCCTAAACCCACCTATGAAGGCAGGATTTCCCTGATAGCAGAAATAGGTAAACACATAACAAAGAAAGAAAACCACACGCTAGAGTTTCTGAATAGCTTTCTATACACGAAAATTATGTCAGTGACATAAATATATGACTTTACAAATAATGCAGTTTATGCTGAATATTTTCTTACATGAGTAACAGCACAGTTTGCTTTAAAATAATTTGACAAGATTTTCAAATCAAACTTACAGTAAAATTATAAGTATGAATAAACAGACTTTCAAAAACTGTTTCTAGCAATTTTGGTTTGTGTAAAATCTGTGTGGCTAGGCAGAAGCAATAATTTTGTAATATGAAGTCTGCAAGTAAAACCACTGAATTTATGTACTGGATCACATAACATTTTATACATATATCCTGACATATTTATTTTCTTAAAAAAATTTGTATAATGGAAGAATTACAGAGAGAGGGTGGAAGGTTTGGAAAGGAGAGAAAGAAGAATTTTTAATCTGCTGGTTCACTCCCCAGATAGCCATAATAACCAGGGCTGGACCACTCAGGGCTGAAGCCAACTCAGCACTCCATCTGGGTCTCTGGAAGGGGACTTGCACTTGGACCCTCCTCTACTGCTTCCACATGCACACGCATAGGGTGTTCATTCAGAAGAGGAGTAGCCATGGCTCAAACCTGTGCTCACATGAGATAATGGGGTCTCAGGCAGTAGCTTAATTTGAAGTGCCACAACATCAGCTCCTCATGTGTTTCTTTTAACGTTCCATCTGGATATTGTTATATTTATTGCTATTGGTAGATAGAATGGGTCTCTACCACATAATTGCTAGTTTTCTTAGTTGATGTATTAAGAACTACACAGTAATTATATGTTTTTTACAATTATTATCACTGTATGTATTGTTAGCCTCACTTAACAGACAAGGAAGTCAACAGTGTGAATAACTTTTAAAGATCATGAAACAGTCTGGACCCAGTGTCATGGCCTAACAGCAAAAGTCCTCACCTTGAACGCCCCGGGATCCCATATGGGCGCCAGTTCTAATCCCGGCAGCTCCACTTCCCATTCAGCTCCCTGCTTGTGGCCTGGGAAAGCAGTGGAGGACGACCCAAAGCCTTGGAACCCTGCACCTGCATGGGAGACCTGGAAGAACTCCTGGCTCCTGGCTTTGGATTGGCGCAGTACTGACCGTTGCGTTCACTGGGGGAGTGAATCATTGGAAGGAAGATCTTCCTCTCTGTCTCTCCTCCTCTCTGTATATCTGACTTTGTAATGAAAATAAAATAAATCTTAAAAAAAACTGATAGATTCAGTTTCTATCTCTCTGCACTTTTAACTTAGCCTTTTCACAGAAGACAATATATTGGATAGTGCTAGAGTTCCCACATAATAACTAGAATTTTACAGTAGGAACCTTATATTTGCCCATACTCTTCGTTCTGGTCATTTAGTCACACAGACAAGTCATGCAGACAAGGTAAATAACTGATAATGTACACATACCATGGACTCAAGCCTAAAGAAGTTGAAATATTTTAAAGCATTTTATTTATATAATTAAAGGTTGGATTTGTCTCCTGAGAATACGAACATATCAAACAAAAACTGTGGTGGTTCTTCAAATTGTGAAAATCCATGGAAATCTAAGTATTCATGATCATCATCTCAATATCTAAGTTTGGTTCTCAAACTGTACATTCTGCATACCAGCACGGTTTTAAATTTTTGTTGTGATTCTGTTTAATCAGTGCATTTTGCATTTCAGAGGATTATGAAATCAACTTCCTAAAAACCACAGAGCTAATGATTCTACTCTTCTAGAACCGTATCTCCCCAAACCTGAAATCAAACAAAGTAGCCTAGTACCTAGTTGTAGTATATGAAATTAGACTCCACACTCAAGTTGAGTTCTTTCTAAGTAACCCATAAAATGATCATAACCATCTTCTTTTAAAAAGGAAGAGGAAGGAAATTAGACTGGCTTTCTTGACCACATTTTTCAAAAATTTGATTGCAAATTTCACAATCTTTACAGATGAATAATGCAGTAGATGCAGAGCCTAGTTGTTCTTTATATTCTGGTGGGTAGAAACTTTTTATACTTATTCTCTATTTGTTCATTTTGTTTTGCATTGGTATCAAACTATCCATTTGAACTAAACAGCAGGTTTTTAAGCACCAGGAGTTCCCCCAAAATAAATGGTTATGATCACTTCATTGGGTCTATATGATTAATATTGTGCGTTATTGTTCTCTTTCAATAGTGTATCACACTCACAAAACAGGCTGTGGAATAGTCATTAGGTAAATAACCACCCCATGCCTTGGGTAACAATACATTCAGCAGTCCTGAAAGTTGTATGTCTTTCTTTTCCCTCTATTATATATAATAGCAAGCAGCTCATTTTCATTGCTTAAAAGAAAAATGTTCTTCTTGCTTGGAAGCTTTTTTCTGATTAATGGAATAAGCCAGGCTTTTTCCGGGTAAAATGACTATCTTAAATAGCACTTCAGAAAGTTCTTCTCTAGGCAGGGAATTAAAAACAGAAAAATGCCAGTCTTCGCAGCCAACTATGAGAAAATGAAATTGCTTGGGATATAGCTTCTCTTGATGTGTTTCACACCAACAAAAGGCATTAAGAAAAATGACACTTTATACAATTTCCATTGTTTAGTAATGAAATTGGTAATAGTTCAGAGTCAGGATATGTGATGAGCCAGAAAACATAATTCTGTGGCAATGGTTATTTTAAAAATAGAATATTACAGAAAACTACTGTGTATTGGCAGTTACAGAAAGGAAGAGCTAATGAGTGAAATGATGGAGAGAGGATTAAAGATGATAAGTATTACAAGAGATCAAGTCTACAGCAGATTCAGAAGAAATTCAAAAACGTGATTTTTCAACAAAAATAGAAATAGATTTATTTTATTATTTCAGGCTTTAGTAGCCTGAAAACTTAATTTGCCTGCTCTTATGATATGTGCTTAGTTGAGCCTTGGGTATACAAGCAACCCAGGATTGATTGAGAAGCTAAGAAAGGAGAATCCATGTAGAATATTTCTGCCCCAAAATAATCATTTTTAAAGTGAGAATGCATGACATTAGATTTTTAAAATTTTTATTTTGTATTAATGCCAAGGAACAGAGGATGAATTTAAAATCAAGTGGAGCTCTTTCGTGATCCTGTATTTTAAATAGAACTTTAAAAGGGCTTATGATGTCAATTTGCTTCAAAAATCTCAAAACGTGAGTCAGTTTCTCAAAGTCCAAAAATAGGGCTTTTGAATGATTCATGGAATAGTTCTTCTCAGGACTATGTGGATAATAGGTTACTTCAGTCACCAAGGTGCTTAACTATGTCATAGATTTACTTAATTATAACCTTGCTCTAACATCTGCGCCTGGTTTAAAAGAAATGATCTCTAATACTATATGCTTTTAAATGGGTACTCTAGAAGATCTACATTTAGATTTTCTTATTGTTAATTTAGGAGCAATATGAATGAAAAGGTAAGCAAGAAATGAGGCCAATAATTTGTATTTAGTGTATGACGGAATAGGCAGGTACACTATGGGGAGTGAATCTGAAACAAGAGGTTAATAATTTAAACAGCTGTTTATGGTGTTTCTTCTTTAGCAAAGAAAGCTGAAATTTAAGCGAACAAAATCAGAATTAAATTAAGTGTGCAGAAGCAAGCTTCAGGTCACTTACAGATCTTTTCAGAAAGGAGACATCAACGACTCCATCCACAGATGACATTAAAGGCTCCAAGCAAACCAGCCCTGACCTTGGTTGCTGACTCCAGAATCTCCCTAGGCTTTCTCGGTGTATTGGGTCATTCTGAAGTATGGAAAGCAATTTAAAAAAAATAATAAAATAAAATGAAGATCCAATGTTTTGTACCTCCTGGAGTGGGTTTAATTCGCATAACAGTTCTAATGACCATCTCACACTTTATCTGGAATCAAGGCATGAATAAACGTTGAGACGTTATACAAACGCATGGAGGCAGAAGCTGGTGTTAGGAAACAGTGGTAGAGCCAGCTGTTGCAATAGGAGCATCTCCCAGCTGCTCCACGTTCACTAGGGAAGCAGCAGATGGCACAAGTACCTGGATCACTGCCACCCATGTGGGAGACCTGAATGGAATGGAGCTCTGGGCTTCTGACTTCAGATTGGTACAGCTCTGGATATTGTGGCCACTTGGGAGTGAATCCGCAGATTTAATTCCTTTGATTCATTCTCTCTCTCTATGTCTGCCCCTCTCTGTAATTCTTTTAAATCAAATGAGTAAATCTTAAAACAATAACATGGAAGTAAATAAGTCCATCTCTGAACATTCTAAGCAACTGAAAAACATACTCAGATTGAAATTTGATTTCTCTTTGATAAGCTACAGTTCTTTTAAATATTTGATACTATTTAAAATATTTCAGTCATCTTTTTTAGCTGCTTCTTTTTAACACTTTGGCCCCTTTTCTGCCTGCTGTAATTTCTGGAGTTCTAGGTGCCTAATGTCAGAATTTTTAAATGTTGGGAGAGTGGAACAGAAGGATGACAGCAACAGAGGCTCAGAGGTGACTGCTAGTGCCTGAGTATAGGCACGGCTTATTTTCAATTACATAAAACTTAGCTCACCTTTGCTTATTTATTCTCTAAAATTCTAACATTTTTCTGCTCTTTCTAGTCTGCTGAGTACACAAGATCTATGATGATACCACACTACAAGAAATACTGCTGGTCTTCTTGTGCAATGCTTAATTTAATTACAGTTTTAATGTAATAATTAATGCATGTATTCTTCCAGAGTTCTGATGTTAAATATGTGGAATTTATAAAGCATCTTCAGTGTCTCTGAGGAAACAGTTTTTAATAATCTTAAAAACTGTTAAGGAAATTCAGCTCTATCTATCAAAATTAGAAATACAATATAATTTTGTTCTAGAAATTTCACTGTCAGGCAATTATTTTTAAAATTTATAAATATTTACTCATTTAACTTACTTAAGCTAATTTTAAATAGTCTATATTTATTTTAAAATAATTAATCCACTTTGTGCTTTATTAGGTTTACTCCAAAGAGATTATGCAATTGGAAAAAAACCAAACTTTGAATACTTTGATCCCATGAAATATTTCCTATTTCCTGAAGTTTTTTTATTGATGCATTAAGTCTTTGACTTATGTAAACTAAAAATGTGTTACTTTAATACAGAGTAAAAAAACAAATAAGCAGATGGAGAAGGTAATTTGCTACTCAAACATACCGGGACTCAAACATTGGCCAAATTTACTGTCAAACTAAATAGCTTCTCTTTTCTTCATGTTTCTCTTCTATTAAAAGAAAATTAAGTGTGTGTATGTGGAGGAGTGTGGATACTGAAAGCTAAAATCTCTCATGAAGGAATGAATGCCAAGTACCTGATACAACATCTGGATACATAGTAGTACTCAATTACTATCTTTTATATTTTAACTTTTTCTCTATATTCAGCGTCCCTTACCTTGGTTGCCCAAGTTATTTCAGTTGTATGAGTACATATGGTGGTGAAAATTTTATCAGGTTAAGAAAAATCTACAGAGGGGCTATATTAAACATTTAATTCACAAATAAGGCTTACAAGGCTACTCTAGGAGACAGCAGACAAGAAATAGGTCTTGTTATCTATTGAGTTTTAATAGAATAATTACGAAGAAAGCTGTTGACCAATTCACTGAATCAGACTGAGCCTTAAAATCCTTTCTTTTAAATTCATATTACTAGCTTTTTGTAATTCAGTAGTATAGTTTGTCACACTTGAATTAGTTATCTGGACAGGTTCCTTCCTGATTCTTTTGAGCCTACATAATTAAATTGGATACTCAGCAACATGGGGAAAATCTGTCGGGGGTTTGGCGGTTGCGGGGGGAATCCCAAATAAAATGAAATTAGCTTAAATTTAAAAAAGAAAATCTGATGCATATGAACAAACAATATGTCACAAATGCAATATCAAATATTTATACTTTTTCTAACAAGTCAAAATCAAAGAAGGTTTTATAAAAGAGGTTGTATATGTGTTTCATCCATTAGACTTAAAAAGAAATATAGTATTACAAATTGCTGTTAATGTTATATTGGGACTCTTTATTGACTGGGATGATATTCTACCAGTTCTAACTTTGGACCAGAAATGGTCTCCCCAAGAAACTGTTCAACCCATCTGGACAATAAGTAGCTGGACTCTATGTTTGGTATATGTTTGCAAGGAAAGAATCTTGATTGAATTTGAACTGTAATACTGCATCAAGGTGGAGGAATCCACCAGGGGGGAGGGGCGTGGGGAGGGGTGGGGGGAATTCCCAGAGCCTATGAAACTGTCACATAATGCATAATAATTAATAAAAAATTTTTTAAAAAAAGAAATATAGTGTTGATAATCAAAAGTAGCTATATATTAAGATATGGGTAGTCATGTAAGTCCTCTGACATGGTATCAGTCAGCACAGCTGGAATGAAAATATACAAAGTATAGAGTTTCATCAAATGGTCACTTGAGTTCCATGCAGATCTACAGTGATAGCCTAAATACAATAAAGAATTTAGATAAAAAAAGAAAAAGAAAAAAGAAAATTGGAGACTCAGGAACAGAACAGAAACGTTTATTTCTCATCATTGTTGAAAACTGGCATTTTTCTTTTTTTTTTTCAATTTGAAAAAGAGAGAGACATAGATCTTTCACAGGTTGAATCCCCAAATGCATTCAAGAATTGGTATTGGGACAGACCTAATCCAGGTGCCTAGAACTTAAACTGAGTCTCTTCGATGGCAGTAGTAATCTAAGTGGGCCATTATAAAGTGCCTCCAAGGGTTCCCATTAGCAGGTAGCAGGAATAGGTAGCAGAGCCAAGACTCAAATCCAAATATTCCCATATTGGTTGCTAGCCTCTCAAGCAGCATCATAACGACTACAATAAACCCCTTCCTACAATGATGGAAGCTAAATTCCACAGTATATTTGAGATGCATTTAACTGCCTAACCAATAGTATTTAACCTCTATGAAATTTAAAACTTGAGCTAGAAGGCTAAGAGCTTATAATACCAGAGAATCCTGTCCCAAAGGAGATTATAATTCACCATAGAAAAGATATTACTAACACAAATGAATACAGTGTAGAAAGTGACAAATAAAATCATAGAAAATACATAGACAACTGTGAGCTTTGATAGCAGCATTATTCACAATAGGCTGCTTCTTAAAGATTTCTATGTTTTAATGTATACAATAGGTGTATTATCAGATATAAGAACAAAGATATAGTCAACGCATATGTCCAGCAAAGCCAGGGAAAATACATTCAAATCATTTCTTGACGAAAAGATGTTTTCAAATTTATTTTTCAGAGAGTCAACTTGAGGGAGAAAGGAGACGGCTGAAATATCAGTACACAATGAATGAATTAAATGTGGTGTATACTACAATGTTATGTCATTGTTGACATTGACTACTTTGTATAAACTAGTAAGTATAGTATTATTCAGTAATATGTGGGATACTATCCAGTCTTAAAAAGATTTTTTAAAAGATTTACTTATTTTTATTGGAAAGGCAGATATACAGAGAGTAGGAGAGACAGAGAGGAAGATCTTTCGTCCGATGATTCACTCCCCAAGTGGCTGCAACGGCTGGAGCTGAGCCAATCTGAAGCCAGGAGCCAGGAGCTCTTCCAGGTCTCCCAAAGCGGGTGCAGGGTCCCAAGGCTTTGGGTCGTCCTCAACTGCTTTCCCAGGCCACAAGCAGGGAGCTGAATCGGAAGAGGAGCTGCTGGGATTAGAACCAGCGCCCAAGTGGGATCCTGGCGCATGCAAGTCAAGTACTTTAACCACTACACTATTGTGCTGGACCCCTTAAAAAGATTTCAATTCTGATATATACTATGCTATAGATGAACGATAAGGACATTATGCTATATGAAATAAGCCAATTACACAGATAAATGGCATAGGATACCACATAATTAGCTAACTACAATAATCAAACTCCTGGTAGAAACAGGTATAAAAGTGATTGCCATGGGCTATAAATAGGAAGAAATGGAGAGATATTGTTTAATGGGTACAGAGTCTCAATGTGAGATGATTAAAATGTTCTAGATAAAAAAATTAAAAATGCATAGGAATGAAGTGATCATCTTGCAGTATGATTGCTTATTCAGCCCTTGTTAATACCCCTAACTTTTTAATTGTTTGAAGTTATAACTTGCGATGAATTAAGCTTATAACTTTACAGAGGATTAAAATTATGTTTTAGGAGAAACTGATAAGAGATGGAGAGTGAAAGGGGGATTGAGAGAAATAAGAGTAAGGAAAGGAACTGTTTTCATGCAACTGTACCTATGGAATACACAAAATCTATTTTCGTTATATTAATGATCTTTTTAAAAGTTATGGAGCTGCATGCTGGTAGTAGCTGCTTAATAATGTGAATGTACCAATGTCACTGAACTGCTGTTACAAATGGCCAAAATAATACACTTTATGTTCTTCAATCATTAAAAAGACTACAAGACTACTGAAAAAAGAGAAAACAGAAATGTCTCTTGAAAAAGAGTTTAAATTTTGCCATTTTAAATACTTCCTTGGAAAACAGGCATAATCCTGGCCTTATCTCAGTGTTTTGCCACCCAAAACGTCCTGCAAAATTCATAGAAAATACGTATTCTATTTTATTTACCTTAGAGCAGAACTCTAGATATCAAACATTGAAAGAATTAAAATGACATACAAATAAAACTATATGCAATCTTTTCATATACACAAAGGAGAGTATAAAACAATGGGTTGTTGAAACAATAAAAATGTTAAGACTTTATAGGATAAAATCATTCTCACTGAGGCAATACTGCCCTGAGTCTATCATTTACATTGCTTTTCTTGGCTTACTGATATCCTAACAGCAATGAGACTTTACCATAAATCTTTTTGTTAATAGTCTTTACATTTGAACTCTGTTTTATGAAATGAAACAACGCATCTAGTCATTTCCTTCAACTATATGCGTGAACTTAATCATCAGTGCTTTTTAAATAAAAATAGCTCAAATAGGACATTTGCTCTGCATTTGACTTGCTTGTGGAAGGAAGCATGGTCTTTACTGAGTTAATCATAGGGTATTTTTAGCAGCATGAAAGCTGTGCTCTCTCCACCTAACTGCATGAAGTTTGATAAATGGACAACTGGTTTATTACTCTGGATGCTCTTGCTATTTGCACATCAGGCAGTGAATCACTGGTTTAAAAAGTTGAGAATATTTCTGTATAGGAAGAGCATATGAGATTCGGCTCATACATTGACAATCTTGTGTTGATGATAACAAAGGCCACTATTATCCTGCCAGCACAATAGAATCCTTTTTGTAGAAAAAGAGCCTTTGGAAATACTAACTGATCTCAGAAGCCGATCAGGAACTGTCAGCATTCCTCATCCAAGCGTAACTGTCAAGAGTATAACTATATTAATGAAAATTGAATCCAGAATAGCAACCAAATGGTTAAATTTATCACTGCAACATCATTTAGCAGCAATTTTGTGACGTTATATGGAGCCATGTTAGGAACTGTTAAAAGTTGATGGATAACTTCACATTGTTTTTTTTTACTTAGAACCCAAAAAAAATTTTTTTTGCATTAAATAACCACTGGATATATGCAAATAAAAACACACTTTCCATCACTTCTGTTTTAATTTCCCTTTTTTCTCAAATCCCCTTTTCTAACAAACTATAATTTGCTTTGGGAATGTACTTACTACTCTCAAATGCATATTTGTATTTAAACTTTCCTACTGAAAAGAGAAAGAATAATGGCATATTTGTATAGCCCTAAGGACACAACAATGTTAGCAATCATCAATACTTCTTTTCTCAGTTTATTACACTTCTTCCTCATTTCACTCATAGGTAATAAGTGAGGATGACATACATCAATTGTAAAATATGCTCAAAAAGAAGGATGACATTGAGATATACTTTATTACATGAGATGATCTGTGAATCTCTACATACTATGCAGAGAAATACTTAATCCATTGAGGATGGTAAAAGATATTAAAATCTTATATTTGAATGTGTCAAAATCCACTCTTAAATTATCCTAAATAGCATTCACCAAGAGAGGAATAATCACAACTTGGGAGAGTAATTTTTACAGGTAGCTATAAGCTTCTGCATATTACATCCATATATTACGTTAGTGACACATTCTGTTGTATTATTGAAATGATTTGAAGATGCTATTACAGGGGAGGGAATTTGGGGGAGGGAGGGGAGAACCCACTGTCAACTAAATTGTATCAAAAAAACAAAAAAAAAACAGGCTATTACATGGAAAAAGCTACCTAGCTATGCTTATTTTTCTCACTATCTATATGCCTTCAGCTATTTTTATCCTTAGATCTAAATAAGACATGTGTTATTCTTATTTGATCATCAAGCATTTTCAGGTTTTACTTCAGAAAAGAAAAATCTTAAAAATTATTAAATTACCATTAGAGATCTATATAAAAATAAATGCCAATTAGGTGAATGAAATTAGATCACTTCATCCTGGAGTAAATAGCACTATTATTTGCAAAATATGTGATGATCTCAGGAAATAATAGAACTGGAAGAAGTATGTAGTGCAGGTTGATTTTATCTATTTAAGGTTATCATAGAACACCTCCTTGATGAAGGAAGATAAATATATCCAAAATATGTCTTCAAAACAAACTCTATTAAGAAGCAGTAAGCAAAATGCCAATATTTATGAAAGATCATATTTCAGGAAGTGATGAGGAACAAGACTGAATATTCCAAGTATTCCAAAATAAAACCATGATGTAGCAGCGGGGACCAGAGTGACATTAGACATTTGGCTTGGTGGTTTAGATCAAGTCCTATCTTCACTTCCAATGCTAGTTTCCTGCTATTGCACATCCTTGGAAGATGCAGGTGTTAGTTTAAGTGACTGGGTGTCCTTCAGCAAAATCTTAGATCTGATTGAGTTTGGGCTCCTAGGTTTCGTCTGGCCCAACACTGGCTGATGCGGGTATTTAGAAAATTAAACAATGGGTAACTTATATCTATATGTCTGTCTTTTAAACACTCAATTAAACATAATAAATACATAAATGATTTATCTTAAAAAAAACTAAGCCACATAAAGGAACATATTGTTTCCCTGAATGCAAGAGAAAAGTACAAAAACGTTTTTCCAAAGTAAATAATCTATATTCTAAACTCAATAACTAATTCTACTAGTTCTATCCTTTTGTTTTCCTCATGCTTTCTTGATTAAGGATCCTAAGTAGTTCAGACTTTTTTTTTCCATTTTCATATGTATTATTTTAGAAATTGGAATGTGGCTTGAAAAATAGATGGTTATGTGGAAAAGTAACAGGGTTCTGCAAACATAGAATGGAAAATCTCTCCCCTATGAATATTGCAGAATACTGCCTAATAAGTATGACCTTACATGTACAACAAAGATAGTTGATTGATGGATGCATAGAAAAAGAGAGGGAGAAAGTAGGGGGAGGGTAAAGCGAGATAATGACACAAAAGACTGGAATCTTTTTCAATAACTATAACAATCTTTTAAAATTTGACATGATACTGCAAATAGTAGTTCTTTTTTTAAAGATTATTTATTTTTATTGCAAAGTCAGATATGCAGAGAGGAGGAGAGACAGAGAGAAAGACCTTCCGTCCGATGATTCACTCCCCAAGTAACCACAAAGGCCTAAGCTGAGCTGATACAAAGCCAGGAGTGAGGAACTTCTTCCAGGTCTCCCATGCGAGTGCAGGGTCCCAAGGCTTTGGGCCATCCTTGACTGCTTTCCCAGGCCACAAGCAGGGAGCTGGATGGGAAGTGGGGCTGCTGGGATTAGAACCAGCGCCCATATAGGATTCCGGCGCATTCAAGGTAAGGCTTTAGCCGCTAGGCCACCGCGCCCAGCCCCAAATAGTAGTTCTTTTTTTTTTTTTTTTTTTTTTTAAAGATTTATTCATTTTATTACAGCCAGATATATACAGAGGAGAGACAGAGAGGAAGATCTTCCGTCCGATGATTCACTCCCCAAGTGAGCCGCAACGGGCCGATGCACGCCGATCCGAAGCCGGGAACCTGGAACCTCTTCCGGGTCTCCCACGCGGGTGCAGTGTCCCAATGCATTGGGCCGTCCTCAACTGCTTTCCCAGGCCACAAGCAGGGAGCTGGATGGGAAGTGTTGCTGCCAGGATTAGAACCGGCGCCCATATGGGATCCTGGGGCTTTCAAGGAGAGGACTTTAGCCGCTAGGCCACGCCGCCGGGCCCCAAATAGTAGTTCTTAAAGGGGGTCATGTATGAAAGATAAAAGAATGATAAACACATCCAACACATCCTTTTGCTTTTAAACTGTGGTTCTCTGGAAAGGTCAGGACTAATGGAGTCATATGGGCCCTTGTTTACTGAGAACAGTATGAACTTTGAATTATGAAGACCGTGAGATGAGAATACACCTACTAGAATAAATGAACACAGCAAAAATCCATGAAAACATGTCCTTACAGCAATTCCCTTATTTGAAATCCAGGCATCTTTTCTAAAGAAAACAAAGGGGAATATTTTCATTTAGGAAGAAACAATTGTAGACAGTCGTTATCTTAAAGGACATCATTAATTTTGCACTTGAAAGCCGTTATTTAAAAAAAAATAAAATCCTAACTAAAGAGCAGTGTTTGAGCCTCTGAAATTGCATAGTCAGGCTATTTCATGGATCACTGCCTGCTTCAGTTACTCTTAACAGGTCACTCAAGAAAAATAATCACAGGGTGTATACACTCTACATGACTGGAACCATTCATCTCATATAGGCTCATCAATTTTGCAAGTCATCTATGAACGAAAAAATTCCTAACTTTCCCAGTCATAAAGTGATTAGTTCAATTGTTCTGCTATAAATGTACCAAAATGATTCCTTTCATGGATTACATGAAGCAGCAGCCAGCAAGTTTTTTCATTCATATTCTTCACTTTGATTTCTAGAACAATACATTTATGCAAAGAATTAAGTTTTTATACAGTGATGACAAACAAAACAAGATGCATGAACTCAGTATTCTCATGTCATTAATCAAAGGAAAAGTAATATCGAATAGCTGGCATTTTGATGTGTACTTCTAACTACATTTTTTAAATGAAGAGGAATAAAAATCTAAATAAACACATTGAAATATTAAATAATCTTGAAAATTCACAAGCGCCTATGAATTTTCAGCACTTCAGTGATGGAGCTAAAAAAAATATTCTTCTAATTGGCTCATGATGGTACACAGAATTCTCTTTCCACTCCCAACAATCTCTGTTTAACACACAGATCAGTACATTCCTCTTACAGTCTTCTGTGATTCAGAATAAAGTTCTATTTGTATATTCTTTCTCACCATCAGCTATTCTGCTACAATGACTCCTAATTTTTTCATTTAATAGTCTCACATAAAAATATCCCTAAATATGTATGAAATCTCACCTATAAATAGCAACACAATCTCTAAATTATATCTATTCGAGTTTCTGTGTCAGGCATAGTTTTGAAGGTATCTCATATTATTTAAAATGTTTTAACCAGTGATTTAATACTTTCACTTTATTCTTTAATTTTTTTAAGTACTCTCCCAATATTTAGTAGTCAAACACTAAACTTTTTTCTTCACCTCTTTAGTTAAAGAGACATTTTATTTTATCTGCATTTTAATGGTAATTCCCAATGCTGCAAAAAAAAAAAAAAACACAGAAAACCTTAGAATCTTAAGTCTCCTGAATTTTTGCAACAGGTAAGTGTTGAAGGTCTCCTACAAGAAGATGTCAGTCATAATTTTTCCAACAAAGAGGAGGATGAGGAGGCAGACAAGGAGGAGAAAGGGCAGCAAGACAGAGTATGTCTGAAGATATACTTGATAGGACTCTAATCTTAAATGTATTAAAAAAAACCAATATGTAAAGATTGAAATAAGTCTCTGCTTCTTCAAATACACAGAAGGTAAGGGATAGTCACATTGATCAAGAATAGAGAAAGATGACTTATCAAAGGCACAAAATAAAGCATTAATTATGGGCCTCAAAGAAATAATAGGTTATGAATTTCTTGGCAAGGAATTCAGAGTAACAGCATTAAATAAGTTCCTTAAACTTAAATGAAACACAAGTAAGTTTCAAATCACTCTTGAAAATTGAATTTCCACTATGAATATGTATTTCAAAATATTATGTTTACGTGCAAATATATATGCTTTGTGTCAAATAAAATACATTAAAGCTTAAAAAGAAAATGGAATTTTTAAAATGAACATATTCTATGAATCTCTTATAGTCCATCACATAGAGAAAAATTCAAGTCAAAATCAAGAAATCAATATGAGAATCTTGACAGTCATTAAAGTTACATTAAAGAATCAAACAGAAAACCGGGACTAGAAAAAGTCAATGAATGAAAAAAAGAAATTCAAGAGAGAATAAACAGCAGACTGGTCCTATAAGAACAATCTGAATGTGAAGAAAGATTATTCTAAAATATTCAGAGAAGAAAAATAATGAAAAGGATTGAGGAAAGCTTATATGGTTTTGATATGATAATGACAATGAGGCAGAAAGTTTGCTTAAATAAATAATGGGAAAAACTTTTCAATTATGAGAGTAATATAAATATAAATACAAGAAGGCGAAAGGTCTCCATTATTATTTAATCCAAGCAAAACTACACAAGACATTTTATAAACACACTATCAAAAAGCAGAGATGCGATCTTGAAATCAACAATAAATAGAAGGTTTCTTTCAAGGATCCTAACAGCATATTTCTAGGCAAAAATGTTACAGACCAGAACAGAATGGGATGACATAGCCAATGCAATAAAGGGAATAATTTCCAAAGAGGAATACTCTTCCTGAACAGAATTATCCTTCATAAATGGAAGAAGAAATGAAGACTTTTCCACAAATCTAAAGATTGAGGGCGTCTGTCACTACCAGAACTTTCATAAAAGAAAGGTCTTCAAGTTGCAAGGAAATGAAAACTAAAGTCTTGAACACAATAGGCATTGACATAGTGGCAATGACTCACAGAGGCTTTGTAAATCTGCTGGAGAATTTGTCAGGAGATGCGTTTACGTTTCATGGTGAGAGACAGTAGTCAGGCCATTTCTCTAAGTTTTCACATAGACCCCAATGGGGGTTACAAAATCATGAAAGAAGCAGCTTTGTGCAATTGAGAAAATCCAGGCCTGCTGAGGTCTTGGCCACACCTTCAGGTGGGCGATACCAGCATTGCCCACCCATTTTCTAATTAATTAAGAGACCAGCAATGGGGAACATCTTACCTGTAGGTTCCCCGCCCAACAAGGAGGGGTCAAGGAAGGCTTAAAATTCTGAGACACTTCCAAAAACCCCTTTGGTGTCTCTCTCTCCCTCCTCTTTCGAGAGGCACCCCACCTCCTGGTGCTTTCCCCTTCCTCTCCCTTCCCTGCTCACCTGGTCCCTTCGCAAATAAACTTTTCTGTCTGCAACAGATTCCCGGCTTTTTATTTCTATACTATGCTGAGGAAAGAACCCACCGGGCATTTCTGGTAACACAATACAATTTTTTTTAAAAAAAAATATGTATTCATTTATTTGAGAGAAAGGCAACAGCAGCCAGAGCTGGGCCCAGACACAAATCAGGACACAGAAACTTCTTCCAGGTCTCTCAAATGGTTAGCAGAGGCCCAAATATTACACTTGGGCCAACCTCTGCTGCTTTTTCCAGGCCACTGGAAGGGAGCTAGATTATAGGCAGAGCAGACAAGACATAAACCAGCAAAAGTATGGGATGCTGGTGTCGAAAAGCACTGGCTTTACCTGCTACGCCACAATGCTGTCCCTTATAATGCAACTTTTAATTTTAAGAAAATTTAGGTTCACATGTAGCTTAAGAATTGATAGAGTCTATATTCCCTTTTTGCAATTTACCCAAGGGAGCGTTTGAGTGCAGTATCACAGCAAGGTCATTGATGTGGGTGTAGTCCACACAGATCTACTGAATTTCCCCCAGTTGTGTGTGTGTGTGTGTGTGTGTGTGTGTGTACACTTAGTTCTATAGAATCTGGGCTTGTATGTGGGTCCCTGTACTCAATTCCACAATCAGCCAAAAGAACAGCTCCAGCAGCACATAGATCTCTCCTATTTCCCTTTAAAAATATTTGAGGATGGGCATAGTGGCACAGTAGGCCAAGTCAATGACATTAGAGTGCCAGTTGCACCCCCAGCTACCCCACTGTTGATCCAGCTCTGCTGACACACTTGGGAAGCAACCGAGAATGCCCCTACATGCTTGGGTTCCCACACTCAAGTGGGAGACTGGTAAGGAGCTCCTGGTTCCTCACAGCAGTCTGGGCCATCCTCCCTGTTGTGGTTATTTTGGGAGTGAATAGTTCACTGGAAGCTCTCCCTTTATCACTGTCTATTTTTTATTCTTTTTTTTTTAAAGATTTTATTATTATTGGAAAGCTGGATATACAGAGAGGAGGAGAGACAGAGAGGAAGATCTTCCATCCGATGTTTCACTCCCCAAGTCAGCTGCAACGATAAACCTTTAAGGCATGAAGTAGAATGAATTGTTTTAAAGGGAACAAGGTAGTGGCATGCAATACCTTCCCAAGGTTGTGTTACCTTCCCCTCCATCTAGTTGTAAAATGCCAAGTTAATTTCTTATCTATCAAACAGGTTCTCCCCAGGGCACTCTGCTCAGACCCTGCCATCAACAATTCAGTACTGTCCCTGGATTTATGTCTTCCAGATTTGCACATAAATGGAATCTTATCAAATATGAGCCCTTTTGTGCCTGACTGCTTTCACTTACTAATGTTTACAGATTCTAAACATTGTCATTTCAATGCTACATTAACAGCTATTATAAGTACGCCTTTCATTTTATCACTAGGTACATTCTGTTATGTATGTATATACCATTCATCCATAGACGGACTTTCAGACTGTTTCCAGCATTTGTCTAGAAACAGCCATTCTATGAACATATTATCTGCACTAAAAAATTTTTTTAAAAGATCAAAAGCCATATGACTATCTCAATAGATTAAGGAAAAATATCTACAGTCATTCATGATACAAAAAAAATCTAAAAAAAAAAACATATAGAAAGAATGCACCTCATTATAACAAAGGCTATATTTGAGTATATTCAAAAGTTGAAAACATTTTCTGTATCATCAGAAATAAGACTTTTTTTGCTTGTTTGTTTGTTTAAAAGTCAGCATTACAAGGCAGAGATCTTCCTTACACTGATTCATTCCCCAGCTGGCTGCAACCAAGCAGCCATTGGCAATTAGCAGGGAATTGGATCCGAATTAGAGCAAGAGGAGACATGAACTGGCTCAATATGAATGCAAGTATCACAGGTATACATGCTATGCCCTTTCATATTTTCCATTTTTTATTATATTCAGTGCTTTTTCTTAAAAAAAAAGAGAGATTTATTTATTTGTATTGGAAACTAAGAAATACAGAGAGAAGGAGAGACAGAGAGAAAGATATTCTGTCCACTGGTTCACTCCCCAGGTTCACTCCCCAAGTGGCCACAACAGCCAGGAACTTATTACGCATTTCCTCAGTAGGTGCGGGGTTCCAAGGCTTTGGGCCGTGCTCTACTGCTTCCCAGGCCACAAGCTAGATGGGAAGTGGGACAGCCAGGACATGTACCAGCGCACATACGGGATCCCAGCGTATGCAAGGCGAGGACTTTAGCCACTAGGCTACTGCCTTGAGCCCCAATTTTACCACTTCTTTTCAACACAAGTTGAACTCTCATGCAGAGAAATCAGGTTATGGGGTGGAGGGGGGTTGGGGAAGGTATTCGTGTCAGAAACAAAATAGGCAGGTTTTGGAGATGAAAACCTTGAAGAATTCATCAAAAAGTTTATCACTGGGCCCAGTGCGATAGCATAACAGTTAAAGTCTTCACCTCGAACATGCCAGGATCCCATATGGGAGCCAGTTCTAATGCCAGCAGCCCCATTTCCCAAACAGCTCTCTGCTTGTAGCCTGGGAAAGCAGTTGAGGATGGCCCAAAGTCTTGGGACCCTATATCCGCGTGGGAAACCTGGAAAAAGCTCCTGGCTCCTGGCTTTGGATTGGCTCAGCTCCGCCATTGCAGTCGCTTGGGGAATGAACCATTGAATGGAAGATCTTCCTCTCTGTCTCTCCTCCTCTCCACCTCTCTGTATATCTGCCTTTGCAGTAAAAATGAATAAACCTTTAAAAAATGTTTATCACTAATTAATTAATTCAGTGATGGTGAAAAATATGAGGTCCGGAGTGATGGTTCAACAGCTAAATCCTCATTTTGCATGCGCCATATTTCCATATGAGTACCAGTTGTGTCCTGGCTGCTCTGCCTCCCACCCAGCTCTGTTTATGGCTTGGGAAAGCAGTGAAGGAAGGCCCAAACCCTTGAATCCTATATCCGTGTGGGAGATCCAGAAGAAGCTCTTGTCTCCTGGGTCCTAGCTCCTGGTTCCTGGTTTCAGACAGGCTCAACTCTAATTGTTGTGGCCATTTGGGGAGTGAACCAGTGGATGTAAGAGCTTTTTCTCTGTCCTTCTCTCTGTAAATCTGATTTGCCTTCCAAGTTAAAAAAAAAAAAAAGTAAATCCTAAAATAAACAGAAAAAAATATGAAAATATTGGTAGCAATTATATTAATGGCAAACAATGGAAAATGAATGAAAGTTAAAAACTTAATCCCATGCATAACAGCCAAAAAAAAGTGAACAATAATTTTAACCATGAAGTAAAAGGCCTATAGACAAAGAACTATACAGTAATTCAACATTAAATTAATTGAAGACACAAGTAAATGAGAAAATATTTTAGGTTTATGGATTGGAATGTCCTTATCACAAACAATGATGAACAAAATTGATATAATCCCTATCAAAACTCAATTGGTGATTTTTATAATAACTGAAGAAACAAACAGGTAAAAACTCATATGGATCCATAAAAGATGCTGAATACCCTAATCTTGAGCAAAATCACAAAGCTGAGGGTATTATATGATTTTCAAAATGGACTACAAAGCCATCATCAACAGTGTAGCATAATATTGATGTGGGAAAGACACACAGGTATAGAATAGAATGGAAAACACAGAATCAAATATGTAATTATAACCAACTTCTGTTTCAAGAAAGGTACCAACAACACACAATATGGAAATGCCAGACTCTTCTACAAGTGGTGTTGGGAAAACTAGATTTACACACACTGATAAATAAGAGCAAACCCTATCTCATAGTATCATAAAATCAACTCAAATGAATTAAATATTTTAATGTAATACCTGAGCCTTTACAACTACTTGACGCAAACTAATGGGAAAAACTCCATTACACTGATCTGGGCAATGATTTTTGGGTGTGACCCCAAAAGCAAAAAAAAAAAAAAAAAAAAAAAAAAAATGGACAAATGAGATTATATATAACTAAGAGTTGCGGCACAGCAGAAGAAAACAATCATCAGAACAAAAAGGCAATCTATGGAATAGAAAAGTATCTAAATATGTACATCTAGTAAGAGGTTAATATCCAATATATATAAAACATAAAATAACACATAATCAAATGAACAAATGGGGCCAAGTGCTTGGGGGCAATAATTAGCATGCCTTTGTGACATCTGAATCCCACACCAGAATACCTGGGATTGAGTAATGAAGTGTTTACCTGGGAAGCAGCAATGATGATTCTAGTTCCTGGGTCCCTGCTCCCCTGTCCCCGGCACAGGAGTTGAAGACTGACTCCAGACTCCAGGCTGGCCCAGCTTTGTCTGTTGCAAACATTTGAGGATTGAACCAGTGAGTGGCAAATCACTCTGTCTCTCTTTCTCTCCATATCGATTTTCTAACATTTCTTTTTAAAAAATTATTTTTTTATTTGGAAAGTCAGACTTACAGAGAAGGAGTGACAGAGAAAAAGATCTTCTATCCACTGGTTCATTCCCCAAATGGCCCCAGCAGCCAGAGATAAGCTGATTTGAATCCAGGAGTCAGGAGCATCTTCCAAGTATCCCATGTAGGTGTGGGGTTCCAAGGCTTTGCATTCCAAGTTACCACAATAGCCAGGAGCTTCTTATAGGTCTCCCAGGCAGGTGTAAGCTTCCAAGGCTTTGGACTGTCCTCTATTGTTTTCCCAGGCCACAAGCAGGAACCTGGATGGGGAGTGTGGCAGCCAGGACATGAACCAGTGTCCATATGGGATCCCAAGACATTCAAGGCGAGGAGTTTAGCCTCTATGCTATTGCACTGGGCCCTTCTAATAACTTTTTATAAAATATTCTTAGATGCACACAATAACCTGAATAGACATTTTTTGAAAAGAAAACATGAAAGCAATCAACATAAAATGTTCAACATAACTAATCAACAGAAAAATGCGAATTAAAACCACTGTGAGATACCATCCCTCTCCAGTTAGGCTAGTCAGCACAAAAGATAGCAAGTGTTGATGGGAATATAAATTAGTATAGCCATTATGGAAAACAGAATGGATGTTCCTGAAATCAAAACAAAACCTCTTTGTGAGCCAGCAGCCTTACTCTTGATAACACATTCACAGGAAATGAAAGCATTATGTCAAAGTAATGCCTAAACTACCAAGCTCACAGTGAAATGACTTAAGATAACCAAGATATGAGGATAATCATAGTGTTTATCAACAGTGCATAGATAAAGGAAATGATATAGGGACACAGTGGCTTTCTACTAAGCTTTTTAAAAGAAGGAAATCTTGCCTATAGCAAGGATGAATGTGGAAGACAACATGTTAAGTGAGTAAGTCAGGTACAGAAACAAAACTACTCATCTCACATAGAAATTAAGCAGAGAATACAATGGTAAGAAAGTGGAGAAAGAAACTGAAAATATATTGGTC
The DNA here is from genome assembly GCF_030435755.1 of Ochotona princeps. Classification (NCBI taxonomy): domain Eukaryota; kingdom Metazoa; phylum Chordata; class Mammalia; order Lagomorpha; family Ochotonidae; genus Ochotona; species Ochotona princeps. The sequence goes on along the minus strand of NC_080839.1, from coordinate 52,012,771 downwards.
AAAAAGCAAGGGAGTATAAATTCAAAATATATATTGCATAACATGGAAACTACAGGTAATAATGTATTGTGTTCTTGCAAATCAGAATTAATTTTAAGTCTTTGTATCATTACCCAAAGTATTAAATATTCTAGGCAACATATGTGTTAATCAGATCAGTTTAGTCTTTACAAAGCATGGATATTATATGGTGCATGATAAATATGTACAATTATTGTTTTTAAAATGCAGTTCATTATTTATTAAGATGTTCAACATCCCACACTAAGTTTTTACAACCTGGTGCACGCTGACAAATTATTACTGCCATAGAACTCTAAGCTAAATTCCCAGACAGTATAAATATATCATTGAACTAACATCAATACACATCACCATTTTATCAATTACATAATAAAGTAATGATCAAATAGTCAAATATTAAGTTATACAACTTGAAAGGCAAATGAAATTTTAGGCACCTGGTCTGAATTGAGCAGAAATCCACTTTTTTCTTTTGCAAGAAGTTGGGAAGAAAAAAAAATCACACTTTCAACAAAGATTAGTCAGTAAACAATTTTTAATAAGAGTAGAAAAATAAGAATTTCAGAAATTTTATGACTAAGAATTTTAAGCCACAATGACAAAGCCTCTCTGTCTCTTAAAACTATGTACTAAGCTAAAGAGCATGTCGTGAGGAGTCTGCACAAGAGCAAGGCAACATTTTACTAATAATATTTACTGGCTCCCTCCCATTCTTTTTCCTTTTAGACCCTCCCTGTTAAGCTGCACCTGAGTGCAAAGATTACATTAACTGTTAGACTGTTTGTTTGCTGGTGACTTTAAAACATGTAATTCTGTACAGTGTGTATTTTCAAAATGGAGATTTTCTATTAGCAACAAAAAATAAGACTTACAAAAGCACATTAAATAATCACAAGACTTGGTATAAAAAACCTGATGGTTAAGCAAACCTGGTGTATTAGTTTATGAATGTGCGAGATGTGAACATAAAGTGAGCAAACAACCATATATTCCCTATTCTTAATGTCTAAAATTACTAAAGTAATACATCACTTAAGGTCAGGAGTTCATATTCCAGGGATTTTAATTCTGTATGACTCTAAAACATACAATTTTATACAAATGTATAAATATAAAATACACAAATGTATAAATATAAAATATACAAGTATTGTGCTGGATATTTTGGCACCAAATATTTCTAAATTTCTTATGATTTCTTATGTATTCTGATTCTGGTGAGGGAATAGATTTTTAGATACAACTCAATACTGCATAATTTCAGGAAAGGTCAATTGGTACAAATGATGAACACATCTGAAATGCTAAACAGCAAGGATCTTTTGCTAAATGTCTGAATAGGTTAGTTATAACCCAAACATAGAGAATGCAATCCTGTCAAAATTGTGGCCTGCTAAAGTGACTTCATTACTCGTGGGAAGCTTCATTAAACTTACTCATCAAGCCAACACATCGACTAGTATGTATGACAAATTAGATCGTGTCTCAACTTCTGCTTCCAAAGAAATAACATTAGGCACCTCAATTTTATTGAATGTGGTAGTTATTTCTGTGACCACTAGAGTCTTTGAACACAGCCACATCTTAGGACAATATTTTTCCAAACACAAAAGTTGTTTGCTGCTAAAAGTTCTACGTGGCTTTTGTCTATGAACTGTACTGCTTCTTCCTATTTGATTCTACCTTCAATTAACTCTAGAGCAACAAGCACTGGAGTGCAACACAATGAACAGCAAAAAGAACATTCAGGTTTTTCAAAAAACTCACTTTTTCTAAGACTTAACCAGTCACCAACAATCTGGTTGGAAAGTGGTACACCATCATTAAAGGGCCAATCCAAAACATGGATGCCTGCTTTCCCTACAACAGTATTGTCATAAGCTGTTTCACATGCTGTTACCGTTGTGGTAACTCCATATTTATTATGTCCCTCGATAAACTTTTTTAATGCTGCATTATGCATAATAAAAAATCTCATGTTCTTGTGTGTGACTCCCCCCCCCCCACAGGAGCTGGGCAGTTTATTCAAGCCATTTTAATTTACACTTAATATAGTTAAGAAAGAATTTTAAAAATTGAATACAGAAATCATGCAAGAAACTGTATTTCACTTGCATTTCTCAGTGCCTTGAGTATGAAGTTGGAAGTAATGCAAAATGAAATGAACCACCAAAAAAAAAAAATCTTCAATCCTGTAACACTAATGCAACACAAAATAAGTACGTTGTGGTTCATGTCATCCAGGTTAGAACTCGTGGAAAATGCTCTGTGGATTTCAATTCAGCATTTCTGTGTCTAGGCTAATCACTTTTATGGGGACTTACTGGCAAAGTAGTACTGAAATTCTACAGTTCACATGTCTACATGGAGGTGGTACTATGCCTAGCATTAATCTCCACTGTCCTTCAAAAACTCCATCAATGTGTGACCAAGGACACCACAGAACTGAGGAATTTGTTTACCCCTTCAACATTGTGGCCATATCATAAGCTGGTCCCGAGGAAGCAGAGACACAGGTGGTAACTAAGACATAGGGCAGCGGATAATGGTGGTCATCCTGAGAGCAGTAGCAGCTGAGGAACCAACTCATATTTGCTTCAATAGAAGAAAAACGCCCACTCTTCCTTGTCTGGCACTGTGATGGCACAGCATGATAATCCTCCACGTGCAGTTCTGTCATCCTATATGGTTGACAGTTCAGGTTCTGGCTGCTCCACTTCTAAAGCCAACTTCCTACACAGCTTGGGAGAGAACAAAGGACGACTCATGTCCTTGGGCCCCTAAACTCACATGGAAGACCCAGAACACTCCCCTGGCTCCTGGCTTTGGATCAGCTCAGCTCCAGTCATTCGGGGAATGAACCAGCAGGTGGAAGAACTCTCTGTAATGCCCCTCTCTCTTTCTTCTCTCTGTAACTGTGATTTTCAAATTAAATAAATAATTTTTAAAAAGAAGAAATGCTGTTCTACTTCTTCAAGAGACATAACTCTAGCATTCATTATCTTGGCAAGCCCAACTATCTATAAAACAGATATTTCTTCCTTTGTTGGCTTCACAGGGCTAATGGAAAGAGTTCTCGTCACAGTGAGAATCCATATAAAACCAATATAAAACTGTAAACTGTAGTAATGATAAGCCTCCTACTATTATATAATTTCAATATACTGTCTGATATGCCTGTACAAAGGAAATTAAAAATTTCCCATTCATTAACTAAAAGGTCTATATAAAGAATAACATAATTCACTTTTTAAATTTATGATTTTACTTCACTTTGTGTAGATGTATTTCTGAGAATGTTATTATGAATCAAATTTTATTTTAAACACATTAATGCAACTAGTTATTTAAAGTAACTGAGTTGCATCTTTTACGATGTGTAGTTCTTAAATACAAACAAAAATCCCTATTTGGGATTGGCATGTAATGTTTCCTGAACCTGTATTGCAACTGCACTGGTGTCAGCAACATCGAGTAGTTTCCCCATGGAACTCCTTACATGGTTCTGGGTCACACCCATAACAGCATCATAAGCAGCCTCACTGGAGAATGACACACTGGAACGTTCCATGGGTCAAGAAAGATGAGTGCCACTTCTCAGACTTTAGTAGTGGCTGGATTCCTAAGTTGACCACCATAAAATCTTAAATCACATAGAGAACACCCCATCAAAAATGCTCTTGATGTGATAAATTCCATTTCCTAGAGATCCAAGACTGATGCACTAACCAACCTCTCTCACATAGTTCAAAAATATCACATCAAGACTTTCATAAAAGATTCTCTACATTTCTTGGCTTCAACTTGGTTGATCATATTTTAGGTATAAAATGTTAGATTTCTTACAACTTGGTTTCTCTGAAATTGAGGAAAAAGAGTCTCATTTCAAAAGAAAGTTTCTGCAGTTCAGGATCAAGATTAAAGTCACTTCTCATTTAAATCAAATCTGTTAAAAAATTCAGTTTGGTCAAGGCTTAATCCTCATTTTGATGGGTTGTGTACCTGTTAGCCACTAGAGCAGTTTTAATAGAAAACTAGAGTTGTCTAGAAGGCATCAACCTGCAATTTCTACAAGAACGGCTTTTTTAACTGTCAACTTTGAACTTCCCAAATGAAATCTTCTGAGAAGTGTTGCATTTTTGACTGAGAATTTACAAGTCTACATATCAGGTTTGGTGAGGTTTTCATCATAAATTTGAATGTTTTTTATGATTAATATTGCAGAACCATTCTCAAAGCACTGGTAGGAAAAAAAGAAAAATATGTGAAGCTACAAGTTGAAAAATTGAGGACTCTAAACAGTGAGCAAAAACAATGCCATGATAAATAACATAATGATTGAGCGCATGGATAGTGGATCTAAACTAAGTTCTAGGGACATGTCTGACATTCACTCTCTTTGTGACATAAAACAAATTAATTACAATATAAATTTGTTTCATCAGCTGAAGATGAGAAAAACAATAGTGCTTACCTAACAATGATAGGATTGTTATAAAGACAACCCAATAAAGTTTAAAAAGGCAGGGCATATGCATTATGTAATTTTTAAAAAACAAAAATAATGTGAAATAGAGTAAAAGTCTGATCCTATAAGGAACTTAAAGATGACAGAGCAAGATGCAGAGAGGTCACCAAGAACCAGACTGTACGGTTCATCAATCATACCCACATAACAACTGTGACAACCTGTCTCCATTTAGTTACTAACTTACTGGATGACTTCTGAGACAGTCACTGAAATGGCCATTGCCAAACTGAAATGATAACACCAGGCTTTTTTAAATTAGTGGGATGAGACATAATGAGCAGTAAAACAGCAATGATGGCTGTTTTGCAAGTGAAACAACATCAGAGTTTCAGAGCATATTCTCCTTTCCATGAAGTGCATTTGACTTGATGATCACACTTCTGTGAGACTGCTTTCTACAGAGAGATAAGGACTATAAATTGAAAACTTGTCAAAATGGAAGTTTTGTTTTGTTTTGTTTTTTAAGTAACAGGGAAAGTGAAATATTCTGAAATTGAATTTGGCTTTAGAAATACATGTAGACTAGCGTATTGAATGGTACTGTAAACCGAAGGCGAAATTTTTATTGAAATCCTGTTTGACCTTGAGGAGTATATAGAATCTCTAAAACACTTCACAGATGAGAGAGAGATCTTGTTACTTCTTTATTATGACCCTGTCACTAATAATCGACCCAAGGATAAAGCCATTCCCCAAATATTTCTTCAATTTGTGGATGAAAGGCAGGCTACTAAGAACAGAACACATTACACCTGCATCATCCCACATACATGAGTCAGAATGGAAATATTGGCTATGGAATTTACAATTAATAGGCAAGTGATTAAGGAATCAGATAATCCCTAGCTTAGCAAATAACCAGAATGAAAGTTTATCTGCTTATGTGAGATATCATACTAAGGGCAGTCTCAGATCCTTTTCTGAGTTTCTGTGAGAGTCTTTCAGCCTAAGAGATTTTCTTTTTACCAATAAAAAAACCATGGCTCAGAGAAAAGATTACAAACCAGATTAAAAATAAAGTGTACCATAAACCTGAGATGGAACCAATATTTCTGACACTATTTTAGACATTAAATACTGGCTTAGCTTTCCATGATTTTAACAGACCCTGGCCATGAAAAATCAAAACAGAGTAATGGTTACTGTGACTGGATTCCATAAACTGAAAATGTTAGATGGAATTGAATCCAAACCCCATAACGTAAAAGCAGGACCCAGTCTCTGGCTGGCCTCCCTTACCACAAGGTGTCTTTGCTTGCCCTTTTTCCTAAAGAAATGATTGAGCTGACCTTACAAGGTTCTAATCAGCAGACTCAAGTAGTTCTTTGCTTCTCCTGTAGATAGGAACAACAATGACGAATATTGCCCTGCAGTGAATTGGGTAGGGAAATTCTAGGTATAAGAATGTAACTGCTGCATTCACATAACCCCCAGAAGAACTGAGCCACCTGACCAGCATAAATTCCCTAAAGAGGTCAGCATCACTAACCAATCAAAGGAAGGTCACACACACCAATGATCAACCAGAAACTTGTAAACAAATTAATCTCTTAGCCTCAGTGTCAACTTTTAAAACTTGTATTCCTAATTCCCTGGGGAGACTGGGAATTAAACAACAGCTTCCCAGCTCTATGCTCTGTGCTTTGCAATAAATACGTAGTACTTTCTTCTACCATTCTAATGTCAGTGATCGGCTTTTTGCATGTCAGGCAAGTGGACCCCGTTTGGGGGTTCTGCAATAATGCCTCCAACCAGTTTGGGGTGTTGTCTGGCACTCAAGGTTCCCCGCTGATTGAGGAAATAATTTTTTCTCAATGTGGATTAACCATTATTTTGTAAATTAAATATATTCTGTGTTTTACCTTTTCTAGTACACCAAATTCATTAAGAAAAGGCCAAAACCATAGCTCCTACTAGTGCAAATAATGAACAGCAAAGTCAAGTTAAATGGATTCTGAGACTAGAAAATTTTTTTTAAAAGTGCTGCTTACTCCATTAAATTCCATGCTACCCTTCAAAGTGAAGGACATTGTAAGGAATGGAGAGGGATACAGATACAAATACAAGTCATGATGTATCATTTTATTTAGGATGAACAACATAAAATAATTTTTTTAGGAAGCAGGGGTATAAAACTTAAATCAAGAGAACAGGGTTAGTGTTGGGTAGAAAGGTCAATTTCCCTATGAAGGCTATGTACCTTTCCATTGCTATTCAAGGGAAAAGATCAGTTTGGAAAGCACTTTGCCTTTTGCTCCCTTTCTGAAAGAACTGTAATCCTCCTTTCTCAGTTTGATTTACTAATTTAGAGGAAATTGGATACACAACATGAGAAACAGAAGGAGAACAGCATGCTATCCTAGTGGAGAAGAAATGTCAACCCTTGTCAGTGGAAGTAGATTCATGTTTCTAACTTAGTTCTAGCAGATTCAGGAGGCCCATTTTAATAGTAGGATAGGGACTCACAAAATCAGATGGTTATTGACAGAACAAATGCTATTTATCCTGAATCACCTTCATGGGTTAGAGATGACATCTAGCAGGAAGAGAGAATGATACACAGAATTTCCAGTTTAGTGTGAGAATCTGCTAAGTTGAGATCTCACCTCTCCTTGGGCCAATAAGGAGCCCAGATGCTTTATTTAGAAGATGTTCCTAAGCAAACCCAAGCAAGGTATAAAGAGATTTTTGTAAAAAGGGATATCAGCAGAGAAATCTTGGAATCAGTGGTAAGAAAGCTGAGAGGAAGTAGTCCAGATGGAAAGACATTACTGAAAGTGTGGTCTGTGGATGGCTACATCATCATTATCAAAGGTTTTACTCTGGAGCCATTCATCAGAATCCACATTGCTAAAAGAACTCTGTTTGGTCTGCATCAGTCTTGAGAGGCATCAGGGTAGGGCAGCCTAGTGCACACAGGGAAGATTCATAGAGGGATCAGAATCTCTGGTAATGTCTGCTGTGAATCGGACTAATCCAGTGGATGAAATTCAGCAGATGTCATAGCTGGTTCTTGTTGGCAATGCCATTATGGCCACAAGAAACTTATTAACTCAGAAAAGTAGATTAGAGAAATGCCTTCTTAGGGTTCATTCCAGTAAAAATTTGAACAAAGTTGTTAAGATTTTTAAAGTCTTTTACCACAGTGGAATTAAAACAATTTTTTGATTCTCATTTTACATTAAAAAGGCTTAATACCTCACTAAATAAAGTGTGCAACAGCAACAACAAAACAATAAGATCATAGTTCAGCAGAAACATAGGCAAGGACTGTAGAATTGAAAATAAAATGAAGTAAACATTGTTCATTGATGCTGGTGGTTTCAGAAATCTCTTAATTGCAGGGGAGCAAATTGGAAAGTGGGAAGTCAACCTATCCTTATTTGCAGATTACATGCAAATAGGAACCAAAAGACTCTACTAAAAGAGTACTGGAACCCTCAAGAGAGGTTTATAAGGTTTTAGGATATAAAATCAATGCATAAAAACCAATAGCTTTTGAATATACAAAATAATTCCACGGCTAAGAAAGAACTTTAAGATCAGACATAATATAGGGCAGTTATAATCAAAACAGATAGCACTGGCCCAAAAACACATGAAGATCAACAAAACAGAATAGAAACCCCAGAAGTGAACACAGATACCCAGTGCTAAGTAATATTTGACAAGCAAACTGAAATCAATCCAGGGCAAAAGGACAGTGTTGAATCAGTGGTTTCAAGAAAATACGTAAGAAGTACGAAACAAGAACCCCACCTTACACCTTATACAAATATCAACTCCAAATAGATCGAGGATCTAAACGCAAGATCTGACACAATCAAATCAGCAGAGAAAAACACTGGGGAAGCTCTGGAAGGCATGACTGTAGGCAAAGACAACTCATACATTACTCCAGAAGCACAGGAAATTAAATCAAAAATAAACAAAAGGTGTTACACCAAGCCCGGAAGTTTCTTCACTGCAAAGGAAACCATCAGCAAAGTCAAAAAGCGACCAACAGAATGGGTGAAAATACTTATAAATCATCCAGGTGACAGAGGATTATTTCCCTGGATACTTAAAGAACTTAAGCAACTCAACAGTAACAAAACAAATAAGTTACATATGAAATGGCTAATGATGAGAAGAGACAATTTTCAAAGGGTAAAAATACAAATGACTAAGACATGACTAATACAAATGACGAAGACACATGAAAAGATGTTAAGGGTCATTAACCATCAGGGAAATGCAAAAAAGGACAGTAAGATTGCCCCTCACCCCAGTTAAACTGGCTATCATTTGAAAATAAGATACAACAGATAACAGTGAGGATACTGGGGGAAAGGCAGCCTAATTCACTGTTGGTGGAAATGTAAATTAGTGCAACCAATATGGAGATTCCTCAGAGGATCTGAAAATAGACTTAAAATAGAATCCAGCCATTCCACTCCTGGGAATTTACCCACACAAAATGAAATCAGCATATAAGAGTTATTTGTACACCCATGTTTATTAGAGTTCAATTCACAATAGCTAAGATGAAATCAAACTGGATGTTCAGCAATTAATGACTGGATATAGAAAATGTGATGTATAGATACTACAAAACACTACTCAGCCATAAATAAAAATGAAATCCTGCCTTTTGCAACAACGTAGATACAACTGAAAACCACTATGCTTAGCAAAATAAGCCAGTGCCAAAAGACAAATATCATAGTTTTCTTAAATTGTGATAATACACTGAGAAGAAAAAAAAGCATAATGTAGATGAGCAACATTGACATTTTAAGATTATTGCCTACAACCTTTGTCTGCACTCTTGAGAAAGAGCAGCTTTTTCTCTACTTGTTATTTGCTGAATTTTTTACTTACTGAGTATAAGCCTGTGTTTGTGAAATGCACTGAAAAGAATGTCACTGTAAAAATATAAAAATAAAAAGGAAGTAAAGCAGTAGGAGGGTGGGTGAGAGATGGAGGGGGGAGGGAGGGCAAGGTAAGAAGCATCACCATGCAACTAAGTCTGTACCATGAAATTTTTTTCACTTTATATAAATAAGTTAATTTTTTTAAAGGAAGTTTGTACTGTTCATTACAACAGCTGCATTAACTTACATTCCCAAGCACAATGTATAAGAGTGCCCCTTTATATCCTCACCACTATTTCTTACTCTCTGTCCTTTGGCTAACTGCCATTCTGACAAGAATTAGATGATATTTCATTACAGTTTTTGCATTTCTCCGGTGATTAGTGATGTTGAGCATTTTTCATAAATTTGCTTGACATCTGTATTTTTTATGAGAACTGTCTATTGAGGTCCTATGATCATTGGTCAACTGGATTTGTTTTTTTTTTATATTTTTGCTAATTCTGTTCATGCTGTTACTTTTTCAGAGTTGCTGATATATTTTTGATATTAATCCTTTGTTGTACAGATAGCTTGCAAATATATGTTCCCAAATACTAAATGCCTCTTCCATAGAACCCTCTTAAAAAGGGTTCTTATAACCTCAACGCAAAAAGCATCTTCTAGATGAACCAAGGAAAAAGTTCTATATATATGCAGTAAACTCTGTAAAGGTAAAAAGCAGCATGAAGATTACGTGGGAAACAAGATCCTATCTTTAACACATGACTCTCTCACTCTCTCAGTAGCAGATAGATCTACCAGATCTCTCAGTTCCAGGGGACTAGAATTCATGAATACATTTCCTTGCCTGGTTAAGCAGCTTCACAAACCAGACTGAGCAATTTTTTAAATTGAGGCAGAAACACAGGTGGCTATTATGACTTGCGTAAATTTGATGAAAACTAAGCAAAGTTGATCTATTTAAGAGAAACATTTTTCATTAAAGATATTTTTATGAAAATACTATGTGTTTTCATTTATAGATTTAATTAAGATAGGTATGGCTCTAATCTTTTAAAATCTCATTATGACGCACTCTGTTTACAATTGGGCTCTAAAACAAAAATGCTTTAAACAGACTTGAAAGTGTATTACCAAAATATCCCAAGTTCCTACCAGACTATAAAGTGCAATGAAAACACATTTGTATGAAAACTTGAATCCCACTACCTGAATGCACCCATACACTGATATGACTCTCTGAGAATAACCCTATATATTTCTGCAAGTGCCTAGAAGACTTCTCACACAGCACTCTCAAAGCCAGTGTTCACCAGGCACTATCATTCACTCACGAGACTTTAGCTTGAAAACAAATGTGTATCTTGGGCATCTGTTATGCCCAGGTTCTCTGTTATCTACTGCCCCTTCAGAGATGAAATCACCTTCTTGAGGATGTTTCCTGGGGCGCATAAATTTGAAAATCCACAGATAGCTAAGACAGAAAGATATTACTTTACTCTTGATTGGGCCCAAAATAGAACATATCTCAAAAACTAGTTAGAAAAAACACAATTTAGTGTTTTTTTCTTTTTCTGTGGGAGCATTTAGTCCCAGCAGATTCCCACACAATTCTGTATTTTTCTCTCTTAACTTTGACATGCATAGAATTTCTCTCCTCAAGATTATTTTCCAAGTTAAACCAACTGGCATTTGTGTGCGTTTACATGGATGGGACTAGCATACTTTGATCCTGTAACATAAATCTGCAATTGGATTCAGCAAGGACAATCCTGCTATTATTGTATAAAAGGCTAAAATACTGGCATTTACCTTTTAGAAAGAAAACAGTATATCTCTCTGCTAATCAGAGTAGTGAATGTATATGTTGCTCCAAAGCAGCCTAAACATGTGCTGTATCCCAGATCGCAATACAGTTCTTTGGCTTTTATTCAATAATAATGGTGAAAAGATATTATAACACATTTTCTTATCATGTGTCATGTAAAAAGGGGAACTTATCTTTTGAAAATTTTACTTGAATTGGAAACAAGAATGGATTATCTATCAAGTGTCCAAGGTAAATATTGCAGTATTCTCCTCACATACAGCCCCATTGCTCGACTGCCAGAAAACTAAGAAATTCTTACACTGTTTGATTTAGTGAGAACACACAGCAGCAGCCTTCTCTGGTGTACATAACTATCTATTAAGCAAGTTGATCTTTGAACTTTTGTTGGTTTAAGATCTGTGTTTTTCATGATGGAAACTAACAAATATCTGCAAATAGAATGGAGACACAATCAATGAAGTGACTTGGGAATTCCCTACTAAAAAGCAACTCAGGACTTTTTCCAACAGAGAAATCATTGTTGGCTGACCAGAATGAATTACTGAGAGTTGTATATAAGTATGTTTTAATATGATATGAGCTAAGAGATGCTTGAATGACTTTACAATTAAGAGTGGTGTGTGTGATCCTTAAGAACACTGGTGTTTTCCTTGGTTTATAAAAAGTCCGAAATTCTTCCACAAAGAACACAGATCTGATATATCCCATGTGTCAGAGAACACTTGAAAGAATTGAAAGTCTTCAAGGGAGTAGTGAAGGTATGATAGGGAGAGGGCAGTTAAATCAGGAGGGAAAGGTTGAAAATGAATTTTCTAGGCATTTGAAAAGAAAACAAATCAGCCCTAAACCTACAAAAGTTACAAGATTTTAATTTTAAGACTACACTATGGGGTGCTCATACAGTATCTTCAGCATATGAAGACTCTGACAGCCAAGTGAATTTTGACTTGACACATAGTTAAGTGGATGTACTCACATAGCACACCTGCTTTACTCAGCTATGTAATGCATGAGCTCCTCATGATTCCATTTATTTAAAACACTGCAACATTAGACATTCCAGAAAAGGCAAATATTTCTCTTCCTTCGTACTCATCAGAAAGAGAAGTTCTACAACTGTCATAGTGACTCCATTATCATAAATAAAAAGGGTTACTGCCAATCTGTTCACAGAATCAGCAAATAAAAATTTGCAAGCTTGGTGTTTATCCTTGTTTCAAACATGTTCTTCTAAAAAACCAGACATTTAATAATCAGATGCTTCCTTCACTTCCAGCAGAGTATTAAATTCTGTTGATGCAGAGGATAGACCATCCAGAAAACCTTTGATTTTTTATATAGCTATTCAGTTACAGAAACAAAGACTCCTCTAGGCTATTTGGCCTGACCCTGTAAAACAAGTTTGCAATGTAATTTACTAAGAAAATTAAATAAAATATAAGACAAGAGCGTCCAAGCCCTTCCCAGTATTTCCAGTTCTCTAATTGTCCTCTCTGATTACCAACAAATCCTTTTGGTTCTGACTGATTAATTCATTCCACGTGCTTTCTTTGGCAGCATAATTATCTATTCCCATACTTGCACAAGTTTCCTTCCCAGAACTGAGATTTCCCATTTCTTTCCATTGGGTAGATCTCCTTATTCAAGATCTTAAACAGTGCACAGGTCTTTGTGAAGCTATCCCTGGTAATTCTAAAAATCAAGTATTTTTACAGCTATAAACACATTCATGGTTTGATTTTTTTTCTTTTAATTATTTATTATTTTTACTTCATTAATTACATTGTATTATGCGACACAGTTACATAGGTACTTGGGTTCTCCCCACCCCTCCCCAAACCCTCCCACCATGGTTTGATTTTTTTAATTCTCTTGGCTTATCTCTCTGTTCAAGGTATCTCTATATCTTGATGATAAATGATAGGCAAGTTGACAGATTGAACTACCATGTGAAGCCTCTTTTAAGCCTCTCTGTGTCTTTAGTCCAGCATTCTATCTGCAGCAACTGTTCAACAATGATGTGAGTCATAACAAAAGAGCAGAATGTCACAGAGGGAAAGCAAAGAGCAATGGACTCATGTCTGGCTGCTCTGTCGGTCCAGTTCTTCCTTGATCCTCAGATGAAGGCTTGTCGTGACTTCTCCAACAAGCCTTAGGAAATGAAAATTTCTGAGAATCTTTTTGATCAGACAGCACCACACATAAGGCAAATGACCTTGTCATTACATGACTCCAGACTTATTTAACATTAAAGTATATGAATTCCATAGCTTGCTTCTGTTTTACAATATAACTTGTAATGCAAAAAAAAAAAAAGGTCTGGTTCTCCACATAACCAGCACTTGACTCTTCATCCCTTCACTACCTAGGCCATGTTCTGGTTACTCTGGGGTTGAGCAGACGTTGGGGTGCAAAGGGTAGGAAATGATTGGTTCTGTTACTATTATGATGTAGGCTTTGTCAGCTACTTAATAACTATGTTAACTAGGCTAGTCACCTAATTTCTCTGGGCTTTTATTTCCCTCATAGTGTAAAAACTGAATTCAAAAACAAGCCAGCACTGTAGTACAGTGGGATCATTAGCCATTGGTAACACAAGCATCCCATATCAGAGCACAGGCTCAAGTCCCTACTTCTCCGCTTTCAATCCAACTCCCCACTACTGTCCTTGAGAAGGCACAAGTGACAATTGGAATACTTGGACCACTGTCACCTATGTAGGAGACGTGGATGGAGTTATAGGTTCCTGACTTCAGTCTGACCCTGTCCAATGTATTGCCGCCATTTGAAGAGCAAATCAATGAAATGAAGATATTCTCATTTTCTCTCTCTCTCTCTCCCTCCCTCCCACTTGCCATCTCTCCCTCATTTTAAGATAAATAATGAATTAACACAGTAAAGCATGTTGTGCTTTCTAAGACATATGTAGAACCTCAGAATTTCTCAGTTATAATTTCTATTCAACTACGTTGCTCCCATGTGTTATGCCTTTATATTATTTCTGAAAACCTCATGGGACACATTGGAGTAGTTTCTTTGATACAGTTAATAGATTAAGACCCAACCCAATTTATGTATATAACACTTTATTTCCAAATTCTGCATCATTTCTCCTGGATGAAAACCTCTCTCAAATACACTTGTCTATTTCTCATACTCATCTATTTCTAATCCTCATTTGGCCCTCTTTGATTATTTACCTTTGCCTTGTCTCCTACTGACACAAAATGTATTGTGTATTTTTCTCTCCATGATATCTATTCTGTTTTCCATGACCAACGGATAGCAAAATGGAAACAGTTTCACCTTAACTGTTCAGCCCTGCAGTGTACAACATCCAGCTGTGCCTATGATCTCTTTTTGGCTGGTTTTAAGTGAGGGAAATCACATCATAAACTCCAACACCATTTTCAAAGACATTCTCTCTTTCCTGACTTCCTCAGTTTCATCCCTCGTATGCCTACAAGACCTTGTCCCACCAGAGATCGTACGAAATGACTAAGGGACTAAGGTGGTCTTAGCTATTCATCGTTGGCTATAGAATACTTATTTTTCAGTTAAAGGTTTTCAGAATCCTCACATCTTTCCTGCAAGAGCAGTATTTGAGAACCTTTTCTGTGGCTATTCCCTTCTTCCCATTTTCAGATTCGCATCTCCCAGATTCAAGATCATGAAAAATCTGTGGGCAACAGAGAAGCTTCAGATGCTCCAGACGTAAAGCTCAGCCTTGCTGAATATACGCAGTGCTAAGTCCTGGCACAATCCATTCCTGTTTCTCTCTACTGTGAGTTTTTGTATCTTACTAATCCCACTTTAAATCTATGCCAGAGAATTTTGAGCACTTAAATGTAATGCCTAAAACCTGACAATTCCCAGTGAATGTCTCCTATTACTGGAGAAACCCATAACTTCCTCAGAACTGGCATCGTCTATTTCTGTTTCATTAACTTACTGTAAGTTTACAAGGAGATAAAGGAGTTTTTGTTTACCCTATGACCCATTTTTATTCTAGACAATCAAGATGTCAACACTTTTCAATCCACTGCTTCTGGTTGAAATAAGAATTTAGAATAGAAGAAGCTTCCAAGTTCAGCATCACAAATGTTTCACACGATACTTCCTTTCTACCTTTGCCTCCAACTACATGGTTGAAAACAGAAGACTCACGTGAGATGAGGGGTCCACACTCATTTCTGGATGAGCACTCCCTTGTTGGTGTATCACCCAACAAAATGAAATGGTGCAAAATAAAACTTTACTGTGTTAAGCCATTGATATTTTAAGATTATCTCTTATAACAGCCAACATTATTAGATTATGACAACTAATATTTCATTCAGGACCTCATATCCCAAGTACAATGAAAAAAACCTTTCAGGACAGAAAATACATGTTTGTAAATATAAACTAAAACTAGTAAAACCATCTGCTATCTTCTTGACAATGAACTTGGACATTAGTAAGCTCCTGACTTCTACATCAAGCGATAGAAACCTTGCATCTGTATTATATTCATTCACTGCTGTGTAGGGGAGAAAGGCAATGCAGTGTTTCAACACCAATTAACTAATAATAAATAATTAAATTATTTTTCCATAGAAATAATCAAACAAAATATTAGAAATTAAGTCATCTTCGCATATTCTATTTTCCTCTCAGTGTATAAAATAGTATAACTATTGGACCAATACACAAATAACTATACAATTGATAAGTCTTGAATTGCAGAATGATAAGTACAATTTCATTTGATCCCCCTCTATTTCCTTCCTATGATATACACACAGCAATCTATATTCAAATTTTATATTTATATTTGTTAAATATGGCCAGAGGGCTACAAAATGTTCCTCTGACTTGACTATTAGGGGAAATAAAAGAGAAGCAGGATTATCATCATTTTCACATCCAGAGGGAAAATAACTCTGAAATGACTGTAGGGTTAGATGAGTGCTTCTCTGCTGAGAACAATTTTGATCATCATTGTGCAGGGATTAGGGTAGAAACAGGAGCACAGCCAAAATCCAGTGAGTAGAAGCCACAAATGCTACAAAAGTTCTTAAACAGACAATAGAATTGTATAAAATCAATTACCCAGACTAAAATGTGCATAGTGCTAAGGTTGAAAAATTCTAGGTTAGACTTAGAGAAACTATTTTCATGGAAGCTGCCCCAAAAGCTTAATGTACATGTGCCTGTAATGCCTAACTTTCTAACTTGACTGCAATTTTTGTCTTGGAGTAATAGCCACTTCAATGTTTTTGAATGACAAGTACGTTAATTTCATATGCAACTGTCATGAAAAATAGAACTTTAAATACTCTCTTAGGATCACCACACTTAGCAAGTCTGAGTTTGAGAAGTTGCTTAAGATTACATTAATGAAGCTACCTTAAATTAACTCTTTACTTCATGTATGCATGAAATGAATATTAATCATGAATATGATGCAGAGTTACTACGTATACCAAGCTAATATGGATAAAATAACCACCTACCCTGCAAAGTAAGGGAGATAAAATCTCCTTCTGCACCCACACTGCCATCGCCGTACCTGACACAGTCATTTCCCCACAAATTCTGGCTAACTGCATAGCTTCATCAACTCTTAGCCCTCTCTGCCACTTTTTGCTTCATTGATACACTTCGTTTATATTAAGTGCCTTTTTCTCTTTCAGCTCTCTTGTAGATGCTGGGGATAGTTTGATAAGGAAGACACATCTCTTGTACTGACATTTATTTCAGCTGGTCATTTTCAAGCACACTGATTATGACAATTAATAAAAGATTCATTTTTGCCCACTATAAGACCAAAAGTTTTCCAAAAGAGGATTTATTCTTTTTCACTTAAAATACACCCAGATGTTTTCTATTCTACTTTCTCTCATTGTTAAATGATACATTAAATTAATGTCATAAATCATGACTAGAGCATAATTTCAGCTTCAGCATCTGTTTGTAGGAGGGGATGAATATGTAAACAAATGTTTACCTGGCACGAGGAAGACAATAACATAGGGTATTGTTGCAGAGTCTGACAGCAGGAGAATGTTTCTTAGATATGATGGTCATCAAGCTTCTCTGAGGCAGGACTAAGACCTGCATGTTTAAAAATAGCCAGAACATATGTGATGAATTTGATCACCATTCTGACTGCCTGACAAGCAAGCATGCTTGTAATCTCTTGACAACTCTATAGAGAGAAGTGCTGTTATGCTCATTTCACGCTTGTACAAACCAAGACACAGGCAATGTTACTACCTGAGTCTGTTTACACTTCTGTAACAAAATGCCATACAGTAGATTTGTAAAGAACAGACATTGACTTCTCAAATTCTGGAGGCTGGGGAGTCCAAAACTAAAGGCCCCACTGTTTTGATGTCTAGTGAAAGTCCTTTTTTTTATGATTCAGAGATGGTTCTTTGTTGGTGATGCTTGGTCATGTTGTAGAAGCGACTAACTGGGGTAGCTGTGATGGTGTAGCAAATTAATACTTGTACTGCCTGCATCCCATAGAGGTGCTGGTTTGAGTCCCAGCTGCTCCTCTTCCTCATCCAGCTCCCTGCTGCCAGCTTGGAAAAGCAGCAGAGAATGGCTTGAATTCTTGATCTATTGACTGGTTGACTTGAAAGGTGGAGTCTCAGGGAAAAAAAAAAAAAAAAAAAAAGATCTGCCATCCTCCAAGTTACTGCCCAAATGCAGACAACATCCAGGACCAAGTCAGTGTGAATTTAAGAATAAAGAACTACAGTTGGGTCTCTCACAAGAGTGGCAGGAACCCTAGTACTTGGACCATCACCTGTTGTGTCCCAGACACATTAAGCTGGAAGCTGCATATGAAATGCAGAGAAGTCGGCACTTGCTCAAGCAGCACTATATGGGATGCAGGTGTCCCAAATTGCAGTTTAACCCACTATATCTGAACACCAAGCCTATATGACATTTTTGTTAAAGCTACCCAAAACTCCATTTGTTTGCAGAGAAAGTAGCATATATAAATTTACATAATATTGTGGGCAAATCTGAAAGCATTTTCCTTCTAATTGGTAAATTCAGCCTAAATGCATTTACCCTTCTTCCTGTGCTTTCCTGCTCTTCACTATTTACATTCTTCTTGCCCATGTTTTTTTTTCTTTATTTTATGACACAGTTTAATAGGCATTGGGGTCTACCCTCCTTCTCCCCGTGCTTTCGCCTTCCCTCCGCATTGGTCTCCCCTTCAGTGTTACAATAGGTGTCTTCTGTACACCCTCAAAAGTCCATCATACTGCCATTGAGGTGTCTCCCAACAGTGTAGGAGATTATGTGACATTTCGCTGTCAGTCCATCCTTGCACCGCATGCAAAGGACTATACTTCTCCCTGTTTCTACCTATGAACATACTTACTTCTGCTACTTAAATGCTAGCATGTGACCCATGTGGCTCCAATGAGAGTACAATAAGGACTAGGTCATAGTTACCCATGGATAGTGTTACTAACAACGATAAAGTAGGCATTAAAATAATAATGATGTCGGGCCCAGCACGATAGCTCAGTGGTTAAAGTCCTCATCTTGCATGCACAGGGATCCTATACGGGCGCCGGTTCTAATCCTGGTGGCCCCGCTTCCCATCCAGCTCCCTGCCTGTGGCCTGGGAAAGCAGTCGAGGACTGCCCAAAGCCTTGGGATCCTGCACCCGTGTGGAAGACCTGGAGGAGCTCCTGGCTCCTGGCTTCGGATTGGCTCAGCTCCAGCCATTGGGGCCACTTGGGGAGTGAACCATCAGACGGAAGATCTTCCTCTGTCTCTCCTCCTCTAATATCCGCCTTTCTGACAAAAATAATAAAAATATGTCAAATCTGAAAATTAAATTTTATCTTATTGCACTTCCTAGCTGATTGTACCACCCGTAATAACACTTTGTGATGTAACCTATTAAGTAATAAATTCACATGAAATTCCCTGTTTTTAGTCCATTTATCTCATCTCCCAAGATTAACTTGCAATTTAATTTTCACTTTTAAAATATTATTTTTCCAAAAATTTCACCTGCTTCCAGTTTGCTGAAGCATTTATTTTCCATCCCTTACTCTGTTTTGTTATTATTGCATTGTCTCTGAATTTCTGATTTAAAGTGCTTTATCATGTGAAGTACTAATTGTTATCTAATTCATGAATGTGAGATGTATTTCAGTCATCCTGTGCTTGTTGGTTATTTTCTTCACTGAGGGAGTAAGAAGTATTTTCATCATGTAAAAACTTTGATTTTCTCTTGTAATTTGCCTCTTGAATTAGCTTTGTGTAGGTGCTGTCCAAATTTTCTATTCATTGTTAGACATTTTGAACCTTCTTAAAATATAAATTGCAGCCTTTTCTCCATGGGAAAAGGTTGATATAAGGTTTTGGATGGATTCATTTTTTTTCTTAGTCTATAATGATCCTCTTGGCTGGTGTTAGCAACTTGAATTTCTTTTTAAATTTTTTTGGGGGGTAGCTGTATTTTTACTATTCAGTAATATACTTTTGCTTAAGGCACTTATTTTTTTATATATTTCTTTCTGACTTAGTTTCCTTCACCAATGAGACATCAAAGAAAACCTCTGGTCCCCTATAATTTTAAGTCTTTTCATTTTGATTTCCCAGTAGCAGTACTCCACCAGGGCTCAGACTGTGTTTCCATGCATTCAATTGTAAAGAAGCTCTGCTTGGGATGTAACCTGGGTCCTATCCCTGTTGCCCTCTCTTGTTTCTGTTAGGCTGATCCTTCCTTAGATTAAGAATCAGAGGTGAAACTTCTGCATTTAGAGGTTTTTCTCAGTTGCAAGTTAATCTGTTAGTAATGTTTTCTGACTCCTGTTTATTCTGTAGATGTCAATTAAGCATGAATTTTTTTTCTCTTAGGTCATCAACATTTTCAGAAGGTCTGTGCAAAATTAAGACTTGAACAGTCATCAAAATTTTATAGAAATCTGCAATAACTGTGTATTATCTTACTATCCAAGAGACATAACTATCTTATACCCATTCCTGAGTTTGAAAGTCATTGTATTTTTGCAAATAAATTGCTGTCCCAGAACTTTGCCAAACTCTTGTTCAGATCATTTGGATACAGATTTGGGTGGATAGTTTACATTAAAAAATGTCACACCTGCTGTGAATAATGAGAATATTACATTCTTCCTTTCCAATATTCATTTTCTTAACTTTTCTTCTTACTGGATAGCATCTTCCACAAAAAAGCTGAAGATACATTTTGATTCTTAGCATCTTTTTCTTACTTCCAGTAACAAACAGAAAAATTTTAGCTAGTCATTAAAGCTCCCAGCAAAGGAGGAAAGGCTCCAACAATCCCCACCTGTGAGGCTATCCACCTCATGTAGAGCATAAGGAGAACATTTGTAACTCCAGAAATCAAACAACCTCAAGCCGTGGGTAATAAAATACCACAATCTTGTCTCTGCTCTAACTGTAACTACCCATGTCCCATCAGATTCTCCTTTGCCCCTTGCAGTGTTTTGTTCATTTGATTTTCAGTTTTAATGCACACTGCTTAAACAAATCCCAATCTCAAGACTTCTTTCTATTCACTTAAAAGGATGGATTTCACAATTAGAGAAATGTCTTTAAACATATGTTCATTTAGAATGCACAATGTCTAGCACTATCCCTATCTCTGGCATCCAATTTTTCCATTTGGATTATTTTTTTAGACAACAAAGAGAAAGAAGGAAAACAAATAACTTGCTGTGTTTTTGAGAACTTAACAGATGATTCCTAATTTTACTAGAATTACATAATTCCAGCAGTATTATTTTGACAAATGACCAGTTGCTCTTGAAGTACTGGTTCCAGGCAAACTTATAATCCCAGTCTCATGTACTTGCCATAGGCCTCAGGACATAGATGAGTTAATTCACAATACCTCTGCAGAATGGAAATGTAAGGGGTGGCATCTCCATGCCAGCCCACCCTGGATTCCCGGCTAATTCAATAACATCAATGCAGATTGGCAAGTTAACTGCTCAGTTAATATCTTGCAGAAAACTTGAAGCCATTCTTCCTTCTAGCAAATATAACTAAATTGATGAATGAATATCTTAGCGGATCGCTGGCCTTGAGAAACACAACCAGCTAACTGTCCCTTTGTTTCCTACAAGAAAGAATGGAGGACATAGCATCTCTCCATGAAGAATGTACTCTGCAAAATCTATAGGCAGATCATGTCCAACCGTTTTCTGCTACCTTTAGGGAGAAAGTATCTCTTGGTCATTCCTTGGGAGTTAGCCCAATAGTGGTGGCGTCTCTAAACTTAGATGTGCAGTAGGTAGACCTTTTGTTCTCAGCTACCGGCTTTTAGTTCTCAATTTCTGGAGAAAAGGAAGCTCTTCACTCCTCATCACATTCTGTTTCACTACCAAAAGGCATTTTTCATTTAGGAATTCTGTCTGCCTTAAGATTTCTCAAACTATTAAAACATGTATGTTATTGAACTCTCTCTTTCATTTCCTGTTCATCGCCTGACTAAACATGGCAGTACAGAGACTCATGCTTTAAATACCTGATAATGATGAAAACAACACCACCACCACCAAAAAAACAGACTTGCAACCATAATGTCACATGTATGATTAATAGTATCATGCCTAGTTCTCCACACATAAGATGAAGCAATCAACCGTTTCAAGGATACAACATGAAATCTAGATAAGAATTAAGAGTTGTGTGAACCATATATTAAAAGTAATTAACATTCATTGCACTGTAATTATACTGTAACTCATTAATACTTTACTAGTAAAAGTTTGAGAGGATATTAACAGGTAACTAAGACTCTTTTTTTATCTTTTCTTTCTGCCTTATGTCTTTGCTCATTTTTTTTCCATAACTTTAAACTTTCCTCCTCCTTCTTTCCTTTTCCTTCTTTCTCTTTCAAATAGCTCCAGAATAGGACACAGGCCTGGTCCCGTGCATGTGCACAATAGATGCTTGCCATGGTCATCAAAAATCAACTACACTGTTCTTATTATTAGAAATGAATATGGAAAATAGGACTCCCTGTGAACCATCTTAACACTCCTAAATACCTGAACATTTGCACTAAAATCTACATGGGCAACTTCTAAAATTATTTTGTCATTATCATACTTGCTAATATGGCCAGTTAGCTTGTTTATTTCTTACTGGTTCTACCACAAAAATCATTTTTTTTTTTTGCTATTTGCATCTTGTTTAGGAAACAATCTGCCCCCAAAATGCTATGTTTCTCATTTTCCTCTTTTGTAACCTTTCATGTCTTTCTGTCAAAGAATTAGCGAACCAAGATGTTCTTAGAACCAAGAGTAGTTCAATTCTGCTAATTTTCCCAGATATAGCTTTGTCTTATCATCATATGCCATTTACATTTCTAACCATGTTACTTATCATTAATACTATTTATAGCACTCAATGTAAAAGGTTCAGTGATTTTGTAGTTTTAAGAGAATCTGAATTTTGAAGAGAGTAGCATTAAGCATACAACTAGATCAAGACAAAAATCAGCATATAAAACATTGTATATATTTGTGATGTACAATATAATGACTTGAAAATACATGAAATTTTTAAATATAATCGACATGTGCAACACCTTCAGTTCCCATTTTTGTTGGGAGGACATTTTAAAACCATGTTCCTAGCACTTTTTAAGAATACAAAAAACTATTAACTATAGCTTTTATGTTGCACACCAGATCTTCTGAACTTACCCCTCCTATCTAAGTGAAACTTCTATTCTTGGACCAACTTCCTACTCCTCCCAAGACACCTCAGCTCCTGATAATCACTATTCAATTTTCCACTTCAATGAAATCAACATTTTTAGATTCATAATACAAGCGAGATCAGAAAGTATTTGTCTTTCTGTGCCTGGCTTTATTACTTTGCATATCTTCCAATTTCATCCGTATTATTGCAAATAAGATCTTATTCACGTGTTTAAAAGAATTCCATTGAGCATTTACGGCACATTTTCTTTATCCAATCATTTTCTAGTAGATACCTAGATTGATTCCATATCTCAGCTATTGTAAATGATACTGCACTAATGAGAAAAAGCAGGAGTGAAAAATCCCTTTCAATATACTAATTTTACTCCCTTTGGAAATACGCCCAGTGATGGAATTGTTGAATCTTATAGTTCTTTTATTACATTTTGAAAGAAACTTCCAGATGCTTTTCCATCATAGCTATAACAATTTGTATTTCCACCAATGATGCACAATTATTTCCTTTTCTCTGTATCTTCCAATTCTTATTATCTCTGTTATCTTTTTGTATATTACTCAAACAAGAATGCACTGAAATCTCATTGTGCTTGCATATACCTCTTTTACATACCTGCTGGCCACTGAGTGTCTTTTCAGGTTCATTGCCCTTTTTTAAATGGGTTGCTGGATATTCTACTATGCATTGTGTGACTTTCTTTCATATTTTTGAATATTTATGAATTATTTCATATTTTGAATTATTTTTTTCTGTATAATTCAGAAAAAAATTCTCCCATTCTATAGGCTGCCTTTTATTTCTGCTGATTATCATTTTTATTTTACTTAATGCTCTGACCAGCAGAGCCAGTAATGTGGACAGGGAGAGGGTCTGGGGATGAAGCACCAACAGGAGACCAGTGATGGTAGAAGTCTCTGCAAAGTCTCCCTTTATTGCCCCTTCCCCTCTCCTTATATACTCTTCCCGCCACATCCTCATTTAGCAGGATATTGGATACAGATGAGTCCAATTAGTCTAGGTGTTTTTAGCCACAAGTCCAGTTCCTGTTCCTGCCCAGTTCAATGAGTGCTAATCAACTCCTTAACCCACAACAGGTCCCCCTTTTTTTGTTTTAAAGCAGACTTGAATGCGCCTGTCTTAGGTTGTGGACTCTCAGGTTATCAGCCTTACCCATCATCGGGAATCTCCATAGCATGACAGAGCCCCTGTCTTAGGTTGGTCAGTGCCCAATCCATCTTATCCATCACTGACTGCCATTCAATGTGTTGCCTGCTGCAGCTGCACAAACCATACTTGGGGAGGCTGGAAACCCTGTTCCATGGCTAGGAGTATCTTTACCTTGGTAGCAATGAGCAGACAGCAGTTCCCGGGCTTGGGAAACATTTTGCACTTGCACATGTGTTACATACATAAAGATATGATGGTGGGGAACAAGAGGCCCTGACCACAGACCACAGTATCTGCTGTTCCTCTGCCAACAAATCAACCTGCTGTTACAAGATAAGCATGCCCACCTGCATGTGTTCATCTATACAGTTCTGTTGTTCCATAGCTCAGGCAGTCAGTTCTGCAAGCTTGTTCATGGTCTCAGCAGTAGCTGTACCGCTGCTATGGTGGTGTCTGCCAATGCCACAGCAATGCTGGCTATGATTGCTGATGTTATGTCAAAGTCTCTTTCACACCTTATCAGGCCAAAATAGGCCTCTCTATTAGACCCGACAGGCACAGGCAGGATTCTGCACAACTGCATGACAACAGCAGCATCACCACTGCCATTCCAACAAGCTGTTAGGGTGCAGCTGACCTCAGCGCAATTCACTTCAGAGACATTTTCTGTATGTGAAAGAAAAACGGGGGTAACACAGGCAGACACAGGCTTAAAATTCAAGCAGCTAAGGTTCATCCACATGAGCAAGTCCTCAAATCCAGAGGAGTGATTGAACTAATAATTTCCATAGTAATAATTGCTTCCCTGAATAAGAAAAAAAAGGGGGGAGCATGCAGTGCATGCCCATTCCCCACAAAACTGCCTCTTAGAAAAGGTGGGAAATACCAGGACCTTGGTGCTCATAGGAGAAAGTAAAAAAAGAGGGGTGCTTAACATTATGATAAAATACTTATATAATATATAAAGGCCCAATATACTTGCTTGCACTGTTGATCTTCCTTATATACGCTTCCCCCTCATATCCTCATTTAGCAAGATATTAGATACAGATGAGTCCAATTAGGTGTTTTTACCCACAAGTCCAGTTCCTGTACCTGCCTAGCTCAACGAGTGCTAATCAACTCCTCAGCCCACAACACCTTAAAAGAGTCCTGATATCACACTAGCTTGATAAATCATTAGAAACTGAGACCCAATTCTGTAAGCTTCTGGAAAGAAATTATAGCAAAAACTAAACCTAATGCCATGAGGAAGATACAGGAATAAAAGGGTCTGAGACCAAAGTACTAAGAAATGCTATGAAGAAAATTAAAAGTATCAATAAAGAGTCTTGCAAACCAGAGTGTGCAATAAGATCGAATAAGCAAATATGAAATACAGGAGAGAGTATAGAAATTAAGCTCAGGAATTGAAACACAGCATTTCAGGTTTCAACACATTCATGTTCTGGTGAGCTCCATCTGCTGACAGTGAGGAACAACACCTCAGCTGCTCTAGGAGTGCTAGGCAGGATCACAGTATCCATTTCCTTCTTTCATGTGAAGAACCTTGGGTTGTCATTTTGCCAAGGTCTGATTTCAGGTATAGTCTCAGAAAAGAGTTTCGTCCTGATGTCACACTAGCTTAAAGCTGTTTCTTGTGGTCATGAAACAAACTGATGCCCTAAGCATTTACCAAATACCAAATATATATATACATATGCATATTTTCTAGGTGGAGCCTTCCCTATTCCTAGCAAATAATTAAGAAAGCCAAAAGTTTTCTATACATAAGGCACAATCTTAAAAATTATGCTTGGAAAAGAATTAAAAATGTTCTTTGTATTGATATCTTGTGGGCTAAATCTTATTATTTTTCATGGAAATGAAGGATATAATCACAAACAACTATCACTTGTCATTATCACAAGTTGCTCTCATTCACTGTGAGTTGCCATTATATATCCTTAGTTTTGCAAAAGAAACAGAAAGCAAAAAGAAATGAACCAAGACTCCACATAAATAGCAGTTAGTTTTCAAAGTAATAAAACCAACCAGTCAAAATACTTGTAGTAAAATGAGTTCCATCACATAAAAGGGATAAATTCAAATTCTACCAAATAAGTACACAGGTGTGGCTATGTTTCAAATAAAAAATAGGGCCTGGTGGTGTGGCCTAGCAGCTAAAGTCCTCGCCTTAAAAGCCCCGGGATCTCATTTGGGCACTGGTTCTAATCCCGGCAGCTCCACTTCCCATCCAGCTCCCTGCTTGTGGCCTGGGAAGGCAGTTGAGGACGGCCCAATGCATTGGGACACTGCACCCGCGTGGGAGACCCGGAAGAGGTTCCAGGTTCCCGGCTTTGGATCGGCGCGCATCGGCCCGTTGCGGCTCACTTGGGGAGTGAAACATTGGACGGATGGAAGATCTTCCTCTCTGTCTCTCCTCCTCTGTGTATATCTGGCTGTGATAAAATGAATAAATCTTAAAAATAAATAAATAAATAAATTTTTTCATACCTAAGTGGCCAACCTATTCATAACTCCATTCTTTTTTATTATTTCATCATCTTGACTGTTGGAATACATTTTTAGCTGATTAACTTGTTTTACTTACACATTACAACAGAAAAATTACTATAAAGATGTCTATTTCTAAAATTTGACTAAATTGACTTGAGAATCTCTATGGCTTTTTATCATTTTTATTAACAAAGTGAACAGATTTCATGGATTTCATAGATACAATTCTAAGATACCCATGTTTCCCTCTCTTCCTTCTAGCTTTCCCATAAAAATCAATCCCCCCCTTCTTTTATTTTTCTTTAATTTTTGCAATAGAATAATTCGGATCACTGACTTGATGCATCACTAACTATAATGTTCAATAAGTAAAGATTAAAAAATTTGTGTTCCACATGAATATTGACAAGGACAAAAACAGTAATTAAATCACCAGGTGTCAGTTTCATGCTTATATGATTTTCGGTATTCTCTACTAATTGTCACATATCACAGGAGAAATACTATATTTGTCATTTCTCTTCTGTTTATCTTAATCAGATACTATGAGCAAATCATATTTTTGAGCAGTTGTTTATGAATTAGAAGTAAAACACGATTTTTATTTTCAAAGAAACTTCATCTTGAAAGGCGTAGCAGGCAACAAAAAATAAATGGCAAATTATATGGTAGAGAATGAGCTAATTATAAATTTTCACAACATAAGGCAATTGAGGTTTACAACAATGATAGAAGCATTCATCAGGATACAGAAAATAAATTTTGCCTCAAAAGCAAAATAAATTTTGCTTGGGTTATATATTGTTAGGTAATCTGATTACATCCTGTAAAATCTCAGAAGAGAAAATTAGATTAGCTAGATAAAAGAAAGCAGCAATATGAAGATCATTTGTGCCATTATTGAGTACAATACAGAAGTCATGACAATTGGCTTGAGTTAAGTTAGACTGGTGTCTGCTCACTATCTAACCTGTTGACTTGGCAAATCCATCTGTACTACCTCACTCACCAAACTAGCCAGATGACCGAAGGAAAGGTTATCTAAACCCCTGAGAGAAAGCAGTTTCGCACTATGTTCTTAGGCAAGGTGGCTACTATGCCAGACAGAAGAGCGTTGCACAGTCATTCCAAAAAGTCTGCCTGATCTTGTCAAACTCTCAAACAAAAAGGTCCTAAAACTTTAGATAAGTGGAAAATCAAAGGGAGTGTGAGGATAATTCAGCTGTGACCAAGGGATAGTAAGTCATCTCTACCTGCTGGGGCAGAGCTAGGAACAAAGTAGGCAGGATGCTCTTCCTTTCCAAAGGAATAATCAAGTTGTTAGAACATAATAAATGTCTTTTTGTGTGCATTAAGGCCTTGTTAGCTCTTAATTTCATGCACAGGGTATTTTTATCCTGTACTTAATCCTATTAAAAGTGCCTGTACCAGAGCCTCCAATCTAATTTTATCCTCATATACACAATAGGAAGAGGGGGAAAAAAAACAACTTAGTTACTATCCATTGTAAAGGTGGCCTAATCAAGAAAACAGTCCTTAGGAACTTTAAAAAAATTCTCAACACTTTTAAGAATATCAAATTAAAGCAATTTGTAGGAAGTGAGACAAATTTGAATTACTCATAAGAGTGGAAAGGGAAGAAGAACAGATACAAATATGGAGAGTTGATTGAAGATTCTAAGAAAAAGAAAAACACTCTTGCCTGATTCAAAACATTCTCGAACCATTTGGAAAAAAAATGCAATCATCTTCCTTTCTATCCTGAAGGAGGTGAGCACGACGCTCCTGCCTAACCACTGGCCTCAGTCCTACTAACCTGCACAAGATATAATCTTACAGGTGTTCTCTCTTTTCTCCTGGCCCTTTCCAATGAACAAACAAACAGGAACAAGGAAATCTAAAATTTCATTTGTTTGCTGAGAGAGGATATACACAGACAATAACAAAGCTTTCACACAAAATGTATTTTCAGAATGAATGAACCTGTATGGATATTCTCCACATCCGCAATTCAACACCATCACTACCTTACAAAGCTCCATTCTGCCGTCAGTAGGGATTCTTATTTCTCCAAGTGACTGCTACTCTGTCCCCTAACACCACTGATTAGTTTTGTCTATTTAAATTTTTCTAAATCTAGTTAATCAGTATTAATTCTCCCATGTCCCAATATTTATACACTATACGTTGTTACATGTAGTCTTATCCAATTATTGTCATCATTACACTAATAAATCATAATTTATTCTTTATTATTTATTATTTTTAATTCATTAATTACATTGTATTATGTGACATAGTTTCATAGGTACTTGGGTTCTCCCCACCCCTCCCCAAACCCTCCCACCATAGTGGATTCCTCCACCTTGTTGCATAACCACAGTTCAAGTTCAGTTGAGAGTCCCCCATTGCAAGCATATACCAAACATAGAGTCCAGCATCTTATTGTCCAGTCAAGTTCAACGGCTTCTTAGGTATACCCTCTCTGGTCTGAAGACAGAGCCAGCAGAGTACCATCCCAGTCAATTAAAAGCTCCAACATACCATCAGCAAAAATTTACATCATTGTGGAATTAATTGACATAGTAATGAGTAACCAATATGTTAAAAGTAAATGCAAGTTCTTAACCACCTTCTGTGACCACCTCATTGACATTTCAATTTTAGTTTATACACAACAGATAACATACATAACATAACACGTTATACATAACATCATATCATCTTAAATTAAGGCAAACATGTGGTATTTAACCTTTTGGGATTGGTTCATTTCCCTTAGCATTATGGTTTCCAGTTTGGCCCATTTGGCCACAAAGAACTGCGTTTTGTTTTTTTTTAATAGCTGAGTAGTATTCCATGGAGTAGATGAACCATAGCTTTCTTATCCAGTCCTCTGCTGATGGGCATTTTGGCTGCTTCCATGTTTTTGCAATTACTGATTGTGCTGCTATGAACATAGGAGTGCAATCATAATTTATTCTATCGTTCAGAATGTTTTAGCTCATTTTTAATATAATCCTAATATTAAGTGTTATTAAATAGGACTATTACAAACATTCTTAGATGCACATATGTACACCTGGGTATGGAATAACTGGGTTACAGAAATTATACCTATTCAGCTTTTGTAGATGCTATCACAATTTTTTCTAAGTAAAGTTATTTACACTCACAGAAGCAATGTTTGAGGTGCAACTGTTTAGCCGATACCACATTCTATACTAAATACTGGAAAATAGTGGATATTCAAATAGTACTATAGTAGATATGATCACTAATTACTGAATTACCCTGATGCATGCACAGTTATCAGCTGGAATTTGAGCTCTCAAAAATAAGGCAGTTGATTCCTGTTGTATAGTCAATAACTAGTTTAAGCATAACCGGTATCCTCATGGTGAGTCCTGTGCTAGACATGAGTTCCCTTGGAATACCTTGTGAGCATTCAAGTTTCAGAAGCCACTACACTATCATTGCCTCTGTAGTGTTATCTTTCTCACAGCTCCTGAGCTTTCTGAAGGAAAAGAATGCATGATTTATATTGCTATCACTGTAACAATTGTTGGCCCATACTCAGCGTTCTGTAGTAAACACTCCTTGAAAAATTTTACTCACCTCCAACAGATACAGAAACTGTTGCTTACAAAAAAATGGGAGAGAAAATTGCCCTGTGGGTACTAGAGAGTGAAAATTTGTGTTGCCATAAATTGATACATGGGAATCCTAATCCAATTAGAGATGTTATTTGGAGATGAGGTCTTTGCAAGTCAGACCATGAAGATACAGCTATATATGAAGATACAATGAAGTGCTTACTTCATCTCTCTCCCTTTCCCTACCCCATCCTCTTCCAGATGATGAAACAGGAAGATAGCTATCTGCAGGCCCTCACCAGAACATGATTATGCTGGAATTCTCACCTCAAATTTCCCAACCTCCACACTGTGAGACATAGATGCTTCTTGTTTATTCACCCTGTTGGTGGTAGTACATTTTAGTGCCTGACTGTTTAACACAGATAGAAATAAAAGTTTAGACATACAAAAAGAGCTTGGCAAAATATGGTTTAATTAAATCATTAAATTTAGCGCCAAAGCATTTTTTAAAATCTCTTCTTGATCCATTTACCCCAATCTTTTCTAACATATGGTGTCCATTTCCAGAGAAACAGATGTTTATTTCAAGCATAAAATGCCTTCTTGGAGAGAAACTTAATAAGGACAATGTCATCTCTGATTTCAATTAATTGCTTCATTTAGTGCCCTGCACCCAAGAAGCACCATTGTTGAGTAATTACTGATCGCAGTCCTCAACAAGCACACGATTGCAAAGCTTACACTGAAAATGCCCTAATTGACTATTTCAGAATAAAGTAAGTAAATGGCAGAGTGAAGTTCAACTAAGTTATCTCAGAGTTTCAGAAAATTTCAGGGGAGGTAGTTTGTGGCATACCTCACTGGTCTCACTACTATAAACCAAAGTCAGTCCGTAACAAACACTGATTTTTTTCTTTTTCGCTTTACTTCCTTGTTTTTGCTCCTTTTAGGTAGTATTTTCTCTATAATATTTTATTACTTTATGCAATTATATTATTTATCGATCCAATATTTGTATTATGAACCAGGTATCATTTTTCTTACAGATACAACAGAGAACAAAATCAACTCCAGCCCTGCTCTTAACAGTGTTTATACTATAAGGAGGAAACAAAGCATTGAATAAATAACCACAAAAAATGGGACTCTAAAAACAACAATTATTTTTTTAATGCAGGTTTCTATAGCAAACATCTGAGTTAAAATGAGATATAATGAAAGCTTCACTGAAGAAGAGATGCTAGATCTGGGGTCTGAAAACAAAGTGCAGACAGCTAATTAAAGGTAAGTGGGACTGGGAGGAAACACAAGAAAATCATGTGCAAAGATTTCAAAATGAAAAGGAACATAACTAAAAAAAACTTGTTTTTTTTCTTCCTCCTAAGTGTATTTTTATTTCCAAAAACTGTTTGATAACAAACTCTCTGAAGTGGAACTCCAAAAACACGAATGAGTCTTGTTCTTCTCAATTTGTGTGCGACTCTGGTACAGCACAGATTCCATCAGATTCTCTTTTCATATTAATAGAATAGAATATACTCCTTTGTCCTGCATAATCCAAGTGTATGACCCAGTAAATTCTTGAGGGTGCCTCCACTGCTCCATGTAGATAATAACATTTGTGTAAACAGATAATGTGTTGTTTTGGGTCTCACCTAAAGTTGCCACAAAGTGGGCATTTTAAAATTATGTGCAATCCAAAAATTAGTGGAAGGGAGATGGCTTGTGACAAGGCTGATAATGTCATCACCCGCAACGCCCTCATTCCATATGGGAGCCCATTCAAGTTCTGACTGCTCCACTTCTATCCAACTCCCTGCTAAAGTGCCTGGGAAGATGGCCCAATTTGTGCTCCAGGGCCCATGTGGGAGATCCAGGTGAAGCTCCTGGCTCCTAGCTTCAGCCTGGTCAGCCACAGCCCACAGCCACTGCAACTAAACACATAGTAAATCAATAAACTGAATATTCTCACTCTCATTCACTTTTTCACTCTCATTCATCCATTTTCTCACTCTCTCTCCCTTTCCCCTTTTCCCTCTCTCACTGCCTGTGTCTCCATCTGTCTATCCTTCTCTCTCAGTAATTCTGCTTTTTCAAACAAATAAAACAAATCCTTAAAAAAAAATTAGTGCGATCATGAATCTTGAACAATATTAAGCCCTAGCAATACTTTGTCCTTTTTGATTATACATTGAAATTAAAGTTTCATTAAAGTGCTAACTTTATTATCTTACTCATATGAGCAAATATTTATAAATCAATCTTAAATATCTAAAATGCTTTCTAACAGCCAATGTTTGCTTGAATAATTATTTAATGTAGCGATTTACTAATCATATGACATGGCTAATCAAGAACAGAACATAAGCATGAATCAAGATAAAAAATCAGAAGAAAGTTAACTTGTTTATTGCTTAGTGATCAATACTGTAATTTAAGTGAAGCTTTAAGTGAAGCTTTCAGAAGTGGGAGAGTACTTTGATTTCAAAATAGGGTAAAAGGAAGAAGGTTTTAGTAGAAACAACACAGTGTATGATATTAGGCAATCTAAATGGATTCTTTAATGGAAAATTACAACTACAGTTGTAGAGCTACTTAATAAAGCTCCAGTGAAGTTAGTAATTGGGAGTTATCAGTACATGGGTAAACTTAAAATGTCAAGGGTGAAGATATCTATCATCTGCTCACCAAATGAAGTATTCAGTAAAATCAACTTCAGTCTACTCTTTCAATTTTCCAAGTGAAAAATGAAATGAATTTAACATTTTTCAAAACCAAATACATAAATAAAGCTACAAGAGAGGCAAAGGAACACCTTCAGAAATGAAAAAAGAATCTTGAAAGCATTGGGTAAAGGTTAGTTTGGATAACATCTCATTCTGTGTGAACAAATGTTGAGTTGGTGGAGGCAGGCATTCCACACAACAAAGGATGGAGGTGCAACAAAGGTAGTGTAAGACAAACAACTCATGGGTCTGTATAATGGTTCAATTGGCTAATTCCCCACCTGCAAATGCCGGAATCCCATATGGACTCCAGTTAGTATCCCAGCTGTTACATTCCCAGTCCAGCTTCTTGCTTATGGCCTGGGAAAGCAGTGGAGGATGACCCAAAACCTTGAGAACCTGCACGCCTGTTGTTTATCCCTAAAATGCTCCTGGCTGCTGAGTTGGGATTGGCACAACTAAAGCCACTGTGGCCATTTAGGGAGTGAATCAGTGGATGGAAGATCTTTCTCTGTCTCTGCTTCTCTCTGTAAATCTGCCTTTCCAATAAAAACAAGTTAGTTAAAAAAAAAAAAGATAAACAACTCAAACTTCAAAGGCTTATAACCCACAAAATTCCTGGGTAAAGAAAAAGAAAAAATGGCCATAATTACATCTATGGGCCACATGCACTTAAAAGCTGCAGTTTAAGTTACATCCAATAGTCACATACCACCAGTGCTATCTTACTGGATTGTAAAACTTAAGCCGTGGTTGTACTTCGGTTGTCTAACTGCTTTGCCATAGAGTGAGAAGGTATTATCCAGTTCCAGATTTTTCAACTATGACCCTTTGGATTAGATGGTCCTTTTATGCGGGGAACTTTCCTGTCCACTGTAAAATAGCTAGCCACACTGCTGGTCTCAATTCACTGCAAGTCAGTATCAGCTCCAAGCCACAAGTGTCTCCAGATGTTGCCAAATGATCTCTGGGCAAGGATCATGGCTGTCTCTGAGGAGAACCATTGCCCTAGATGAGCAGTCTCATTTCTCACCAGTGGCACAGTTTACAAAATTCTCTAATAACTGAAGCTTTTGATTTGGGGGACATACAGAAAGTTTATATTTTAAAATAATTCTAGTGTTAAAGTTTATTACGGTCTTATCTAATTTTATGCTGCATATCAATAATAAATTACAACATTATAGAAGAGGCGTTAAAAAATCACTTTATTATAATTTGTAAGAATCAATGTTACATGGGGTATTAGGTTGTGGAAATCATAAACCATCACAATGTTAAATCCAGACCTTTTTTTAGAACTAATATTCAGAATGCAGGTCCAAATATGAACAGCATGATCAGAGAATTAACATTAGGTGCAGTCATTTGATAACTGGCTGATTAAATTTTAATGTGTTTTATTGTGAGTGGAAAGCACTATTGTATGAATATTAATAAAAATCATTTGTGTTGTTTCTTGCTTAAAAGCTTTGCTCCTGTTAACTGTAGAAAACATAATATGTAACTATAGAAACCTACCAGTTCCATTATTGGAATTTTCTAATAAAGGGCAACACTGATTATTTTTATTTTCTGGAAAGTTTCTTAAATCCTAGTAAGGAACCAATTCTTGCCTCATAAAATTTGTTTTGCCAAGAAAGAAAAGAAGTTAAGCAGCAAGAAAAGGGAGAGAAGGATGATGCAAGTCCATTAGCTTGAAAATACTGTAGTCTTTGTAAATATTTATGTAGATTGTGTTTAAGGAGACACAGTCCTTTGTGTACTGTCTGAATGCTGAGATTTTTCTCACATTCTAGGTACTGGCTGTTAACACAGAATAGTGGGGACATTACAGCACTAACCAAGGAAATTTAGCCAAAACCTAAGGCTCTGTTTGAATTGGGAACACAAATCAAGCAGGATATGGAAAATGTGTGTGATACACAAAGCTCCTGTCAACATCCTTGCCAATAGCCAAGCAATCCCTGCAAAATCCTAGACTCATTTCTAATTAATAATTAGTTTGCTTTATTTGCATATCTGATTCCTGTAAGGTTTCATTAATCCAGGATAAATAACAATAATGACAAGATAACCAGAACTATAAAGTCATGCATCAAACTAGATGTTAAGCTACATATGTATATCCACCAAATAAAAACAGATACTCTAAATAAATTCTGAACTTTGCAAACTGGCTGAATTCAACAATGCTCTAAGGCAGCAGGTAAACATGTTGGTGAAGTGAGATCCTGCAACTCCAGTCCTGGGGATTTACGTGAGCTCTGTATGAAAGGATTATTTAATGGCACTCCAAAGCCTACTACAACTGCCTTTACATGACACATTTGAGCAAACTTAGCACTAAGGGTAGGGGGAAAAGGAATGAAAACTAGAAGCTGTCAGTTTGCTTGTCGTTCTTTGACACACTGCAGAAAATTAGAATTAAAAACTACTTGACCTACAATGTTCGCTATCTGTCCTTTCCTAAAGCCAACTCTCATCCTTTATTTTAATGAATTAGAGCATTTTGCCAGTATATTTCCGCCTTATATTTCCCTTGTGTACATTAAACAATATGAACATTATTTTATAATAATTGAATGATCCATGCCCCTTTGTTTCTCAAAAATAGTTATTTTGGTAACTTCTTCTCTATGCTATAAGAACACATAAACCTTCAATATTGTTAAAATTTGTACACACATAGTTTTGTACACTTTGAAATATGTATACAAAAAAGAGTGCTTTGAAATATGTGTACACTGTGGATTGGCTAAACCAAGCCGATTAACATTCTAAAATACTTGAAAAGTAGGAGAAATTGTATACTAGCAGATTTTTACCATTAAAATGTATGGCAGGGGGGCACTCCAGGGTGGAGCAGGTGGCAAGGAGAAAGCTTGGATCCCAACCATGAAGACTCCCAGACCTTCACCACAAACTATTAAGACGAGCAACAAGGACTATATCCCAACTGCCAAGGAGGCCACAGGGAATTGGATGCCCTCGGAGGCTGAGTACTCTGAGGTCACCCACCCCCAACCAGAGCTTCTGCAGGGGATGGAAGAAGTCCAAACACTACCGTGCAGAAACCAACATCATCGGAAAGACAACCAGAAGCCCTGAGCGGTCCACAGAAACAGAAGAACAATAAATGTCCTTCGGGACCAGGGAGGAGAGCTTTCTCTGGTCCGAGCCTGGCTCCACCTATGGACCCCCACCCTCCCTTGCAATGACCATCAGGATCGCTCCGAAAACCCCTCATAGCAAACAATCATACAAACTAAAAAAAAACCTAAAATAAATAGACAAACAACAAAAAGTAGAGCTTGGAATCTGACAGGAAAGAGCTGGCATGGATTGGCTCATGCCTCGCTGGGTGGGACATGAAGATTAGTCACTCTTCACCGTGGTGTTGGGGACTTTCCTGCACACCCCCCCAAAAAAAATGTTCTGCACCTTAATTGTTGACAAATATCTTGTTAGAGTTACAAGCCAGTCTAGATTATCCTAAAATCTGCCAAGATCAGCAAAATTATACTTCAACACAACAAATGGCTAAATACTAAAATGAAATAGACACGAGACAGCTGAATGGTACCTTATAGCCATTTTAAGGTATATAGCAACTGGTCCTGTATACAAACTAAAATTGAAATGTCAATGAGCTAATCATAGGTTGTGGTTAAGAACTTGTTTTTTGTTTTTTTTTAACATACTGGTTACTCAAAACCATGTCAATTCCATAATGTTACAAATTGCTGTTAATGTTATATTGGGACTCTTAATTGACTGGGATGATATTCTGCCAGCTCTAACTTTGGACTAGAAATGGTCTCCCCAAGAAACTGTTCAACCCATCTGGACAATAAGTAGCTGGACTCTATGTTTGGTATACGTTTGCAAGGAAAGAATCTTGATTGAATTTGAACTGTAATACTGCACCAAGGTGGAGGAATCCACCGGGGGGAGGGGAGTGGGAGGGGTGGGGGGGATTCCCAGAGCCTATGAAAATGTCACATAATGCATAATAATTAATAAAAAAAGTAAAAAAAAAAACAACAAAACCTAAAAAAAAAAAAATACTGCACCAAGGTGGAGGAATCCACCAGGGGGGAGGGGCGTGGGGAGGGGTGGGGGGATTCCCAGAGCCTATGAAAATGTCACATAATGCATAATAATTAATAAAAAAAATGTATGTGATATTTTTCTTGAAGCAGACACACTGTTTTTGTTGTATGCCCTTGACGGTTGTTTTCTGCTTTTGCTTCTACTTTTCTAGGGACTTGGGACAATCCAAAAGATGTGGTGATGCAAATCAGCTGAGGATGCACTGTACAGCAGAAAGTGGTTGCCTTGGAAATCCAATATCTTTTAAGAGACAGAAGTACTAAACAGTAAAACAACTTCATTGGGATCACAAGTTTTTTCCTTGTCCAGTTAATGTGATATGCAATTTTCATACTGCAAATCAAAATCAAAGATGTTTCAATAGACCCAGAAAAAACATATTTTTGGCATCATCTGGGAAATAAGAGAACTTGTCCCTAATTAAGGTATCAGTGGCTCTTTAACACATTCCTAGCAATTCTGCTAGGACTACTGTCAGAATAAAATGAATGGTTATCTGTGTAAACTAGTGCTCTGTAGTTTTCTTTATAATATTTCAGATGAATAATTATGCATAAGCTTTTTGTACATGAAGGTAACACCAAAGAACTTATTTAGTATTTCATTTCTTTTCTAATAATTTAATAAATTATAATAATAAATAAATTTAATAATTTCTAAATTATTTCACCTTTATTTTTAAAAATAATGTGGAAGTCTTTTCTCAATATTTAGAAAATGATGGCTTCTTCCAAGAAAAAGAAGTTAAAATGCTGAGTAATATATGAGATATTACCAATGTAGCATTTTCACAGAGAACTCACCTGGGTCCAGCAAAATGGACCCTAGTATAAGCTGGGATACAGAAGTTAGTTTTCAATAATATATTTAGGGTATGACTTCCAGAAAGCAGTTCTCCATGTCTCTTCCCTAATGCGTTCCTTTCCCAAGAAGGCCAAGAAGGCTGCCCACAGAGGCAGTCATAAATGAGCCTTTTTGTTTGCCCAATAATACAGTTCAGCACAGTTCAGGACAATAGTTAAAGAAAGAATGATTTAAGTTTCTAAAGCAAACCCAGTGAGAGGAATTTTAAAATCTTGAAAATACACAGTTAAACATCTTGAATTTAATCATACTGGGGATTCATGCTGCCAGCAGATAAAATTAGTCCACATCACTTTCTTTACAGGAAATTAAAACTTCGGCATCATCTGTCAAACCAATATATCTCTGGTCATGTGTCACTGATTTACTTGAAGTCTGGAATATTTATACTAGGAGTATTAACAAGATAAATGAAAAAAGCGGTTACACAGACATGCAAACAAACAGCAATCATTTTCCCCACAGTATATAGAGGGAAATAACTTACAGCGCTAGTGGAAACATTAAAATAAGCATTTCTCTCCTGGCTAATAAATCTGAAAAAAATACCTCCCTACCTCCAGGGCAATATTCCTAGAAAAGCTTTCTTTAGCCCAAGTGAGTTTAACACTCTTTCAAATTTCATGGTCTAATCGTGTGTAAAGACTCCGTTCTACATCTATAATTCTCTAGTGAGAGACAGGAAAAAATACTTGCTTTGATATGTAAAGAATGGATGTTCAATGCAATTTAGCGTCCAGTCATAGAAGGTTATCTTCCAACTCTTCCACTTTGCTACTTCACTATTTATGCACATCAATAGAAAGTTTATAATACCACCTCTGACTTTGGGAACAGTTAAATCACTTTTCAAAACCCATAAATACCATTTGGGGAAATTTGTATTCAGAAGAGTAGAAAAAATTGAAATGAATTTGAGAAGCATAATAACATCTGTTAGGTTTGGAAAATATGATTTTCCTCAAGTCATTTCATGTAACTCACATCCAAGTTTAGAAAACTTCTAATTTATTAGGTTGTATTGTGCTTCCAGTTATATTTTATTTTTTAAACTGTATTCACTTTTACGTATATTTTTACTAATTTGCACAGAAGCTTCTGTTTTAATAAAAATTAAATCATTTGATTTTGGCACTTTTATGGAAAACAGTAACATTTCACATCGTAGAAGAGCAAATGGTGATTAAATAGCATAGTTAAAATACAACTGAGGATCTCAACTGACTTGAGAAATTAGCATTCATTAGGGTTTATGCTTCTCTCCTCAAAAAGAATACCTTCAGACACGACTAAAAATATACACTGTTCATATGATAGTACTTCAGAAAGATAGTAGAAAGTGAAATGAGATAAGTGAAATTAGCATCTAGACATTTGATTATTGTTTATAGCTATTCTCCATACTTCCAAGGAACTTTCATCTTTCTCTTCATTAGTTGAATTTTATATTTAGTTGAGGAATGAGCTTGTGATTATAAACTGAAAGTATGTCATCATAAGAATTAAAAGAAAAATAAGAAAAAAATGAGGAGGAGGAAGGTGGGATGGAGGGCTGAGGGATGCCAGGTGTCATGGTTGTTTCTAAGGTTAACTTTTATTTATTTGAAAGGCAGAGTTAAAGACAGAGTATAAGAGCTCTTCTATCTATCTGTCTGTCTATCTGTCTATCTGTCTACCCTCAAGCGGCTGCCACGCCTAGGGCTGTGCCAGCCCAAAGATCTCCCACAGCCCTCCAGGACCCAAGCCTTAAGTCATTCTACATTGCTATTACAGGTGCATTAAAAAGGAGTTGGGTAGGAAGTGGAGTAGCCGGTGTTAAGCCTCTGTCCATACAGAATGCCAGCATCATCACAGGTAGTGGTTTAACTTGCTATATCAAAACAATTTCCTCTCATTATGTTTTAAAAACTGTATGTATGAAAACCATGACATTTCTACCATTTAAATAAACAATTAAAGATGATAGCCTAGCACAAAAATTTAGAAATACATGCATACAAGAGGTCTACAAAAATTGTAACGGAAAAAGACAAAAATACACAGGTTTTAAAATCATCTTTTAATTATTTTCCTTTACTTTTTATTTAAATAAAGGGAACAAATTACACACTTACAGTTTTAGGAGCATAATGATATTTCCCACCCTACCTTCACACACTCACACGCTCCATCCTACCTTTTAAATTTTTTGGTAATTTTAACAATGGCATATTTTCTTCATAAACACAAGCTTAATTCTCCATTAAATAAATAATTCAAGTAGTAAGTACAACTACGGTTCCCAAAGAGTATAGAAAAATGTTATAATAATTCACTCTCAAAATGTCAATTTAGCAAATTCACATTTTTTGCAGTGTGTGTATTAGTTATATCAAACCAGGAAAATATATGACATTTGTCCTTTGAGGGCTGACTTATTCTATCTTTAGTTGCATTCATTTTTGCTGTAAAAGAATTTTATATTTTCTTTTTTACTGCTACGTAGTATGCTATCATAAATATATACATGTGTGTGCATTTTTATGCACATGTCTGTGTGTATATTACAATTTCTTTATCCATCCATCAGTTGACATGATTCTACATCTTAGCTATTGTGAGCCAAGCTGTGATAAACACGGGAGTACAAATAACTCAGTCATGTGATGATTTCATTTCCTTTGTACAAATTCCCAGGAATGGAAAGACTGGGTCATATGATATAACTATTTTCATATTTCTGAGGCATCTCCGTGTTGTCTTCCACAATGGCTGTACTAGTTCACATTTCCATCACTAGTATATTAGGACACCTTTTTTTCTTACACCCTAGCCAGTATTTCTTTTTTTCACTGATTTTTGGAAAAAGCCATTCTTTTTTTTTTTTTAAAGAGCTGAACCAATCAGAAGCATTATTTGAGCCTGGAGCTTCTTCGGGTCTCCCAAGCGGGTGCAGGGTCCCAAGGCTTTGGGTCCTCTCTGACTGCTTTCCCAGGCCACAAGCATGGAGTTAGATGGGAAGTGGGACTGCTGGGATTAGAACCAGCACCCATATGGGATCCTGGCACAAGCAAGGCAAGGACTTCAGCCACTAGATTACCGTGCGTTGCCCGATAATAGCCATTTTAACTGGAGTGAGGTAAAACATCATTGTGATTTTTATTTGTATTTATAATGGATAGTGATTCTGGGCATCTTCCCATGTGTCTGTAGGCCACTGGTGTTTCATCCTTTGAAAAATAAGTTTGTATGTTTTTCCCATTTCTTAGTTGGATTCCTTATTTTGTAGCTGTTGAGTTTGAAAAGCACTTTAAATATCCTGCATATCAACCCTTTATCAGATGTATAATTTGCAAGTATTCCTTAACAA
Source organism: Ochotona princeps (assembly GCF_030435755.1). Lineage (NCBI taxonomy): Eukaryota > Metazoa > Chordata > Mammalia > Lagomorpha > Ochotonidae > Ochotona > Ochotona princeps. The sequence continues at coordinate 51,971,461 of NC_080839.1, read as the reverse complement.
AATATTAGTTAATTGAATCCAACAATGTATCAGAAAGATCATTAACCCAAACCAATTGTTGTTTATCCCTTATATGCAGATACAGTTCAATATATGCAAATTTAAAATATGATAAATTGCACTGACAATTATAACAAATAATAAACAATAATAAAAATCATATGATTATCTCAACAGAAACGCAGAAAAGGCATTTGATAAAGTACAGCATCCTCCCATGTAGGAAAAAAAAACTTCAGCAAATTGAGTATAGAAAGAACATATCTCGAAAGAATCAAGACTAAGACAAACCCAGAGCTTCATATTGAACAGAAAAAAACTGAAAACATTCCACTAAGATCCAGAACCAGGCAGAATTGCCTTACCTCACAATTAGTATTCAATAGAGTACTGGAAGTAGTTAGAGTCATTAGAGAAGAAAAACAAATTAAAAGGATACAAATAGAAAAGGAGGAAGTTAAATATTTCTTGTTTGTAGATGACATGAGTATATATATATATGTCATATATAATGAAACAAATAGACTTCACTGAGAGGTTACTGGAACTCATAACAAAGTTTGGCAAAGTTGCCAGATCATATCCTTATAGAATCAACACAGGAAAATCAATATGCTTTGCATATTCAACAATGTCAAGACTGAGAAAAAGAAACTTACAAGATAAATCCAATTCACAACAACAACAACAACAAAATTCAATATTTTAGGATGTTTGGGCAAGGTTGTAAGAGATTTGTAGATCAAAAATTAGTAAACAATAAAGATAGGAAGAAATAAAGACAGAAAATTTTTAAATCTTCCATGATCATGGATTAGAACAACTAATACCATCAAAATGTTCATGCTTTCCAATACAATTTATATATTCAATGTAATCGCAATCAAAATATCAAAGATGTTCTTCTCAGATCTAAAAAATATGACTCTATAATATATATGGAATCACGGAAAACCCCAAACAACTAAAGCAATCCTCAACAATAAAACTAGAGGCATCACAATACCTGATCTCAAGACACATTCCAGGGCACAATAATCAAAATAGCCTAATTACCAGATGAAAACAGGAGAAACATAACGCATTGACACAGGCAAAGACAGTAAACACAGTAAACACCACAAATGAAAGAGATTATATCAAACTCAGAAGCTTTTTTACAGCAAAGGAAACACTCAAAAAAGAGGAAACCCACAGAATAGGAGAAAATAATCTCATCTTTTGATTACACCTTTCATGAACATTTTGAATTATCCTCATCTGTATTTGTTGAAAATGGTTAATTAATGGTATACACACAGGGCTTTCTTCTATTCTTTCAAATTACGACCTTGCGGATTACTTGTAAATGTAATTTAATTTACAAGCTGCTCTGGGATGACCAAAAGAGAACATAGTGTGCAGACCATATTTCTAAGCTTCAGATCCGGTTTAAACACCTGCCTCTCCAAACCCTTCAGTTTCCTGGAACACATGAATATAATCCTTGACAAAGTTGTGAGAATCAACTATACAAGCTATAACCAAGATAAATTAATTCCAACCCCCTGAAGGCAATGCCTCAAGTACTTTGGTTCCTGACTCCAATAAGGGAGACCTAAAATGAGTTCCTGGCTTCCAGCTTTGGCCTATTTCATACTTAACCATTGCAGGTATTTGGGGAGCAAACCAACTGTTAGGAAATGTTTTCTCTCTCTCCTCTCCCTCTTTTTCCCTCATTGCATTCCCTGCTCCCATCCATCTGTCTCCCCACACCTACTTGTCTCTCTACCTCTCAAACACACAAAAATTTCAAAAGTCTGTAAGTAGATTTTTATAGAACTATTCTAGTCACCAAAGCGAAAACAGCACAAATATGCTCAAGTAGATCAATGCATAGCTGCAGCAATCCCAAGTGGAGGTACATTCCTCAACAATAACAATATTGATACCCATAGTAAAGAAACTATGCAGAGATAATTTCATATTAGTTACAGAGCATGTAAATCTAAAAAAAAGTAAAATGATAGAAAATCAGTAAGTATAAAGGATGGAAGCAGCACAAGAGAATTTGGGGTACCTGAGGGAACTGTTCCCTATCTTGATGGTGCTGATGGATACACAACTCTACACACATGTAAAGAGTAATAGAACTGAATACAACGCCAGAAAATGCAATTCTACCGCATGAAATTATCTAAAACAACATTTTTGAAGAATACTTGCATGTTGCCCCATTATTCAAGAATTTCTAAGATCTTTGTTTTATACTGGATAAAATTCAGATGCCAAGGGAATCTTTCCTCTTCATATGGTACCACTTCTCTATCCTTGGTACATAGTCATCAACAGATAACTAGCAAACATTTATGCATCTTAGGCTCATATTTTACATTTACATAATAATGAAATAGATCTAACATGAAATTTAAGACATATCTCTTGTATATACAGGTCTAAACATTCAGACATTTACAAACATTCAAATGGACAATTCCTGTCACTGTATCAAAACATTTGGTACGTCATCAACTTTGAAGTCTTGCTTTGCCAGTTTCAAGAGGAAAAACAGTTTCTAGTATCACGTGAATGATCAAATTTATGCCTCTTGGTGTCAATAAAATTGGTCAATATTTTTAGTTTTTTCTAAGTTCATTCTTTGTGAAACATCACTTATTAGGAAAGCCACAGTAGTACTAACATTGATAACATTATCTCTCTGCTCTCTCCATTTCTTGCTGCTCTTCCTCCCTCTGCTCACATGCACTTACTCTTTCCCCCTTCCTCCAGTTCAGCTCTCTCTTCCTACCCTTATTTCTAGACTAAACTATTGGAAATCTGCTCTGAGTGAACATTTGGGGGTAAGATTATCCCATAAGTTTAGCCATAATTATATTCTATGACTTATTTTTCAAAATTTTGTTAATGAGTTATAAATAAGAAATCCATTTATTAGATCCTTGAGTGATTACCAAAGAAATTTCTTTTTTTAAGTATTTAAATATATGTGTATATTGTGTTTTATGATTCTTATTACATGTTTCTAGGACATAAGTTTTATAGGATTAAGTTTTCAGGGTATAAATTGGAATTTGGTTTTTTTAATTATTTTTTAATAATCTTACTTAGTTGATTAGGGTACAAAGGGTCAAGGGCTAAAGGGTGAAAGTGGGTAATACCATTGTTTGCACACTAATATTATCATGTTTCCCTGTATGTCTCCCTGTCAGGGGAGAAACAAATGGAAAAGCCCCACCCAACCTCCCACCCATCTTAGATCCCCAACGGGAGGTGCGTTCCGAGGATACTGCTCAAACAGTTTTGATAGTTCATCAGTACTGGATTGCTGCCAATCTCAGAGTTCCAATCATAATGAAACCTATTCAGAGTCCACTGGCTGACAGTCTCTTCATGGTTGGGGTTCTAAGATCAGCAGTTCAGTTGGAGGGATCTCCAAAGAAACTTCATCTGAGATGATCCCAGACATGATTCTTGCGTGAGTTTGCTAGTATAGTGTCTAAGAAATTTGTTAAAAATAAACTTGATAGCTGAACAAATATTCAATACTCTATAAATTTAATATAACTTGATAACAATAAAATATAAGAACCTGAACTACATTTTAGAACAATGCAAATTGGTTTGGAAATGAATGAACAGATAAGGACCTTGGGGGTTTTCCTTACTAGCAGGCCCCGTGACCCACTGATGATGTGCGGCCACAGCGGTGTTCCTCAGCAGCAAGCACCACCACTGGGGACAGTCTGGTTGAGTGTGTTCCTTTATTATAAATCAAGTGCAAACTTACATAGACTAAGAAAGGGGAAAGCACCCAGATACAGTAAGGAAAAAATTGAATGTGGAAATAACCCAACTTCCTCTAGCCCTTGACCCTTCACACCCTAATCAACTATGTAAAAACCATCAACAAATAAAATTAATTTAAAAAACAGAGGAAGGAAGAAGAGTGTCTCCCAACAGTCCTCTCACCCAACAATGACACTGTAATTGTATGGAAGGCATGTCTATCTCTCTGGACTCTCCAATCATGTACTAGATGACATACAACGTGTATGGCTGGCAGGTACGCTCCAAGTCACAGGCAGGTAGGCTGTGGGTCAAGCACAACACATAGGCTGGCAGGTAGTGTGGACCACAACTGACTTCTCAGGGAGGCTTATCAAGGAAGTCCCAGCACAGTTCCTTCAAGGACAGAGAAGAGAGACAAGGGTGCATCCCAGCACTCTCATCTGTAGGACCAGTGAACAGTCCAGGCTGTGGTCTGAGTTACCTGAAACCACTGTCAGGGGATTCCCCCAGGGACAGGCAGAGATTCAGGGGCGATCTCCCGCATAAGTTTTAAGAATATCAGGGTCCAGTAGGCATGCACAGGATATGAGCAGTTATGAAAACCACATTTGCACACTTTCAACTTTATCCTTGTTGAGTCACGGGAACTAGACAGAATACCTAACCACAAAACAGACATTCCATTGACTTTCCAAAACCTAAACTATTATTCCTAATACTTAGTCATTGTCAGTCTGGAGAAAATGATTAAGTAAGAAAAACATGGATCTTGACAGCAATAAACCTGACAAGTTAGGAAATGAAAATGTGTATTGAAGAGATCTACAAAAAAAAAAGTAAGATTTTGCAGGAAAAGATAATCAGAGAGATATTCAAAGTTGATTTTTAATATAGAAATGGTGAATAACACTGAGTCCCGAGTATTTAACATACAACATAGAAAACAAAGTTCATTCTGCCTCAGAAAGATTGAACATAGGATGCTAGCAGGCAGGAGGTCAACATACTGAAGCACAACTTCAAACCCATAATAAGAACCAGGGTATTCATGTTGCAAACAAATGGTTACATTGTATATTTGCTTAACTTGCAATAGTGAATATGATAAATAGAATACTAAATCTAAAATGTACTACCAACAATGATTAAACATATGCTCCAAACACGTTTTAAAGTCAAGAATAAATGCTTATTTAAAAATATGACCTGGGTATTAGTCAGTAGATTAGAGGATAGAGTTTTCCAACCCCAGGATGATAGAAGGCTGGTTGTGCTAACTTATACATGAATATTCTCAAATGTTTTACAATGACAGCCATGCCTGAATTAGAACACAAGCAAAATCTTTGTTTTAAAAGGAAAAAGAAAAATCCATTGCCTGCCCACTAACCTACAGTAATTTTAAATATAGATTCATGATATCTAGAGCAAGGGAATTATTTATAGGAAAATTGAAACTGGAAGAATTTCCAAGAGACTAAATCTGACACTTTTTTTCCCCAGAAGTTATTTTAAGACTTTCAATGAGAAATGTTGAATGAGTATATTATATTAGAGAGGGTAAAGCTATTTCTCTTCCTCCTTTTCTTGGATAGCACCAAAGAAAATAATTTTTTTAATTTCATTTATATTTTTTTCAGGCATGGCACAGTGGCCTAGTGGCTAAGGTCCTCACCTAGCATGTGCCAGGATCCCATATCGACACAAGTTCTAACCCCAGCACCCCAGCTTCCCATCCAGCTCCCTGTGTGTGGCCTGTGAAAAGCAATCAAGGATGGTCCAAAGCCTTGGGACCCTATACCCACGTGGGAGACGTGGAAGAAGCTCCAGGCTCTTGTCTTCCGATTGGCTCAGCTCCAGCCGTTTCAGCCACTTGAGGAGTAAATTATCAGACAGAAGATCTTCCTCTCTATCTCTCCTCCTCTCTGTATATGACTTTCAAATAAAAATAAATAAATCTTTTAAAGTTTTTAATTTATATTTTCAAGTAAGAATGTGTACCAAAATGATGCATTAAACTCAAAGTAGATGTTTGATTAATGCTTAGCATTCCTAGTGAAGTCATGAAGCTTTAAAGAAAACTAAAGTTTGTACTAGTCTAAATCTTGACATTTAGTAACTTAAGATTTGACATCACAGAAATAAAAAGCAGAGGCACAGGCTGTCTTTTCTCTTCCAAAAAGATACTAAGATACTTTCTAGATTAAAAAGAGGGGTGGGGTAGGAAGAGAGAATAAGCTTACAGTTCCTGAAAGAAATGAAAATGCTTACAATACAGTCTTCATTTTACTATAATGTTACAGAACTACTGAATATTAGGTGCGTATATCTGAACATGTTTATATTTATCACCTGAAATATCTATACTCATTTCAAATTCATTACAAAAATTAAGTGACTTTTCTCTAGGGTGTTATGAAAATACTACTCAGTCAACTATAATAAAATAGTTACCTATTTATACAAAACAGTTGTATCTATTGCTACACAACAAATAAACCTCAAAATGTAGCCAGTACAATATGCACTCGCTCAAGTTTCTGTGCATCAGATATGCAGATGGAGCTGTACTATGCTAAATTCTGCCTTTGATGCCACAGTCTTTCAGAGGCAGGTATTAAGGTGTGGCTTCACTGAGTTGCTGTCACCTTGAGGCTTGTTAAGGAAAATCCTTCCACAAGTTCACTTACCAGAAGGTTGGGAAAAACACCTTGCTAGCAGCTAATGGCTAGAGGCCATTTTCAGGCACTTGCCATGCAAGCCTTTCCATAGGGTGCCTCACAAATGGTGACATTTTACCAGAGCAAACAAGTGAGAAGATCCGGGGAGAGTGACCACAAGGTAAATGTTCTAGTCTTTTCTAAAATAATCCCTGAAGTGACATCTCAGCCCTTCTGCCATTTTCTGCCCTTTAGAAATGGGTCCTGTCCACACAAAGAGAGGGCACCACATAATCCCTTCTCTGAACACCAGAGACTGAGATCACTGAGAATCAGCTTGAATGCTGTCCACAGCTAAGGTGTTGCTTAGAAATTTTGAAATTAATAACCATAAATCACTTGAAGAAATCTGCATACCTAGAGAAATCAAGGTGACACATATCAGTTCTTAGAAGCTCATCTATTATATCTGTCCCAAAACACTATATGTCTGCCTATGAGAAATAAAAGTCACAAATGCAAATTAATAAGCTTTTTATCATCACTAATGTTTGTCTTTAGCATTACTATTTAAAAGTACATAGTAGTGGAATAAGAGAAAAAAATAAATAATAATAAATAGATAAAAAGAAATGTCAAGTCACCTCAGCAACTTATTTGCACCCACATGAGAGACCTGAAGAAGCTCCAGGCTCAAATAATGCTTCTTTGTTTAAAATTTTCATCTCACATTGAAAATGTATCAGTCATTACAAAGGTTATAGACTACTAGATCAGTGTTAACTTTTTTGTAAAGAAATTTTGTGACAATAAGCTTCACAAGTATAAAAATAACGTTATGTATGCTTATTTGTACCAAGTGTTTTGTTTGTTTCTTTTGTTCACTCCTCTCCCTTGCCCAGTCTCAGCATAACAGAGTAGATTATTCTTTCCATTTTCAATTACCTTGGGCTTGCCCTAGTGATTTTCTTTCAACAACAAGATGAAAGTATGACTAAAAACAGGAGCTTTAAGGAGTTATGCATATTTCCAGTTCCCTCTGAAAACTGGCCTTCCAGTTTGAAAACAGCATTTTTCAGGCTGCTTGAGACTTGGTCCCAGAATGAAAATGTGCTTAGACTAGACTGGAAGTTGTTACAAAATTCAAACTATGTATTGCTGAGGTCAGGCAAGATTTGCCCAGTCACAGTAATGAGCTGATAAGCAAGACTTAAATGTTTCTTCTTGTTAGACACTGAGGTTTCGGGTTGTTAGCTTTATAGTAGAAGATTGTTATACTACATGTTCTTACTGCAATAAGTGCCATGTGACACTGAAAAAGTTATTTTTCAGCTTTCTTGAACCCATAGTTGTCATTCAAGGGTTCCATGATCTTAAAACATCCAAGTAGAATATACTAGATAACAATTGATGTTTAACATTCTGACAAAATACAGAACAATGCATTGAAAATTAATTTTATAAGCCTGAAAGTAGTTCATCAAAAATTATACTATGAATAATTCAATAATTAGTCTAAATCAACTATAAATTCCAGTATTAAAAAAAACAATATGTGGTTAAGTGTGAGCCTGACTAAAAAGTCCAGGCGAAAAGATTTTCAATTTCAGTAACAATTTTTTTCTATACATTTTAATGCTGTTTCCAGCTAGTAAATCGCCATTTAATACAGAATCAACACACTAAAATTTGAGCTAATCTATTTTGAGTGTTAAAGAAATTTGCCTTTCTCTAATTTTTAATAACTAGATGTAAGAAAAGTTTCCAAAAACAACATATTAAATAGTCAAGAGAGTTTGTTAAAATATATGCGAAACAGGTGACCTTATTTTAGGGGTTTAAAAAGGCATAATGCTCCATGAAATAGAGATCATTAAGTACAAATTAGAAAATAGAATCATTGCAACTATAAAGTAAATTAAAAACATCTAATTACAAAAATTAAAAAAGAAATAAAGGATGAAAAGTGGGAAGAACTGGACCTCATTTGCTTACAATCTCCAATCTGTATACAAACTGCGTATCATCAATCAGTTCTTTCCTGAGCCACCCACCAGGCCTGTCAGGTGTATTCTCTCCACTAAGCCATGTCACCTTACTTTCCTTTTACGAATGACTGTGTATTCTCTCTCAGATTCTGTCTGTATAGGTGTCCCTCTGTTCTGATGAATTCTTTACCCTCTTAAACCTTGCTGCTTCACTTAACACTAAAACCATAACAACAACAACAAAAAAACCATACCAGTCAAATACAAGAAAATTTTTTCTCTTTATATTCATAAAATTGAAAAAAAAAAAACCACAAAATCTAGTGCTCAAAAAATAAGGATGGCAGGTCATAACAAAGCAATAGATAACAGTACTTATGGAGGTCAAAGCTTCAGTTTTGTAATGAAATCTGGACTCCTAGATCCTTGAAGTGATTTACAAGCTGGAATTCAGAACCCCAATCCATTTTCTTTCACAGACCTCAGACTACAGGGCATATGTGCAGTGAAGCTCTGAAAGTAAAAATGGACTACAAACAGGTCTGACTAGTGACAACAAAATATTATCCCCAAGTGTTTCTGCTTTATTTTGAGCATCTTTTTATCCTTACTGTTAAATTAACATGTTTTGTCAAATTATAGACTTGAAAATCACTTCATTAGAGTACTTTAGCTATCATGCACTATTATATTATGTGATGTTTTCTTCCTCTTTTCAATTAAACTGTGTTAGTGTAAAAAAAATAAAACATGCAGTTCCAAAAACATACTTTCCAACAAAATCAACACCTTTTGGAATCCCAATAGTTCCCATATAATAAATCATATTTCCACTCATCTAATTTCCTAAGTCAAAACTTATGTCTAACAATACTATTGAGCCTCCCAGTCTAATCAACTGCCAAACCTTATTGATTCTAGCTCCATGGTGTCTTTCCAAGCATACACTCACCTCTAGCCACCTCTTTCATAATGTTCACCTCTCTTTTGGACTACTTTGGAAAGCATTATCATATCATCATGATTTAAAGAATGGATTCTAGATCCACATAACCTGTTTTCAAATTCCGTTTCTGCTTGTTCCCCACTTTGTAACTAATCAATATTTTTATTTTATCTTAAAAAATAGGATAAAAGAAAATACAAAATGACCTATGAGAACTAATTGAAATTAAAATATGTAAAGACCTCTAGAGAGTGCTTGAACACCATGAGCACTCCTGAGGGGAAAGTTTATAAGAGAATGCCGACTACCTGGTTTCCCATTCTCTAACCTCACCCCTTTCCAAGCTGTTCCCCAGAAGACCGCCAAAGTGAGTTTGCTAAATAAAGCTCATATTGTGCTTTTCCTTGATCTAAATTTTTTATGTATTACTCATTCAAATATTATTTCAAAGCTTGAGATTGATAATTTCACTATGAGACCCATTGCATCATCCATAAACACATCGTATAGCACTTACAAGATGGAATTCTCTTTTCCCATTCTTTCATTTCTCTATCCTGTGAGACCACATGAAGCTGAGATTTTGTTGTTGTTGTTGTTGTTGTTACTGTGGAATCCACTTAATTTATACTGGCCAGCATACAATAGGTGTTCAGTAAATATTTGATGAATGGATAAAAAGAGTTACTTGCCTGCCAACAATTCTAAGAAAAACATAAGAAAATTTTTTCCTTCCTCTATACTCAGCAAAATTAAATCCACAAATATGGATAATAAAGCTTTCTTCATTGAAATCACCATTTTATTGTATCACCATTTTCTCTGGGCTTAGAGGATTGCTGTAGGGAATATTTACAAAAATTCCACTATAGCTACTATCCGATTATAGATAGTATATTAAAGCATGAATAGTACTTTAACTCACCTATGCTTTTATAGTTTATAAATGTTTGAGCTTATAATTAAACCCAGGTTGATTTGGTAAAATCACATGCTACACATTGTCTTATGAAGACATTTTGAAAAGGTTGTTGCTATTTATTTGAGAGACGTTGTTTATCAGAGAGATAGAGATGTAAAAACAGACTGAGTTCCCATTTGCTGACTTATTCCAATATCCTCAGTGACTGGGTATGGACCAGGTCACAGGCAAAAGCTGGGAAGTCAGTTCAGGCGTCTTATGTAGGCGGCAGAAACCCAACTACATGAGCTATCACTGTTGCCTCTAAAGTTCGGGATGGGTAGGAGCCTGGAAGTGAGGAACTTGAGCTGGGAATTTAACCCAGGCATTCCAAAATGGGGATCTTAACCACCAGGCAAAATGCCCACACCAATTTTGACCTTTGAAAAACTACCTTTCACTATTTTAGTGATGAACAGAATAACATGGACACCATAATGGGGAAGATGGGAAACAACAGTAGCAACAAAGAAGAATCAGGAGTGCCTTGATAGCAAAGTTCGGAGAATCAAGGGAGGCAGACCAGAGTCAATCATTCAGTCCACTAGTAAGGAGACTCCTCGCAGAACTGAAGATACAATGGGCCAAAAAAAAAAAAAAAAGGTAAATAGAACATTTTATGAAATATAAGGGAATAATGAATTTGATATATGTGCAAAAGACTAGTGGGAATCTTAAAGCTACAGCAGATAAAGCAATGTAAAATTATGAGAATGGAAACAAAGTAGTCACAGTAGAGATTTTGAGCATGACAAAGGGTTAATAACCAGACTATAAAAATTAGCTCAAACAACCCAATAGCAAAAGAAAAAAAAAAACATTAAAAGCACTGAATAACTGAATTTAAAACTGGGCAATAGATCTAGACATGTATTTCTCAAAGGAAAACACACAGATGGTCATGAAAAAATGTTCACTCTCATTCATCATCAGGGAAATGCAAATCAAGGCCACAATGAAATCTCGCTTCATTCCAGTAACTTAGGCTTTTATCATAAAGACAAAAGATAATAAATGTTAGCATGATATGGAAAAAAAGATTTTTTTCACAGTGTTGCTGGTAATGTAAGTTAGTAGATTCATGTGAGACAGAGCATGGAGATTGATAATATGATCCAAGATTCCCTTTTCTAATCCAAGTGAAATCAAGCCCATCTGTTAAACAGGTATCTATTCTTTCATGTTAATGAAAGCACGATTCAGAATAGCCACAAAACAGAAATAAATAAAGTGGCATTCACTGATGGGTACAAAAAGAAAATGCCGGGCACACAATGAAATATTATTCAATCATAAAAAGAGTGAAATCTTGTCATTTGTAACAACAGGGATGGAACTGGAAGCCATTATGTTCAACCCCTCAGTTGAATATTCTCACTTGTATGTAGAGTTTAGAAGATGGGTGATACCACAGAAGTTTACAACACTATGGTGGTTACCAGAGGCAGAGAAGGGAGTAAGGGATGGGGAAACTCTGGTTGGCAAACACTAATCTAAAGACAGAGAGGAGTGAGAAATTCTGGGGTGAGTATAGATACCATTAATACACTTGTTTAATTTTAAAATCCTGAAAGAATGTCAGATAAGTTCATTATAAAGAAATATCAAACACTTAAAAGCGTAATGCCCTGATTGGATTTTACACAAGGTATGTATGCAATGAAACATCACATAGTACCCTATAAATATTAATATTTGCATGTCCTGTCAAAATTCTTTTTCAAACTCCAAAAGAGAAGTTTGAATGTGATGGCTAAGGTAATAGAATGCCATCAGCAAGTACTCCACAAAGAAAATCTGCCAACAATTGCAACAGGACAAGTGGATTAGACAGACTCAGAAAGGGCCTGGCAAGATAGTGTAGCAGCTAAAGTCCTCTCCATGAACCCACCAGGATCCCATATGGGTGCCAGTTCTAATCCTGGTAGCTCGGCTTCCAATCTAGCTCCTTGCTTGTGGCCTAGGAAATCAGTCGCAGACAGCCCATGGGAGACCCGGAAGAAACTCCTGGCTCCTGGCTTCAGATTGGCTCAGCTCCAAACCTTGCAGATACTTGGGGAGTGAATCAGCAGGTAGAAGATCTTCCTCTCTGTCACTCCTCCTCTCTGTACATCTCACTTGCCAATAAAAATAAACAAATCTTTAAAAAAAAAATAAAGAAAGACTCAGAAAGACCTTGTTTCATTATTCCTGGCATCAGGTTGCTGATGTGCAGATAGTAGAGAAAGAGAAATCCTCACAACGAACTTAAGAGGGCCTGGCACAATTGCTCACTCTCTAATCCTCCCCCTCCAAGTACAGCATCCCATTTTGAGCACCGGTTTATGTCCCGAATGCTCCAATCCCAATCCAGATTCCTGCTTTTGGCCTAAAAAAGCCATGGAGAATGGCCCAAATCCTTGGGACCCTGCACCCTGTAGACCAGGAAGAGGCTTGTGGCTCCTGGCTTCAGATCAACTCAGCTTCAGTCACTGCAGCCATTTGGGGAATAAAACAGGAAATGAAAGATCTTTCTCTATGTATTTCCTTCTCTCAGCAAATCTGTCTTTCCAATATAAATAAATAAATCTCTTTTTAAAAAGAACTTAAGAGACATTTATGGGACAGGACCCAAAGAATTTATCAAAGCACTGGAAGTGGAGGAGGAGACAGATGTCAAAGGTCAAATCCTGAACAGATCCCAAAGATGACAATGGACCACGTGCCAATAGCAGCTGATTGAGAGCTGCAAATGAATATGTAAAATATGCACATGTATAGCAGCTGCTACCATCAATCAATCCAGCATAGAAAAGAACAGACTGATATATCTATTAGGAAAATGTCAATATTTGAGATGCAGGATATCCAAAAAAAAAAAAGGTGAACAAATGTTCAAATTATCAGTAAATATACACAGAAAATCTTCAAATAACATTTCTTTATATTCAGAGAACACAGCATAGAAAACCAACACAGAGATTCAGCAATTTAAATATAGAATGTAAATAAAAGCCAATATGAACATGACTCACAGAGGCATGCCTTTTAGCTTAATAATGTTTTTAAGCCAGGAAGCGGGGAGTGGTAAATGAGCAAGGATCAGCAAGTAAACAGACAAAAATTAAAGGCATCCAAATGAAGCAAATAATCAGAATTTTTCAATGGTGTCATTAAAAATGAGCACCTAAAGAAGCTGTATTTCAAAGGAAATGCATTCAGATCAGAAGACAATTTTATTCTTTTGACTCATTATTTTTATGAATTTGATTTTCTGATATTTTAGAGACTCTACATGCCATACTTAGACTTACTTGTATTCTCAGTTACTTAAAAAATTATTTTAAAAACATAACTTAGGTTGATGGTAAATAATAAAAGCACGTCCATGATCAATGTAAGAATCTCTTGGAGCTACTACAAATACGGGAAAGGAGTGGTCTGCTGTTTTATGTATGGGTCAAAACATGGTCTTGTCTACCTTTCAAGTAGATGCTCTTGAAATTTTTGGATTCTCATATGAAGTATTCTTTACTATGTATACATAGGAGGTAGCTGCATTAAATTTCATTCATCAAATATTTACATCCCCATCTCTCTAACTTTATTAAGCAAAAGGCTGTTACTGTCAATGATAGTGTCTAATGGGCATAAATAAATACATTGAATTATAACTCCATACGAAAGGAGATTGCATGGCACATTAGTTTATGCAACCGTGTGAATGTTAAGTTTCTATTAGACTTCCTACAATAATAAAAGAAACATATTAATTTTGTGACTAACTTCAGGGACCCCACTTAGGACATGCTGATGTATAGTGGCTGCAAACATTAAACTAGTACGTGGAATGGACATAAGTGGTAATGAACCTCACTAGGATACAATACTGAAAGAAATCTCTACATTTTGCTTACTTGACATGACATTCAACAAGGAAAAGATAGAGAAGTATCTTCACCACATGCTAAGGTATCATTAAAAACTACATGAGCTAGGACTCGGCACGGTAACCTAGTGGCTAAAGTCCTCGCCTTGCACGTGCGGGATCCCATATGGGCACCAGTTCTAATCCCGGCAGCTCCACTTCCCATCCAGCTCCCTGCTTGGCCTGGGAAAGCAGTTGAGGATAGCCCAAAGCTTTTGGGACTCTGCACCCACATGGGAAACCCAAAAGAAGTTCCTGACTCCTCGCTTTGGATTGGCACAACTCCGGCCATCGCGGCCACTTGGGGAGTGAATCCTCAGATGGAAAATCTTCCTCTCTGTCTCTCCTCCTCTCTGCATATCACATTTTCCAATAAAAAATAAATTTAAAAAATGTTTTTAAAATACATGAGCTAATAAAAAATATATGAGCCTGGGTGGTCATCATAGTTGCCTTATTTTTCTTCTGATTTAGTAAACTAAGCAATTTTCTACTTTGGATGCCTTCATGACATGATGGTGCTATTCTGGAAGAGGAATTAATGCTTGTTTATAGTGTAAGTCCTAATGTTCAATAGTTGTGTTACTATGAGAGAAAAAGTTTGAACTGTAATGGTCTTAGTTTTCTCATCCATTAAGTATAAGATTAACTAGTTCCTATATTCCCCTTAATTATAAGATAGTAGCATTATTAGATAAAACACATTCAATTTTAGAATGTAATCATTTTAAAGTTTGATTGCATCATTAGCATCAGCTCAGAAAGTGAGGTGTTATGTCTTCCCATCGTTTAATGATTTCTGACCAAGTCAATATCTCCCCTTCAAGAAGCAAATTTTGTGATACTATGTTCACTGGCTGCATCACTAAGAAAAACAACACTGTACAGTGAGCCATTCCTAAAACCCATTTCACTTAGGATACACACTTTACAACTTCATAATCCATGAATCACATCTTGTATCCCATTTATGCTTAATCTCTCAGATACAACCCTTTTGAAATTCAATTTTTAAAATTTACCATTAATAAATTGGAGTTCTTGATCATTTGAAATAAAGGTGACAGGATTTGTTTAGTCAATGTTCCATCTACTGTAATTCTTACCTTGTAAACATAATTTCTCTCTCTCTCTCCTCTCCCACTCACCCACCCTCAACCCTATCTAAATTCTGTCTTTCAATGAAGAACAATGACCTCAGTTGACTGAGGATGACCTCACATTGTTTTTCAAGCCAATGTCCCAAGGTTAAATTTCTATTGCAAACTTCACCATATCAGATAACTTTTTCTAGAAGTTTTAGTGAATTCACTTCTTCTAGTAAGGATACCTTAGAAGAGATTTGTGAGGCAAAGATAATTTATGCATAACTCTTGCACATCACAGTTCTTTGGTGCATTATCCACATTCTTTGTATTATCTGTTTGCAAGCTTACCAATCGCCTTCATATAGCTCAGAAAATTTAAGTAAAGACAAAGTACCTGAGAGAAAATATCTCAAGTCAGAAAATAAATTTCTGATATTTACAAAATGAATTCAATCTAAGCTAATGTGTCATTCACACTAAATCACCTCATTTTGACACAATGTATGATTTGGAAATGCAATTCACATGGATTTCAAAACACTTCTTTTCAATGATGCAGTTCTATCAGGTAGTATACTAAATTTTTACAAATAAAATCAAACAGTACTGTCATAATGGAATTTAAAGATTTAAAAAAACAGAAAATTATTTCAGAAATGTAAATTTTAATGTAATTGATGCATATAACTCATAGTGATTAAACTCACAAAAATCTTCAACATTTTCTAGTTTGAATAATCACTGAAAAGAAACATTGGCATTCTTTAGTGAATTCAATAAACATAAAATAGTGTTTTATGTTGTAAAGATAAAGTAAAAAAATGTTTCAATTTCACTGTAAATTTCCAAAATATTTACAAATACAGATCAGAGTTAAATAGCTTTGTTAGTGCTTTCTCTCTTGCTAGTAGGAAAGAAATAGAAAAGAGATACTCTACCCTTATAGTTAACTCATTCTTTAACACGAATAATTGATCCTTCCACTATCACACAGTGATTGCTCCACAGGGAGCCTGACTTGCTGCTTCTCTGTTCTGCTTAATGAGAAGCTTTGGGAAATGCAAATTATGTAGAATAAGAAATTCCCAGAGGGTAGCCACTACTGGGTGTTTACATGAATAAGTAAAATCACTGTGGCTTCTTCCAATCACTGAGTTTCAACTCTGAACCGGATACAGAGAGGAGGTTGGTTATGTGCTGTCTTAAGTTCAATCCACATTTAAATTTAAGCATGTTTGCTTTTACTTGTTATAACTTCTTAAATGTATACAGACTCTCAAACCTGTGTGAACAGAAAACTGGATAAGTATTCAAAAGTTGTTTCAATCCTATGTCTGTCTCTCTGTTGTAACAATGATGTTTTCGCTTTAGGGACCAATAGGTTTTTGCTGTACAAATGTTCTGGATCACACTCTACCCACCCTTCATCCTTTTCTACCATATATTCTGTATGGTCAAGGACAAAACCAGTTATATTTAGTTTGTAGTGAGATTACAGTGCTTGTTTTCATGTCTACTTCAGAGATTCTAGATATCCAGTATTATATTTATGACTTCAAAATAAATCTTTAATAATACCAAAGTTATTTTGTGCACAGATCAAGGTAAAATGTAACACATAAATAATCTATATTATTCTTACCTGGAAAACTGAAGCAGGTATAAAACTATTTCTAAACCAAATTCAACAGAAATGAATTCTGGTCATGCAAACTCAGGATCCTCTAAAGCTGAAATATCCCATCAAAACAAATTCTATACCTACGCTGAAAATGTACAACTGGTACATCACATTTGTCACCAGCTACAGAGAATACCCTATTTGCCCAAAAGAACAGAGTAATGACCTCATCAACTTGTTTGCCAGCTTCATTGGGACACAGGAAGGAAGAAGTGAGAAGAAGAAGGCAATAATTTTCTCATGGAACATAACTGATAGAAAACATGTGATTCTTTCCATACAGAGATTTCCAACTGTTAAAATACCCAGTTCTCCCTTTCTGCTTGGGACTATTCAAAAAGAGAAATCCAGTGCTAATAAGGCAGTGAAAATGGAAATCAAATTGGCACCTAGTAGAAAGTTTTGAAAGTAAAATGCTAAGGTTATCAGAAATCAGTTTTCAAAAATTATATTAAAATGTCGGCAATGACTGGCATAAATTAAATCATGCTGAGAATACTTTCGTGTGAAGTTTAAACCAAAAAAAAGAAAGAAAAAGAAAAATGCACTCTTATAAGTCATTTACATGCATGCCAAGGCATTCAAAGACATATTGAACAATTTGTAAGAAATATTCGATAAGATGCAAAAGATATGGGTTCGTGCTTTTTCTCAAGGACTTTCAATATTTCAAGTAAATTTATAATGCTGGATGTATTCCATTGTGCCTTTTCAGAAAATAATGGTGTTGCAAGCAATCTACATCACTAATACCATAAAATAAGAGAGGTGATTGCTTAACTTTGAAATACACTCCTTGAGTAAAATCACACAACTGATGAGAAGGCAACCATGAGCAACTATCAGCACTTCCACAATCCACAAGTCTTGCCATTTTGAATAATTCTGTGTTCCAATCCATTTGGCCTATTAAAAATATTTTTTCCTTTTTCTTACCTTTAATACTTTGGCAAATCTAGATTTCTTTCCTTTCATGGCTAGGGGATGCCCACAATTTATAAATAGCCAGTGCACAACTGCTTCATTCTTTCATTTACTAATGCAGGAAGATCTGTTGACCAGATGTCTTTTCCTGGCTGCCAAAGGTATATGCTGGTCTTGAGAATAAGCCTAATAAAATAAAGTTTCACCAACTAAACAGCACCTCACAATGGCAACACACAGAGGAAAACACAAGAATTAAAATATTTTCAGTGTTTACCACACAGTGAACTCAGGGTACATTAGGATGAAGAAAAAAAATGTGACAGTTATGATCAGAACTGAAAATGGTAAAAATGGCCAAGTATAGAAATAACTACATATGTTGAAATTATATCACATTCTCTTTGTTTTAAAAATAGAGTTTCTTTCAGTAAAATATATGAGTACTTGATTCATACTTTGTGCTAAACCTCTATGCCTTATGGAGGATTCATCATTTGAATATATGTATTAAAGTATTGAAAGGCACTTAGCAAATAACGATACTTTAAAATGGAGGTAAAAGTAGAAACTGGTCTCATAAATAAGTGAATTCTTTTTACCCTTTGGACTTTGTACAGCTGAAGTCTTTAAAACTATATATATATGTGTGTGTGTGTGTGTGTGTGTGTGTGTATGTGTATACATATACACACACATACACACACTCACACACACACACACACACAGAGCAATACAGAAATGTCTTTAAAAACCAGAAGCAGTTCCCTGGCAATAAGGGAAATCCAAATGAAGACAACAATGAGGTACCACCTAACGCCAGTAAGGATGGCACACATACATAATACCACCAACACTTGCTGGCGAGGATGTGGGGAAAAGGGAATCCTTCTCCACTGCTGGTGGGACTGCAGACTTGTACAGCCTCTATGGGAATCAGTCTGGCGAATACTCAAACAACTGAAAATCAACATACCATATGATCCAGCAATAGCACTCCTAGGGATATATCCAAAACATCTCCTACACAAGAAACCAACATGCACGCCTATGTTCATAGCAGCACAATCTACAATCACAAAAACCTGGAAGCAACCAAAATGCCCATCAATACAAGACTGGATAAGAAAGCTATGGTTCATCTACTCTATGGAATACTACTCAGCTATTAAAAAAAATGAAATGCAGTTCTTTGTGGTCAAATGGGCCCGACTGGAATCCATCATGCTAAGAGAAATGAACCAATCCCAAAAGGTTAAATAACACATGTTTGCCTTAATCTGAGATGAAAAGATGACAACTTGGAAGATAGTACATGTATCTTGTAATATTAGTGCAATCTCTAACAACCTGTATCCAATGCAATAAGATAATGCGATGTAATCTATAAACCAACAACTAATGTCAGAATACTTAAGATATACATCGAAAAACTGTAAAACCTACTATACCCTCAATACTCTATGTTAACCTGTAATGAGGAGGGAGTGCAGGGAAGTCTTTCAGGACCATAAAAAGAGTGAGGAAAAAGTACAATATAGCGTATCAAGATCAAATCTGCTAATTCATAGACAACAGACTCAAAGCGGCACTAAACAATAGCAAAACTACTATACCAATGCATGAGGGGGGAATCGGGTGCGATCCTGACAACCTCTTAACAGGAGGTCATGTGCGTGGAGCAGGGGGGCACTCCAGAGTGGAGCAGGTGGTAAGGAGGAAGCTTGGATCCCAACCATGAAGACTCCCAGACCTTCACCACAAACTATTAAGATGAGCAACAAGGACTATATCCCAACTGCCAAGAAGGCCACAGGGAATTGGATGCCCTCGGAGGCTGAGTACTCTGAGGTCACCCACCCCCAACCGGAGCTTCTGCAGGGGATGGAAGAAGTCCAAACACTACCGTGCAGAAACCAACATCATCGGAAAGACAACCAGAAGCCCTGAGCGGTCCACAGAAACAGAAGAACAATAAATGTCCTTCGGGACCAGGGAGGAGAGCTTTCTCTGGTCCGAGCCTGACTCCAACTCTGGACCCCCGTCCTCCCTTGCAATGACCATCAGGATCGCTCCGAAAACCCTTCACAGCAAACAATCATACAAACTAAAAAAACCTAAAATAAATAGACAAACAACAAAAAGTAGAGCTTGGAATCTGACAGGAAAGAGCTGGCGTGGATTGGCTCATGCCTCGCTGGGTGGGACACAAAGATTAGTCACTCCTCACCACCGTGTTGAGGATTTTCCTGCACACACCCCCCCCACCAAAAAAATGTTCAGCACCTTAATTGTTGACAAATGTCTTGTTAGAGTTACAAGCCAGTCTAGATTATCCTAAAATCTGCCAAGATCAGCAAAATTATACTTCAACACAACAAATGGTTAAATACTAAAATGAAATAGACATGAGACAGCTGAATGGTACCTTATAGCCATTTTAAGGTATATAGCAGCCTGTTCTGTATATGAGCTAATCATAGGTTGTGGTTAAGAACTTTTTTTTTTTTTAATATACTGGTTACTCAAAACTATGTCAATTCCATAATGTTGCAAATTGCTGTTGATGGTATATTGGGACTCTTAATTGACTGGGATGATATTCTACCAGCTCTAACTTCAGACCAGAAATGGTCTCCCCAAGAAACTGTTCAACCCATCTGGACAATAAGTAGCTGGACTCTATGCTTGGTATACGTTTGCAAGGAAAGAATCTTGATTGAATTTGAACTGTAATACTGCATCAAGATGGAGGAATCCACCAGGGGGGAGGGGCGTGGGGAGGGGTGGGGGGATTCCCAGAGCCTATGAAACTGTCACATAATGCAAAATAATTAATTAAAAAAACATAAAAAAATTTAAGGGCAAATAAATAGTTTCCTCCTGCTCACCACCCCCCCCCCAAAAAAAAACAGAAGCAGAAATTCCATATGATTCAGTAATCCCATTATTGGGTATATAACCAAAAGACATGAACACATTATATTAGAGATGAATCTGTTCCACTATGGCTATAGAAGCACTATTTACAGCAGGTAAAATAGATAAACATCATTATCAGATAAATGGGCAGAGAAAATTTGGTGTGTACACACAATGGAATATTATTCAGCACTAGAGGAGAATTAGATTCTTCCATTTGTAGCAAAATGGATGGATCTGAAAAACATGACACTGAGTAAAGTAGACAGACATAGAAAGACAAATAATATAGGTTCTACCTTATATTGGGAGCTGAAAATTCAAGAAAGCCTCTCTGAACATAGACTTTTGGTTACTGGACTACTAAAGAGTAGAAGAGCTGAGAAGAATAAAAAAAGAGTTCAGCTGAAAAAAAAAATACGGGAAGCTAGTTGGGATTACTTACTGTCTAGCATTTACTGCAGACATGAAAAACATGGAAGTAATAGAACAGTCAAGTTTTATTTTCAATCTAAGCCTTGAAAGAGCATTATGTGATTAAAGGGAGTAGAGCAAGGCCAGCTACACAATCTGTGGACTCAGTGCAAAGCAGAAACCGTGCTACTTACTAAAAATGGCAAGAGTGCAACATCAAAGTAAGTGTAGGACTTTCTAAACTTAAGGTGCTATGCCACTCACTACAGGTACATGAACTATAGCAAAAGGTGTCTCTGATACAGATATGGTCAGTTTAATGAATCATATTCCAAAAGAAGAGAATGTCAGAAAAAAATCTCAATGTCAGGAAAGAATCAACCTCACAGGGGGTAACAATGACTTGGTTCCATTAGTTTGGCACCTGATGAGGGTGGAGGCATTGTAGATATTTCCAGGGTCAGCTAGAACACAGAGAAAGAATATATGGTTATCTTACACCCTATATTCTCTCTTCTTACACAGCAGCATAATTTAATCATGGGAGCTCTATCACAACAATTTAACAGACTCTAGCTATTTTTCAAGGCTGTACTTTCAGACATTATTATTATATTGAGTTCTAGCCTTAGTATATTAACATTAAGACCATAAATATTAAGTCTTTCTCACACGGGAATCTGGAGGACACTCAAACAACTGAACAAAGCATAATGGCATTGCAGAAATAGGCAAAGGTAGAAGATCTAGTATCATATTGTCAAGGCATATTTAATTGTTTCATGGGGAACCCTACTTTTTTATTCAGGAATAGAGATCCATACTGCAACATACCTTCATTTTCCAATATGTTAGTATCATTATATAGTCACCTATGAGAACACATATATATATACTGGTCTGACATTTTGCATGATGGTTGTCTTTTATCAGAGAAAACCTTTGGTATCTGTCCTTTAGGGGATTGGTTTGTTTTACTAAGCAAATGGTCCCCAGTTAGGACCATTTTGTTTCAAATGTTGCAATTTCACATTCCATTTACAAGTTGCGTAGTATTCTGTGGAGTAGGTATACACAGTTTATCCATTCTTCTTTCAACGGACATCTGAATTTTCTCCATGTCTTCGTTGTTGTGGATTGTGCTGCTATACATATTGGGTTGAAGGTCACTTTCTCGTATGCAAATTCACTTCATTTTGTTATATTACCAAGAGTGGAATAGCTGGGTAATATGGTAGATAAATTTTCAGATCTCTCAGTACTCTCCATTGTGATTTCCATAGTGACTGCACTAGTCTACACTCCCACCAACAGTGAAGTAGGGTACCTTTTCATCACATCCACAACAGTAGGTATTGTTAGTTGATTTCTGTATGTTGGACAGTATAATAGACTTAGGTGGAAAGTTATTTGTATTTCCCTAATAGCTAATTAGTCTGAGCATTTTTCATGTCTATTAACCATTTGAATTTGTCCTTTGGAAAAAGTGCCTGCTCATTTTTTTCATTCATTTCTTCACAAGGTTGTCAGTTTTGCTGTCATGAGTTTATGAAGCTCTTTATAAAATCTACATATGAGTCTCCTAACTACGTGTAGTATGCAAAAACTTTCTCCCATTCTCTTCATTGCTTCTTTGCACTGTGATAATTTCACTTGCTATACAGATGTGTCTTAGTTTAATGTAGATGCATTTGCCTATTTTTTGTTTGACTGCTTGTGCTTCTGATGACTTCTCTAAGTCTTTATCAACACCTATGTGTTCCTCTAGTAATCTGATGGTTTATGAGAACATATTTGTTTTTTCCAATTAGAGCTAAGTTTTGAATAAGGTGAAAGGTAGTACAAGGTCTTCTTTCTTGGTTCTGCAAGCTGATATATAATTGTTTCAACAGCATTTACTGAAGAGACCTCCTGGGTTATTTTCAGTTCTCTTGTCAAAGATTTGCTGACTGTTCATGTGTGTCTTCATTTCGAGCATTTTTATTATTCCATTGATTTTCCCTGTTTTGTACAAGTATCCAAGTCTTTTGATTTCCACTGCCCTGTCATATGTCTTGAAATCTGGAATTGTGATTCCTCCAGTTTTATTCTTCAAGACAGATTTGGCTATTCATGATCTCTTGTATTTCCAGATGAATTTTTGTAGCATCTTTTCTACTTCTGAGAATGTTGTTGGTATTTTTATTGGGATTACACTGAATCTATATATTACTTTTAGTAATACATTGTGATGATGCTAATTCTGCTGATCCAGAAACCTGGTATATTTTTCCAACTTTTAATCTCTTCTTCTATTTCTTTTCTTAATGTTTCAGAATTTTCACCATAGAAGTCCTTCATGTCTTTGCTCAGAGTTACCCCAAAATATTTAAGGTTCTTCCCTGCTATTTTGAAATGGACTGTTCTTATAAGTTCTCTCTCAGCCATGGAGTTGTTTGTGTATTCTAAGGCCATCGATCTATGTTCATCGATTTTGTGCCCTGCTATCTTGCCAAACTCTCTTATGAGTTCCAATAGTCTCATTATTGAGTCTTTTGGTTTTTCTATGTACAGGATTACGTTCTCTGCCAACAGGAAAAACTGACTTCCTTGCTTCTAGTTTGAATTCCTGAGAAAGACAGTTTGTACCTCATAGAACCGTAGGGGAAATTTCCAAATAGAAGAATCAGTTTACCTCCTTTCTGTCCTGCATTGCCATGGTCCCCAGGATGATGCAAAAAGAGGGACTCAGATCTACCTCTTCTTGGGAGACCATTAATTCTATGCAATTAGTATCTTATCCTTACTGCCTCATCTAATCTTAATAACCTCCTACACACTTTATGTCCAAATACCTGACAAGGAGGTTAGGATTTGAACACATGAATTTTGAAGAAAAGCAAATTCAGGCCACAGCACTCCCTAAGCACACCCAAAAAATCAACCAAAAGCCATAGCTTGACTTAGAATTTCTACCCTTCGAACAGTGAAACACCAAATATCAGTTATTTAATTCACTTAGTTCATGCCAAATTATTGTCACAGAAGTCAGAGAATTAATATAAAGTTTAGTTTTAAAAAATTATGAATTACTACTTGAAAGGCAGATTTACAGAGAGAAGGACAGGAAGGGAGAGAAAGACATCTTTCCTCCCTTGCTTCACTTCCCAAATGCCTGTATTGGCTGGAGGTGGGCTGACCCAAAGTCAAGTCAATACAGAGCTTGGAGATTCTACCAGGTCTCCTATATGTGTGCATGGACCCAAGGACTTGAAGCATACACCACTTCTCTTCCAGGCCGTTAGCAGGGAGTTACATTGGAAGTGAAGCAGCTGAGAGAAAAAGTGGCACTCATATGCATGCTAGTACCACACACAGAGGACTAGCATGATATGCCACCATGCCAGCCCCTGCTGTAACAAATATCTAAAATGCAGATGTGGGTTTAGAATTAGGTGATGAGTAGAGGTTAAAGGAATTTTAAGATATTTGATGGAAAACAAAACCCTATATTGCCTATATAACAAACTGTTGCTAGAAACATAAATACTAAGGATGCTTCTTGTAAATTCTTAAATGAAAATGAAAGAGAAGTTATTCAACATTGGAGGGAAAGCAGTTCTTATTACAAAGGGGTGCAAACTTTGGTCGAATGACTACTTTGGAATGGGAAGCAGAAATAATCAATGAATTTAGAGATTTCTTGAGAAAATTTGATGTACAGAAAGTATGAGAGGACATCTCTGCGCTGTTTACACTAAAATACAAGAAGGAAATGTTATTGTTTAGATATCAACTTAAATATCCCCCAAATATTCATTTATTAAAGGACAATTGCAGTTCTACTGGGAAACAGAACCATAAGGAAGTGAGATTCAGGGAGTGGTCATTGGAGGTGTGTCCTCAGAAAGTGGTTCTCATATGACCTTTGGAGCTCTCACAATGGAGTTTTAGCAAATGCCTCAGCTACAGCCTATCTACTCTCGCCCTGCTTCCCGACTCATCCTGGGATCCTCCCTCTGCACATTCTATGCCATTGCCATCTGTTGCCCTTACAATGTGCAGAAGCCACAGAAACTACTCAAGCCTGGATTTTAACCTTCAAAAAGGTACCTTGCCTTGTATAAAATCAATTGCCTCAAATATTTCCTGGCCAATTCAAAAAGAAGGAATTGTTTAGAGAAAAAGCAAGCTCTGGAAAGAATACTAAGAATGTTGCCACTAAGGTTTGGTTCCTGCTTCTCAGATGTCTTTTTGCTGTATCTTCTGGAGCAGGAAACTGCTCTCACATGGTGGACTATGAAAGGGCAATAAGAAAGGGACACACTCCCCCCTTTAAGCCGTTTTATCAAATCTCTGAATCCCATTCATGAAGGCAAAACTTACATGTCACATTTCGCTCCTGAAGGCCACACCTTTCAATGTTGTTACATCAAGACCATGTCTCAACATTAATTTTGGAGGGGGCAAATTTTTCCAGTTCATAAATCTGTGACTAGAAGGTTCAATTCAACTAAGATTTTGAGGTACAATCATGATGATTTAAGATGAATCTGTATCCCTAATTGATATCCTAACAAGAGGAAAATAGTGACACATACGCTGACAGAGTAATAACAGAAGTAGATACTGAAAAGCAAAAGACCAATCCTTGCCAGCTGCTGCCTTCGGTTTGATAGTGGATGTAACAGATCGTTTATCAGTGCCTTTCAGAAGTAATTAATCCTGCCAACACCTTAATTTTGTATACCTAATATCCATAACTATATTATAATAAATTTATGTTGCTTTAAATAACCCAGTTTCTGGCATTTTGTTATGGCAGCCTTGGAAAATTAATTGCCTTTAATATACTGAAAAAAGAGAGTAAGCATGCTCCTAGAATGCTGAGAGGGAAAATTTGATTTCAAGCTTTTTAATTATAACATTTTTTACAAATCTAATCTGGATGTTTACTAGAATTCAGTTTGAATGTTGATCTCGACCACATGGGATAAAGTTGAGAGGCTTAGAAATATGGCCTATGAACAGAAACAACTTCTCTTTCTCAGGACTTTAAAGCAGAATATAGAATATGGGAAACAATTGGAAATAGTCTATGATCTTGGTGTTCCCATTAACTTAAAAGTTGGAATAACGTACACCATCAGGAGAGAGCTATGAAAATGGAGGAAAAGTGGGTATCTCCAGTCAGTCCTGGTCCCAGATCTGACTACTCTACATGTTTACCTGCACTTCCTGCTGTAGTTTCTGTCAAATATCTGTTTATTTTAAAATATCCTTGTGCTATTTTTATTATAACTGTTCTTTGTTATAATCAAATATCTCAGTCTCTTGAAAGATAGATACGCTTCCATCATGCAATAAATGAGTGTTTAAAATGAATTTGTACTTAAAAATGATTCCTTGAAAGGAATCACTATGCTGTGCTCTAATGGTGGGTAATATTGCTAACTGGCCAAGAGATCACAGCTTGGGGCTATCAGCAAAGACACTGTTAAATGATTTTATATTTTTAAACAAATAAGTACTTATTTTGAAAGCAGCATTTAAAAACAGGTATTTATGAGCAATGCCATCATAAATGCAAGTAAAATAAATTTAAAGTAACAATAGCATCTCCACCAAAATCGTAAGTTGACGTTTATGAATAGATTATACATACATGTTTTTATTTTAGCTTTTCTAATTATATTTATGAAACAATACAACAGACTAAATCAAATATTCTATGAAACGAAGAAAACAAGTGAAAGATACAATTATAATGTTAAAATTCATAGAAATTTGGAATGCTTATATTTGGCATCAAATACTCTTCCACTCTTCTTGCCCATTTACACTTTCTAACTTATAGGTATACTACAGCAATACAGAAATATATTGAGTATTGTCAAAATGTACACAAGATCATATATTTGTTTTTAAAATCATTTTAAGAATTGCTGTTATCAATGAATATGACGGAATTTGAGAATTAAAATATGATAGATTAATTTGAGACACTATTAGATCAAACAATCTCTGACTTCAGTGCTAAACTCTGTGAGACATACACCCTAAGAAACATGCTACAAACAAACCAGACGTATCACAGCTAGATCATGTCACTTGGTAAATGATATTATTTCCAACCTGTCCAGTTCAGGACCAGGAACACCTGGGCACAGCATTATTCATGTTTTATCAATTTAAAAGAATCTCCAGACCAACACATTGGCTCAACTGGTTAATCTTCCACCTCCAAGTGCCAGCATCCCATATGAGTACCAGCTCATGTCCTGGCTGCTCCACTTCCCATCCAGTTCCCTGCTTATGTTGGGAAAGCACTGGAGGATGGTCCAAGTCCTTGGGATTCTCCATCCACATGGGAAACCTGGTAGAAGCTCCTGGCTTCTGGCTTTGGATCAGTTCAGGTGAACCTGTGGATGGAAGATCTTTGTCTGGCTCCTCTTCTCTCTGCACATCTACCTTTCAAATGAAAGTAAATACATTTTTTTAAACATCTTAAGAATTTCATGATTGTAATGGTGATTCTAAAGGCTAACTCTCTGCCTTGCAGGACCAGCATCCCATACAGATGCCATTTCATGTCCCAGCTACACCACTTCCAATCCAGTTCCCTTCTTATGGACTGAAAAGCAGTGGAAGATGGCTCAAGATCTAGGGGCCCTGTATCCAAGCAGGAGACCAGAAGTGCCAGAATCCTGGCTTCAGATGGACTCTAACCATTTGGGGATAAATCAGTGAATGGAAGATCCTCTCTGTTTTTCCTTCTCTCTGTATGTGTCTTTCAAATAAAAAAATTAATAAGCTTGAAAAACGAATTTCAGAGATTGTTGTTCTTTAGCAAAGATAATAACATTGCCAGCTAGTAAAACAGACGCAGCTTACAATGAATTTCCTTTTATATACTGGAAAAAGGATAGTAATTATGCTCCTAGGATGTTGAGAAGGAAAATTTGATTTTAAGCTTTTTAATGATGACATTTTTGCAAATCTGACCTGGGGTTTATTAGAATTCAAATTGAATATTAACCCTGACCATATTAAATGAAGGTAACTGGTTTGGACCTCTGGCCTATGAGTTGAAACATCTTCTCTTTTTTAAGATTTTAAATTGGGGGCCCGGCGGCGTGGTCTAGCGGCTAAAGTCCTCGCCTTGAAAGCCCCGGGATCCCATATGGACGCCGGTTCTAATCCCGGCAGCTCCACTTCCCATCCAGCTCCCTGCTTGTGGCCTGGGAAAGCAGTTGAGGACGGCCCAATGCTTTGGGACCCTGCACCCGCGTGGGAGACCCGGAAGAGGTTCCAGGTTCCCGGCTTCGGATCGGCGCGCATCGGCCCGTTGCGGCTCACTTGGGGAGTGAATCATCGGACGGAAGATCTTCCTCTCTGTCTCTCCTCCTCTGTGTATATCTGGCTGTAATAAAATGAATAAATCTTTAAAAAAATAATAAGATTTTAAATTGGGATATAAAAAATTGGAAACAACTGGAAATTGTTTAAGATGGATGGATGTATACATAGGTAGATAGATAGATGATAGATAGAAATAGATACTCAATTTACTGAATTAGATTATGTGTCTGCATGCAACAGAACTACAGATTGAAAACAAGAAAGTTTTCTTTTCTCCTTATATACAAATTAAAACTAATGCATTAACCCAGGCAGGTTGCGATTGCTCTTTTACAGGCATACGAAGTAATGCTACTATTGAGCATGCATCAAGGTCACTATACTGAATAAAATGCCCTAAGGACTATAAACCAGACACAAAAATTAAGGGGGAATTCAATTACATTTCTAGTAGAACACAGGATAAACTAAGAATGCCAATCTAGAATTCAGATATTTAGAATTCTACCACATAATGAAATGAGGACAATTTGAAATAGTAAGCTTCATATCAAGATTTTTCACTTTTTAAAAATATTTATTTCATTTTATATTGGAAAGGCAAATATGCAGAAAACGAAGATACAGAGAGAAAGATGTTCTGTCCCCCAATTTACTCCCCAAGTGGCCACAATGACTAAAGTTGAGCCAATCCAAAGCCAGGAGCTAGGAGCTTCGTCCAGATCTCTGACATAGGTGCACAGTCCCCGGGTTTTGAGTTGTCCTCTTCTGCTTTTCCAGGCCACAAGCAAGGAGCTGGATGGGAAGTAGAGCAGCCAGAACATGAACTGGTGCCTATATGGAATCCTGGCACATGCAACACGAGGATTTAGCCGCCGGGCATTGTGGCAGGCCTGAGATTTTTCACTTTTAATGCAGAATCCACTCACTCACTTCTTTGCTTCTGGTCTGTAATATCGACAGAACATACAGTTCTTGAAAATTGAGCCTGCCCTGGGCTAGATTTAGTTCAAACAGGCATAGTAACTATGCTGTCACTCTTTCAGCAAGAAACATTATTTACTTTATGCATTCCTTTTCCTAAAAAAATAAACCTAAGAGTCCTTGTTACTTTCTCATGTAGGAGATCTGCTGAGCACAACACAAATTCTGTTGTTTAAGGAATATTTCATCCAGAAATTTTGGAAATGCATATGCATGAATGTTTTTCCACAATACCAGCTGTGGACCAAAACTAAAAATCAGATGGTACTATGAATCTTTCCTATGATCTGAGATTCTGCAGGCTAAAAGCTCAAAAAAAAATAATCTTTATATCAAAAACTATATTCATCAGCTATAGGCAATTAGCAGATTTATTTGAAAGTTTTCTGGTTCCATCTTATTACAAGGTCAAACATGTTGAAATGCTTCTTTATCAGAATATGGGAAGAAAAATAGCTAAAAAAAAAAAAAACTGAGAGACGTGAACTGACCTCGCAGCCTTTGATTTTCCAAATCAAAACCATCATGCAAAAAATGACATCACAGATAACAAAGATAAAGCATCTGGGTTTTTACTTTTTCCCCTAATGCATCAAATCGATAAATCATCCAAATTAAATTACTTCTCTGAGTTCTACTGCTTAACTACTGATTTGAAGATGCAAATCCTGTTTAAATGGAGTAAGAGTAGGTTGGGAAAATCTCAATTTTTAAATGATGAAAAAGAAAATATCAATAGAATACAAATTAAACTAAAAAAATCCATAACTCTTAGTTCAGGATGACATTTGAGATTTACCTAATTCTCAAATAGTTTTTAAAATCATCAAGCCTATGACAGAATCTGATCTTGCATTAAAATGCATTAGTGCAATTCTGAAATTTCAAGAAAAAATACTGATGTTTAACACTTTCAAGTATAGATTAAATTCATAATATTCATGTTTCATTCTGGAATTGCAATGTCCCTGAAGAATTAATTGGTCTTTGTGTTTTAGATTGGATTTCAGTGATATGGACATCCATATACATCAGTCGCAAGCAAGTAAGCAAATGTTATGCTCCATCAAATGCATCATTTCGAATTCTTAATTTGTTTTAAGAAGTCAATTCTGAAAAATGCAGTCTTATTTTTGTTCAATTAAAATCTCTGAAAAGAAACGGCAAGTGTCTATACAGATGCCATCTCTGTTACGCTCTACGAAGCTTGCAGAATAAAGCTAATTCCATTTCCACAGTGAATAAACATTAATTGAGATTTTTCTGTTCTCTTCCAATAAAGAATTTTAATCTTGCCTATAGGCAGTTATCATGAAAGAATATAAGTGCAATTGTTCAGTCATTTTCTGCAGTACCCTAAGTTGACTATGGATAGGAAGGATGAAAAATAAGAAATCAGGAGGCCTGTCTCATTAGTGCCATTGCAGTCAACTGCCTGCATCCTTCATTGCCTCTCCAGGGGGTTGGAGACATGGTAGTCTCCATTTGCTTTATCTCTTTGGAAAGTATCTCATTTTCTATCAATTTATGCCCAGAATATTGGTCTTTCTGAAGTACCCTGTATCTTACCATGGTTACACTTGTTGCTTAAATTTAGGCACCTCTGATGCAAAAAAGTATCTTTAGAGATCATCTTTGGAAATATCTCTTGTAGGCACGCAGACAAATATTTAGAAAATTACTATAACCATCCAGTCTCAACTACTTTAAAAGAACAGTAAGACAAGCTTTATTTAGAGTCTCTAATTCAAGTTAACTTTTCTGGTATTTTCTGCAAATCAACTCTAGGCTAACATGATGTACGTGCCAACAGAAGAATCTAAACTACTTAGAACTTGAGAATAGATAAACATGTACACAATCTTATATGTAACATTGATCAGCATTCCTATCCAGGGTGAGGGAAAATAATTCTAAATCTTTTGCTTACACAATTCGAGCATTACTCAGGTTCACAAAACTGTTCACAATTGAGGAGACTATGGATTACATAACTCTGACTATGATTGTAACTAGTGCAAATATCATTGGTGACTATTTTCTATTTTCATTATCTTTATTCCCTCAACTTACTCATTCAAATGTACTGAGCACCTGCTTGAACAAGGTGTCTTGGAGACAATACATCTACAATAGCAAACAAGATTGAAAAGTCCCCTTCTATCATGAGGGCTACAAACCTGATGTGGTCATTTGCAATAAACAAGTTCAACACATAAACACCATCATTTCAGAAAGTGATCAGTACAGAGAAGAAATTAAAACATAAGAATGTGAAGAGTGAAGCAATCAGAGCCAGGGGACAAAGTGAGTCAGAAACACCTCTCAAAGCAGAAGATGAACAGAGGTTAAAGTAGACACCGATGGATTCAGAGTGTTCTAGAGTGAGAACATTAAGGACTATCTCAAGGAAGAACAAATTTGACACACTTGAAGAAAAGCAGCTCAGAGGGGCTACAGATGGTAGTGGAGGAGAATGATAAGAGATGACATCAGATACGTAAGTAAGGACAGAGTAGGCAAAGTTATGTGAGTCAATGGAAGCATTTGATTCTAAGTAAATAGGAAGCCACTAAAGCAATTTAATCAAGGGAATTATCTGATTTACATTTTAAAATGTCCTTTTATCTTCTAGAACAGAGTCATGGTTCACACTAGGATGTCTGCTCTAGGTCAAGGAAACCAGACCTTCTTGGACTGAGGGCCCTGCAACGGCCATCTGACTGAACCTGGTGACAATGCCTCACCCCAAACCCATCCATCACAAGGTAGGACTAACAGCAACTCACTTTCAGACACAAGGAGAAGTTTTGGGTCATTCCTGTCGCTTCAATCCACGTCATTTTATGACATAAAGTACAAACAATGCAAGAAAATCCAGTCATACATACTATATAGCCTGACTACAACAGAAGTAACACTATAACAGACATCAACAAAATCCTGAAGAAAGGTAGAGTGGAGAGAGCAGAACGATAATAATTCCTAGTTTGTAGCATTTGGCAATCAAACTGAAAAGTAGCAAATCTATTTGTGCTGAATATGAATGAGAAATATAATGGATTGTTGCCCAGCATGGGGAAAAGGCTTTGTCACATACAATATTTTTGATTGTTCTTGTTTACAACATAAAGTGACTCGTATTTCCTAACATGTATTTAAAAGACACATTTTTATGGGCATTAGTCTTGCAAATGATCTTTTGATTGGTCATGAATTCTCAACAAGCTGAGGCAGCATAGCACAAATAAACACCCACGGGGTAATAAATCTGTGAAGGCCAGTTCTGATGAGAGGAAAAAGGAACATAGTGATAACTGTGTTTCAGACATTTCTCAAAGCTATGTAACTTGATTTTTTACAAAAACTAACAGTGAAGTTTTCTCCACATTATTAAATATGGAGACTCCGAGATATTACAATCTTATCCACAGTTACAAAACATCATAGAACTGTTGCTGTAATCTTTACCTGCATATAGACCCCAAGCTCTCTCCATAGTACCAGGCAAGGTCAAAGTCAGCAATAAAGTAATTGGATGTTACATTCAGCGTCAGTGAAGCAGATGAGTCTCTGGAGATGCTAGCATAAAATGAGCGTTTGTGTCCTTCCTAGTGACCTCTCATTTCCATAACTGCTGGCCCTAACAAGGTGTCAAGATAAGACTCCAGTGAATGAGGCATTTTGTACATGGTCTCTCATCGTCTTTGTTAGATCTTTTTCCAAATCAGTGATGCCTTCATGTTTCCTTTGTTTTCATGGTATTGTTATTTTTGCTCATACAATTATCATTTTCTATTCTCAAATTGCTTTATTCTCATTGAAGTGGAAATGATTCATGGTGAAAGACGAATTTGAAAGTTATATTCTTTTATGAGGATTAGAGATCTACATCATTAAAATTCATCTCATTCTCTTTATTTTTTTTTTTATAAATCAGTAGATAAGGTTAGACTGTAGAGAAGGAGGTGGGTCTCAGGGGCTATAATGAGTTTTCACACTTTCTAGGGTGCCTAAAATAGAATGTGGTACACAAATCACAGTCAGAACTCTGCTGCCTTACGTCCTACTTCTTCCCTAGCTTTCCAAACAGACTTCGTCCCTTTGCCATTTTGAAATGTCTTTTGCCATCCATCCTACTGGAAATTCATTCTTTTTCCTTATTGGAAACCTACTCATTTTCACATCAACTCTTCACATGGACACTGTTTTTAGAACTAAAAACATACTAGCATTGAGTATGTTTTGTACTAAAACTTTTAAAACACAAAAACAAATGAAACAATTTTGATATCAATGTGATTCTATCATCAAAATCACCATTTCCAATATGCCTTGCTTTGTCCTGGCGTGTTGTTAATCGTTCCAGCTCTTTCTCTCAAGATTCCTGTTCTATTCTTCTTTAAATTTCTCCGGTTTACTATGATAATATTGCAATCATACTTATTCAGTTACTCCTTTAGGAAACGTTTGTTTGGCCTATCACTCTGTCAGATACCATACTTCATTCCTGATAGAAAATGACATGTCTAGATACAATTTACAATCTAATTCCTATGCTTTCTAATCAAAAAATCTAAGTCACTAACTTAATAACATGCACTTCGTAAGTCAATTCTGTCTAAAAATAAAATAACCCCCTTAGGATTAAAAAAAAAGTCATTATGATCAAGTATATAACCAGTATAAAGCCCAAGGCATATCAAAACCTTGTCTTAGGGCCTGGCAGCATGGCCTAGCGGCTAAAGTCCTCACCTTGAAAGCCCCGGGATCCCATATGGGCGCCGGTTCTAATCCCGGCAGCTCCACTGCCCATCCAGCTCCCTGCTTGTGGCCTGGGAAAGCAGTTGAGGACGGCCCAATGCATTGGGACACTGCACCCGTGTGGGAGACCTGGAAGAGGTTCCAGGTTCCCGGCTTCGGATCGGCACAGCACCGGCCGTTGCGGCTCACTTGGGGAGTGATTCATCAGATGGAAGATCTTCCTCTCTGTCTCTCCTCCTCTGTGAATATCTGGCTGTAATAAAATGAATAAATATTTAAAAAAATAAATAAATAAAAACTTGTCTTATAAGTTTCATATTAAAATTAACTTCATTTATATAGGCTAGAACCCTGTCAATAAATATGTCATTTATTTATTAATATTCATTTTATATTACATTCTGGTCAATTTTAACTAAATATATAGAACAAAGCCAAATTTTTTTTCTTTTCTTTTTTTTTTATTCATTGATTAAATTGTATTATGTGATACAGTTTCGTTGGAACTGGGAATCACACCACCCCTCCCCCCGCCCTCCCCCCATGTGGAATATTCCACCTTGTGGCTTATGCACTGATCAAGTACAGTTGAGATTCCCTCTTTGCAAGCATAAACTAAACATAGAGTCCAACATCTTATAGTCCAATCTAGTTCCTCAGCTTCCTGGGGAGACCCTGACCTGTCCAAGGGCAGAACCATCAGATTATCAACCCGATCAATTAAAGGAACAAAGCCAAATTTTAATTGGTATTATAGTTTATAATCTGACCATGCAGAAATTAAGTCTGATTTATGTTAATGAAGTTTCTGATCAGGACAAAATAAAGAATTCTCCGATTAGACAAAATCAAAAGATAGACAGTGACAGTGAAACAGATAACATTTTAACTGAGAGTGATTAACCTGTAACAACCATCATTTTCACAGTAGCTAACAGATAGAATGTGGTCAAAAACATTTGCTCCAGGAAAGAAACAGTGTCTAGAGCTCGTGGATGAGAAAAGTAGGAGTCTGGTGACAGTATAAGACACCTGAATTCTTCTTTGCCAGAGAAGTTCTTACAGTTTCTTACACTTTTATTTCTTCAAACACAAAGAATGGCTTGCGTCATCCAAAATTCAGCACTTAAAAAGTGCATATATGCAATGTTTTGCTATATTTCTCCAAAATAACTGAATACGGAGAAATATGTTTTAAGCTGTCACCAATGTGTATAGACCACCCAGATGTTAATCTGAGGTGGCATGAAAATTCCCTTAAACACTTCATGTAAATTGGTAAAAGCAGTCCAAAACAATACATGTAAACACAAGTATGTATCTTTAAACTAGAACGAAACTAGAAGAGCTTCATGTCCTGCCATTTTCTGAACTCGTGTCTATGCACTCCAGGCTCTGTTTCCATCCATTCCTTCATGTTCTATCCCTCCTAGGGTGCTGAGCTCTGTACTCGTATTAACACCTCTGCCACACTCCTGGACTCTCTTTGTCTCTCATAAAACAAGTTCTCTATATTAAACCCATCTCTATTCCTACTGACTCTGCTTTTTCTATTCACAGAATAGAATTGCTCATTCTTCCACACTTTCTCAAAAATCAGAGTAGTAAAAGGAATTCCTAGAATTTTCTTATTTTCTATAGCCACTTTCAGATCACTGGGTCTTTAGACTTAGAAAAGTCACCAACACAATAATCCTTGTGAATTCAGTGTCTCAATTGTCTACCTCTTACTTTCAATGGCTATTCTGACACCTACCATAATGACTGACACCACAGTGACAGCCTTAATCTCTGTTTCAATTATTTCAGAATCCATGTGAAATACATATCCATCTTCATCTCCATGACTGCATTGAGTTTCATTCCTAGTTCATTCCCATCACGTCTCCCAGATCCAGCCTCTGAATTTGTCATTATCCCAGGATAATTCTGAAATCTTCAACTCCAGTGCCCATTTTTTATTCCAATTTCTTCTTTTTCAAGTCTATACCTGTTGGTCCAAAGCATCTATTTCAAACACCTTCGAAATCATCTTCCTGAACTCTTATATTTCCCTCCATGACACTTCCTTGTATCCAATTTCTACTCCCTTTTATTTCCTGGTTCTCATTTCTATCAACCTAGCTGTTCTTTATGTCTACCCAATTGCTAACAGGTGAGCAAAACCCATTTTCCAAAAGGGACAAAAACCACAGAGGCCATCAACTCAAAGTTCAAGCTCACAGCTGCATCTTGCTTTATTCTCCTTCCCTCTTACAATCATAAATAAGATGATCCCGGTCATTCCTAAGGCTGCTCACTCACCAGTGTTACCAATTTTAGCACCCTAACTTCATCAACCAAGTTGCTTCATCATTTATCCATAAATTGCATTTTGAGTCATTATCTTATTATAATTCTTTTCAGAGAAAAACATAGCAGCTTACTCAGTTCTCTGTTTTAAAAAATAATAAAAAGCTTTTAATGTTATTTATATGAGGATAGCATCCTGTCTCTCTTTACTACTATAATCTGGCTTTGGGAATGAGTAATCCATCCTTGCTGTTGCCTCTTCCTAGACTCTTACTCATCAGACCACAATAACTTTTTCCTTGAGACTAGTCCATTGACACTGTCCTGACCAAAGCAATCAGTAACTCTTGTTTCTAAAGTCCCCTGACATATCTTCATCTTGTTTTATCTCTCAGCGTCTCTTGATGAATTTGTGTATCATCCTCACACAGGGCCTAATCTTCTCTGTGTTGTTCAAATTTTAGTATATATACTGCTGAAGTGAGCACTCTCTCAGCCTCTCTAATACTACTCTAGCATACAGCATGCATTGACATCTACATCTCTGATGGTCCTTCCTTACCCTTATTCCTCTTCTCACCATTATTGTTTTCCCCAAAATTCTATTGTAGTGCTCTTCACATTCTATAGACTCTCATTGAAGGGATAGACTTCATTTTTCTCATAATAATCTTTCCAAAATATGCATACAATTATTCTTGGTCCAAAGCCCTTGACTTATTTTCCAACTAACCTCTTGTACCTTTCTAACTAGTTGTCAAACCTGACATGTCCAGATATAAATGTGTCTCTCAAGCACATTCCCTTCCCTGAATCTCCCCCTCTCAACAAACAAAAGCACCATTGTCCCACAAATAGCTCAAAGGGCAAACATGGGGGTCATCACTCACCACCCTACATCAACCTATTCTCCTTACTATCATTAGAATATGATTGATTTTCTCATTTTCCTACCACTACCACCATAACTTCCTGTCAGCTTAATTTCATTGCTACCTATAATTATTTATGAAAAAAAGATATCTAGACATATTATAGCTTGCTAAAAATCCTGAACAAGCTACTTAGTCTTTTAAAACAAGTAAACTAACAGACTAATATGACATATACAAATCTATGTAGTCTGGCTTTCACTTTTTCTTTCACCATATAACAACCATCTCAAGCATTAATCACATTTAGGATTTTCTACGTCCCTTTATTCTAGATTAGGATTCCCACTTCTGCTCTTAAAATATGCTGTACTTATTAGATCAGAACATGAATTGCCATATAATGTGTAATTAATTGCATCTTGACCTTCCTATCATCTAAAAGTGAGCTCGGTGAGGACATTGTCTATATCTAGAATTTATATTTCCAATATTTAAAACAATAACAAGCAGAGGGAAGGCAATTAAGAAATATTTAGCAAAAGATGATGTGAATCGATGTTTGGTGAGCAACTAAATGAGGTGGCACTTTTCTTACATAAACTAAAAACTCTCCAATGGTGAAAAGAAAATTTAGCAAAAAATGGGGGAAAAAATCCTAAAGGAAGAGAGTAAGTATACTAATGGATAAGGAAAGGACAGATTCTTCTCCACTTCCAGTAGTTTAAATTGCCACAGTGGCAATTATCAGGATACTGTTGTACTCATTATATATGTCAGTCTTTGCTGCTGAACCCTAAAGACTTAATCACATCACAGAATTCTGTTATTATTCTGAACATGATAGAATGAACTGTGAGAAGCATGAAATATTTCTTCATCTCACTCAACATTAAGAATAGTCTGTAATATGTTGAAAGGATAAAGCCATTTTGCAACTCAATTCCTCATGAAAATTCACCCTAGAGACTTACTGAAACAATAAAAATAGAATACCCCTTTTTCACTGGATTTCTCCACAGGAAAAAAATAAAGCTAACTTAAAGAGAAATATTTCTAATGTTTACAGAAATCTTCGTTTGAAAAGTAAAGTATCAGAAAAATGCATTAAATTAAATATAATCTAATAGTCGAACATTAAAAAGCTGTATGGCAGGGACAACTTTTATATCAATGCATATGTGTCCAAGTACTACATCTATGAACATGGAGCCAAGAGGTCTTGATTTCAAGTCCTTGCCTTGGGAAAATCCCATATTTTTTCAATATTCCAATCTACATGTGGAAAAATACGAACCTCCCGCCAGCCTTACATACAGAACTAAATTCTAAAACTAAAGCATTTATTTTTATGCATACTTTTCATGTATTATTGATATATGTCTATGATACAGTTTTACACAAAGGAGCAAAAATCCATCCTCCTAGATCTTACATTCTTGTGAGAATGACAAAATGAAATAAAAAATAGATGGATTGGAACCTTCAAGAGGTAAGAAGAAGATGCCAGAATAAAGGAATGGAGAAAAACAACACAGCCTAATAACTGTTGAGAAAGGTAGATCAAAAGACCAAAACGCACAAAAAAAAAGCCCAAAACCAGATTTCAGAGCTGAGTGAGATAAGAAGATATGTTGGGTCAACATCTATAGAAAAAATATTTCAGGAAGAGGAGCTATAACAGGCCTGTTATGAGGTAGGCATGTGTGTGCGTGTGTGCGTGTGTGTGCGCGTACACACACACTCACACTTAAAGCTGATCTTTAGCCTCTCTATTCTGGGTTTGAACAGTCTTATATTTTTATTTCTTTTGATAGCAACAAGAAAGCCAGTAAAAAACAAAATTTCTACAGACCCACATAAATCATAGCTTTTACAGACTTTAAAACAGTCAAACCTTCGTTTAAACGCAAGCTTTGCGTTCCAACAAAGAAGCACATTATCAACTTAGAGAACAATAACAAAGCCACAAATATCATCATAGGATTGGAATATGAAACTACAAATAAATAAATTAGCCCATATACTCACGAAGATTATACAGAAAAATGGAAGGATAAAGAAAACACACAATTTTTTATTTGTTAAATAACAGCCCAGGTAGGATTACTAGAGGAGTTGAATGAGCAAATTCTTTAAGAAGTTTGATTCCTGAGGTCTCAAAAATACTCAGCAGAAATGAAGCTAGACAAATACTATTTCTTCAGAAGGAGAATGAGAGCTGCAGTGTTAGAATGTCTCATCTATGATCCTCTCCATCGTTCTTCCATCTTCCCTCCAAGAACTTCACCGACCATCTCTGCCTGCTTTTCCACAGTTCTTACCTTTCTTCGTTCTCCATTGTGCAAACATTACTCCCAAAGTCTGTTTTCTTCATCTCACATGTTTAATTCCTACATGTTTCTAATACATGTCTCCACTATGTTTTCTCTGCTGATCTCTCAAACTCAGTATACCATCAACAAATTAATCTTGCTTCCAAATCTGCTTTACTTTATGACTCCACAATCTTGGTTTGGGACATTAAAAGTTTTAATTATTCATGCTGAAATTATCAGAGCCATGCTTGTGACCTCTCTTCTCACCTCTTCAACCTCAGCCAGTAAACAAACAACTCGTCCTGAATGTTACTTTTCTCCTTTCCCTGCCTCCTCCCTACCCTCCCACCCATCCCTAGGTAACCTTACTGTCCTCTCAACATGAGTTTCCCTCCAAATCATCCCCCTTTTTATGTTAAATAGAGTGCTACCAGGGGATCTTCCAATGACCACGAACCAGGTTATTGCCCTCCTCAAAATTCTTCAAAAGCTTTTTTATGGCTCAAGAGATGAAAGTTGGACTCTTGCACCTATTCAAGGCTCTCCATGCTGGAAGGCAAGTCCATTTCCACAATCGTTTTATCCTCCACTACTTCTTTTTACCATACACTGATCCAGCCTGGGAAATGGCTCAGGGTCTCCTGAAGAGCTCCCAGCACTTCTCTGCTGCTATCCTTCATGTCAAACATTCAGAGTTCCTCCTCCATATACACCTTTTAATGTCTCATTTCTATTTTAAAAGCCAATTCAGAATGATTCTGAAAACAGATGGGATCTCTCTGGTTTCTCATTCTCAGTTAGGAGAATGTAACTGTTTAATCAACCAAAAAGTATCTAGCAAGTACATTCTATGTGCAGTATTTTACCTCACTTTTTGCCTAGTTGTATTCACTCTT
Organism: Ochotona princeps; assembly: GCF_030435755.1. Classification (NCBI taxonomy): domain Eukaryota; kingdom Metazoa; phylum Chordata; class Mammalia; order Lagomorpha; family Ochotonidae; genus Ochotona; species Ochotona princeps. Next base: position 51,930,714 of record NC_080839.1, on the reverse strand, counting down.
TCACCCCAAATTTCCATGTTTTCTACTCATAATAAATTGCAAAATCAAGTATCTTTGTCATTTTCTATTTTCTTGAGAACCTCCCACAATGGCCAGCTTCTAGAATATCAAGTATACATGCCTGCTGAACAAAGAAATGATTGCTTCTATATTCTAAACAGGATATATTATCTCAACTCTAAAAAACAGAGGGAGGGCAGCTATCCCAGTATTCTCGACCATTCATTTAAGTTTTCTTTGTCAAAATAATATATCCAGAGAAAGTGTGTAATATCCATGCAACTTGTTCTCCTTTCCCTCCATCAAAGTCTATTAGACTGTGACTGGACAGAGCGAATGAGTCTGCAGTTAGTATTAGTATTAACCAATTTGCAGGTAATATCTGGAAATGAAGCCAAACAATGGTGATACAAAGCCACTTTTTCAGTTTAGATGCCACATGATAGGCAGAATAAAAAGGTCTTTGAACTCATCAATTCCAGATGTTTACCTACCACAAGGTGCATGCATTTCTCAAGAAGTCACCTCTGGTGACCAAGTCTTAGAGCTATTTAATTGCTCACCGATAACACAAGAATCGCAATAAGTAGAGATTAAAATTACATAAATGTAAAAAAATAACATGCCCATTTGGAGGATTGAAAAACTAGAATAACTGAAGTGAAGATATCTTGCAGTATGCATTTCTACTTCCAAATAAAGAGAGGACTCTCAGTGAAACTGCTAAATATACCTCAATAATACGTCAGACTTTTTGCCTTTGTCTATATCTACCATGCCATGCTGCACGTGGGTAGCAGAATATTGAACTTGCAACAGTTGCTGGGGGACTATACAGCTATAATACTATTTGAAGGGGAAGATGGGGAGTGAGGCGGAAAGGGAAACTGAGAATCTCTATACCAAAAAAAAAAACTATCATAGAAAATATCATAGAAAGTATTTTTTATATTAAATTTCAAGCTTGTTCTAATTGAGTCCAAAAATATCTCAGGTATGTGCCTAAGATTGCTAGAGCTACACAAATGTCTCAGGGAGGGTCTGAAGAAATGACATTGACACCAGTTCTTGTTCATAGAATGGTCATAGAATACTCTAATGCCTTATTAGCTGAACTCAGCAAAAACTCCACATTTGAATAATCTGTTGTCTCAAGGACATTTGCCATGAAGAATATACAAAGATTCTTCTGCATTTCAATATATTCAAAGTCTATTGCATTGATAATTCCTGGTGTCATGGAGGGCTATTTGTGTATTTGTTATTGTTTCTAGGCTTTTGATATGGATTAAGAGTTAAGCAGACTGAAATAGTCACTTAGAATTTCATGCACATTCAACTGATGTCAGTAGATTGGCATTAATCATAATGAAAAAAGGAATATTTGATGTATCAAAAAGAACAATCAGTCATGTGGAACAACATGCAGCCTCAAGTTTTGGAGATGAGGTCTGAATCTTAATTCAGAAAGACTGATGCTCCTATAATGCACTGAATAACTTTATGACCTTCAGAGAAGCCTCACCAATGTTCTATGCTTATTCCACAAAGCCACTGGAAAAAGTGCATATTTGCTTCCAGAAGACCCACATCATTCTCCCAGGCTTTATTGAAAAATTTGATTCAGTTTCTGAAAGGCAGAGTCAGAACAGTGTGACCAAAAACTAGAACCCATACTTTCTTTGTATGACAGAATATCTGTATAGATCTCATTTTGTGTATTTAAAAGAATAGGGAAAGTTTCTTTATTGTATATAATATCTACCAATAATCACCCCCAAAATATAGTTTAACACATAACCCAGATGCAACTAACATACAAATGTAGGAACACACATACACACATGGATACAAGTAAACATTGAACATTTTTGGGTCACTTTACCAGTGAATCTTGATAATAGGCTTAAAGAAACTAGAAAGGCAAGTGAGTACAGGATAAATGTTCAACTGTGCAGAGAGAAGCAAAGGAGAACCAGAGAGAATACTCTAGAACAAAAGAAACATCAAGAGAAGAAAGATCAGTCAAAACAAAAAATAAACAGAAAACTGCTCTAAAGAAAGCATCCTTGCTGGGAAGTATGAGAGTGGTTAAAAATCTGAAAGAGTAACTAGAAGGTTCAGGCTTGAGTTCACTAGACACCAATAAAGGCCGTTTTCCGCAAGAGTGTGGATTCTGCCTACTAATGTGGAAGGCACAGGAAGGTTTTCACACAAAGGATGTCCACTGCTATCATCTAAAGCTTCACTCTGCAGAAGTGGCTAGCAAATGTCACATATACAACATACTGGTATACAGCTGTTGCAGAGAACACCAATGAAAATCTTCCGCTTACATGAGGGGACACTCAAGTTTTAATAACAGAAAAAATCAAGATGGAAAACCAAACAATAGACTATAACTGCTAAACAATAAGGCAAAATTGTCTTGAAAATAGGACTAACAGATTACTACAAAATTTCAGTTAAGATGTTATGAAATGTAGTATTATCTTCTTTTGTTTTAGAGCGGTAATTCTGTTTGCATCATTTTTTTTTTCTTCATTTCACTGTTTTTTATTGTTCCTGAATTATCTTAGCCATGAAAGAACTTGTTTATTTTCTAAGTAATTATATCCAGTATTGTGTCTCATATTACAAGCTGAACATTGGAAATCAGAAGAGCTGAGAAGTACAGATCTATTGCTACACTACTATTTAAATCATCCGAGCAAGCCACTTGACCTCTTCAATAATCATACCCTTTTATTGATCAGTTGAACATATACTACATTAGACGCAACCCAAATGCTTTGTCCTTGTTATCTAATATTCCTATCAATTAAGTGAAAAGATTTTATTCCATCCTTGTATGAGTGAAAAAGCTGACATGCCCTGAGCTGAATAACTTCCCCAAATCATACAGTCAACAAATAGTAGATTAAAATTATGACTTTGCAAAAACTGACAAAGAGGGGAAGAGAGGGATATTGGGGGGAGCATTGAAGTAAGACAGTGTCTTCTTGGAACTGTATCTATGGAATGCAGAAAACTTTACATTATGAAAAAATAAGAAAAAACTGTAGAGCTATGTAAAAATTTTTGCATCAAAATCAATTTATTTTTTACCCCATTTCTTTGATGAACATTTTTTAAATAACTTAAGATTTATCTAGTAGCTTCTGGCACAATACACACCTTACATAGAAAAATGAATTGCATGTACTCGGCTGAGGAATGGTCTCTATTGTTCTCTACCAGCACATGCTATTCTTTCAAATGAAATACAGGCCATTAGATGTAACTGAATTGCTAAGACATACAGTGGAATTTTTTTTATTCTGAGAAATAAGTTTTTCATCTTTACTCTGATTTTGCATCAGGGTTTTTGGCAGCTGAAATAAACTAACTTATTTTAAACTTATATTGAACTAAATTCCCTCTATTCTTTCTTATGTAAACTATTGCAAAACAGATACTTAGCATCCTCTGCTGGTGTATTTTTATTTTGTTTAAGTTGTATGCAGGATCTTATATCTCCTCCCTGATAAAACCAGTCATTAATTTCTGTGGATCATTCTATTATTCAATGTGTTGTGAAACCCAGTTATGTCATCTAATTCAGTAATCATCTCTATCTGAATGAAAATTTACCAATATGTTTTCCATGTCTTCATTTCCAGCACCGGTTTTCAATGACTTATTATTTACATAGAAAGAACATTTTCATGTATTTCACATATACCATTTTAAGAAAATATTTTAAAGGGAACAGCTTAGAGCATAAGGCACATCACAACATGCCTTAACTGGAGTCCTAGATGGTCCTAACAGAGAAAGCAGTCCTGCTCGAATAGAAGGACACATCACTATCCCTCTATGCTTCTTGGATTTTCTAATTTAAAAAAAAGATTATTGCCAATGAACTACACATACTGAATTACAAAACAACATTCTAGGGAGAGTTGAGCAATTACCTGTGAATTTGTCCATCTGCACATTCATTTGTCTGTAAATTATGAGGAAAAAATGTTCATTTCATGAGCTTCTAAAATTAAGATTTAAGGTAAAACACTTTAATAATCTGGAAGTTATTAACATGTATATGTGTAATTTGGCATTACTTAATAATCCTTTATTGTTTCACTATTTTTTCTAATAATTCATAAAGAATAGGAATTCTTTTTGAGGAATATCCATTACATCACAATGAAAGTCTTGGGAGTTACATTTTCATACCTCTGAAAATTAGAAGCACTTTGATCCATCTATAGTAGATTCTCTCAGCCATTTCTGGAGGCCACATTGCCCAGCTGCACACATGCTTACCTCATATTTGCCAGAAAGCATTTCAACCAAGGTTGGCTCCCAGGCACTTGAAGAATCCAAGATTCTTCACAGCACATCTTAATGAAGAATTAAGTTTGAGGAATAAAGATAACACTTCATGTGTCAAGTCTTAGGCATATTTTGTGATCTCTTAAAAGCACTTCACAAGCAAGGAGCTCACTTTCCAATAGCAGCAATTCCTTAATTTGTGTACCCTCACTACGTCTCTGTCCTCCAGGCCCATTTTTCCACTCCAAGTCTCTATTTCCTGGGACCCTCTCCCAAAGATCTATGTGCTTTCAGATCCTTATCTCTGAGCCTGCTTTGGGGAGGTTCAAAACCAAGATACTGCCTACAATCTCCTGATGCTGTTTCATTTGTGTGGTTTCACTAAAATTAAATAATCACCCAATCTCACCAAATGCTTCTGCACTACCCATAATAAAATCACTTAGAAATTACTAAGAAATTGTCACTTAGAAATCACTTAGAATAGAAATTATTGGTATTATGATACATATTTCAAAACAGCTAGTAGAGGAAATCTTGAGTGTTCTAACCATAAAGAAATGATGAATGCTCAAATTACTTTATATGATAAATACTCTGATTTTATCAAAACACAATATACTTTAGTACTGAAACACTATACTGGATTCCAAAAATATGTGCAATCATCCTATGTTGATAAAAAGATTATTAAAAAGTTGATCAGTCAAAAAGGAACAAGTAAGGTATAAGTGGTGCTTGCTTAGCAGAGCTCTCTTATTGCTCAATGACTTTTAGTCAGACTTTACTGTTTATACTTTGAGTTACTCTTCTCACTGGAGAAAAGCAAAACAAAATAGAAGCTAAGCAACACTACTTTTTTTTCTCAAGAACCTCAATCTCTTTTTTTTGCCCTATAATTTTTTTTTAACTTCTTCCATTTTTTATTATATTTTTGACAATCTTTACATAGTTAATCAGGGTAAAAAGGTTCAAGGGCTCCAGGAAAGTGGGTTAGACTATTATTTACATAATGAAGAACCTCAATCCCATAATGAAAGGTGTCAAAAGAAGAACATAATGTTAAAAAGATGAAGTGGTGCTCAAACTACACTGCATCCACTTAATCAGTTGAAATGATGAATTAATTATCTGCAAGCTAGTTATCATCTATCAGATAGCAAACAATTATGCATTTTGGAAAATGTGAGTTTCATGGCTTTTTTACAAAAAAAAATGTATATTTTCATTGGAAAGGCAGAGTTTCAGAGGAAGGAGAGACAGAAAAACATATTCTGTCCATTGTTTTACTCCCCAAGTGATGCCAATGCCCAGAGCCAAGCCAATCCGATGACAGAAGCCAGAAGCTTCTTCTGGGTCTCCCGTGTTGGTGCAGGGTCTCAAGGCTTTGGGCCATTCTCCAGTAGTTTTCCAGGTCACAAACAGGGAGCTGGATGGGAAGAGGAGCAGCTGGGACACAAACTGGCATCCCATATGGGATTTCAGCACATGCAAGGCAAGGATTTGGCCACTAGGCCTTCATGCTGGGGCCCAGGTATTTTTTGGTTGTTTGTCTGTTTCCATCTACTCCACAAAATACTACTTAGCCATTAAAATGAATAAAATTCTACGATTTTTAACCAAGTGCTCCCAACTAGAGACATTATGATCAGTGAAATAAGTCAACCCTAAAACAACAAACATCATATGTTCTCTCTGATATAAGGCAATTTTCATGCAAAATATAAGATCAATAGCCCTTTTAATACTGTGTTTGCTGCAACTCATGGGTTTTGATATTTCTGTTTTTATTTTCATTTCTTCAAAAACAGTTTTTTTTCTCATATTAAATACTTCACTGTCTCATGGGTTATACAGTACCAACATTTCCTCCAAGAAGGTTTTTATTTTTTTATTTTCTTCACCGACTTAAGTAACATGATACTGATTGACTCAGTATCATGTTACTTCATTTCATGGCACTGTAAATTTCTTAAGTTATTCCTGTCATTGATTTTGTTTTATGGTTTTTCATTTAAGGTATGTACAATAACTGTGTAATACAGACTATCATATCAAGATGTGAAGATACAATGCATCTCTACTTCCAAATTAGACAGACTCCCAATGAAATTGTTAAATATATCTTGACAATAGGATTCTGGACTATCTACCATAGTGCATACCCACAATCTCAGGATACAATTAAATAGCAGAATATAGACTTATGACTACTTAGGAAGGACTATACTATTGTAATATAGGGGAAATCGGGAGCGGGGTGGGACTTTAGGAAGTGACTACTCCATATCCTTCTTTAGAGCCACTTAAGCTATGATCATATCTTTGTGTATAAGCTGCATTCTCTGGAAACAAAATTATTCCATAAGAGCTATATTCCACAGGAAGTTACTCTCATACTGAATAATACTTTGCTCATACTTTAAAGTTTCTGAGTTCATTAATGGCTGACATTTCTCCTCCTATGCTTTTTAACCTAGAAGTTCAGAGTAGCTCAACAATCCCCACAGCTCCCAATATTTTTTGTGATGTCCCATTCCCTAATACTTCTCCTCCATTTAGTTCTCTTTTATTTAGTTTAAAGTTACATGGCATCTTCTTAAAGATCCACAAGAAGGTAATACTTTAGGCAAAAGGATTGAGGGGCATCTGCTCAGTCTGCATGAAGTGACTGACCCTAAGAAGATACTTCCAGACTTACTTTTTTTTATTGATTACATTGCATTATGTGACAGTTTTATAGGCACTGGGATTCCCCCCCACCCCCTGCCTCCCCAAACCACTCCCCGGTGGATTCCTCCACCTTGTTGCACAGTTCAAATTCTGTTCATTGCAAGCATCTACCAAGCATAAAGTCCAGATAAGTTCAACGGTTTCTTGGGGAGACCATCTCTGGTCTGAAGGTAGAGCCGGCAGAGTATCATCCCATTCAATTAAAAGCCCCGACATAATATCAGTAACAATTTATAACGTTATGGAATTATTTGACATGGTATTGAGTAACAAATATGTTAAAAGAGAAAAAGAAGGAAAAAAAAAGAATGTAAGTTCTGAACCACATCCTGTGACTTCTACATTGACATTTCAATTATTAGTTTATATACAACCGGGTTCTATACACCTTAAAATCGCTATAGATTACTATTCAGCTGTCTCATGTCTATTTTAATTTTAGTACTTAGCAGTTTATAGCATTGAAGCATGATTTTGCTGAACCTAGCTGCTTTTTGGGTGGTCTAACTCTATAATTCTAACAAGACATATGTCAACAGTTTAGGTGAACAGTTTTAGGAGGGTGTGCAGAGAAATCTTCAATACCCCAGTGAGGAGTAACTAATCTTTGTGTCCCACCCAGTGAGTTATAAGTGCATCCCCGCTGACCGTTTCCCATCTGTTTCTAAGATTTCCTTGTTGTTCTCTGTCCATCTATTCTAGTTTTTTTTTTTATTTATTTATTTGCTTGTTTGTTTTGAGGGGTTTCTGGAGCAATCCTGATGGTCATTACAAGAGAGGGTGGGGACTCAAAGTTGGAACCAGGCAAGGACCAGAGAAAGCTCCTCTCCCTAGTCCCGAAGGAAGTTTACTGTTCTTCTATTTCTGCGGGCCGCTCAGTGCTCCTGGTTGTCATTCCAATGACCCTGGATCCAGCAAGGCAGGATTTGGGCTTCTTCCATCCCATGTGGTAGATCCAGATGAGGGTGGGTGACCTCAGAGTTCTCAGCCTCCGAAGGCACTCCAATTTCCCGTGGTCTCCTTGGCAGTTGGGATGTAGCCCTCGGTGTTCGTACTGATAGTCCTTGGTGAGGATCTGGGAGTCTTCAGGGTTGGGATACAAACCTCCTCCTGTCTGCCTGCTCCACTCTGGGGTTCCCCCCTCCTCTGTGCATATGACCTCTTTATGTGCCAAAAATGATCACCCACTGGTCAAGGACACAACCCTCAAGAAACAAAACACCAAGGGCACCTTTTCTGAAGTAGATAATTATTCAAATGGGCCCAGCACTAAACTGCATTAAAACTGAGTAACCAACAGAGTTCCCACAATAGGGTTTGTGTAATCACACTAAAGGTAAATTCAGGGAAAAGTCATTCTAGAATTGCTTCTCTTAGCAAAATGTCTTTTGAGATAGAACATGAAAACGTTTACTACAAATGTTCTGCATATGATTTTTGTCACCCAGTTACAATGACCTTTCTCAGAAAATGCAGATTGTATGACTCATTCTTTTTAAACAAAAATATAGCAATCACTTTTAGAAAACCCAGCTATTAAAACACCCAAGTTTAAAAGAAGAAAACCCACTTCCTAGTGTGTTTCATTTCATTAAAGTGAGTCAGATGTGTCACTGCTGTTTAAGTAGACTTGCTTAACAGATTTGTTCTGGAAGAAAGACACGTCAGGAAACAGTTTCCTGAGGATGTCAAGCGCTAGCTATTGGAAAAAGAATTCTTGCAAATGTGCCATTTCCCCTCCTCCAGCTGAGTAAGCCATGGTATTTATGGGATGATAAACTACAGAGACAGAGAGAAGCACTTTGGTTTTCTGTTCTTTTGCTAGCTTTGTAACCTTCAGAAAATCACTTAAGTCTTCTTGAGGCCCAATTTTCCCTTTTTTAAAATGGATTCCTTAAGAAGCAAAGAGATAATGCATTTATACAGCTGAGTGGACCGCTGAAATTCAGTGGAATAACAGATACTATGTGGGGTATCATTGCAATGACAGCAGCTGTACCCAGACATAGTTGTATTTATTCCTGCTTTTGGAAGTTCATATTAACTTTCACTCCTAACACATACTTGAACAACTGAAGTTTTCAGAAAGCACATACCATGGCAAGGCTCAAGAACAATCCCAGATTAGCTCAGTTGGTGAAATGTTTGGGAAATGTCTATACTAATGATCCCAGCAAACCCACATGTAATTAATTATCCATGTAGACTTTTCACTACCGGGATAGAGGCTAAAGAAAGCTTTGTCCATTGGGCCCGGCAGCGTGGCTTAGTGGCTAAAGTCCTCACCTTGAAAGCCCCGGGATCCCATATGAGCGCCAGTTCTAATCCCAGCAGCTCCACTTCCCATCCAGCTCCCTGGTTGTGGTCTGGGAAAGCAGTTGAGGACGGTCCCAATGCTTTGGGACCCTGCACCCGCGTGGGAGACCCGGAAGAGGTTCCAGGTTCCCGGCTTCGGATTGGCACAGCACCGGCCGTTGCGGCTCACTTGGGGAGTGAATCATCGGACGGAAGATCTTCCTTTCTATCTCTCCTTCTCTGTGTATATCTGGCTGTAATAAAATGAATAAATCTTAACAAAAAAAAAAAAAGAAAGCTTTGTCCATCCTAGAAGAGTGTCCTTGAAGTGTGAACTTGTCCCACAAACACTGTGAATGATGACCTCAACCCCAACTTACTAGATTCGCTGTTTATTCAGAGAACTGTTGGCGGAGTTGTTTTAAGTGTAATTTCTTTGAAATGGATATCTTCTTTTTTATTTTATTATTTTAGTTGGATAATCTTTACATTGTTCATTAGGGCACAAAGGGTCAAGGGTTACAGAAAAGTGGATAAGATTGTTTACACATTCTCTTTTTTTTTTTCCGTGTCTGAAGTGAGGGGTAGGGAGGATAAAGGAAGAAGCCCCACCAGCATTTTGTTACAATAGGAAATGCTGAAGAATAATAACCTGTCCTATCTGATATTAAACAGCAATGTTCGTTATGCAAGTTAACATCAAGATCTGCGACCCTTCTAATCTAAAATAAATAAATAGATAAATCATTTAGCAGATTGTTTTCCTTTTCTACGTTACTGCAGAATACAGATTGTCAAAAATATTTCTTTAAAAGGGCATTTATTTGTTGGTTCGCCTGCTTTTGCTGTAAGACTAATGAGCTATGACAATTAGCAATAGATGTAGGTTCTGAGAGAAACAGGATTAACTAAATGGAATCATGCCCATGTCATTGCCATAAAAACGAAACACAAGGCACAGCAGAGGGAAACCATTGTACTTCTTCAGGCTCATGGGCACCAAATACATTCTTTTTAACACTTGTCAGGATAACAAAATTTGTAAACTGGTAGATACTTTTAACATCTTATTTCAGTACGTTTTTAAAGAAACTTTGCATAAATGACATTTTAACACAGAAGAAAATGGAAATGAATAAATCTTACACATTTCAAGGAAAGCATTCAGATAATACAAGACAACAGCTCAGTAGTTTAACCTTAAATTTACCAAAAAAAAAAAAATAGTACAGAACCTTATCTTTGGACTTTGCATGCCTTGCTACACTAACTTTAAAGCAGACCCACTGACCCATACATTCTGAAATTTCTAAAGGTATATGAAAACAAATTAATTAAATTCTTCATTTTCCCTCTGAGAAAAACTGATAATTAAGAAATTACAGTTCACATCAATGCATGTAAATTTAATTTTTTTCTAAAGAGGAAAAAATACCACATGATGTTCTCATAACTACAGAGTCATCCTAACTTGAAAAGGTCATTTCACAAAGGTTTTTGCTATTCATAATGAATGTAGAACTGGTTGATACACAGTATAAACTGCTTCTTGGTCACATTACTGAAATGATAGATAATTCCTAGGGAATTCACTGAGAAAATTCTGTTCAAGGAGATTCTATTGAACACCCAAACTACTCGACATACAAATTCAGTGCTTCCATATCAGCATCAACTGTTCTGTGAGTACTCCCATTATCTTAATATTCAGCTTTTGAAAATCATGTTTTAGAAATCATCACATTTTATGTGTTTCAAAAACATGATTTTTGAGAAAATGGAATACAGAGAATTGGCATAAATATAACAGCATAAGAATATCACATTCACTATGTACATACATGGTTTAATAATCTTAATCAGACCCTGCACGTTTTATAGGATATTGGGGTTTGCTGCTAGTTGGCTGAGATAGCCGGAATCTTTGAAATGAAGAAAACTACCAAAGTCACCAGCCTGGCAACTGATGGACAGCAGCACGTCATTTACTGCACGTATGACCTGCTCTGACAATTGCTCAGAGCTTCAGAGTCATCATCATGGAACGGTATGGCTGGACTAAATGATTCCTGATGACATTCTTCACTATATTTTGAATAGTTTTAAAATTTTTTGTGATCTAAAATTTTTAAGTGATAGCAGTAAAAATTTAATAAAAGATATTAAGGTATTGGGTAAATGAAATACCAAGTATAAGGACTGTGAACTGCATTTCTTTGCACAACAATGGCCAGAGTCAGTATGAGCACACACTGCATTTCCCAGGACAGGAAGCTGAGATTCAGGAACTGAAACACAGGCACTTGATTTGTGATATTTTTATAAGGGTTCAAAATCAGAAACATGAAATTCAAGTTCTATGACAATTTGGCAAGTCACTTTTCTTATAATACTTTTTTATTCATATAAAGAGAACAGATTTATGATTATATGATTATAATGAACATGATGCATTTTAAACAGAACATGTCACCCTGAGGGTCATTAAGATGTCCAAGGTCCAAAGTTGTCCTAATACCGCATTCATCAATTCAGCCCCACCGCAACACCTTTTTCACCTATAACCATGGATGGAGAGAAGATAGAAATTGTGGGAGACTAGAGTTACTGGTGATAGAGATTTAGGCAGATGCAGACACCCCGCCCTCAAGGTCAGGAAGGAAGGCCCCACATTCAGGAAATCATTTGAATAAGCTGAAACAACTTGAGAGGAAAATCACGTTCTCATTGATGAAAGAGTGTCGTTTGTGCAGTGAACTTAATGGTCTTCTCTCCTGAGACTATATAAACAAGGGAAGAAAACTTCTGGGAGAGAACTGAAAACAGAGAAGAAATGTTAAGGGGCTTAAATGTCCCCCATTTGGAGTAGAAAGAGTGCATGTTCCTTCAGAATCATATGGACACGGCAAAGAGAGATGAGCTTGAACTGCCTGTCAGTACAAGACCCAGGAAAGCTCATGGTCAGGAGACTCCTTAAGACAAGGTGAGTCATGGGTAAAAGCAGATTTCTTCTAATGGAAACTATGTCATCAAAGACAATCATTAACGTAAAATCATTTAAAAATTTCCCCTTACCAAATTGAAGGTAGTACCAAAACTCAAAAATCAAATGTCATTTTTGAACTTTGAACTTTGGAAACTCAAGTAGGATTCAGCCAGAAAAGACAGACTTCCTAAGCCTAGAGAGGCACCCTAGCTAAGTACCCTGTATCCATGCCCTACATACTAAATGGTTGCTCAGGAACTTACTGACTCATATCATTTCACTAATTTAACAGTGTCTCTTCTATCAATTAGAGTCTGGCTGTTCTCATTGAAAAACAAGTGAAGCTTTACCTGTTGGTTTTCCTAACCAGTTCTTGAGGCCATGACTTCTTTCCTCCAAGTCCCTCAAGCTTGAAAAGATTTTCAGCAAAGAAAGAGAAAGGTTCAGTGAAGGAATCCCTCTGCTGCACAAGCTGACTTACAGTTGAAGACCTTTTCTGGCTTTATCATCCACATTTTCCTGCCTGTGTCCCTGGGAACACAATATTTGAGAAAAGAGTAACCTCATAAAAAGGTTAAAACCCCTCTCAGGTGATCTAAAAGCCGTATTTTCACTTTCCTTTAGCATTATGGAATAAAACATAGGTTTCTGGAAAATGATTGTGAGGAAAAAAGATGCTCTCATACTCCTCCTTTATTAGCAGCAACTATTTATTAGCATGAACAAGTCTCCAAGCCAGGCTCTCTGAGGTGTGGCCTTACCAGGTCCAGAGATCATAAAGGCAGCTGAGTTCAGCCAAACACTATTAACTATTAAAGGCTCACTTCTGATGTGGGTACCACGAACATTTTCTCTTTTTCTAAGTTTTATTTATTTGAACAGCTGTTACAAAGGGAGAGGGAAACAAAGAGTGAAAGAAATCTCCCATCTGTTGGTTAACTCTCCAAATGTCACAATAGCGGGGGCTAGGGCATGCTGAAACCATAGTCAGAAGCTTCATTCAACTAACTTATGAAACTGTGAGGGGTCCAATCACTAGGGCCATCTTCAGCTGCTCTCAGGCACATAAGCAAGACTGGATTGGAAGTATAGTTACCCTGAACCTGAACCAGCACATAGAACGTGATGTCACATATGACGTACCATAGGAAATTTCTTTTGTCTTCACTGTTCCTTTAACCCTATAAACCTCATGGTAAAGTCTTTTCAAGAGAGATGCCAAGTTAGCAGTTGATCAGCTATTAAAATGTCTTTTTTTTTTTTTACGGGTATTACAGATGTCTCAGCTGCTGACTTTATCAGGAACATGGATAACCCCAATTTGTTCTGCTCCAGGGAATGCAGTACTGTTTATGTTTTTCTGCCCTTTGGCTCACTTACATTCAATTTAGTGGTTCGCTCTTGCCAGTGTTTTGGCCACAGCCACCCATAATTCCCATTATGGATGAAAGATCAGTAACAATAACTCCTGAAATACAGTACTCCACATTTAAAAGAAAAATATTTTCTATGTTATCTTTTCAATACCTTAACATTACCCAGGGAGCCACCAATTATATTCACCTGTAGTACTGAGTAATAACACACACACAACTGATTGTCAGTATGACTATCAGTACCCTGCACCAAGTGCAAAGTTTAAGAACACAAATATCAAATTGTATCACCCACAAGAAAGCTGGAAAGTAGACAAGAAAGAATAAACAAGGATAGACAAACAAGTCATGAAGTATTTGAATAGGATTTCCAACCACAACCTAATCAACACACTTAATTTCAGTAATAGCAATTTTATTTGTCAGTCTAAAACTGTGAAATTTTTTAAATGTATATGTGTTTTTGTGAAAAGCAGAGTAGCAAAGAGAAAGAGATAAGGAGAGGCCTTTCATACCCTGAGAGAGATAAGGAGAGGCCTTTCATACCCTGATTTATTCCCCAATGCCCAAGAGTAAATGCTAGGTCAGACCAAAGTCAAAAGCCAGGAATTCTAAGCTGGTCTGCCATATAGGTAGCAGGAACCTAAACGTGTTAGCCATCATATGCGGCTCAGTTTCTTTATCAAGTAGCTCTATGTGGAGTGCAGTCTGGACTCAAGGAACAAAACTTTGTTTTGAAGCCCTGACTACTGCCACAGTGAAAGAGAATTTCCTTAAGTTCCAAGAGGTACCCAGAATGAGTTATTCCATCACTTGTTCAAGGTAAGGGAGCTGACGGTTGTCTAAGCTTCTATAAGTGCACACTCACAAATACTAGGGTGACAAAAGGACGAACCAATGCCAGACAAAAAAGGAAAAAAAAAGATATTATGTAATACCGATGAATCTTTAACTTCAAATAAAACTGATATTAAAAATTTAAACAAGTTAGAATCCCATAGATATCCTAACTTTTCTTAACATTTTCTGAAGTTGTATTGCTTTTGAAAAGAGCTATCTTATTATTACATCTCATTTTTTGTTTTTATTTCACAAACTTTCCATGTAAAATTGTGTAAAGAACTCTAAAAATCCTACTTGTTTTTTCAATATTATGTGTTATTTTATGCTGATTGTTAAATAAGTACAAACCTAATTATACTATATGTAGAACATATCATTAATGCTCAAATTGTAAGTGAACCTGTTTTAATAGATGAAACATACATGTTTTTATTTTCCTGTGTGGTCCCAGATACCCAGACACTCTGACACTCATAGCCTTGCTCCCAAAAAGCTTGTTTGTTGATGTCCTACTTCTTGCCGTTTTAGCACATGTGATTTATCAAAAACTGTAACAAATCGTTTTAAGCCATCCAAATGTTCACTATCAGTGTTTTACCAAAAGACTTTTACAGTTATGATCATTGCTGATGCAATTTCCTTGGTTCATATGTTCAAGAGTTTCTCTTGGGATTGTGCCTAGAAGTGCTGGGGCATGAGGTTAGCAAAACTCTTCAGATTTACAAAGTGATAACAAATGACTTCCCCAAAGAGCTTTGCTAATATATTCTAAAAATTACTTAAGAGAAATATGTTAAAATATTCCACTATGGTAATGGATTGGGCAATTTCTCTTCATGGCTTTATCTTCTTTGTGCATGTGGCTTTGTTTCACAGTTTATAGAAGTATTGGGCCATTACAACATTTCAGTGCCTTGAAACTCTATTGTTAAGCACAAATCTTCTTTGTTTCTAGTATTACACTATGTAAACTTATGTTTGAAAATTTAATTGGTGTGATGTTAATACAGCTCTTAGCATTCTTGTACTTTCAATAAGGTTTATATCTGTGGAATCAAATCTTATAAAACATAGTCTTATCTTTTTAGTCCTTTCTTCCCATTAGTAATGGAGGAAATATGTTGGAATATCCCAATAGAATGTTGGTAAGCTTGTTAATTCACAGATATTTTGAGGTAATTTTATTAGTTGAATGCATATTTAGAATTGTTACATTTTTATGATGCAACCAAACATTTCTTACTATATAAGAACTACCTGTATATGTATTCAGCTTTTGCTTTCAAATCCTTTCCCTCCTAGCATTAATGCAGCCATTCATGATGAATCTTCCTCCCCCTTCCACTATTAACCTTTTCATGTCCATAAGCTTTAAAAGGAGCTCCGATAAATATACACCTGTATCATTTTCAGTCTGTAGATGCTACTAATCACGTGTTGCACTAGTCCACTTATTATTTTAATTGTGTCGTGTAAACTTTCTGATAATTTTACTTTGTGTTTATTTGTCTCCTCTAGGTTTCATTTTCCATGTTTCATTATTGTTTTTCTGTCTCTTTGGTTTTTTTTCCTACAAAGACAATGAGAAGGACAAAGCTCCTGTCCACTGAATCATTCCCCAAATTTTCACAATAGCCAGGGCTAGGGCTAACTGGTACTCAGGAACTTAATCTATATTTCACATGATACTTGAGCCATCATCTGGTACTTCCCAGGATCTGAATTAGAAGGAAGGTGGAATAACATGACCCAACAGGAAATGGAACTCAGGCCATTCAGTAAGGGACTCAAAATCTTAACTACTAATCCACACATCCTCCATTCTTTTTGCATTTAATGCACTTTTTCCAATTTGTTGATTCTGAATTCATATACTCTATTTTCATTCTTCTAAAATTAACCTTAACATTTTACTAAGCCTGCTAAAGTTAACAATCTAACATTAAACTATCTCTACTCAATAAAAGATCTTTAAAACTAACATTTAGCATGTACTTTCTCAACTTACACATTATTGTTATACAAATTTTGAAATGTGTCCTTATAACTTGAAAATTTAATACTATTCTCAGTACATTATTTAGACAATTTTTTTATTGTTAAAGAATTTTTCCTATAGTTAGTGATTTTTTTTCCTTGAAAACATCCTTTATATTTTGGAAATTACATAAGAGCAGATGTCTTGGCAGTAGGTTCCTTATGTCATTTTTAATTTGTCACTGTACCTTTTTAGACTATATATTGCATCATTCACATCATTTTTAGACATAAAATACTTCCATCACTTTTAATCATTTAAGCAATATTTTCATCTGTAGTATCTCATATTCAATGCTTGCCAAAAGAGAAATGGAAGTCATAAAAGTCTTCAAATATTTGCAAAATAGAACCTAAGAAGGGAAATGCAGAAAAAAACTTTTCATAATAATAAATGCCATAGTTTACATAAAAAAGATCATCCATCATTAGTAGGGTTTGTTTTTTCAATTCAAAATATCTATGCTGCTCTGCACTTAGATAACTTGCTTCCCAGCTGACTACTAGCACATAATCCTGAGTTAGATGGGAAAATCATGCCCATTGCCTTGAAACAAAACCTGGGTAGCCATTGTCCTGGGAATACTGAAGCATGGCTGTAACTTCCTCAGCAACCTGTGCCTATCAAATGAGCCGACCAGCACAGTTGGCCATGGCTGACAAGTTACTCCCCCAGAAAGGAAAAGGCTGATTCATACCTCCAACTTTGGCTACAGCAAAGAAGCAATCACAGAAGATTAAAAAAAAATCAGAGCACCATTTCTCACACCAACGTAATAAAAGTCAGACAAGATTCATCATCACTTGCCAAAATACTCACTCAATCTCACAACATCCTAGGACTGCATATTACCTGCCAAAAGAAAACCACACTTTACAATGGAGTGATTTTAAATTCAAAGCCTTAAGTGTGAGAACTTGGTATTACAATACTAGGACTTGATGATGTCAATTGTCTAAGTGTGATACAATAAAAAATATCAGTGATACCTACATAATATTTCTCCAAAAATGCACAGCCTGATCCTAATGATAAAGAAACACTAAAAGTTCAGAATATAGAATATTTTGCAAGATGATTTGCTTCTGCATGATATTCTCGAGCTCCCAATGAAACTGCTACATATATCTTATCATTTATTTGGGTGTAGAGGTGCATACTGTACTGTATCTTAACTTCTCAGTATGCCAATCTCCTTTATACAAATGGATATGTATATATAGTTGTTTATATATCTATTGATCTTGAGTTTCCTCTTTCTCTGGTGATCTGCTTTTCAAATACATTGATCAAACTTTTAAAAAAAGAAAACGAAACTGTAGATAAGAGGGTCTATCGCATAAATGTCCAACTTTTAGCATTAAAAGTATGGGAAAAATGACGTAGGAGAAGATAAAACACTTTCTTCAGTTCAATGTATATTAGAAGTTTGGATTGGGTATATTTCAAAGTGAAGCTGATTAACTGAAAATTTTGTACCTCATTGTGGAGAGATTGGACTTGGAGTAAGTATGTGATTGTCTGGGGTATCCTAACCATCACTCAGAGGCCAACATCTCCCTGTCCTCTCCTGTTTAGAAACCACAGATCATTAAATTTCTTCAAGGACACATAGTATGTTATAATTGTGTGCAAATTCAAAAGAGTAATGCAGCAAGGTGATGTATAATTGATGGTCTGTGCATTCAGGCTTCAAAATAATGATCAGCATTCTGAAAAAGTAGGCCCCCAGTAGTTTCATCATGTTAGTATTTAACATTGCTAAAAGTACTTGAAAACAAAAGTCAATTGTAATAACAATGGATTAGGAAAATAGAATCTTTCCAAAGTCCAAAATCAAGTTCTTGCCATTCTAGACTACTGAAACATTTTTATGCAAAAGACTGTTAGTTAAGAATACTTTTTTACATGTGTCTATTTTTCCCTCTTAGTAGAGCTTGAGTAATTCACCAAGATGATGAATACAAAGGGAAAGAAGAGGAGCACCTGTTACTTCTCCAGTTCTTTTAGGAATCATGGATTGTTGCTTTGGCCACATAGATGCACATTTAGAAGAACAGTAACATTGTAGACATCAAAGGAATGGGTGCAGTTCAAAAAGGAATGCCCCATAAATATTACCATGGCAAATCTGGAAGAGTCTACAATGTTACAAGCATGTTGTTGGCATTGCTGTAAACAAACAAGTAAAGCACAAGATTCTTGCCAAGACAATAAATGTGTGTATTGAGCACATTAAATACTCTCAAAGAGCTTAGACAGCTTTTTGAAATGAGTGAAGGAAAGTTATCAGAAAAAGAAGCCAAAGAGAATGGTACCTGGGTTCAGCTGAAGCACAAGCACATTCCAACAAGCCCCCTTGGTCAGAACCAACGGGAAGGAACCTGAGCTGCTGGAGCCCATGCCCTATGAATTCATGGCATAACAAGTGAAAGAAAAATAAAAGACCTCTGGACTCAAACAAAAAAAAAAAGACCTTGAGCATTTTAAGGGTGATTACAAGATAAAATTGTACACTGAATTTTAGCAATATGTTTCACAGCATAAAAGCTAGCAGGGCAAAGGCATATTTTAAAGGCATAACATTATGAAAAAGTGAAGTGGCTACCAGGGAAATTATGAAACATAATACAAATTTAAATGAATGCTGATTTCTAGTTTTGAAAATTCTTTCTCATTTGGATTAAATATGAACATAAAATGGGCCATTCCCATAACTACACAAAATAGCTGTTATAATTAAAACAGCTAATGCTTTAAACAAGCTATCTACTGGAAATATTAGGTTACACAGCTTGAAAATATGCAAACTTAAATACCCTGTTAGATATCAACTAGATCATATAATAAAGAAAATACAATCCTTTAATTGAATGATGTGTGATGCATCTTAAATAACCTATGAAGATGTTTACTTAGGGCACACAAGAGTTTTGCGTTTAGTAAATGCCTAATTTACCTAAGGAGCTTTCCATTTTGTTTAAATTTTTCCAGTGTTGAAAATTTGTCTCTCTGTCCTTCAACAAGCAATTTGGAAAGCTTTTCTTAACAACTAACATTTAGAGTAAAAAATTAAGTTTCATATTTGAGGTGCATGTATTTGACTATTGTCTTTAATTCTGAATCTTCTGAAACAATTTTCTTCTGTGCAGTATTAATGCTAAAGTTTTAGGAGTAAAAAGCCAAATTTATGAACTATAAACTTAGGCATATGGATATACACAGAAAATTTATAGCTCTCAAGTACAGTGCTGATGGAACAGTAATTGCAATAAAATTTATTTGAAATTTATATCCCAGATGTTTCCATCTGCATATTTAGTATGTACTGTGAAAAAATGAATAGAGTATGAAGAATAAGCAATTACAAACAATTGCTTATATGAAAGTTTTCAAATATTAATTTATTTGGAAATAAAATGTTTTGTTTCTTCAGTATTAAATATTGCAGTCTAGGAGCTTAAAAACCAAAAGTCATTGATGCCTTTCTCTTAGGTTTATTTCTGTCTGTGTCATCTCCCTCCCCTCCCACAACTTCAAACAAGATAACTACCATTATCATGAGTGCCATTCCAAAAATTTATATACATTTAAAAAGATAAATACAAAATTGTTATCTTATTCCCTTCAGCTTTGTACAAATTTAA
The DNA here is from genome assembly GCF_030435755.1 of Ochotona princeps. NCBI lineage: Eukaryota > Metazoa > Chordata > Mammalia > Lagomorpha > Ochotonidae > Ochotona > Ochotona princeps. The sequence continues at coordinate 51,910,479 of NC_080839.1, read as the reverse complement.
AATTTTTATGAAGATCTTTTATTTGTATTTGAAAGGCAGATTTTACAGACAAAAGACGACACCAGAGAGAGAGGGTTTTCCATCTGCTGATTCATTTCCCAAATGGACACAACTGAGCTGAACTGCTCTGAAGTCAGGAGCCAGGAACCAAGCACCTCTTCCTGGTCTCTAATAAGAAAGTAGGGGCCCAAGAACTCCACTCCTTTCCCAGGCCATATTCAAAGATCTGAATCAAAATGGGAGCAGCTGGAAAACAAACCATTGCCCATATGGGATGCCAGTGCCGCATGTAGAGGATCAGCCTGCTATACCACCACACCAGCTCCAAAACTTTTTAATTATTATTTAATGTACTTTGCAATATACATTGAATATCTTACACTTGTTACCCTTAAACTGTTAAGAAAGCCACACATTCTACATCTAAATTTTAGCATCACTTTTTAGAAGCTGTCACTAACTCATCATTTAATGACCCATATTTCTCCAAATCAACAATACCGTAAAGAAATGAATCCTGACCAAGCATCAACATCAAATTATATTTCCTATACTACTAAGATAGAAAAATATCTTTTAGATTAATGCCAGCCTATACAGTTTCTGTGATTGCAAATTTGCAAGTTATACTGTAAGTTTCAATGTATGCAAGGTGCTTTGCCCGTTTTTCAATAAATTTTATCTTCCTAATATATGTTCATTCAAACACATTTTATGGTATATTTCTTGTCCTCTTGGAATTTTTAAAAATGTTCTTGCTTGGCAGAATTTCAAACCCTTGTCAAAATCTCATATTTTTGTTCTCTTGGTAAATGCTCCAATTTTAAATGTGGTACAAGGTATGTTTTAAGATGGTGTGGATGTCCACCACAAGAATCTTAAGAGAATCTCACTTTTAAATATGCTCCTATTTTCCATGCAGCTGCTCCTTCCCAGTAGCTCCCAGATCATCAGATCCCATTTCCTGAAATGTTCACCCCTTCACACTGCTGTTGGCCATCTGCAGCTCTTTTCCCAGGGCCACACCATTTCCTGAAGATCAAGAAAAACATCCAAATGGGCCAGCCCTTTCCAGCACACCCAATCTTCAATCCCCTTCACCCGGGAAAGCTCATGATTTGGAAACGGTGAGTAATGACTGGAAAACCCACAGCATACAGATGAGCCCAAAGGAAGGATGTCAGTTTGTATTCCTTCCGGGAATATATGTGGTCACCAATTATAACATACACGAGTCATTTCATTGCTAAAGTAAGGCGCAGCTGGCTGTGACGGTAGCAGCACACTTAAATTGCTAGTACTTCATCGTCACTAGGACACTGGTAGAAGGTAGTCTCTCTCCATAGTGCCTGTTCGACAGATTAGTATTGGGCATTATTTTTGGAAGCTATTCTGATTCTGATTCCCTGTGTTCTCAGACATTCTCCCTATATCATTCTGTATATCTAGTGTTTTTGTAAGCTACCCAAACTGGGTTTCTTGGTGTACAAATGAAACTTCCAATAAATCTTAACTCACTGGATTACAGAGAAGCTCAATTGGTATGCTTTCAACTAACATAGGTTAGCATCATAATATCAACTATCAACTAACATAGGTTAGTATCATAATAAAGTCTTAACCTTGCATTTATAAGAGGAAAATATTTCATTTTATCAACTACAGTGAACTCCATAACCATCTCTTACAATTAAATGACCCTGCTGAACATCACTTTATAAAATGTGTGTCCATTTGGAAATAGCATACAGAAGCTAAATGTATCTTACATGATTGATTCTACCATGAAGACACTTAAAGATAATTAAAGGTCTTCACTAAAGAAAATTTCCAAAGTCAAGTTCATTATGGATTTATAAGTTCTCAACAATTGTTATATAATATATGTCTCTGAGTGTCTAAAATCACAAGATTGTTAGAATCTTCAACACAGGCATTGTGTACTACTCATTATTATATTAGCACTAAATGATTCAAATAAACTAAATTATAATTAGAAGGGCAGCAACCTGGCCATTGTTTCACATCCACATACTTTTGGCAAACTACTTTACTACCTTTATGCTAATATCTAAGCTTTACATATTTTGAAATTTGGAAATAACAATATATTTTACAATTTACATGCACTTTCACTAAGTGATGCTTTTTTCCTTCAATAACCAGGTGATTTAACAACCAATATCTGCAAGGAAAATAAAACCTGGCACCAAACTCTCTTCCCATTGCTTGGACGTGAAGCCAAGCCTCCCCTTTGCATTTAATTGGTGAGCCCAGGTAGATTCCTGGGGCATGGGAAGCTACAAGCAGTTTGAGTTTGAACATCTGTAAAAGCAACACCATCCTGGGGTCAATACCATGGCATAAGAGGCTAGGCCTGTGCCAGCAGCACTGCATCCCACATAGGTGTTACTTCCACGTCCTGGCTACTCTACTTCCCATCCAGCTCACTGCTTTTGCCCTGAGGAAGCAGCAGCAGATGCCTCAAGTTCTTGAACCGATGTACCCATGTGGAAGACCCAGAGGAAGCTCCTGGCTCCTGGATTCATATTGACCCATCGCAGCCATTTAGTGAGTGAAACAGTGGATGGAACATGTCTTTTCCTTTGGTGTTTCTTCTCTCTGACTTTCAAGTAAATTAATAATCTTTTAAAAGAGACACTACCTCATTACCTTGGAGATTTTTACCACTACAGAATTGTTAAGCTATTCCAAATTAATACTTCTTTCATAAGTAGGCCAGAAATAGCCAGTGAACTCAGTGCTCCATTTGTCAACAAAACTGTTTGTAGATCAAGAATTATATTCTACCCCAAAGGCAGAAAAAAACTTTCCTTGAACTCACTATAATCATATGATTTCATCAATTACAGTTCAGTATTTATAAAAGCTTAGACACAGGAAGTCTAAGGAGTTGGATCAAGGAAGTCAGACATCTCAGGTGGCTTGTTGCAGATCTGATCATTGTGGACAGAGAACTTCAAATGTTCTACCTAAAACAACAACTTCAGATGGGAAGGAATCCATGTTCGTATCATTCCAGTAAGCATTGCTCAAGATTTTTCCTTAGCAGAGAAGAAAATAATAATAAATTCTCTCTCAGCTGTCACTTCTCTTCGTCCTAGTTTGCAGATCTGCTCTTGCAAAACCAGTTCTAAAACTGACAATACTGACAACCCAACATTCTGATGGATGATATGCCAGGACAAGGGTTTCCATACTGCCGAGGACTTTGCTGATGCCCTGACACAGGCAGGACAGGAGCCTTTCGTATAGGAGCATTAAATTATGTACTCTGACATGCAGCAGTCCTGAAAACAATGAGACTCAGTCACTACTGCTTAAATAAATAACTCTCAAAATATACCAGGAGAATTTAGGTTTCTTCTGCTCATCCTCACAAAATATTCATGAATTTATCTGAAGATTAGTTTTAACAGACAGTAACACTCTTAAGCCGACATGACTGTCCTAAAGGGTAGTTATCTCTAAGGGATAGGAGAAGTGAATACTTTTTTTTACTTCTTTTTCTTATAGAAATTGAACATTTTTTCAAGAAAAAATGATAAACAATAAAAGTCAAATGGTTAACTGGGGCCTCTGTTTATTAAACTCATTTTGTACAGCACGTACAATACTTCAGCAGCTTAAAAGCATAGATAACTTCTGCTTCTAAGCTTTAAATCAATTAAAATGTACTTCAAAGACTCTCAAGGCAGAGTAACAAAAAGAGAAGTTAACAGGGCATTTGTCATTCTGTGATGGACTACCAATAGAGAATGGGGCTGCAGCCTTTTGGGGGTGGAGTTTGTACTACTAAAAGCAGCAAGCATTTCTGGAGCTGCTGCCCAGCCCTTCCATGTGGCATGGCAGGGAATAATCAGGTTCACCCCTGTCTTCTCAACAACTTTTTCCTCTTTCCAGACTCCTAATTGTTTTGCATTTTTTATTATTATTATCATCTTATGATACAGTTCCATAGGCTCTGGGATTTCCCTCACTCCCTTCTCAAATCCCCTCCCCCTACTGATTTCCCCTATATTGTTACAATAGTACAGTTTTTCACAGAAAGTCCTAAGTGTATCATTGTGGGAATGGAAAATGGCAAACAGTCCAGCATCCTATTAAGATACAATCAACAGTTTCACTGAGAGTTCATCTTTGATCTGAGAGCAGAGATACATACTGCATTCCATCCTCACATCTGGATCTGATAATCTCAATTACACAGTGTCTATACATCCCTTTAAATGAAAAGCCACGAAACAAAATCAAAAACAGGAAGAAAAACAAAAATTTACAATTTCATGAAGAAAATGATGCACTATATGACCTATGAGTAAGTAAAGAAATTTAATATGAGACAAAAACAAAACTGTTGTTTTTTTTAAGTTTTTTATTTTAATTGGAAAGTCAGATCTACAAAGAGGAGGAGAGACAGAGAGGAAGATCTCTCTGATGATTCACTCCCCAAGTGGCCTCAATAGCCAGAGCTGAGCCGATCTGAAGCCAGGAGCCAGGATTCTAGAGCCTCTTCCAGGTCCTCCATTGCTTTCCCAGAACACAGGCAAGAAACTGGATTGGAAGTGGGACTGCCGGATTAGAACCAGAGCCAAAATAGGATCCCGGTGCGTGGAAGGCAAGGACTTTAACCACTGGGCTACAATGCCAGGCCAAAAGAAAACTATTTTTAAGAAACGAAAATAAAGGAGACTCGCAAGATGGCCGACATAGGAGGAAGACTGTGAGAGAGCTCACAGACAGAGAGGGCTAGAACGCAACAAAAGTGTAAGTGGAGCAGCATAGAACTACAGGGAGAAGAACGTGAAGTTCCCTGGACAGTGTGGAACCAAAAAAATCCACACAACTCGGAAGAGCAACCAGGGAAAAACAAAACAAAGGGCAGGGAAGACGACTTTCCGCTCCTGACCTGTTGAGTCACCTTTGAGTGCAGACGCTGAAAGCCTCAGACCGACCCGCTGACCGACCCGCAGATGCTGTGGCTGTGAGGTCCGGCAGTGATTGGGACCCGCTGGCATCTGCTCACCCTGGTCACCAGGACCCGCCAGGACCTACGCCCGCTGCGGACACCAGGACCCAGAGTCATCGGGACCCGCTGGCATCTGCCCACCCTGGTCGCCAGGCCCTGCTGGGACCACCGCAGCCTCCAGGTTCCATCCGCCTACACCCGCCGTGACCAGCAATGGACGCAGTAGCCGGGAGACGCACCCGCGGTGAGGGTTCCCACCAGAGGAAGAGGCAGACTGCAAGAACCTGAGGTTTGAGTGAGTTGGGTGGGGACAGTGGTGGGTTGGAGGCTTCGGGAGTTGGCCCCCCAGGGGCATGCACAGAGCCTGAACACAATTGGTGCTTGTCTCCCCGCCCCTCCCCCCCGAGACTCCAGCGTCTAGAGTCACCAGGAGAGTGCCTTGAAACTGCCAAAACTGTGTCTGGGAGAATGGCAAAAGGCACACTGAATACTCCCCCGTGCCTTTGCGGTCTGCAACTCAGCTGGGCGGTGCTATCCCACAGGAACCCAAGCACGCCTCTGGGCTGGGCAGTCCCATGCTGGCGCTGGGGTGGTTGGTCCCCTGCAAGCGCTGGGGTGGGCGGGCCTGCGCAGGAGGCGCTTCCAGAGAGCACCTGGAACACCCCACGCCCTATAGTCCAGTGCTTGGGAGATGAACCAGGAGAGCACTGCGGACCCTCATGCAGAAGGCGTTCCCAGAGAGCACCTGGAACCTCCACGCCCTGCAGTCCCTGGCACTGGGGACACACCGAGAAAGCACCTAGAATCCTCTGAGCCCTGTGATCCCGCGCACAGGGGGCGCGCACAGAGAGTGCCTTCACTCCCCCACGCCCTGTGGCAGCATACCTGTAGGGGACGAGCTGAGAGTGCGCTTTGAATCCGCTGGGCCCTGGAAGTGGCGCCCTGAGGTCCAGTGTTCTGGAGACGCACCAAAAGTGCCTTGAAAATTCCCACACCCTGCTACTCCACGCCTGCAGACTCCGATCTCTACAGGATAGTGCTTGGAGACCCCTCAGCACACTGGTGCCTAGGTCTCTCAAAAAAGAAACACTAACACAATGGGAAGAAATACCAGAAAAGGTAATGATCCAGATGAGTGCGCCAACACCCTACCAATAAAGGATCAAAAGCCAATGTCTATTTCGGAGATGCGAGATGAAGACATAGAAGATCTACCAGACAAGGAATTCAAAAAAATAATGTTAAAATATGTCAGAGACAATGAGAAGAATTGGGAGGACTTCAAGGAATTCAAGAACCACATAGCCTCAGAAATACAACAAATGAAAAGTAAAATCCTTGACTTAGAGCACAAAATTGAGAGCCTAACCAACAGAACAAATACAGCAGAAGAGAGGATCTCTGAAACGGAAGACACACAAAACGAACATACCCAGTTCATTAAACAGCTGGAGACAAGTCTGAACAAAGCCAGTAAGACCATACAAGAAATGAAAGACAACCTCAGAAAATCGAATATTAGGATTATTGGCCTTCCTGAAGGAGTGGAAAAAGAGTCAGGAATGCAAATGCTGCTTGACGAAATTATACAGGAAAACTTTCAAAACACTTGAAACATGAACCCAGCCCAAATCCAGGACGGTCAGAGGACTCCCAGCAGATATGACCCAAAGCAATCTTCACCCAGACATATGGTGCTCAAGTTCCACTCCAACGAAGACAAAGAATCCTAAGACAAGTATGAAGCAGAGAAAAGATCACATACCGAGGAAAACCAATCAGGATCACTGCTGACTTCTCTGAAGAGACTTTACAAGCAAGGAGAGAATGGACAAAGATCTTCCAAACCCTGAATCAGAACAACTGTCAACCAAGAATATTGTACCCAGCAAAGATCTCATTCGTATTTGAGAACGAAATCAAATACTTTCACAGCAAAGAGAAATTAGAAGAATATGCCAGCACAAAACCAGCTCTACAAAATCTCCTTAGAAATGCACTAAATCCAGAAAAAAAGGAGGTGAATCATAAGCAAAGATGGCAAACAGGAAGGTCTCCCCACTAAAGTCCACACAAGGAAGGGCAATTACACAGATACCAAACCCCACAAAATCAAGTATGGCAGGGCAAAATCACAACCTCTCAATTTTAACTCTTAACACAAATGGCCTGAACTCACCAATCAAAAGGCATAGATTAACAGAATGAATTATCAAACTGCACCCAACTATCTGTTGCCTACAAGAGACACATCTAACCAGAAGAGATTCGAAGAAGCTGAAAGTGAAAGGTTGGAAACAGATATTTCATGCCAATGGACGAGAAAAAAAGGCTGGGGTAGCTGTCTTAATTTCAGATGATGTGGACTTCAATCTGACACACATCAAAAAGGACAGGGAAGGACATTATATATTGGTGAAGGGACTGATCCATCAGGAAGTAATTACCATTGTGAACATATATGCACCACATTCAAACGCACCTAGCTACGTGAAGCAATTACTCACGGACTTAAGGGGAGACATAGATATGCACACAATAATAGTGGGTGATCTTAACACCCCACTAACAACTATAGACAGATCAACAAAACAAAAACTCAACAAAGAAACAACAGAGCTCATACAAACAATAGAACAACTGGACTTGGTTGACATTTATAGAACTTTTTACCCTAAGCCACAGATTATACATTTTTTTCAGCAGTGCATGGCACCTTCTCCAGGATAGACCACATGATAGGACACAAAGCAAACCTAAGTAACTTCAAAAAGATAGGAATCATACCATGTACCCTCTCAGACCACCACGGAATGAAGCTGGAAATCAGCAATTCAAAATGCCCCAGGAAACACAGAAACTCTTGGAGGCTGAACAATATGCTATTAAACGAACAATGGATCAGAGAAGAAATTAAAGATGAGATCAAAAAATTTATGGAAACAAATGAAAACTCCGACACAACATTCCAAAATTTGTGGGACACTGCCAAAGCAGTGCTACGGGGTAAACTCATCGCAATTGGAGCTCATGTCCAGGCCCAAGAGAGGCGCCAAATACAGGAACTAAACACACACCTCCAGGAATTGGAAAAACAACAGCAGAAGAGCCCCACACACAATAGGAAACAAGAAATCATCAAAACAAGGGAGGAAATCAACCAGATAGAAATAAAAAAAAAAACATACACAAAATCAATGAATCAAAAAGCTGGTTTTTTGAGAAGATAAACAAGAAAGACACCCCACTGGCCCGACTGACAAAGAAAAAACAAGAGAAGGCAAGAATTAACAGCATCAAAGATGAAAAAGGCAACATAACAACAGACACCGCATCCATTAAGGCCATAATTAGAAATTACTACAAAGCACTGTACTCCAACAAATCAGAAGATCACCAAGAAATGGAAAAGTTCTTAGACTTCTACCACCTGCCAAAACTTAGCCCAGAGGCAACAAACGACCTGAACAAACCCATAACTGAAGTAGAGATTGAATCAGTGATTAAAGACCTCCCAACAAAGAAAAGCCCAGGCCCAGACGGCTTCACTACAGAATTCTACAAAACATTCCGAACAGAACTGACCCCAATCCTCTACAAACTCTTCAAAACAATAGAAAAAGAGGCAACCCTTCCAAACTCATTCTATGAAGCCAACATTACCTTAATCCCAAAACCAGACAGAGAACTAACAGAGAAGGAAAACTACAGACCTATCTCTTTGATGAACATTGATGCTAAGATTCTCAACAAAATCCTAGCCAACAGAATTCAAAAACACATCAGACAGATCGTTCATCCAGATCAAGTAGGATTCATCCCTGGAATGCAGGGATGGTTCAACATTCGGAAATCCATAAATGTGATACACCACATCCAAAAACTGAAAAACAAGAATCACATGATAGTATCAATAGATGCAGAAAAAGCTTTCGACAAAATCCAACACCACTTCCTACTAAAAACCCTAACCAAGGTAGGCATAGATGGAAAAATCCACAACATAATTAAAGCCATATATGAAAAACCCAACACCAGCATCATACTGAATGGAGAAAAGCTGGAACCCTTCCCACTGAGATCTGGAACAAGACAGTCCACTTTCTCCACTACTATTCAACATAGTCCTAGAGGTACTCGCTGAGGCCATAAGACAAGAAAAAGAAATCAGAGGAATCCAAATGGGAAACGAAGAAGTGAAACTCTCACTATATGCAGATGATATGATTCTTTATGTAGAAGAGCCAAGAGACTCAATACACAGACTGCTAGAACTTGCACGAGAATTTGGTAGAGTGGCAGGGTACAAAATTAATGAACAAAAATCAACAGCCATAGTGTATGCGAACAGCCCCAAGATGGAAAAAGACTTAACCAGCAAGATACCATTCAAAATAACAGAGAAAAGTATGAAATATCTGGGAATAAATCTAACCAAAAATGTAGGAGACTTATTTGAAGAAAACTACAAACTACTTAAAAAAGAAATTGAACAAGACCTCAAAAGATGGAGTAACATCCCATGCTCCTGGATAGGTAAAATCAATATCATTAAAATGTCTATACTGCCAAAAAAATATATATATATTCAACGCAATCCCAATCAAATTGCCCAAAACATTCTTCATGGAGCTGGAAACAATGATCCAAAGGTTCATCTGGAAGCACAAAAAACCACGGATAGCTAGAACCATCCTGAAGAACAGGAAGTTAGCAGGGGGAATCACAGTTCCGGACCTCTGGACATACTATAGGGCAGTGGTTATCAAAACAGCGTGGTACTGGCACAAAGATAGAGAGGAAGATCAATGGAGCAGAATAGAAACACCAGAAGGAAACCCACACAGATACAGCCAAATAATCTTTGACAAAAAGACAAATCACAATCCAGGCAAATGGGAAGGTCTGTTCAATAAATGCTGTTGGGACAACTGGTTACTAGCCTGCAGAAACAAAAAAAAGATAGCTCCACATCTCTCACCATACACTAAGATCAGATCTAAATGGATAACAGATCTAAACCTACATCCAGAAACCTTCAAACTTTTGGAAGAAAATGTTGGAAACACACTGCAACACTTAGGGCTAGGCCCTCACTTCCTAAAAAAGTCTCCAAATGCAGTAGAAATCAAGACCAAAATAAACAATTGGGACCTCATCAAACTAAGAAGCTTCTGTACAGCTAGAGAAACAATCAACAAAGTAAAAAGGCAACCCACAGAATGGGAGAAGATCTTCGCACACGACATAGGTGATAGAGGGCTGATCTCCAGAATATACAAAGAGCTACAAAATAACCAAAATGTCAAAACAAACAAGCCACTCAAGAAATGGGCACGGGAAATGGGCAAACACTTCACAAAGGAACAAACCCAAATGGCAAATAAACATATGAAAAAATGCTCAAGTTCCCTGGCAATAAGGGAAATCCAAATTAAAACATCAATGAGGTACCACCTAACGCCAGTAAGACTGGCCCACATGAATAAAAGCACCAACAACACTTGTTGGTGAGGTTGCGGGGAAAAGGGAACCCTACTCCACTGCTGGTGGGGCTGCAGGCTGGTACAGCCTCTATGGAAATCAGTATGGAGAATACTCAAACAACTCAAATTCAACATACCGTATGATCCAGCAATAGCACTCCTAGGAATATATCCAGAACACTTGGTTTATGAGAAACCAACATGCACTCCTATGCTCATAGCAGCACAATCAGTAATTGCAAAAACATGGAAGCAACCAAAATGCCCATCAACAGAGGATTGGATAAGAAAGCTATGGTTCATCTACTCCATGGAATATTACTCAGCTATTAAAAAAAACAAAATGCAGTTCTTTGTGGCCAAATGGGCCAAACTGGAAACCATAATGCTAAGGGAAATGAGCCAATCCCAAAAGGTTAAATACCACATGTTTGCCTTAATTTAAGATGATATGATGTTATGTATAACATGTTATGTTTTGAATGTTATATGTTGTGTATAAACTAAAATTGAAGTATAGGTGAGGTGGTCACAGAAGGTGGCTGGGAACCCGCATTTACTTTTAACATATTGGTTACTCATTACTATGTCAATTAATTCCATAATGATGTAAATTTTTGCTGATGGTATGTTGGAGCTTTCAATTGACTGGGATGATACTCTTCTGGCTCTGTCATCAGACCAGAGAGGGTATACCTAAGAAACCGTTGAACTTGACGGGACAATAAGATGCTGGACTCTATGTTTGGTATACGCTTGCAATGGGGAAATCTCAACTGAACTTGAGCTGTGGTTATGCAATAAGGTGGAGGAATCCACCATGGTGGGAGGGTTTGGGGAGGGGTGGGGAGAACCCAAGTATCTATGTAACTGTGTCACATAATACAATGTAATTACTGAAGTTAAATAATAAATAATTAAAAAAAAAAAAAGAAAGCTATGGTTCATCTACTCCATGGAATATTACTCAGCTATTAAAAAAAACAAAATGCAGTTCTTTGTGGCCAAATGGGCCAAACTGGAAACCATAATGCTAAGGGAAATGAGCCAATCCCAAAAGGTTAAATACCACATGTTTGCCTTGATTTAAGATGATATGATCTTATGTATAACATGTTATGTTTTGAATGTTATATGTTGTGTATAAACTAAAATTAAAGTATAGGTGAGGTGGTCATAGAAGGTGGCTGGGAACTCGCATTTACTTTTGGCATGTTGGTTGCTCATTACTATGTCAACTGATTCCATAATGATGTGGATTTTTGCTGATGGTATGTTGGAGCTTTCAATTGACTGGGATGATACTCTGCTGGCTCTGTCTTCAGACCAGAGAGGGTATACCTAAGAAGCCGTTGAACTTGACTGGACAATAAGCTGCTGGACTCCATGTTTAGTATATGCTTGCAATGGGGGAATCTCAACTGAACTTGAGCTGTGGTTATGCAACAAGGTGGAGGAATCCACCATGGTGGGAGGGTTTGGGGAGGGGTGGGGAGAACCCAAGTATCTATGTAACTGTGTCACATAATACAATGTAATTAATGAAGTTAAATAATAAATAATTTAAAAAAAAGAAACGAAAATAAAAACAAAAACATCAAAATCCATGAGATTCAGTTTCCGCTGATCTTTGTTAGTGAGATGTGTCTCCTGTAGGCAACAAAAAGATGAGTATGTTTTTTGATCCAGTCTACTAATCTATGACATTTGATTGATGGGCTTACAGCCATTTATATTCAGGTTAATATGAATAGGTGGTAATTTGCTCTTGCCATTTTAGCTATGAGTTGTTCATTGTTTGATTTAGTCTTCTTTTGTTATTTTACTGGGATTTTCTCAACATTTCTCTTTGGTTTTGGTGGATGTTATTACTTTTCTGTCAAGAGAACATCTTTAAACACTACTTGTAGGGCAGGTTTGAGGAAGAATTTTATTTCATTTTCAAAAGCATAGCAAAGTTTTGCTGGGTATGTTTTTCTGGGCTAACAATTTTTTTCCTTTTAAAATCTCAAACATGTCACACCATTCTCTTCTGGTCTGTAGTTTTTCCTGTGCGAGGTTGTCTGTATGTTTGATTGCCATTCCTCCATAGGTCATTGATTTTTTTCATGTGCATATTTAAGGATCTTTTCCTTATGTTCAATTGAAGAGAACTTTATCATGTGTCGTGATGAAGATTGCTTTTGGTCAACCCTGCTGGAAATTCTGTACCCCTCCTATATCAAGTTTCCCAATTATTTCTACAGGTTAGAGAAAAATTTTTATTATTATTTCATTGAATACACCTTTAAACCCAGCTTATCTTTCTGTGCTTTCTGGAACTTCCATAACTCTTATATTTGGCCTTGTAATATTGCCTTTAATTTTTTTAATATTTTTCTTAGTTTGATCAATTCCTCTTACAGCTTTTTGATTACTTCACCATTGTGACAAGAAATATTTTCCAATTCTGAGATTCTTTCTTCTGCCTCATTCAATCTATTTATGGAGACTTTTCACTGAATTTTTATGTTGCTCCATTGTGTTCTTAATTTCTAATAATTCTGCTTGATTTTGTTTCAGTATTGCTGTTTCCTATCTGACATACTCCTTAAATTCCTGCATGTGCTTCTCATTATTGATAAGAAGCTTTATAGCAAGATTTTTGACTTCTTTATCCCCTACTTCCTCAATGTATTCCTCAGTCAACTCTGAGGTTGGCAAAGGCTTTTGCACCTTTGCAGGGCACTCTGCTGTAAAATGTATTGTGCCTCTGTCTCTTCTTTTGTTTTGAGTCATTGCACTTCTGGCTAGCAGATTCTTCTTGGGGCAGGTTTCTAAGCTGTATCAGCAATAGGTTTACAGCTCGATTTTACTTATTGTGTTTGGTACATGGTTCTCTGTTTACAGTCATTTGTGCCACTCCCTCCAGTGAGTTTCAGGTCTGGATTCTTATGGTAGGCTTCCACCATGGTCTCCACAGCCCCGGCTCCTGGCTCACCACTCTCTACCTCCTGTGATCCTGTGCTGTGGCTTCACCGTTGTCTGTACAAACTTTATCCCACTTTCAGTTTGAGCAGTTCCCGGGATTAGTGAGACATGAGATGCCCCAAATAACCAGGTTGTTGGTGGTGCTGCTCTTGCCAGAACCTGCTGGCTATTTTATCTGAAGGCCACTCAGTATTATTTTCCCTGTGAGACCAGTGCAATGCACTGAGCTCAGTTAGTTCGCTCCCAGCTCAGCACATGTGCAGCTCACTATTATCCCTCTAGTCTCAAAGCCTTTGCCACACTGCACAAAATGGCACCTGATGTGCCACTGGTAGAGTTCTCTATCTGCTGCTCAATAAATAGGTCTTTGGGATATCTGGACTTATTTTGGGTGGAACCTGTAGGATGCCATGCACTGAGCAAGAAATGAGTTCACTCCCAGCTTAGTACATGGGCAGTCCCACATCACAGCTTTTGCCTCAGTATACAAACTGGATCCCAGTGAAGCTCTCAGAGGGTCCAAGCTGTGCAATGTACCCTGTTCCTGAAATGCCTGTTTGGTTTCTGCTGCTCTTTCTGCTCCTGGTCAAATCAAACAAATCAGCAGGACAGGCAGTTCTTTGCCTGGGTTCACCTACTGAGCTGCCAGTGAGCTTCCTTTCCCACATGGCCTCTGGTTTAACTCAGATTGCTGCTTGCTCACTGCCACTGTGGTCTCAAGTTTATTACATCACTGCAACACCACACTGTTGTCTCCAGTTCCAGCTGTCCCTCTACCACTTGCCTGTCCTCTATTTCCTTTCTGCTTCACATGAACAATTCTCCATCTGTTTAAATGTGCTCTTACCTTATTCCACCATCTTGATTAGCCCAACTGCCAGACTCCCAAAATTCTTAACCAGCCTTAAAATTACAGTTATAAGAGACATAGTAAGAAAAATACCCAGCAGAATAATTGGTGTTTCCTGATAAATGACAATGTTCTATTTTCTTTTGAATTTTTACTTCATTTTGCCATTTCTAAGAAGAAATGACCTCTCAATAATATTGTGAATCATGATCTCTGAGTTCTATTACTCAGATTTCTATGATATAATAATTATTTCCATCATCCCAAAGAATACTTCCACAAATTACTTTATAGTGGATACATACAACTCGTTTACTTCTCTAGGTCATGTGAGTTACAGTCATGCCTTGTATTAAATGCAAGCATTTATCTGCAACTTTTCTTTATAAGGAAGAGCCTAATTTCAACTTTCTGCAAGTTTACATGATTTATTTATAATGGCCCTAAGATACTTTGCATCCTCAATAAAAAGCTGTATAATAATGATCACCTATGGCAAGAGGTTCATTTATTCCTTGCTAGCCTTTAATGCTTTGTATTAATTTACTCCTCCCTCAAGTTAGAGAGTGATGGAATTCATAAACTTATTCTATCCTCTGGGCAAGTTTCATGCTGATTTACAAGGTGTGGAACTTTTAGTTCTGTTCTTAGGATGTCATTAATCAAAGTCTAGAAGGAGATGATTGTATGTGATGTTGGAACTTCAACATCCCAGTTGCAGTTCTGAATGTCACTGGACTAGAATGAGTTTACATTTCTGAACCTCAATTTTCACAAATGCAAAAAAAGAGAGAGAAAAAAAACTTAAACAGAATTTCCATGAACTATCTGTATCTCGGTTCTAAAGTTGCATGCTGGTTAAGAGATATTTAGTTTTAGGTATTTTAGTTCATAAAATTAAATAATTTGGAAACTCCTGACTCATCAAATGCATGTAAATATGAAATTTAAGTTGTTCAGGCTAAAGCCGGTTATAAGTATTAAAAAACACCATATATCTGCTTCCTTTTCTCCTTCTTTATTTATTACATTTTCTCACCAAGAAAGTAGCAATCAGCAATCTAGTAACTAAAGGGTCATTTTTTTATTTAGAAAATAGAGATCATGAGGTTTTAATAAAAAAGTAACACCAATTTAGAGGGAACAAGGCAATAATTTCTCCCTTTGGTACAAATCAGTGGGCTTCATTTTTGTGCTGTGTGGTGCGATGCATTGATCTATTTGGTAAACTTTGTCCCCAGAGACTTATGAACTTGATTTCTTTAAGATTTACCTTTTTTTTTTGGGCCCAGCGGTGTGGCCTAGCGGCTAAAGTCCTCACCTTGAAAGCCCCAGGATCCCATATGGGCGCCGGTTCTAATCCCAGCAGCTCCACTTCCCATCCAGCTCCCTGCTTGTGGCCTGGGAAAGCAGTTGAGGACGGCCCAATGCATTGGGACCCTGCACCCACGTGGGAGACCCGGAAGAGGTTCCTGGTTCCCGGCTTCTGATTGGCGTGTACCAGCCCGTTGCGGCTCACTTGGGGAGTGAAACATCGGATGGAGGATCTTCCTCTCTGTCTCTCCTCCTCTCTGTATATCCGGCTTTCCAATAATAATAAAATCTTTTAAAAAAAAAAAGATTTACATTTTTTTTTATTTTCTCTTCCAAGAAAGGAATTCCCTTTTCCAAGAAAATACACTGAGAATAAAGCCATTACAATGCTGTCATGAATATCCTTCACCAAAAGTAGGACACAGAGTCAAGGCTGAAATGCCAATTCTATTATTATGCAGAAAGAGATTTTATCCCTAGGCTCCATCTTAAGGTGCTCAAGTGGGCTGTCTTTCAGGACCATTTTATATAAAATAGCTTTCCTGCTATATAGCTTTCCAGTTTCTTTAAAACTTTCTCTCCAAACTGTCGCTTGTGCCTGTTTATTGGCCAAGCCAATGCTTCTGGTGTTTTTACCATTTGTTATTAATAACTCCCTCCTCCTCTAAGCCCTTTCTTTACAGCAACACTAACTTTTATTGACCTTCTTATATTTCTCTGCTCATTCTCATCTATCTGAATATTCGATCTTAAACATTTCAGCCTCTAAAGTTCTGTCCTAAATCATTTTTCATTGAGGAATATTATCCAAGATTTCCAGATGGAAACAACCAGACCAGGATCTTTGTGACAGAATGGTGAATATCTAAGTGCTGTGTGCCTCAATGCCAACCAGGAAACTATTTTCAAGCAAAACAGAATGGTCTGCCAAACAAGCGTATCCTACAAGTCTCTACACCTTAATACTATCACCATCTATCAGCTCTTTTAAGCCAGGGGTGGCTGAGGCTCCTGAGACTTAAATATAGGTATAATAACATTGGACATCTATCCAAATAATATATAGAAGTATACTAATATAAAAAGAACATTCCAGGAATGAATAAGAAGTCAAAATTTCACTGAAATCATCATATTGCTTTATGTATTCCTCGATGAATACTTCATAAAAAGACAAGGGTTTTCAAGGATGAAACATTGAATCATGAAACAGCATGATATGTTTAGATTAGAAAATAGACTGAGATGCCTTCCACAGGGTAAAATAGACATTGAAAATAGACAATGAAAAGAATCTGGGGTATGTTTGTGAAGAATTTTATGTTCATGCTAATGCTTGTGACTTGCACACTGCCTATTTAGCTTTCAAATTTTCATTGTATCTATCATACGTTATTCTTCAGAAACTTAACTCAGAAATGCAGTATTTTCTGCACAAGATTCAAAGAGGTCATAACCATTCTTCAAAGAAATAACATGGTGGGGTCTTGAGCGGTGGTCTAGCAATTACAGTCCTCACCTTGCACATGCTGAGATATACGGGCACTGGTTCTAATCCTGGCAGCCCCACTTGCCATCGAACTCCTTGCTTGTGGCCTGGGAACGCAGTCAAGGATGGCCCAAAGCATTGGGACCCTGCACCCATGTGGGAGACCTGGAGGAGGCTCCTGGTTCTTGGCTTCGGATAGGCTAAGCTCCTGCCTTTGTGGCCACTTGGGGAGTGAATCATCTGATTGAAGATCTTCTCTCTCTTCCTCTCTGTATACCTGACTTTACAATAAAATATAAATCTTTAAAAAATAACATGGTGATGAATATTTACATTGTAGATAGTTATTATCACTTCTCGGCCTTTTGGCTAAGATCAAGTGATCATAATTACTGATTTATCCATCTTTTGGAATAAGATGACAAATATCCCTTTAATGGTAACTCCTCCCTGAGGTTTCTGTGCTTCAAGTGGACTTGAGTAAATCCAACTCTGGCACATTTTGCTCCACCAAATAAAACATCTCATCCCCAACCACTGTAACTCTGCAGGGATAGACATAACTTAATTAGGAAACATGATGATCAGGTCCAGATATTTTATCTGAACCACTTAAGGAGATATTTTCTTCTCTATTGAATTTAGCGTTCAAGGATATTAAGACGAAAGCAACTAACAGCAAGTTAATTCCTCCTGAGCATCTGGGAATAAAGTCAGCATGGAGCAAAACAAAAGCAAGAGATATTCATAACTCTGTGATGAGTGTTAAAAATGCAAGGCATTCTACCTTTAGTTTAAAATATGTGAGCAGATACAGAATTATAGCTGTAAGAATAACCAAAATAAGGGAATTGGAGCCCTCCCTTGTTTTACCCAGACTACAAGGAATCAAAAAATGCAGCAGGAGTCTTTGGTTGTTTTGTATTTAGACAAGTAGAAAAGCCTGTTGAGGGGCCTGGACTTAAATCGGGCAGTCTGAAGGAATATAAATAAGTCATTTGAGCTTTTGTCTCTTTTTTCCCACCAGTTCATATTCTTAAATATCAATGTGTTAAAGTATTCTTACTCCCTGTCTTGTCCTGGTTTTACTCTGGATTGTCTTATAAACAAGTTCTTCTATAAACAGAGAGAGGGAAGAAAGGGAGAGAGGGGAGAGGAAGAGAGTGAGTGAGTGAGAGAGAGAGAGAGAGAAGTGTTGGCAAGCTAATTTTAGAACAATTCAAGAGGCAAAATAAAGTTAGACGATAACTGCTCACTTGATCAGAGTACAATCAAGGCAGAATGATGGGAGAAAATATTTAAGAAACCTGAAAATCAAGAGGCAGACTGAGATAGAAGAACTGAGAAAGGATTCAAGGGAATTTGGTACACAGAGTGAAAAAATATCCGTATATAAAACTTTACAAGCATAAAAAAATGCAACTAACTAGAATAAATATGAACCTGACACCTAAGTACCAAGCTGGAGACCAAAGGACTATAACCATCTCATCCTGTAAAAGCCCAGCACTGCTTCTGGCTGGCTGATGCTGGAAGTTATGAGGCCATCTGCTTGTAAGGCTCATTCATGTGTGGCTTGTGTCCAGAAATCTCCACGACTCGCAGCAAAGTAACTTATACACTGTACCTGACAGACAGAATATGTTTTTGTGCTAAAAATACTGCAGGAAAGGGAAGTGGGGGAATTAAAAAAAAAGTCACTTGATCTTGAGGGAATATCAAGTTCCAAGGAGATGTTATTATAAAGGTAGGGGCAGGAGAGCACCAAGGAACCTACTGGACAAAAATCACTAAACCCATAGCACACTACACAGGAAAAAATATGAGTTTTCAGATGACTCAGGAAAGAAGACAACGTAGGATGATCTCTGGTTTTCTTTTTCTTTCTTTTTTTTTATATCTGTTTTTAAAATACAATTATTTTCTTCAATAATACTTGAAAGATTTAAGGCCAACAATGAATCTGAAAATCTTAGTGGACACCTCATCACTGAAAGCTCAAAGTAGTTATCCTAATCTTCTTCCCACTGCATCTTACACCATTTATAACCAAACCTACCAAATTTCCAAAATAGCCATCCCTTTTAAATGCTTCCACACCACAGAAAAGCTTCTCCAAATGGATCAAAAGCAGGTAAAGAAACATACCCATCAACAGACTGTAACATGAAATGTTGGGGCCAGCACAACGGCACAGCAAGTCAATCCTCCACCTGTGCAATCAGTATCCAGTATAGCCCCAGTTCATGTCCCTGCTGCTCCAATTTTGTTCTAGTTCCCTGATAGTGGCCTGGTTAAACAGCAGAGGACAGCCCAAGTCCTAGGAGCTCGTGGCTCCTGGTTTCAGATCGGTCCAGCTCTGGCTGTACAGCCATTTAGAGAGTGAACCACGAACCATGAACCCTCCTCTCTTTCTAATTCTGATTTAAAAGTAAAATAAATAAAAATTTTAAAAGAATATGAAATATGAAAAAATGCTCAAGTTCCCTGGTAATAAGGGAAATCCAAATGAAGACAACAATGAGGTACCACCTAACTCCAGTAAGGATGGCACACATACATAATACCACCAACATTTGCTGGCGAGGATGTGGGGAAAAGGGAATCCTTCTCCACTGCTGGTGGGACTGCAGACTTGTACAGCCTCTATGGGAATCAGTCTGGCGAATACTCAAACAACTGAAAATCAACATACCATATGATCCAGCAATAGCACTCCTAGGGATATATCCAAAAGATCTCCTACACAAGAAACCAACATGCACGCCTATGTTCATAGCAGCACAATCTACAATCGCAAAAACCTGGAAGCAGCCAAAGTGCCCATCAATACAAGACTGGATAAGAAAGCTATGGTTCATCTACTCCATGGAATACTACTCAGCTATTAAAAAAAATGAAATGCAGTTCTTTGTGGTCAAATGGGCCCGACTGGAATCCATCATGCTAAGAGAAATGAACCAATCCCAAAAGGTTAAATAACACATGTTTGCCTTAATCTGAGATGAAAAGATGACAACTTGGAAGATAGTACATGTATATTGTAATATTAGTGCATTCTCTAACAACCTGTATCTAATGCAATAAGATCACGGGATGTAATCTATAAACCAACAATTAATGTCAGAATACTTAAGATCTACATCGAAAAACTGTAAAACCTACTATACCCTCAATACGCTATGTTAACCTGTAATGAGGAGGGAGTGCAGGGAAGTCTTTCAGGACCATAAAAAGAGTGAGGAAAAAGTACAATATAGCCTATCAAGATCAAATCTGGTAATTCATAGACAACAGACTCAAAGCGGCACTAAACAATAGCAAAACTACTATACCAATGCATGAGGGGGAATCGGGTGCGATCCTGACAACCTAACAGGAGGTCATGTGCGTGGAGCAGGGGGCACTCCAGAGTGGAGCAGGTGGTAAGGAGGAAGCTTGGATCCCAACCATGAAGACTCCCAGACCTTCACCACAAACTATTAAGACGAGCAACAAGAACTATATCCCAACTGCCAAGGAGGCCACAGGGAATTGGATGCCCTCGGAAGCTGAGTACTCTGAGGTCACCCACCCCCAACCGGAGCTTCTGCAGGGGATGGAAGAAGTCCAAACACTACCGTGCAGAAACCAACGTCATTGGAAAGACAATCAGAAGCCCTGAGCTGTCCGCAGAAACAGAAGAACAATAAATGTCCTTCGGGACCAGGGAGGAGAGCTTTCTCTGGTCCGAGCCTGGTTCCAACTCTGGACCCCCGCCCTCCCTCGCAATGACCATCGGGATCGCTTCGAAAACCCTTCACAGCAAACAAACAATCATACAAACTAAAACAAAAAAAAAACCTAAAATAAATAGACAAACAACAGAAAGTAGAGCTTGAAATCTGACAGGAAAGAGCTGGCATGGATTGGCTCATGCCTCGCTGGGTGGGACACAAAGATTAGTTACTCCTCACCATGGTGTTGAGGATTTTCCTGCACACCACCCCCCCCAAAAAAAAATAAAAATGTTCTGCACCTTAAATGTCAACAAATATCTTGTTAGAGTTACAAGCCAGTCTAGATTATCCTAAAATCTGCCAAGATCAGCAAAATTTTACTTCAACACAACAAATGGCTAAATACTAAAATGAAATAGACACGAAACAGCTGAATGGTACCTTATAGCCATTTTAAGGTATATAGCAGCCAGTCCTGTATATAAACTAAAAGTGAAATGTCAATGAGCTAATCATAGGTTGTGGTTAGGACTTGTTTTTGTTTTGTTTTATTTTGCTTTTGTTTTTGTTTTGTTTTTGTTTCTGTTTGTTTGTTTGTTTGTTTTTAACATACTCGTTACTCAAAACCATGTCAATTCCATAATATTGCAAATTGCTGTTAATGCTATATTGGAACTCTTAATTGACTGTGATGATATTCTACCAGCTCTAACTTCAGACCAGAAAAGGTCTCCCCAAGAAAATGTTCAACCCATCTGGACAATAAGTAGCTGGACTCTACGCTTGGTATACGTTTGCAAAGAAAGAATCTTGATTGAATTTGAACTGTAATACTGCATCAAGGTGGAGGAATCCACCAGGGGGGAGGGGAGGGGGAAGGATGGGGGGACTCCCATAGCCTATGAAACAGTCACATAATGCTAAATAATTAATAAATATATATATATATAATAAAAAAGAATATGAAATATGAATTAGACACAAGGGATGAAACACGAATCAAAGAAATGGCTCAATGGCAAAATCCTTGCCTTGCATGCATCAGAATCCCATATGGTGCTGGTTCATATCCCAGCTACTCCACTTCCCTTCCAGCTCTTTTCTTGTGACCTGGAAAAGTAGTAGAGGATGGCCCAAAGCCTTGGGAACCTGCACTCATGTGGGAGAACCAGAAGAAGCTCCTAATGGGGCTCGGATGGGCTCATCTTTAGGCATTACATCCATTTGGACAGTGAACTAGGGAGGTGGAAGATCTTTCTCTCTGTCCTTCCTTCTCTCTGTAAATTTGCCATTTCCAATAAAAATAAATAAATCAGAGAAAGAGAGAGAAAGAAATAAAGATAAAGAATCATAATGCTTCAATAGGTATCTTTATACAAGAGATCACATGTGTGATTCCACACAGTACTTCCCCTGTCTTTAGAAAGCCAGAACATGCAAATGGAATGTTTTTAAGAATTTTCCAAATAGAATATATCCCTTACTGTGTTTACTATGCAGATCATACAAAGGACATTATGTGTTGCATTATTCAAAGTTTTTCTAATAAGATCACAGAAAGAAATTTATGACATTATAATCCTTGGAATTTGTAATTATTGTTCACCCATTGAAAAAACTGACCTGTATTAACAACTAGAAATGTTAAAAGCTAGTTTGAGGCCACCCTTTAAAAGTATATTGGACTTTATGGCAAAGTATGCCATACTACCTCTATAACAATTGCTTAACTCTGCTAATTTATTATGAAGTAGCTGTAGATAGTGAACAAACTTGGAACTAGCATTGTGGTGGAGCAGGTGAAGCTGTTGCCTATGATTCCAGTACCCTATATTAGAGACGTTTTGAGTTCTTGTTGCTCCATTTCCAATCCTGCTCCCTTCCAAATTGTAAGAGAAAGCATGGAAAATGGCCCTCATATTTGGGCATTTGCTACCCACATGAGAGACAAAAATGGAGTTCCAGACTCATACTTTGGCCAGGTATAGTCCTAGTCATTGCCAACCTCTGGGAAGGAAGCTAATACGATTCTCTGTCTCTATGTGTAATTCCGTCTTTCGAAGAAATAAAGGTCTTCAAAAAACTGATGTGAATGTGTTTCAGTGAAAGTGCAAAGACAGAAAGCTGGATCTAACCCACAGGTTGTAGTTTGCTGGCCTTTCTCTATGACATGCTTTTCTAAGTGCTGAATTGTGGCTCTTATCACTCCTTTCAGTTAATTTTCCTCTTGTTCTTTCTGATTGCCCTTAGCTTTTGCTATGTGGATGTGTTTTATGCAACTGTATTTCTGATATTTTCTGAATCCAAGTTAATAGTTAATACTTAAACATTTAAAACTAATTTCTCTTTAGCTTACTTTGATTATGTTCAAATAAGAAAAATAAGAAAGGATACTGGTTAAAGTTTCATATATCAGCAAATCATTTTAGATAGGATTAATCATAGTAAGAGTAATAGTAGACGTTTATT
The DNA here is from genome assembly GCF_030435755.1 of Ochotona princeps. Lineage (NCBI taxonomy): Eukaryota > Metazoa > Chordata > Mammalia > Lagomorpha > Ochotonidae > Ochotona > Ochotona princeps. Next base: position 51,887,192 of record NC_080839.1, on the reverse strand, counting down.
TTTAATAATTTTCTTTCTCAATACAAAGCTAAACAAAATGTATAGAAAGACGAAATAGAAAGGTAAAAAAGGGATAATGACTCAGAAAATGGACAAGCATGCACTGGAAGCTGAGAATAAATCATTTTTTCTTGATACTTTATTTGTAATGTTGCGATATTTATAGCTGGCTGACTTTTATTTACATAATTTTACATTTCCTGAAATCTATTTCTGAGCTCCACATGTTCAATCCAAATGTCCACTCGTCTCTATTCTAAAACCCCTTGTAAGTCAATCCATTCAATAAATACAATTGAACATTGAAAACCAAAAATATTTTAAGCCAAGTGCCAAAAGCTGTTCCTAGCATCACATACAGATTAACAAGAAAAGGGACAATGATATGTGGTGATAGAGCTTTATTTTACATTGGGGTAGGAACCTAAGTGAATTACCAAAGCAAGCCATGCTGCTGACTGAAGCAAGAGAACCTTAAGGGAAGGAGAAAAAAGTACAACATTACCAAGCTCTGAAGAATATGTCCTGCAGTTTGAGAAACAGCAAGGAAACCCAGCACAGCTGGAGTGGGTGATTGGAGCATATGCATCAATCAAGTCAGAGAAGGAAGAGAGAATGGGCTTCTCCCTGGGGGCTCCAAGGCTCATTGGCTTTTGTGTTTGATTTTGTAGCAGAGAAAAATCCAGTAAAAATTTTGACCAGAGGAAGGACCTGACTTGCAGAAAGAGCCACATGACGGCTACAGACAGAGTATAAAACAGGGACAACGGTGAAAGCAGACAGACTAGTTAAGACAGATAATTTAGGCAAAAAGGGATGGTGACTTGTTCCACAATGAAAGGCAAACATGAGGTAAAAAGCCACCTGTTGCATTTATCTGAGAGGTATTCTGCTAGTTCAATGCACTGTTGAGTGTGGGGACACAAGAAAAAAAGAGGAATTCAAAAGGACTTCAAAATATTTTAACATGGAAAATGGAAGAACTGGTTTCCAATTTATCAAAAAAGGACTACTAGGAAGTAACACAACTGGGAAATAAATTCATCTGTTTTTGTCATATTGTGTAAGTTTGAATGGTTCAGAAGGCTTCCAAGCAGATATGTCACATACACAGTATATGAGTCCAGAGATTCAGAGAAGAGATTTGTATTACAAATAAGTGTGGCCAAGATGTAATGAGATTCTAAATTCATCATAGCATCATCATGGAGAGCATCATAGCAGTGAGTGCTGTCAGGAAAAATCAAGTAGTCTGATGACTAAATACTTCAAAAGAAGTGAATGAAGATGAGAAATACAGCAAGGGATAATCAGATTGATGGTACCAAGGGAAGCAGGAAGACAGTGAAGAGAGGGTAGACTTCTGGAAATTAAATGTATAAAGTTTCAAAAATAAAACAGCAAGTCATGTGACAAGTGTGTGGAAGTAAAATAAAATTATTTTAATACATATAATTCTAACTTGTCAGGGCCAGCATTGTGATCTAATGGACAGGGTCCTAGCTGCTCTGCTTCCAGTCCAATTCCCTCCTAATGGCCTGGGGTAAAAGCGGCTGCTACCTACATGGGAGACCCAGTGAAGACCCTGGCTTCTGGCTTCAGCCATTTCTAACAACTGGGAAGTGAACTAGCAGATGGAAAATTGAGCTTTCCCCCGCTGCTTCCTCTGTATTTCTCTCTTCTACAATTTTGACGTTCAAATCTTTCATAAAAGCTCTAACAAAATCATTGATTCAAGGGAAAATGAAATTTGTACCTCTTTAATAACTATTATTTGATGACAGAAATGCTCCCTGAGGTCGGAATAAGAATAGTACCTTAGACAAAGTGAAATGACTCAGAAAGCACCCTATCCTATTACCAAATAAAAAGTGGAAAGTTTTTATTTTCACATGTCAAGCTTCCTGTAATACAAAAAATAATCATGAACTCAATACAGTAATTTACAAATATTAATATGAATTTTAGTTACATTCTCTTCTTGGTTTTGGTATTTTTCTTTTATTTTGTGTGTATGCATATATGTATAGTAAGACTTTCTTTGTGCCTACTTTAAACTAGGTAAACGCAATCTCATGTAAGGTTCACTTCCACAGTAAAAATTTGAATCATTCAACGCACATTAAGAGGAAAATGAAAATTTTGATAGATGAAATAAACCTTCATCACACAGTTACACAGAAATGGCCTAGTTCAACTAGAAGGGCTTTCTGTTATCAATTTTAATTTTTAAAAATGTAATAGAATATACAGGGGGAAAGTATTAGGTTAATTCTACGTAAGTTACATCTGAAGTTTTTCACCCTTTCAGTTGCTACAGATAAATGCTTGAAAGTAAAATGGGAATGTTAACGTGAAATATTTCATGAAAGACAAAATTATTCTGAAGTAGAATGTAGGAAGATGACTGATTAGGAGATGACAATGGGAAACCCCACTCATGTAAAGCCATTAACCAGCAATAACCTGCAAGAAACCTCTGGGGACTTAGTGCAAAGATCTTGAGGCAGTTGGAACGGAAATGCACAGGACAAGAAGTCCCAATTGTCAAGGTTAGATAACAGACCAAAGAAAGTTGCTTATTCTCCCATGTGCTGCTTAATTATTAGTAGCCTGCTAGAAGAAGGACTTGTTTACTGATTGACGCCCCTTTCATGCTTGCACATAAACTACATCCTGTTTCAGACCCTCCTTACTTAAGCCTCCATGGCCCTCAGCCTTTACAAGTCTGGTGCTGTTCATAAATTTTGGCTATTGACCATCAGTCAATAGTCCCTGTGTATGATTATTGGCTCCTTGAACCAAGTCCCTCACAGACAACACCTAAAGATGAACCACTTGTCATTTTATATAATGTATATAAATAACCTTATAACGGAATTAGATTCATTGCAACAGTTTTCTACTCTGAATATTTCCATTAACCATCACATCAGTTCAAGTTATCTTTCCTTGTTCAAAGACAATGGGCACAACACTTAGATAACACTAACACAATAGTTAGATTGGATAAATATGATCTGGTATTCTACTACACAGTAGCATTCAGTACTGTTAACGTCAACAATACACGTATATTTCAAACCAATAGAAAAGAGAACTCAAAGCTTACCTAGACCTCAAATGAAGAGTGCTTCCTTGTGATTCTTTGACTCCTTACGCTGCCTGCATTGCTTGTGATGCTCAGCACTTACCAACTCCCAGAACCCACTCCCTAGCTCTATTCTGTTGTCTCCACCTTCTTTGCACTAAAATCAGTACCAGCCACTTCAAAGTCCACATGTCTCCCTCCACAGTGAACCTTAGGTACAGAACAATGCCATCATACAGCATAAAATTACCACATGTCACAATACATGAACATCTGTGCTGAAAAAGCTATTGCATGTATGAACTAGGGACATTTTTAGCCCCAGCCTTCATGTTATAGCCAGGGGCTTGAGATATAACTTTCATGGATAATGGTTATTTTCTGTACATCTTATTTTGTGGAGCTATGTGATTCACATTTCTTACATCTTAATGCCACTTATTTCTACGTGAGTTTTCCCTTTACTTTGTTACACATTGATGTATTGGACAAGGAAGCATCAGCCACCTTTCATGGCCAGTAGGTTTAAACATTCGGGTTGTACAATTCTGTTTGTGACTGCATGTTGGTTATCATGCAGCTGATATTTCTACAATGAAAGCAAGCAGTTTACAAAATGCTTTGGACAAGAAACATGCTTCTGATTTTACACCTTAGGTTTATACGTTTGTAATATTAGATTTTTGTTTTGAGAGTCAGAAATACAGAGAGAAGGAGAAGCAAAGAGAAAGATCTTCCGTCCACTAAATCACTCTCCAAGTGGCCATAATGGTCAGAATTGAGCTGATCCGAAGCCAGGAGCCTAGAGCTTCTTCAGGATCTCCCATGCAGGTGCAGGATCCCAAGGCTTTGGGCCGTCCTCCACTGTTTTCCCAGGTCACAAGCAGGGAACTGGATGGGAAGCAAGGCAGCCAGCACACAAATCGGCATCCATATGGGATCATGATGCATGCAAGGTGAGGACTTTAGCTGCTAGGCTACTGTGCCAGGCCCAACATTGTAATATATTACTAGCATACTTAAACACAGCTTTTAAGATCTATTTTCTTAATGAAATTTCAATTATATTAATTCAGAATTTATAGTATTTGAAGCAAATGATAGACTGAATTTTGACTTTGAGAATCCTATTCTTCCTGTTAGACTGGCATTTCTGATCATCACCCCACCATGGACAGGAAAATCACGTGCAAATGATACCTATAGTTTTCTTAAAACCAGGTCATTGCTCCTCCCTTTAAGAAAAACACATTGTCAGCCTAAGATTTCAAATCAGAAGTAAATGTACCTTGATTAAAGACATCCTACTGTAGATTTCTTATTAGATAGAATCCATGGGTTTCACCTGTAATTTTCCTAAAACAATAAGGAACTGAATGAGTAAATATATTTAAGTTTCAACTATGTTGTTGGCACTGATTTAGCTTACTTTCAGTAAGTATACTATTTCTAGTGAATTTCTAAACATCCAGTTTTAGGGTTTCAGAGTTGAAGTCTTGATTTAATCACATAAAAATCTGATAAAGTTTTGCTCTTTAATGCCTTGCATATACAGAATCAGGCAGACCAGTTTTTCTCCGATCTTTGCATTGTCCAAGTACAACGTTATATAACAAGAATCTATAAAACAAAATAAATCCAACGTAATGATAGTGATCGTTTTGCCTCTGCTTTCTCTTTTTCCATCTGAGACCTTATAATAAGTAAGTTTTAATTTTATGCTTTTTTCCTAATCTGCACAAATTCAAAACACAACATTTTATATTTCATTGTTTTTTACAGTACTGCCATCTATGGGCTTGGGCTTTAATATCATTAAAGATTTGAAGTCTAAACAACATTCTAGTTCTTTTCTCTTACTTATGGATAAAAATTTAAGAAATGATACATAGCTAAGTAATTTCAATATAGGCACAGGCTTGGTCACTAATAGGGATAAAGTATCTTGTAACTTAAATTTTGTATTTAAAAAAGTGATTTTACATTTGTCTTTTTGTAAATAAAAAAAGTACATGATTCTTATCCCTGAAGAAGTTTTGCTTTTCCAAGGGAAGATAAACTGTTCTAAATATGTAAAAAGGTAAACATTTAAACATACCTAGTTAGGTCAATCAGTACATGTATTTTGAGAATTGTAAAAATTAAATATATATATGTATATATGTAGTTACAACATGTGTATTTAAGGAAACTATATATAGTTCTATATGTACATATAAATGTATATATGTTGACAACCTTTGTATTTAAGACATTTTGGGGGCTAGTGCGGTGGCATTCCATTGTAATCTTCCACTCTGAGGAGGCAGCATCCAATATGTGTGCCAGTTTGTGTCCTGGCTGCTCCACTTCTGATCCAGCCCTCTGCTTATGGCCTAAGAAGCAGCAGAGAATGGTATAAGTCCTTAGGACTCTGTACCCACTTCAGACACTGGGAAGGTGATCCTGGCTTCCAGATTTGGACCAGCTCAGCTCCAGCCATTGCAGCCATATGGGGAGTGAACCAGCAATGTAAATCCTTCTCACTCTGTCTCCTTATCTCAGTAAAATCTGCTTTTCCAATAAAAAGAAATAAATCTTTACCAAAGAAGAAAGAAAAAAGTCTTAAATCTCTTAAATTTTAAGGATATTTGCATGTAACACTTAGGAAAATATTATTTGAGAGTATAAAAATTGAAGTATCCTTTCATTTCTATGTAGTAATCTCTAAACAAAAGCATCAAGGGAAGGAAACAATATCTGATGGTCATTTCCAATTGTAATCGTAAAAAATATTTTGAAAAATTAATAGTAAGGAACTCCAGGGAGAAATTCTTAAAAATGTTAAATTTGAACATTGTCAGAAGAAATATAAATTAACAAAATACACTGAACTCTAATGATGTTGAATCTTGAAAACAATATTTTTGCTTCTTAATCAGATGCCAATACTCTTCTTTTTCCCACTGTCTTAACTTAGTATAATGACTACAAGTTACTACCATATCTGAAAACTGTAACATATACTCATTATCTTATAACAAACACTAGGAATTGAAGTCTGTATTACTGATATTGAAATTAATAGTGGAAGAGCTACACTCTCACAACTATTGATTATTTCTCTGTAATCTATTTTAAATAATGTTCTATGTTCAAAGAAACAAGGTAATTATGTGGTAGGTAATTATTTGAAAAGAATAATAACCAATGTAACTCTACCTATTGATCAAGTCATAATAAAAAGTACTTCATTTCTTTTTACATTTACCTTCTAAGATGCATTTTATGACTTCTTAGAGGTTGCAGAGAGAATTAATTCATTTCAAGAACTGTTTTGCTGTGCAGGCTAAACCTAGAACCATCTGCAGAAATCAAATTTGTGCAATGAAAAAAATCTGTCATTCATTATTAAAAACAAACAAAAAAAGCTTGATAATGGGGCCAGTGCAATGGCTCCACTGGTGAATCCTCCACCTCCAAGAGCCAGCATCCGATACGGATAGCTGTTCATGTCCTGGCTGCCCCATTTTCCATCCAGCTCTCTGATTATGGCATGGAAAAGAAGAGGAGGATGGCCTAAGTCCTCAGGACCCTGCACCCACATGAAAGACCCAGAAGAAACTCCTAGCTTTGGATCAGCTTAGCTCCGGCCATTGTAGCTGTTTGGGAAGTGAACTAGAAGATGGAAGATCTTTCTGTCTCTCTTTCTCTCTGTCAATCTGCCTTTCCAATGAAAAGAAATAAATCTTTTAAAGAAGAATGTCCATTGCAAATACAAAAAAACCATTTCTCAAAGATCTGTAAGCAATATACTAATCGCTTTATAGCCAAGGTAAGAAAGAAGATGAAACTTTTTTCAAGATTGATTTTTTTAATTTGAAAAGCAGATGGTTCAGGTGCTTAGACCCCGCCACCTATATAGAAAAAAACCTGGATGGAGTTCCAGGCTCCTGGTTTCAGCCTGGCCCAATGTGGACCATTGTGGCCATATAGGAATGAGCTAACAGATGAAAGATAATGCTCCGTCTTTTCTCCCTTTCATCCTAGAGCTGTGCCTTTTATAAATAAATATTTTAAAATAGTAATAATTAATAAGTATGGTGTGCTTATCATGTGTCAGAGAGTTTGACTCTTGGGTTCAAGCTTTTAAAACAATACAATAAATTCAATGCATACAGGGTTCTCAACTAAATGCTCCAGAAATTTACAAGTGTGAATAGTATTGTCTTAGTTATGAAACACATTACTGAGGCTCACAAGAGAATTTCACAAAGTATTTGGGACATACGACAACTCTATGCACAGAAGAGATACACGACAAGTGTTACTATATAAAATTCTTGGGAAAAAACTGCTCTCAAATGAAACTTAAGGAGCACACAGTGGGGCTAGTGCTGTGGCATTGCAAGTAGAGCCACTACCGGCAGTGTCAGCATCCCAGATGGGCACCTGTTCCAGTCTTGGATGCTCCAGTTCCAAGCTAACATGTCTGGTAAAATGGCAGATAATGGTCCAAGTACTTGGGCCCCTACACCCATTTGGGAAACCGGATGAAGCTCCTGGGTCCTGGCTTAGGATCCACCAAGTTGTAGCCATTTAGGGAGTGTATTAGCAAATGAAACATCGCACTCTCTGTCTCTCCCACTCTTTGTAAATTTACTTTTCATATAGGTAAAGCTTTAAATAAATGAAAAAGTAATTTAAACAAATTGTAAGTACCCATGAATCTTTGTAAACTGCTCCTAGTATTATGATCTGAAACGCATAAAGCAAGCCCAGCACCGACGTCTCAGTGGCTAAATTCGCACCTTACATGCGCTGGGATCCCATATGGGCATGGGTTCCTGTCTCAGCTGCTCCACTTCCTGTCCAGCTCCCTACTTGTGGCCTAGGAAAGCTGCAAAAAAAACGGTTCAAGTTCTTGGGCCCCTGCACCTACATGAGAGACACAGAGGAGGTTGATCCTTAGCTTCAGACCAGCCAGCTCCAGCCATTGCAGTCATTTGGAGACTGAACCAGCAGATGGATGATCTAGCCCTCTCTTTCCTCTTTGTGTAACTGTTTCAAATAAAATAAATAAATACTACAAAAATACAGTTGCAGAATATAGTTAAGTAATGATGAATTATAAACTATTTTTTCAATAGCATTAGGGCAATGCTGCTTGGTCAGAAGCAATTGAGTGACAGTAACCTGTTACATATAAAAAATAAGATTGGAGACATGCCCCATGAATGTGCCATTATTTTGAGTAGAGACGTCTTTACTGTTGACTCAAGTAGGAGGCAACAGATGGCACTATGAGAGGAGCTGTGAAGACCAGGAGGATAAAGAGAGGCTAGTATAAAAACATCAGTGAAAAACAGATTTTAAAACTGAAAAATCAACTTCTTCCAAGACAAGTCAAGTGGAAGACAGAAAGCTCTCAGTGGGAACTGTGTTTACAGAAATATATTACATAAAAGGAAATTTGAGTTCTTATAGCACAGTATATTTCCAAAGCCTGTCTTCCCTACTTCATTACTTAAACCATACAATTTCCACGGCACATTAGACAATAATACTATTTACTTAATTAAGGTCTCAATATTAGCTTTAATTGCAGTTTCTTTGTTCAACCATTAGGCCATAAGTGACTTTCAAATCTTTTTTAAAAGCACTAATGAAATAATTGATTCAGGGGGAAAAGGAAGGGGAATTTGCACCTGTGTAATAGCTACTATTTGATGATATAAATATGCTCTGGCGGTCAGAGAAGTACCTTAAGACAAAGGGCAATGCTTTTAGGTGGTCATATTATGCTACTTTGGATCTTGACATCCATATTGGAGTATCTAAGCTATACTCCTGGCTCCCCTTCCAATTCAAGCTTCTTACTGAGGTCCATCCTAGGAGACAACAGACCAGAGTTCAACTGGTTGGACCTCTGCCACCCAAGTAGTACACCCAAAATGGGTTCCTAGCTCCTGGCGCCCACCGGGTCACACCCCAGACCAGATGTTGTGAGCATTCAGTGGATGATCCAGGTGAGAGAAGATCTCTCTCTTTCCTCTTTCCTCTCCCCTCTCTTTTTCTATGCATGTCTTTCAAAAGAGAAATAGAAAAATTTGTAAAGATTCCACTCTTTGGATGCATATAGGAATATGATATTTCTATACTAACACATTTCTTCTTTCAACATGCAGCACCTGTAAGTTTGGCCTTTCAGTCTCCTCACCCCCCTTGACCCGTTGCACAGGCAACCACGGGCACTGACACTCATTTGATCATCACTGGGGTGGCTTAACCACTAATTTCATTTCAACCTCTAAATTCAGTTCTCAGTTTCATTGTGAAAGCTAAGCAAGATATGAAATTGTTTACTTTAAAGATTATTTTCTCAAACATGGCCACACATCACTAAAGCTCATTCTTTACTTCTCCCTAGTTATTCCCTTCAGGAAATCTTATACTCTAGATATCACAAGAGACCAAGATTTTAAGTTGCTCAGGAGAATTATCAAAAGCAAAAACAAAATTTATTTTCTGCAGTAAAACTAGAAACCACAAACAGTAAAACAAAAAATGTGTCCATCTCATGAAATTCTCTAATATTAATACTCTATCTTAAAAGTCAGCAAGGTAACTAAAGGTCAACTAAAAAGATGCCAGCCCCTTCCACATTCTTAAAATTTTATTCATTAATTTTCTTTAATATATGCAAAATGTTGCATACAAGCATTGCTTCTGATAAAAGATATTTGTCATGTATTTCACGCTGTAGGATTCTGATAATAAATTTTAAAATTTACATTTAATAGTTAAATAAAATGTATAAACAAAATGTATCATCAGCTAAACACAAAGTCAACAATACATCATATGTGCTGAGTGCTGATATTGACACTTTACAAATGGAAATCAGGCCCAGCACAATAGCATAGTGGTTAAAGTCCTTGCCTTGCGTGCCAGGATCCCACATGGGCACTGGTTCTAATCCCAGTGGCCCTGCTTCCCATCCAGCTCCCTGCTGGTGGCCTGGGAAAGCAATCAATGACAGCCCAAGGCCTTGCGACCCTGCACCCACGTGGGAGACCCGGAAGAGTTCCTGGTTCCTGGTTTCAGATTGGCTCAGCTCCAGCTGTTGCAGCTGCTTGGGGCGTGAACCATCGGACAGAAGATCTTCCTCTGTCTCTCCTCCTCTCTGTATATCTACCTTTCCAATAAAAATAAATAAATATTTTTTAAAAATTAACACTTTACAAATGGAAATTATAATTCAATGATTTTTTTAATCTTGCTAACAGTATGTAGAAGGAGCACTCAGATTTGGTTGATGAAGACATCAAGAAACTACCAAATAATTTTTAAAAATCATTAGTAAGAACCCTAGAAATAACAAGCAGCACATACAGAAGTTCAAGGAATGTATTACAGAGGAAATGTTAACATTCAAACAAAATCAAACCGAATTACTAAAAATGTAGAATACAAAATAGAAAATTAAAAATTCAGTGGAAAGCGACAATAAAGGAATGAGTGCGGCAGAGGAAAGTCTCAGAACTAGAAGACACCTCCTACAAAAATGCTAAGAAAGCTAGAAGAGGAACTGAGTAAAGCTGAGACAAGCAGGTAAGACTTAGCACCATCAAAAGGCCAAACATAAGAGAACCTATGTTAAAACATATATACAAATAGCCTGCAGAAACAAAAAAATAGATCCACATCTCTCACCATACACAAAGATCAGATCTAAATGGATAACAGATCTAAACCTACATCCAGAAACCTTCAAACTTTTGGAAGAAAATGTTGGAAACACACTGCAACACTTAGGGGTAGGCCCTCACTTCCTAAAAAAGACTCCAAATGCAGTAGAAATCGAGACCAAAATAAACAATTGGGACCTCATCAAACTAAGAAGCTTCTGTACAGCTAGAGAAACAATCAACAAAGTAAAAAGGCAACCCACAGAATGGGAGAAGATCTTCGCACACGATATAGGTGATAGAGGGCTAATCTCCAGAATATACAAAGAGCTACAAAATAACCAAAATGTCAAAACAAACAAGCCACTCAAGAAATGGGCATGGGAAACGGGCAAACACTTCACAAAGGAACAAACCCAAATGGCAAATAAACATATGAAAAAATGCTCAAGTTCCCTGGCAATAAGGGAAATCCAAATTAAAACATCAATGAGGTACCACCTAACGCCAGTAAGACTGGCCCACATGAATAAAAGCACCAACAACACTTGTTGCCGAGGTTGCAGGGAAAAGGCAACCCTACTCCACTGCTGGTGGGGCTGCAGGCTGGTACAGCCTCTATGGAAATCAGTATGGAGAATATTCAAACAACTCAAATTCAACATACTGTATGATCCAGCAATAGCACTCCTAGGAATATATCCAGAACACTTGTTCTATGAGAAACCAACATGCACTCCTACGTTCATAGCAGCACAATCAGTAATTGCAAAAACATGGAAGCAGCCAAAATGCCCATCAATAGAGGATTGGATAAGAAAGCTATGGTTCATCTACTCCATGGAATACTACTCAGGTATTAAAAAAAACAAAATGCAGTTCTTTGTGGCCAAATGGGCCAAACTGGAAACCATAATGCTAAGGGAAATGAGCCAATCCCAAAAGGTTAAATACCACATGTTTGCCTTGATTTAAGATGATATGATGTTATGTATAACATGTTATGTTTTGAATGTTATATGTTGTGTATAAACTAAAATTGAAATGTAAGTGAAGTGGTCACAGAAGGTGGCTAGGAACTCGCATTTACTTTTGGCATGTTGGTTACTCATTACTATGTCAATTAATTCCATAATGATGTAAATTTTTGCTGATGGTATGTTGGCGCTTTCAATTGACTGGGATGATATTCTGCTGGCTCTGTCTTCAGAGGGTATACCTAAGAAGCCGTTGAACTTGACTGGACAATAAGATGCTGGACTCCATGTTTAGTATATGCTTGCAATGGGGGAATCTCAACTGAACTTGAACTGTGGTTATGCAACAAGGTGGAGGAATCCACCATGGTGGGAGGGTTTGGGGAGGGGTGGGGAGAACCCAAGTACCTATGAAACTGTGTCACATAATACAATGTAATTAATGAATTAAAATTAATAAATAATTAAAAAAAAGAAAACATATATACAATGATACATCTTTATCAATTCCATTTTCCTTGGTTAAAATGAGTGATTCAGACAAGATGATCACTAAAGTATAATACCTAAGATTCTATCATAAGTTTTGGTATAACAAAATATTTTCTTTATTAAATGTACCAAGACTGTAATATGCCATTGTAAAATTTTTCTAGTCAACATATTGCTCACCTAAGTGAAGAAATGTCAATTTTAACACTATTTGTAAAAAAAAAAAAAACTAATTGCATTTCACTCCACACGACTTTAGGATAGCATTTTACGACGTTATCCTATCAATACAAAAACAATAGTTACAGGCCTGGCACAGTAGCCTAGTCGTTGAATCCTCGCGTATTTGCCGGGATCTCATTTGGACACCGGTTTGTATTCAGGTTGCTCCACTTCCCATCCAGCTCCCTGTTTGTGCCCTGGGGAAGCAGTAGAGGACGGCACAAAGCCCTGGAACCCTGCTCATGCATGTGAAACCTGGAGGAGGCACCTGGCTTTAGATAGGCTCAGCTCCAGCCATTGCGGCTATTGGAGGAGTAACCCAGCAAACTGAAGATCTTTCTCTCTGTATCTCCTTATCTTTGTATATCTGTCTTCCAATAGAAAAAAAATTTTTTAATCGTTAAAAAAGATTACTTTCTCTTCTGGATTTGTAACTCCTAACTAAATTTTAAGCAATTTTGTTTTCCATTACTTTAATTTTTTCTTTAATTTCATTCTTCCATTAGGGAGAAAGAATAAGTTACACAGAATGGTGGGGTGATTATAGTTCACAATAACCTCATAAATTTTCTGGACAGATAGAAGAAAGGAGCCCCAAAGATTCAATTGTAAAGTAATGTAAAAGACAGGAAAGCATACCCTGAGATTAAAAAATTAACAACCTCAATCACAAGAAGTTACCTTTACTCACAACTCTACACATTATTTTGTACTACTGTCATAACTATTCCTGAGTGTAAAATTATAAAGTTCATCTACTGATTTCATTCAACAATGATGCTAATTTGAAGAAACAAACAGCAATTTCTAAGCATGGTGGTACAGGATTACTCAGAAGCCACTACTGTCTCACAGAATTTATACTCTTCTTTATCTATTATCTATAATGGATTTGGATATATTTTATAGTGCTTGCTTCCTAGATATATTGCCACCCCAAATATTTGTGATATTTCCATTTATACATTACTTTATTTGTCCAAATATTACCTCTAAGCCCATTCCCTAAGAACAAATTTTCAATTTTAACACATAAAAATAGAAATCTTGTATGTGTAGCTATATAGATAACACTTAGATTGGGGGGGTTTTAAGTAGTTTGTGGAAACACTGACAGCTAATCTTTGGCAAGAGCACCAAAAATAAGCTGGGGGTGGGGAGAAAGTTGGTCTTTTTTTAAAAAAATGCTGTTGGAACAGTCTGGTACCCATCTGCAGAAGTAAGAAGCAAGATCCTCACTTCTCATCTACAAAAATCAGCTCTAAATGGATCAAGGAACTAAATCTGCACTCAGAAACCACCAAACTATTCAAGGAAAACAGATAGCATTATGCAAGTTAAAGACATAGGCAAAGATTTATTAGAAAAGTCACCCAAATCACAAGCAGTCCAACAAATGGACCACATCAAATTAAGATATTTCTGTACAGCAAAGAAAACAATCAACAAACTGGAGACAACCAACAAAATGGGATAAAATATTTGCACACTACACAACCGACAGGGACCAATATCCAGGATTTACAAAGAGCTTCAGAAACTCAACAACAGCAAAATATACCTATGACAGTATGGTACTAAATTTGCTACCTTTGCCTATAGCTATGATATCATAATACCTAAATAGCAGAATGTTAAACTTGTAACTGTTGCTCAAAGACTATACCACTATGATAATTTGGGGGGGGGGGATGTGCAGAGGGGAGAATGGGAGGGAGATAAGCGAAGGGGAGAAAAGAAACACTTTACCTATAAAACTTTATCATGGAAAATAGCAGTAAACAATTAAAATATATCTAAAAAGAAAATAATGCACATATTCCATGAACTTTTGAAGCTCCTCCTGGAGATAGCTGTTAGTGCAAAGAGAAAAACTGATTTGGTAGGAACAAGAAATATAAAAAAAAAATCCGAAGGTGTCAACATTGTAGGGTAGTGGATGGAAGCAACCACCTAAAATGCTGACATCCTATAATACTACTGATTTATGTCCCTGCTCCTTCATTTCTGATCCTGCTAATGTGCCTAGAACAGCAGTCAGAAACCTGGAAGAAGCTCCTGGCTCCTGGCTTCAGCCAAGCACCTCTTCAACCAATGCATAGTGAGTGAGTGTACCTCTGTGTGCGTGTGTGCGTGTGTGTGTGTGTGTGTGTCTGTGCGCGTGCGTATGTGTGTACCAATGGATAGTGTACATATCTCTCATTCTGTCTCCCTCCATCTTTTTCTTTCCTCTCTCCCACAACCTTGCCTTTCAACTAAGTAAATATTAAGGGGAAACAAAATCTGAAAACTTAAAGAGGAAGTAGAAAATAATCAGATTTTTGCAAGATGCTTGAAAAAGAAAACAATGATTTCCCCAGACTCAATGAAACAGCCATGTTAGTGACAAAGACTTGCCTATCTTTTTCTCCCACCTTCTTACCACTTACTATCTACTTTCTCTCTGGTCTAAATTATTGATTCCGTATTACTTCAGGTCCAACACATGACCTTTCCTGATAGGCTATTTAGTCATTCTCTATAACATAGATCGGGAGACACCAGCACAACTCAACCTCATCCCCTGCTCGTGGCTGACACTCAGTAGGTAAACGCACCCTCAAGCCTACCTGCCATGCTGGTTTCCGAGACGAGTTTCCTTTTCATGTGTATATGCTCACAGAAGGCACCACTCTGGGCTAGACAACAATTCACCTTGATGGAACCACTCTTTTCTGAACCAGCAACAAATCCTAGCCCAGTGGGATATTTTGTGAAACTATTCAATTAGGAGATATACCCAGTGATCTCCCAGTCTGCACCACAATGAATTCAACAATAAAAAGTTTGTAAACTGGACACTGATCCTTCCATAAGTGACCTTGAGAAAGTGCACAGAGCTGCTAGGGGCTCTTTATAGAGCACTAGCTACATTAGAAAAATTCTACACATATTATCAATTCTTTTGGTTTAGCCTCTTAGAGTTAGAACCCCAGGTACTGCCACATAACAAACAGGCCCCATGCTTCAATATCTCCAAGCTCTTACCAGTTCAGTTCCAGGGAATAGAGAATGTAGGTTCTTTTTAAAACTGTCAACTTCCTGGGCCCGGCTATGTGGCCTAGCGGCTAAAGTCCTCGCCTTGAACGCCCCGGGATCCCATATGGGCGCCGGTTCTAAAAAGCCGGCACGCACCGGCCGTTGCTTCCTCTCTGTCTCTCCTCCTCTCTGTGTATCTGACTTTGTAATAAAATAAATAAATCTTTAAAAAAAACTGTCAATTTCCACATTGAATAAATTTTACTAGCTGTCAAAATTTGCTTGATCATGTACCACAGTTGGAGAAAAACATTTCACATAATTCTTAATTGCTGGCAACTACTTATACTGAAAAAAACATAGAACAGGAAAAATACAGATCAATAATAGGTTTGGAGTATATTCCATGGAATCTGTAAGAACAGCGTCTTGGAGAATTTTTGAGGTATTTTATTGAAATAACCTTTAATCAATACAGTTTAACCTCCTACCATAATGGCAAGTAAAAGTTGTTACAAATAGGAAAGATGGATTAAATCATGGTGCTGCAAATATTTCCTGTCGCCCCTTTTAAAGATTTGTGAAATACAAATTTGAATATAGTAATTTGGTCCTTTTAAACTGTCACCTAAATATCATGTTCCTTTTAAAGTTATAACTTCTCTTATTCCTAATGAGTCACATATCCATTTCTGTTAAACCCATGGCTCTCACTCTGGGTTAAAGAACACCAAATAGATGATTTATGTTTTCTTATACTCCATTAAATACTGCTTTGGCAGTATTCTTTTAGATTTTTAAGTGCTTCTGACATTTCATATATAGCAGTTTTGCACAGTTATAAACGAGAGCCTTTTTAAACAAAAATATAAAGTTTTATTTCAGAATATACAGAATTCATCTTATTCATCGTTTTTATGTTAGTACCTAGTAGAGACCTTGACACACAGCTGGTAACTGATAAAATATTGGAGTTATTTTTAAAAGAAAAAAATTATTTTGACAAATTTCTTTTAATATCTAAGCTAAAGTTATTTGTGATTATGACACTTTTCTAGTCTTAACCATATAGGATCTGAAACTACTACAAGGACTCTTGAAAGTTTGCTTGTTAAGCATTTGGAGAGTGAATAAACAGGTTTAAAATCCCTCTCCATCTCTTTGTGTTGCTCTTTCAAATCATTAACAATAATTAAGTTTTATAATATTACTTAGTTTTGTCTGTTAGTTTGTGTTCTTCAACTATATTTATCAGTTCTTTCTCTTGGTCAATGGTTCTGGCGTATATTTCCGGGATTATGCTGGATGTCAGCTGTGAGAATATATACCATTATCTGGTTCTAGTTCTGAGAGGAAATTCTCTCAGCTTCTCTGCGGTCAACATGAATGTTGGCTATGGGCTTTTTTCATAACATAATCTTTATTATGTTGAGGTGTATTCCTTCTATGCCTAACCTACTCAAGTTCTGTTAATCAGCAATGGGTGTTGAATTTTTCCTGTGTCTACTGAGACAATCATATTATTTTATCTTTGGATGTCTTGTGTGCCCATACGGACACTAATCCGAATCACTACTCAACTTTTTTTTTTATTAATTATTTTGCATTATGTGGCAGTTTCATAGGCTCTGGGAATCCCCCCACCCCCCCCTCCCCTCCCCCCTGGTGGATTCCTCCACCTTGATGCAGCATTACAGTTCAAATTCAATCAAGATTCTTTCCTTGCAAACGTATACCAAGCATAGAGTCCAGCTACTTATTGTCCAGATGGGTTGAACAGTTTCTTGGGGAGACCATTTCTGGTCCGAAGTTAGAGCTGACTACTCAACTTTATACTCACTAGGCCTATCATTAAAAGCCACACCTGGACTTCCAGATGCTATCAAAAATAAGGCTGACTCAAGACTGTCTCCATGATGCTAGGGCAGACCTCAAGGACACGTATGTGAGCTCTAGCCAACGGACAGCGGTCTTTGGATTTTATCTGGTGCTTGCTTTCAGGGTAGCAGTACCATATCTCAGCTTCAAGGCAAAGCCTTAAATTTACATCCCATTTTACTCTCTACTTGCTACAAGGACAGAGTTTGGAGGAGAAACGTGGGATATAGTTCTCCATCCACCTAATTAAGTAAAATGCACAGGTTCAGTCCTCAGTTACTGACAAGGTGGCAGAAGCCACAGGGCCATGTTCAAATCTAGGTTTCACCATGGCACGTCTGGTACTGAGTGTCAAGTCTAAATCACGGATTTTATTCTCTCTCCCCTCCTACGTGGGAGATTTCTCTCTTCATGCTGTAGTACCTGTAGCTGGTTAAGAGAATCAGCCAATAAGTCTTTCCTTCCTCCCTTCCTCATTATGTATTTCCTTACTAGTCCAGAAAAGTAAAGTACTGTATTCTCCATCCTGGCATATGTGACTCTTGCGATGATTGCTTGAGGTGGGGGGGAAGGGAATGCTGTTCAAACTGGTGTCTGAGCGAGAGCTTCAGATTCTTGCTCAGAAGTCATCTTCCTCTGTCTGATAAAAAATTTCTGCCTTGGATTTTCTGTTACATATTTTAAAAATTTTAATCCTAACTGAAACAACATTATATTTTTCTTTTGACTTGAAATTAGATTAGGTCCCTAAGTGCTAAATTATTGACGTAACTATTGTCCAGAAAAGTTCACCATGGAAACGCGAAATTCTTCAGTGAAGAATTGAGCTGTTTCCCCGTAAAATAAAAACAGACTACAGTATTGATTTTAGATTTATGACTGGTTGTTCTTTATAGACATTTCTAAAACACCTCATGGAAAACAAACGTTTGTAACTCTAGCTCTTCACATAACATTTTTTAAAGAGAACCAAAATAGAAGTAGATCCTAATAAGGTGTCAATTCACATGTTAATACATTGTCAGCATCTTTCTCATTCTTTTATCTTTCTCATTCTTTTATACTTTCTTTTCATTTTAACAGCTAGTTTTTCCACTTTGAACTCTATCGTTTCCCTCTATAGAAAGAATGTGATAAGGAGCTGGGACCTAATGAGAAGCAGGAGACTGGAAGAAGAGGTAGATTGTTAAGAATGACACTGACAGGCCCGGCGGTGTAGCCTAGCAGCTAGAAGTCCTCGCCTTGAACGCCCTGAGATCCCATATGGGCGTCGGTTCTAATCCCGGCAGCTCCACTTTCCATCCAGCTCCCTGCTTGTGGCCTGGGAAAGCAGTCGAGGACGGCCCAAAGCTGCAGGACGCTGCGCCTACGTGGGAAACCTGGAAGAGGTTCCAGGTTCCTGGCTTCAGATTGACACATCACCGGCCGTTGCGTTCACTTGGGGAGTGAATCATCAGATGGAAGATCTTCCTCTCTGTCTCTCCTCCTCTGTGTATATCTGACTTTGTAAAGAAAATAAATAAATCTTTAAACAAAAAGAATGACATTACAAGTAGGATTGTTAGCAGTTCTGCTTATGTTCTAAATAAGGATTTCAGGATAGGTACAATGAAATCCATCAGCTCTGATCTCTCCAATGCATAATTATTTGACAATTCCTCCTTAATATCCAAAACTGGAAAATGAGATTGGGTTCATTTGAGGAACTGCAGTTGTTAAAGTCCAAACATAGTAAAAATCTGTAATTTTCAATGGTTGGAACATATTCTTAATACCCTATCAAATCTTTTTTTCCTTCTATTTAGATTCCTTCTATTTAGATAGTTACTGTGCACCACTTCCTCTAAGGTGTAAACCTTTCATTGGTTTCATAAATGCATCTGGGCAAAGACTTGGCAATCAGGACATCACTTCCCCTACCATGGTGCTCGGCTCTAGCATCTTTGAGACGACTACAGTACAAAGTACCTCCAGTTGCCTCTCTGCACTACCCTGTTTCAGTCAGGATTTTATCTGTAATACAAACACTAAGAGATCCACATTAAAGTATTTTCTGCAAGGAATTGACTTGCATGATTATCGCTGCTGTTTAGAAAACCCACTGGGCAAACTTTCAGTAAAGGCCATCTGGAACTCTGAAACAAAAACTGAATCTACTGCCCACAGTCCAAACTGACTTCCATTCACATAAGTCTCTGATGTGTTTATAAGGCCTTTTGACTAGCTGAAAGATTCCTATACAAATTATCTAGAATAATACCCTCACTAAAATCAACTGATTGAGGGTTTGAATCATATCAAAATATCTTCATAACATCTATGTTGCTTAAAAAAAAAACTGAGAACCTTGGCCTACCCAAGGTAAAACATAATAATGACCACTATACTCCTTTCTCAATCTTTTTTTTCCATCAACTCCATGTACAGAATCACATTCAGTCCTGAGTTTCTATTCCTAGTAACCAATATGAACTTAATGGAGAGGCCACACATTTGGTCCTCATCTTCCCACATTTTATATTGCAGATTTTCAAAAGCTTCTAATTGCATAAGTCACTTTTTTATCCTTTCACACCCCAGTAACCAATAATTAAACTAGAAACTAAATTGCTTCAATGAAGGAATGAAAACTTGATGTCCTATGCAATTGTTTCCTCAACAATTAGATAAAAAGGAAAAGGAAAAAAAAAAAAAAGAAGGGTTATGTCCTGATTTCAGTGCAACTGACTGGTCTGACTCCAAACCAAAGTCCACTCAGGAGCAAGCTGACACAGTACAGGCTGTCTTTCCCCTCTTCCCTCCTCTCATCCTTTTTTTTTTTTTTCAGTTTTCCACAACAAAAATACACTTACTCTATCTTGTACCAGCTTTCCCTGTGGCTCTTACACTATTTTCTTCATAGAATCCCAGAAATTTTACCAATTTTTTTTCATTTGGGGGCAAGAGACAAAGCACAAAACAAAAATGATATTACCATAAGTGAAAAATTACCAAAGCAACAGTTTATCTGTTGAGCTAGCTTTCCATGATTGGGAAGATAAGTGGGGACAGATTAAGACACTAACAATGATGGTGGAAATAGTGAAGATACCTGGTTCCTTTGATATGTGATCACTGTGGCAGCCTTGTTGAAACTACAACCAACACTCTGTAGCCTGTTCCCTGGGCACCAATTTCTCCTAGAACTTGCACATGAGTCCAAAGCAGCCATACTAACTATACTAAGAGTATAGTAAGTTCTCAGAGTTCCCTGTTCAAAAATCTGCTACTCAGGAAAATGTTTGCCATGTCACAAAATAGGACATTCTCAAACTTTTTCTTCAGTCTTATTTCCTTAGTGAATTCTAAATAGATGATCTACTAAAAAGATGTTTTTTTTTATTTAAACTGAAGTAAATGCATTCTCTTCTCACTCCACAAATTTCTTTTAGTGGTTTCCATCCTTAGGCCACAATTTCCCTTCCATTCCACCAGTAAGAATCCTATCTATACTCTGCTTTTTAAAAAAAACAAAGTTTGCTTTTATTTATTTGAAAGACAGAATGACAGATGGACAGGGAGAGACAGAGGACGAGATCTTCCATCTATTCATTTACTCACTCTTGAACTGATCTCAGTGGTTAGAGCTGAGCCACATCAAAGCTAGGAGCCAGTACTCCAGCCAGTTCTCCCTTGTAGGTGGCAATTACCCAACTACATGAATTATTCTGCACTGTTTTCAGAGGATTATTAGCAGGAAGTTGGCCTTTCCATAATTTAACATTGCATCATCTCTATGAAACATTCTTTCATTAGCCCAATTTAAGAAAATTACATTATGAACTATGATAATATTTTTCCTTAAATACTGATTCACCATCTTTAAATAATAGCACATCAATTTTATCTCCTTAACTAGACAGTAAGCTTCTTAAGCACAGGGCATAAGACCATATGCTTCAGAATATTTAAAAAGTTTCAAGCACAGTGTGGGGGATTCAATAAATACTAGCATGTATTCGCATAAACAGGAAAGACTCAAATTCAAGCCTTGTTGCCCTTATAGTCTCTCACTTATTTTTATTTCTAAGACAGGAATAGGATCCCATGAAATTTCGGGGATATTACGAAGAATGCAATGGGGGTATCTTTGAATTATCTACTGATAGGTTCCTACTTTCCTATTAAGTTTTTCCTTACAATACTTAAGCTATTTCCCCTAGTAGGGAAGACCTAGCTAAAAAAAAAAAAAGAAAAGAAAGAGGAAAAAAATAAATTCCCATCCAGACTAGCGGAGCAAAAGCAAAGCCCTCTGACCAAGAGAATAGAAGCAAAGAGGGAAAGGAATGAATATCTAATAAAAGGCTGAAGACAAAACATGGGTCATCAGTGGAAATGGCACAGCCAACCAAGGTAAGAGCTATCATTGCATCTTGATCATACCATACATGCTAAAAGTCACACCAATCATCTACCATCAGCCTCAGAAAGCAAACAGCAATAAGAACAAATTGTATCACCCAGAGACTATTCAAATAAATCCTGTCATTCTTCTTGTACACCCAGTGGAAATGGGCTCTTCACAAAGCTGAGAAACTTTACAGGCCGACCAACAAAACAACAAAAGATGAACTATTTGCCAATCCTCACTTTTTAAAAAGTAGTTTAAACTGAAGAGAAAATTGAATTACTTTCAGTTGAAAAATTCAGTTAGTACTACCTTCTATGACCATAGGGTTTGAAGACAAATGAGAGGTAAAGAAAGGTGGATGGTTATGTTTACAAATCTATGCTATCATGTGACAAAGTTGACATAAACCTCCACTCACAATATTTTCCACAGAATATTTTCTACAGAACTATAGCAAGCAACTTGTGCTACAAAACTAAGAACACTGCAGCACTAGATGTGTTTTAATCATTTGTTTTCCCAACTGCCTGAAAGTAGGTTAAGAAAAAAACTTTCCCCAACTCAAAAAAGGAGAGAAATCTTGATGACATAACACTTCAGTGAAATTCTGCCCGATCATATTTTACAAAGATGAGGAAAGTGCCAGACAGCCAGAGTTCAGGAAGATATATTATCTTTATAAATCAGGGTGATGAAAATTACCAAGGAATTACTGAGAATGTAAATGAACTGTGTAATTTTAACATAAAATTGCTATTTTCTTCAAAGAAACCATTAAGGTTACTGAGTCTTTTGTATCAATCAATATGTTCTGAACAATAAGGCCAATGGCTCACTAATGTATGTAAAGGGTAGCCAGGCTTTATTCCAGAAGCTGAAGAGCAGTTTTTTCTAGTTGACCAGTGTCTTTATCAAATTACTTCCTTGACACAGTGACAGTTTTAAAGGCCTTCTTTACTAAAGGAAAGCTTTACTTTCTCATCTTTGTTCTTTAATAATGCAATTTTCAAAGTATAGGATTTATTATTGTATTTGAGTGTTTCCTTGTATCAAAAATAATCACATATATAAAACTGTTGTACAAAACATTTTTTATCGCAGAAACAAATATGGGTCTTGCTACCTACATTAATATTATGCAATCATATATCTTTCCACAATGTTTAAGTTTTAGTATATTAAATAAACATTTTGTCTAATAATGAGTAATTTTCTTCTTATCATTATACTCTAAGTCATGTAGTCTTTTCAAAAAGAAATCAGAAAAAGCAAATGCAGCAAAGGATAGTTAAAGAAAAATGCTTCCACCAGGGATGGAAGGATAGCAGGCCTGAAGTTGGATCTTGCTAACACATGCTCATCGCTCAGCTGTAACAGAATTACAAGATGCTTTTTAATAACTGTAGTACATTGGTTATGTTTATCTGATATCTATTTGAAGTTAAAATGGCTTAAAATATTATGTAGAAAGTTTTAACTCTAATAATCCAAAACCATCAGAAACCCATTCCATGTCTAATCACAGTACAGTGTCGCTTATTTTAATTCTTTTAAAGCTAGAGGAAAAAATTTGCTGATAATGTATGCTGAAGCCATAATAATTTAAAGTCCTATAAAATTTAAAGATTAGTGTTATGTAAATAAGGAAACTGAATTAAATGATTTCCACAATTTCCAAGATTCGCCGATTATCTATTCTGCCTTACCTAATTTTTCAAGCTGTAATTAAGTCGTAAGTTTATCTGGAAAATTTCATAAGCTATACAACCATTGGCCAGAGCGCATCACAATCTTAGAATTGGTCTTTCCTTCTAACATCCCATTTCTCTCCCTCCTAAACACAGAGAAGTTGGAAAATCCCTTTAGTTTCTGAACTGAGGAAATTAGTCTGAGAAAGGCCTGGTATAATACTCACCTTTGGGTATCACCTTAGAGCAGTCTGTCAGGCAGAGTGAGTCAAGGTAAAGATCAGTCTAAATCCAGACTCCATATCAGTCTGATTCATCTCTGAATCTGGGCATTCATGGATACTGAATAGGGACTCACCAGATCCAGGGAACATGACAAATAATATTTTTAAAGATCTATCTGAATGTCACAGTTACAGAGAATAGCAGTGAAGATCTTCCATCTACCGATTCACTGCTCAAATGGTGGCAACTTACAGGACTGGGGAAGGCCAAAGCCAGGAGCCTAGAGATTCAGCCAGATCTTCCACATGAGTGGAAGGGGCTTTTCCCTAGATTAGTTAGGGGCTGGATCAGAAACAACAATGCAGCCTGGAAGTGGGATGTAGTTGTCACACGCAGTAGTTTTATCCAATATACCACAAATATTTTAATAAATTAACTGATAAGTGTGTGTGTGTGTGTGTGTGTGTGTGTGAACTAAGCAAGTTTTCTACTCTGAACATCCAGCATTTTACCTATAAATGAAAATGAATACATCAAAGAGGCCTAAAACTCTAGCCTGCCCCCAAATTTTCTGCTTCCTCCACCACATCCCTCTCCCCATCTTCTTCCTCTCATCAAAATATTCTTGAGTTCTTGGGCTCGGCACAGTGGCCTAGTGGCTACAGTCCTTGCCTTAAACGTGCCAGGATCCCATATGGGCGCCTGTTCTAATCCCAGCCGCACTGCTTCCCATCCAGCTCCCTGCTTGTGGCCTAGGAAAGCAGTTGAGGACATCACAAAGTCTCAGGACCCTGCACCCGTGCGGGAGACCTGGAAGAAGTTCCTGGCTCCTGGCTTTGGATAGGCGCAGGACCGGCCGTTGTGGTCACTTGGGGAGTGAGTCATTAGGCGGAAGATCTGACTCTCTCTCTCCTCCTCTCTGTATATCTGACTTGGCAAAAAAAAAAAAAAATCTTAAAAAAACTTAAAATATTCTTGAGCGAAAGTAATAATTTTTAATAAAGAGAAAAAACACTTGGATGAGAGGTTAAAAATCTAAATGACGGAAATTGAAGTCTATACTAGTTTAAAACCTAGAAGATTTAATACTTTTACTTTTTAAAAAGAAAATCAATGTGACCCCAAGGCCATAAGAAATACTTTATTTTCTGTTATTAGATGTAATTCACCTGAAAATGCTTGCTGTTTGTCAATATTTATGCACACTTCCCTGCATCTGAATAATTAAATTCAGAAAAATAATGAAGGGCAAGTAAACTACCATGAAAGCAATGAAACATGTTGAGGTTAAAAAGCAAGAACACTTTCACAATGTATGTGATGCCGAAGAATGGGAGCATTACAAAAACTCTCACGGCCATCCTATTATTTGAGTATGCAAAAAAGAAACAAAATAGCTTCAGTAAGTAAGTACAAACTAAGCAATTCTTTTTCTATTACATTTTTAAAGAGAAGGAAAGAATTAATATAAAGTACAAAAAAAGTTCTAGTAGAATATTACCATATACATTTGCAAATTTTCAAACACCTGACAACGCCTAATGTTGTATGCATATGAAGCAAGGAAAACCTCACACGCAGATGGTAAAAGAATAAATCAATAAATATACTTCAGAAAATTCAGGTCTTATGTGCCAAGACTGAAAATACCTCCTACTCAATGACCCAATAATTCCACTAATGTAAAAATAAATACCCAATGGAAATTCATACTCATGTTTGTTTGTACATAGCAACACTGTTAATAATACCAAGAATAGATACTATTTAAATGTCCACCTAGAGCTGACAAGTGAAATGAATTAACTACAACTACATGAATCCCACAACATAAACAGAAATGCAGAAAAATGTCTAATGTATATATAAAGTACAAAATGGGCAAAATTAAATGATAACATCTAGGGGTGATATATATGTAGAAAACTATCAACAGTAAAGGAAGGGTTATCATGAAAGACTTGAGATCTTTGAAGATGAAAAGGTTGTGATGGGAAGAAGTAAATGGTATGCCTTGGGGTGCTGATGAATTCCTGAACCAGGTAGTATTGTCAAACATACATAACATGCATTTATTAAGCTTCTTGTAATGTTTCACATTGCAAGTACATTTATATGGCAAGTATAAATTTTAAAATAGTGTAGAAGTCAAAATTTAAAACTCCATGTTGCTACCATCTATAACACTACTGTTATACCCTTCTATTACCTGATAACTACTTCCATTACTGTCACTTTCATTCTCTCCAATGGCTCTCTGAGCAGCAATTAGGAACATTTTAATAATTCTCACACTTGAAAATAAATGAAAATTGACTATTGTCTACTTCTCTCACTATGTACTACTTCATCTCTTTGCTCACCTCTATTATAAATCTTGAAACAATTATCTATTCTCATATCTGAAATTTCTCTATGCTTATCTAGTACATTCACAACAATTATCTTCACCCCTGCGATTCCACTGAAATTTGTCTCATTAAACAGTATTTCCCTTGTTAAACAACTGGTTGTTAGTCCCCATCTTATACCACTATTTGATATTTATTCTGCATATTTGATCCTTGGAACACTGTTTCATTTGGCTCCCAGGACACCAAAATCTACTCCTTTGCTCATTCCTTCAAGTCTATAAGTCCCTCCTCTTCTTCCCAACTTCTTGTTGGAGTGACCAAGGCTCAGATCTTTTTTCCTTTTCTCTTACTCTTTGAGCTGATATTTTGTCCAGCCTGTAGCCCTTAACTTCATCTACAT
Organism: Ochotona princeps; assembly: GCF_030435755.1. NCBI lineage: Eukaryota > Metazoa > Chordata > Mammalia > Lagomorpha > Ochotonidae > Ochotona > Ochotona princeps. Next base: position 51,860,787 of record NC_080839.1, on the reverse strand, counting down.
TGAAATTGCTTGTTCAAAACATTCTCCCAAAAACTTATTTTACCCAAAGTATTGTTTGGCTCTGTATATACAGACAAATTTTGAACATATCCTTGACCCCTATTCTCCTCTCTCGTATCATATTTAATCATGAGAAAATTCTTGGGGCCCCAGCATCAAAATATACGGAATTGCCAGCTCCACTCTCTGCAGTGTACCAGGCTCAGCTGAGCTACTTCCTCAGCCATCTGAATGACGACAATGGTCTCTGAACAAATTCTCCCTCCTAACCTTTGTCTCTGTAGGCCATTCTCAGAGTAAGCCCACTGTTCCTTTAAAAACCTGCAGCAGAAGGGAAAGTTGAGCACAGCAGTCCAGACACTCCTTAGGCTGCTTTTCTTTCAGGTCAGAATGTCCTGAATGTTTGATTACTGCTCTACTCTCAATTCTACCTTCCTACTAATGCATACCTTAGGAATAAGTAGATGGCAACTCAAGTATTTGGGTCCCTGCTACTCATAGAGGACATGCAGATTGTATTCAAAGCTCCCCACTTCAACCTGGCCCAGGCTGTAGCACTGGGAATGTTTGTGAAGTGAACCAGCGGGTAGGAGTTCTCTCTTTCTCCCTCTTCCCTGCTCCTTCACTTAGATAAAATCAATTATAATTTTTTTTAAAAAATTGGCCCAGCACAGTGGCCTAGTGGTTAAAGTCCTCGCCTTGAACACACCAGGATCCCATATTGGTGCTGGTTCTAATCCCGGCAGCCCTGCTTCCTATTCAGTTCCCTGCTTGTGGCCTGGGAAAGCAATGGAGGACGGCCCAAAGCCTTGGACCCTGCACCCGCTTGGGAAACCCAGAAGAGGCTCCAGGATCCTGGCTTCGGATCAGCACAGCTCCGGCTGTTGTGGTCACTTGGAGAATGAATTATCGGACAGAAGATCTTCCTCTGTGTCTCTGTTCCTCTCTATATATCTGACTTTGCAATAAAAAAAATAATAAATCTTCAAAATTCTTTAAATTACAAAAAATCATGAAACATTTCTGAGATTCCCCATCTCACTCCATATAATATCCAAGATTCAGATTATGTCCCAAAAGGTCCATCATAAACTATCATAAACCATCACCACTATCTCTAACCTTATTTTCTGCTATTTTCCATGTTGCTAACTCAGCTGTGTTTTTGCTGTCCTTTAAATTCACCAAAAATATTCCCTTCAAGTGGTGCCTTCAACTGTAATTCCCTTCCTGAGAATATATTTATCATGTTTTTAGTCTTAGTTCAAATATTTTGATACACACCATATAAACAACTCTATAAAATTGTAAACTCTTGTCTAGCAATCGAATTCTCTTCATTCCATTTTCTTTTTCTAGCACTTATAATCTTGTAAAATACTGAATAATTTCATTGTTATTTTTATTACTTATTATACCACTCCCTACTAGAATGTAACATTCATGGGCATCATAATTTATTTCAAGTCACACGGAAATAAAGAGGTGGATACAAGCCATTCATTTGAAATATGATACCAAGAAGCACAATGAATGGTGAAGTGAAATATAAAAGGGAGGAAAGCCAATAAATTGTGCCTTACTAAGTAAATTACCAGTAAAGAAACTGAGGTGGCACCCCACTGGGAAATCTTCAGAAGCACTCCATACCCCTCTAGTTGATAATGACTCCTAGGATACTAACGACACAGCAACTCTGGAATGGCTCAGCCCTCTTCTAAGACTGTAGAACACCCTCAAGCAGAGAGATAGACAGATATTTGGATATATGGGACTCTCTGCCAGAGACTACAAAGATAATCCAAAAGAATACAAGCAGGTACCAACAGCTTTACTACCACAAACATTTTTTCCATCTATTCATTTCTTTTCATTGATAGGTCAAAAGTCTGAAGAAGACACCAGCATTAAGTAGGCACACACATAAAAAATGTGTTTAAAGTTTTGAATAAATCAAAGGTGAAGAGAATCCTAATGAGAGCTATAGAATATTTATAAATAAACGAAAGAAAATTCACAAATATCACAAGTTTTAGTATACAAATTGCACACTGTGTTAAATGGCCCAAATGCTTATAAATTCGAATGGTAAAAGATAACTCATACTGTAAACCAAGCATTCAGTTTAAAACATGGGGAAAATAATACAAATGAAAACCAAGAAAGTAAGTAATATATGGACAAGAACAAAATTAAAGAAATGATAAAGATATCAGAGAGAAATATAAAAAACAAAGGTCAGCTTTCTAAAAAAAAATCACAATCTTTGCAATTTTAATTTAAAACAAAATGGGTCCAGCACGATGGCTCAATGGCTAAATCCTCACCTTGCTAATGCCAGGATCCCAAATGGGCATCGGTTCATATCCCAGCTGTTGTATTCCCATTCAGCTACCTGCCTGCATCCTGGGAAAGCAATAGAGGATGGCCCAAAGCCTTATAACCCTGAACCCATGTGGAAGACCTGGAAGAAACTCCTGGCTCCTGGCTCCGATTGCCTCAACTCTGGTCATTGCAACCATTTGGGGAGTGAATCAGATGAAAGGTCTTATTGGTTTTGTTTGTTTGTTTGTTTGTCTCTTCTCTCTGTAAATCTGATCTGCATTTCCAAGAAAATCAAACTTAAAAAAAAAGAACAAGAAAAATCGCCAATAAAAGTATGATTAAAATAGGAATGCAATTTCAAATTGCAACAGAAAATGAAAAGATAAAAGGGAAAGTAGAGTGAGAAGTATCATTACAGTCTTAAAATGGTTTATATGGAAAATGTGAAATTTGTTCTTTTATAATTAGAAAAGATTTAACAATATGACATCAAACTGAGGATCCCTTTAAAAATTAATCATCAGTTAACATCTTCAAACAAGGAAAATAACATACTTACATTTTCTACTAAATGTTCAAAGGACAAAACATGCCAATTTTGTGAAAGTTTTCCAAATACCACAGGAATTTCTAAAAAGGCTATTTAGTTAGCTACTTAGTACTGGAATAATGCTTGGTATTTACAACCACAGTTGACTTCACACATTGGCGCAACACGAGAGAAAACACAGCCGTGTCCACTGACAGAGCTGCATATGACACAGACATCATCTGTGACAGAGGCAGAGGAACAGAAAGATCTATGCGGTTCTCTTGTGAAACAAAGCGAAATTGAATTGAAGGATGTAAATCAAATGACCAAAACTGTAAAATATTTTAGAAGAAAATGCAGGTATATTTTGCTACAAAATCCAGCTCAGGAGGAAAAAATTTAATATGACAAAAATGTACAGACCCTAAAGGAATAATGGTAAATTCAACTGCTCAAAATCGAGAACTAAGAGAACCACTTGTCACATGCATAATTCATAAAGGAATTGAAAAAGAAAACTTGTAAATAAGAAAAATCTTCTAAAAATGGGCAAAATTGCAGACTTCACACAGGTGCAAATACAAATGATAAAATATTAAAAAGGCATTCTCATTAGTAATCAGAAAAATGCAAATCAGACATGAGAACATTTTAAGGCTGTGCAATTGGCAAAAATTCAACAACCATGCAATAGCTAACGCTAACACAATAATTTGCATATACCACTAATGAGAATACAAATCTATTCGGAATACAATTTGGCACTCTCTGGCAAAACAGAAACCCATGTACTTTATATCTATCAAACTCTACTCCAAAAGTTTCTTTAGAAAAAATGTTGTGTACATATACCCAGAAACATATACAACTGTATAGAGAGCAGCACTTTTTTAGGTAACAGATCGAATCCTGAGTACACACATTTTTACGAAAAGCAGAAATCAGCAAACGACCAAATATTCAAATAAATGAATGAACCATAGCTGCATAAATATAATATAAATATGAATAAATATATATGTGAATACATAATATAAATAAAATAACATAAATGTGAATAAATGTAATATAAAAAGGCAAGTCTCTGAACATACAAGACATAATTTCTTTCAGATGAATGTTAAGACTCAAATCTAAGTAACATATTATTTGAAAATAGAAAGAAATAAAGGAAACAGTATATACAAAAACTAAAACTGTAGTTACCCCGAAAGTGAAGAAAAGGGAAACAGCTAGAAAGAAATATACTGGTTTCTTCCTAAGTTCTGGAATGTCTACATTTTGAAATTATTACTTACATATTAATATTTTAAAATCCTACCTAACAAGTAATTTCATCTTATGAGTCGATAAAATAGCAGTTCTAATCTTAAAACCTGTCATGTACAATTTCTTACTTGCAATGCAGAAAAGAAAAGCTGAGGGAAAAAAGAAACCCTATCCTCAAACAGTGCTCCTTGCAGAGTATGGGCTCAGCTTTCTCAACTCCCATGGTTACACCTCCATAAAGCTCTAGCAGCGACATATGTGAAGCCAGGCTGGACCCTTCCCATTACAATAAAGAGAAAAGAGTCCCAGTACGCATTCCACACGATTGCTTCTTACCCATATTTTGCTTTATAGATATGCAACATATTACATTGACATTTTAAAATTTTACTTATCGCACTTTATCTTTATTTTTAATTTTTAATACTGTTGACATTGTTGAGAGGAACGCATGTCCACATAGGCTTCTTAAGGATGTGAGGGTTGAGATGTTTTAGTTTTGTTTTTTTCTTCCTCTTGAGTGCACAAGGGAAGAGGGGATGGCAAGGAGGGGAGCCTACTCCTTGCTGTCAAACTATCAGCACCCAGGGGTGAAGACAATCATTTGATGCCACCTTAGAGACCCCAGAGTGAGAAGCGATACTCCAACAGTACTGAGTATTTTTAATAGTTCAAGACCTTGTCAGCATCATTGCAGCAGGGCTGAGACAATCTTTCTAGGGTCTATCATCCAACTATGTCTACTTTGGTGTATCCATAGACCTAGACATCTGCTGTAAAGCCTGGCCAGGAGAACAGTTCAACCTGTTCTGCTCTCCACCTTTAAACTAGACATACTCTGTTGGCTCAGATGTGCTAGCTGACATATCTTCTGTGTGTATCTGGGTATGCTCTGAGGATGCCCAGTCCCAATACATTCACTCCAAGGTTGGACTACATATCTTGTGATTCTCCTTGAGTCCAGGGTTTGATTCCAGTGGTCTAGTTGAGGAATGCCCCAAGAAACCTTGTCTGTGGTGTCCTCAGACTTGACTCTTGGGTGCACCAGCTAGTGCAGTGTCAGGCTCAGTCTGTCACCTGCACCAACCAATGCACACACCAGTGAGTATAGCTGCCTAGTCAGTTCCACCACCAGCCCAATCTTCCACACAAACCAGGTGCTGCTGTGGCCCAGTCTGACCCAATCCAGCTCAGCTTCCCACAGGCCAGACCCTCATGTACATCAGAGGGTGCCATGACCTAGTCAGGGAAACCCCCAATGACCCCTAATAGTCCTGCAAATCGTCCCAGGTTTTGCGTGTACTGGCAGATGCTGTAGCCCAGCACAGACCCACATCCCATCCACCTGTCATTCAGAGCAATGAGGTCTGCAGCTTAATTCAGCCTGAGCCACCCCCAGACTCAGTCCACACACATGCTAACAGATACTGTAGCCTTGTCGAGCCTGGTCGCCTCTAAGCCCTGGCTCTCTGTCGCCAGTAAAAGCTGTGGCCTTTCAGGGAGTCCCCCAAGTTCCCCTACTAGGCCATTCCTAGTCTCAGATCTTGTGCTTGCCAGAGGATATTGTGTTCCAGCCTGACATGCTCCACTCTCAGTCCTGGCACTTGCAGGGTAGTTCAGCTGGCACCAATTCTGGCTCTTTTGCATTCTCAGTCCCAGCTCCCATGAGTGTCAGTGCATTCCACAGCTGTGCCTGGCTCAATTTGTCACCAACCACAGTTCTTACACAAATCAGTAGGTTTTGCAGTCCCACAAGTATGAGTCCACAAATCCTCTACAGAATTTGTCCCCAGCTACAGCTCTCATGTTCTTGTGAATGCTGCCACCCAGCATGTCATGACCCACCCCTTGCCCCAACACTTGCTGGTATGTACTTCAGCCTAGCCCTACCAGGCATGGCACCCTGGCAATCTGAAGTGCCCTCAACATGTGTGTGGTGCCACCCAGTTTGTTTAGGGATGAAATAGTGTGTTCAGTATTTTACCTTTTATTTGAATTAAAATTTAAGTCTATTATAGAAAACCACATAATTTAAAAGCAGGTTAAATTTAACTGAACTCAAAGAGCTAAAATTAAAATCAGAATGTATTCATTGAAGAAGCGAAAATTGTTACATGAAAGTATGGCTATAGTTCACAGCTCAAATGTCTTTATATTATTACAGTAATTAAAAGCCATCACGTCCTGATGGACTTAAATATTCATTTACCTATGGCACAGCAAGTGCATATCTGCATATTTAGATGAGAAAAAATGACAAAACACATCCACAAGGCTTACACAAGCAGCTCTTGACCTGACAGCCAAAAACTAAAAGATATCAAGGTCTACCTAAAGGAATCTAAAAGAGCAATTTTTGGTACATCTACAAAATCAAGTATGAGTTAGAATTTTTTAATTGCAAATGTAAAAATTTAAGTTACTGACATACAAATAATGTGAATAAATCACAAAACTTAATTTAGCAAAGGAAACAACAGTAAATGCATCTTTTAGTTTATGTCCCTGATGTTCAAGACAGTCCAAAATCAATTTATCATGACTGAAATCAGAACAGCAGTTTTCCACTGGTTTTAGGATTAATTGGAAATTAATGGCATCTCATTGCAGCTGTGATCATATAGGATATATATTTATCAAATTATACGGTGAAGTTCTCTATTTTTCCACATATAGATTTTACCATGAAATGACAATTTTGAATGTAATCTATTTGGAGAAATGCTGTATTTCGGTAAATGAACATTGTCCATTCTCTGGAATGAAAACATGTTTTTTTCCCCCTCAGTATTTTTCAGGCAACTTTTAAAATGAGAAAAACCTACAGAAAGTTTTATAATGCGCTATTGTATCTTCAAAAAGGTACACAGTAATGTTGTAGACACATTAAAAGTTAAAGTAGAAAATACATCCTAAAGTGGTCCTATTGACATAAACTATTGGAAATGGTATGTTATCATGAAAATTTTGGACCAGTTGTGAAACTGAAATGTGCATACTACATGTAGGGTAAGATAGCGTTTTACTTAAGAGGGAGAACTAGAAGGAACATAGACTAAAATATGCATAGCAAAGAGAATAAGAAGGCCAAAAAACATCCATTTTACAGTATGATTTTAAAAATTGATTTTTAGTGAAAATAATTACTAATAGTATAATAAAAATTGTATTGTATAGTAGGTAATTTATAATAAGTATGCTCCTTAAAAGTAAAACACTTGGCTACATAACTAAATAAAGTACAAACTCTAAAGGCAAAATATATGATGCTGTATTGCTCAACATATGGCCCTGTGCAGGTCAGATGCTGTAAAATAGGAACCCAGCTTGTTCCAACTCCTTCTTCTACTTCCAGTTGAATGAACACACACACACACACACACACACACACACACAAACACAGAGTTTATTAAGCTTTCCAGATCCAGACAGGAAATTGAGTTGAATGCCTGTTGAGAAATGGAAGAAGCTCTTATTTTTGAGCAAGAAAAAAACGAAGCTAAACTCCACAGTGCACGGAAGCTGATACCGTGCTGCAGTCAAAAGGCTCTTTGAAGATTATTTGTTACTGGAGGCTTGTATGCGTTGCTAAGCACTGGTAGATTTTTGTTGTTGTTGTTGTTGTTGTTTTTTAGATTAATCATGGTCTTTCTGAATATGACAACAGATATGGAGAAAAAGAATAGACCTTGCAGGCAACAACTCAGGTCAGTGCATCAAGTTTAAGAAGCCCCAACATCAGCACAAAAGGAGAAAGGACAACTCTCAGCTTCCAAGAGAGAATAGGCTGCTCTAGATCATCAAAAAGTCAAGACAAATCTGATGACAACCTGCAGGACTTAACAAGGCAAGAGCTGCAACAAGTAACAACACATTCATGGGCCTCTTATACGCCAAATTCACCATGACTGAGGTAAGCCGTAAAAATGGAACTCATTAGTCTGGCCCTTGGTGTCCTCATCTTTGCAGGATTCTGCTAAGGATAAAATGAGGTCAATGAGATGGTACGTGAGGGTTCACAGGATGGCAAGCACTGCCAACTGACTGTAAGATGAGCACAGAGTGTCTTTACTTGGAGAAGGGACCAGCAGGGGAAAGGATGGGGATACATATTTGCTAGAATTCAATCTTAATAGTCCATTTGCCTTGCAAATAAAGTACATATTTTGCACACTCATTAAAAGATGAGATTATTTCATTTAATAACACAGTAAACATCAAAAAATATAGATGTGATTCTTTTATTCAGATAGATTATTTGAATCATTATCATAATTTCATTCTAAGTACAAATCTCTCCTCTTGCCCTCAATTTATTGAAAACCCAGATGACTTTAAGCATGGTCTTCACAAAGTGCTAAGAAAGGAACTCAAGAATAAGAGATGCTTATTGTTATTTTGACTCAAGCTATCAATTCACAAATCGCCTTTTGTGGAACATTAAATGACAAGCAATGCCATGTTCAGAAAGAAGTGACTCTTGGACGTGCAAATTGCCTGGGGTAATGTCAGTCACCGGTAAAAACAAAAATAACTAATAGATTCCAAATGTTCAATATTTTGCCACAAACTTATTTGTTCACTGACAGAGACCAGAGTCCTGTGTCAGGTATGCAATCAGAAGGCTGAGTGATTAAAGTAACAGAAAAGCAAGAAGCCAGGGCAAGCAACAAAGCTTCAGAAGTGCTGACCTGGGCAATGGAAGACTTCCACAGGTCACCCATCAACTTTAGAAAGTTCAGCACTACCACTCCTGGGCTCCTGTTTTAAGCTTTAGATTCTTCACCAGCAATTTGACAAGAGTCTGTCAACTGCTTAAGAGATACATTTCAAATAATACAGGCTAGTATCTTTAAACTTTATTTTCTGCTTCCTGATAAGATCTACTTTGAGAAGCACACCCTTTTTGTATTTCTGTCTTACAGCAAAATTCGTTTTATCTTTTTTGCAGAATTGTGGTGATGCCTAGTTCTACTGGAGAGAGAGAAGTGGTAAGATTAGATGGCTTTTCTGTCCTCTTGCAATTTTCTTCTGTAACAACAGAAATTTTATGGAGAAACTTTGTAGGTAAACATTCAAATCTTTTGCAAAGAAGCAAATAGAGCCTAGGCAGCCCCTAAGTCTGCAAGTTCACATCTGGATATCCTTTCTATTCCTTCTCCTTTAAGAGAGATTGTATTTCAAATGAGATCCTTCACTTACCTGTTTGTCCTTGAAAATGGCTCTCATTATGCAATCAGAAACTTTCATTTTGGTTACACACACACACACACACACACACACAGACATACACACAACGTAGCACTGGGGGGAAATGCAATTTGTGATTTGAAACTGATGGTTTAAGAAACAGAGATCAGAGACGGTATGTCCCTTAGCTTCCCAACTCAGAAAAGAAAGGAAAGGATAAGAAAAGAAAGACCAGATAAGACACACCATTTCTAGAAGGAATCTGAGAGTTGTGCCACTTTGGTCATTTTAGAGAAGTAATAGGGACCAAATCTAAAGGAAATAAAGCAGCCAGCCCTTCTTGGAGCCAACAATTCGTCTCTCCATCAGTATCCCACATTCTTTTCTGCTACAGAGTTAGCAGTGCTTCTGAGATTCTTGTTCTGAGTGGTTTGCTTTAGCAGCAAGATAGTCTTGCTGAAGTGGCTAGTCTTTCCCAATTCCTCCCCCCTTTGCTTAACTAATTCCATTACTGCTTTCCCATAAGATCCCCAAACTTCTGCCCCTTACACCACTCCCTATCCTTGAAGCCCCTTAGCAATCTCAAATCCTACTGTCACTCTATAACCCTGCTTTCAATTCCACTGCAAGTTACCCAAAACTCCACATCACAAATATCAGTTGACTCAGCTCTCCCATGGTTCCAGGAAGCAGAAATAGTTGAATAACTGCTAAGAAGAGACAGGAGTGGCCCTGAATTTACTTTATCCTACAGCTAACATAAGGCTCAGTGGCTTGGGTACATCAGAAGTCTACGTGAGCGTCAAAAAAAGGGATCCATTTTATCATCTCTTTTTTTGGGGTAGGGGAGGGAATGTTAGACGCTTTAGTCTGTGTCACAGACTTCTGAAGTTACTATTCTCCCCTTTGGCTAAGGCTGGATTGATCTCCAAGCATCCCATATGTGTCAGCTAACCTGTGCAATTTTTACTTAACTTTATTTTTTTTTTAATTGGAATGTCAGAGAGAGGAAGACAAAGAGGAAGATCTTCCATCCGTTGATTCACTCTCCAAGTGACCAAAACAACCGGATCAGAGCAGATCCAAAGCCAGGAGCCCAGAGCCTCTTCCGATCTCCCATGCGGACGTAGAGGCACAAGGATTTGGTTCATCCTCTACTGCTCCCCCAGGCCACAAACAAGGCACTAAATGGGAAGCAGAGATGCTGGGATTAGAACAAGCACCCATATGGGGTCTTGGTGCATTCAAAGTGAGAACTTAAGCCACTAGGTCACCACACTGAGTCCTACTCAAGTTTATTAATAAAACTTATTCTAAAAATTAATAAAGAATTAACAAGATCAAATCACAGAAGTATATTAGCCTGTGGATCCTATTCCATAATAGATTTGTATTTCCTGCATTATAAACCACTAGGTAAAATCAGAAACTTTGGGCCCAGCGGCGTGGCCTAGCGGCTAAAGTCCTCACCTTGAAAGCCCCGGCAGCTCCACTTCCCATCCAGCTCCCTGCTTGTGGCCTGGGAAAGCAGTTGAGGACGGCCCAATGCATTGGGACCCTGCACCCACGTGGGAGACCTGGAAAAGGTTCCAGGTTCCTGGCTTTGGATCGGCGCGCACCGGCCTGTTGTGGCTCACTTGGGGAGTGAATCATCGGACGGAAGATCTTCCTCTCTGTCTCTCCTCCTCTGTGTATATCTGGCTGTAATAAAAATGAATAAATCTTTAAAAAAAAATCAGAAACTTTGTAAACTGCTTACTATCTTAGACAATAGAACCTCAGCTGTATTAAATAACCAGAAGTAGATTCAAAAGTGAAATTCTTCTTATGTGAAATGATGACAGCAAAGACTCCAAATGACTGTGGTGTATTTGCAACAAGAAGACAGCATTCTACATAGTTCACTGATATCTCCTATGAAGATGAAATCTACCAATTATATTGGGAAATAAATTGCTTATTTTAAAAGTTTAATATATTTAATTTGAGGACATTTGCAGAAAATGTAACCATCTTAGTAGAATGCTTTCATTTAAGCAGTGCAATGCACTTGGAGTTTAATTTTCAAATCCCTTCAACATTCAGGCCCACAAAGTTCAGATATACACTGTTAAAAGCCATGCTCCATTGTAAATGCACTACAATGGGACAGCTTACAAACAGCCAAGATGTTTTGTAACTGTCTAACTTTGGAGACCTCCAGAGCCTAAGGAGCACATTCTGAGGCTTCTCACAGATAGACAAGGTCCATATCTGACACCAAATTAAAATTCTGTGAACTACAATGTGGAAATAATAGTCTTACCCACTTTCCTATAGCCCTTGAACCTTTTTTACCGTAATTAACTATGTAAAGATTGTAAAAAATATATTTTAAAAATGGAAAAAAAATTTTAAAAACAAAAGTGGAAAAAAATCTGAACTAAACCACTTTCTGCCAACAAGTTGTAGTCCAATGTTTTGGTATTTCTGATAATGGGTGAGACAAAAATCTTACTTATTTTTATTGTTAAGGAAACTCTAATCTATTAGCTGTAAGGACAGGAGAACCTAAGGTTGTAAGTTGTAGTAGATTTAGTGGAACTTTATGCGAGAACAAAGAAAATCCTGTGCACTAACATTTAGAATTTTGTACTGGGATGGGTGGATGGATGAAAAGATTAGTACAAAATTAGGCATGTCTGGTAAACTCATTTATTAACAAAGATTATTTTGTGTATCTCAGCACTCCTAAAGGCTTATTAAACAAGTGTAATGTAGTCAAACAAACCAAGATTGCTTTCCTAATGTAGTTCATATTCTAGTTGGGGAAAAAATGATAATGACTAATAAACAGATAAATGAGCCATTTGGAATGAAATAAGGTGCTCAGTGTGTAAGCTGTGAAAAACAAAGTTAAGGAAATTTTCACTGTCATATGTATATAGAGTAACACTGGTGATTAGCATACAATCCACTGAGAAGGTGACTTAAGCAAAGATTTGATCAACATTTTGGTCTTCAAAGGTATAAGTGGATAGAAAAAAAGAGGCGAAAACAGCAGGACAAGGATTATGTCAGAAAATGTGTATATATATATACATATGTACATATGTATGTGTATCTTTGCATATTTATTTTCCCTCTAAAGAAAAAAGCTCTTAACAAATATTTTTATCTAAATGCACTTTTAGGAAGTACATTCTCATTTGGATGTTTTCAATATGACCTGATAAATCACAGACTAGAGGAAAACATGCAATTTTAATACCAATTATTAGTATTTAGTTTTTAAAAATTAAGCAACATGGAAGGAGTTGATACATACATTCAAGCTATTCACTGAACTCTAATTATCCACCAGTATTGTGCTAGATATTCTGGATATAGTAATTTTAAATCTAGCACAATTAATTGTTGATCGTGTTTCAGGCACTTATTCGGGTGCTTTGCAAATATCAGCTCTTCTAGATGTCAATACATTATCTCCTCGACATACAGGAGGAAATCAGGACCCAGAGCGCTTCAGTGACTTGCTCAAGGCAACAAAAAAGTCATCTAGAGTCAAGGCTTCAAGTTAGACACTGTGCCCCTACAAATTTCTCTGTCACTCCTCTAAAGGAGTACAAATTAGTACAGATTTATTCAAAATGATAAAAAAAAAAAAAAACCTCTGTGATGAAGCCTCCATTTGCCTAGACTTCACACTGGTTTTCATGAAATCCTGCACATCTGGCATTCCATGTAGCACTGGTTCTAAAAAAAAACCACAATGGGAAGAACTTCAAGCAACCTAAGGAAGTAAGTACGATTCTGGTTCAGATGACATCAAAACCTTGAGTCTGATCCATGTAACCTCTCACCAGACACAGTCTAAAATCACATTTGAGTGAAGAAATTTTGATTTGGTGAGTAGCAACACTTTTACTTTCTTTGCATATTGGTATGGCTTTATTTTCTTTTTAAAAAATGTTTTCATTTAAAATCCTCTTGCACATTCTGAGTATTTTATGTATCCAACGGAATAGTTTATAATAAAATTAGGAAATATTTCCTAATAAAATTGTTTCAACATTTTAATGACAATTTCTTATTTGGCTATAAAGTTACAGCATATTTAAAGAACAAAGCAAGCCATTAGAATGTTTACGATAATATTAATACATAAACATTATTGGTCTACTAACTTAATAGTACATTAGTATATTTTTGTAACATGCATATCAGGGCATGTTTAATGATTATTAAGTCCTGAAAAGAGAATTTAGAGATAGTAAATTTGAACACTTTGTTGATATGACATTATCTTATTCTTTTTTGTAACATGCTGCTTAAATTCTGTTATTTGGCTATTGCTCCAAAGAAAAGATCATGTAAGGTCCCAGTGGAAAGTGTCACGCTTACCATATAAATTTATGAGTTTTTCAACATTTTGCCCTCAGACAAATAAGACTAAATACACTATTTTAAATGAGCTTCACAGATTTTTCAAAGAATGCATTATTTATATTTTCAGACCAATGTCCTTTGTATATAGAAATCAGACTTTTGGCAACCTGGGGCATCCAGAAAATATCACATTCAATAAGACAGGCTGTCACAAAACCAGTGCAAATTGGTGTATAAGTTAAATGTGTCATTCTAGCAGCCTTCTTGATGGAGAAACAGGGGAATGTGAGAAATCAATGCTCTAATGAGTAAAAAACAGAAAAGAACAAATGCTCAAATAAATTTTAAAAGAACTGCATCGACCCTGCACAATGACCTAGTGGCTAAATCCTTGCCTTATAACCACCAAGATACCATATGAACATCAATTCGTGTCCCAGCTGCTCCACTTCCCATTCAGCTCCCTGCTTGTGCATGAGAAAGCAGTAGAGGGTGGCCTAAGGCCTGGGGACCCTGCACCCACGTGGGACCTGCAAGAGGTTTCTGGCTCCTGGCTTCAGACCAGCTTATCTTCACTGTTGCAGACACCTGGGGAGTGAACCAGCAGACAGAACATCTTTCTATATCTTATCTCTGTATATCTTGCTTTCCAATAAAAATAAATGAATAGATGTTAAAAAAAAAGACTGCATGGAATTGCATTGAAAGGCGTCAGCAACTTAACAAGACAATAGTTAATAATCATAATAAAAAGCACCCTGAACTGCTTACATTGCACTCAGAATTCATGGGTTACCGAAGGCAAGTGAGGCAACGTGTGATAGAGAGAGCTAAAGAGAGGTACAAACTGACAGACTGTTGTCTGCATGGTTTCAACTTTAAAAGCAGTAAGTTTCATGGACAGGCACTTGGGCCAGCAGCCTAACTGTCCATGTCCTACACTGTTCAAGACACACCTCTGACTCTGGAATCCAATTTCCTGCTAATGCACACTCCAGGGAGCAGCAATGATGGCGCCAGTAATTGGGATCCTGGGACCCACACGAAAAACCACACTTCATTCTCAGCTTCCAGGTGCACATGTAGAGTGAAGCATCAGATGAGAACGAAGTCAGCCTTGCTCTCCATCATTTCTTCTCTTTCACATCCACCGAAAATCTCAAGTCTCTCATGCACAAGATTTAAGTCTTGTCTATTCTGTCACTTGACATACAGGATTATTTTTTTCTGTAATGAAATTACATTGGTTCTACAAACAGCCCTTGCTATTTTTTCTCACAAGACCTTGAAGCTTCTATCATACACAAATCATAATCTTCTTAGATTTTTACATAGCGTAAAGCAAACTTACAGCATCGTCTTTGCTTTCTGTTTAATTTCAGACTTTTCAACATGTAATGTATATTTGTTTCCTTTTGGCCGTTTTTAAACGGCATGGTTTCATACCATTTTACTTTCTTCTGCCTAAATCTCCAATAACTCCGCATAAAAATCTCTTCACGCTTATTTTAAAACTGAACTTCTATGATTTAAAAACATGGTCCAGGATCATGTTCTTTCTCCTTGTGCCAGGTATCTTTGTCCTCCAACAGGTGGAATTAATTAATTTAAGGGAAGGGCAAACTGATCCTCCAAGGTTCTAAACACAGAGTCCCCGATCCTTTGTGTGTAAGAACCTTAATGGCCAATATTATCTGGAAGACTTCAACTGGAGGAATTTCTGGAGAAAATATAACTACATTCATGTAATCCCCGGATGATCTGGAGCCCACCTGACCATCAAATTCCCTAAAGATCACAGCATTGCTGACCAATGAAGAACCTTGCTCAAACACACCTCTCAGCCTCAATTTCTGCCTTTAAGACCCTTTACCCCTAAATCCCTCAAAAGCCAGGAAATTAAGCAATAGCTGCCCAGCTCCTTAATTTATGCTTCGCCATAAATGCCAGCTTTCTTTCACCAACCCATTATTAGAAACTGGCTTTTTAACATTGGGCAAGTAGACATTGTTAGATACTGGCTTTTTAACATTGGGCAAGTAGACCTGGTTTGGGGATCATACAGGGCAACTCTAATTTGTTTGGAGAATTATTCTCATTCTAGAACCTAAGTTTGTTTATCCTCTCAAAACTGCTATTTCAGGACAAGGTTTTTGCAATATTGATGTTTTTTCTGGATGTATGAAGAGGGAGGGATAAAAGAATGATCTTGAGTTCAGTGAAGTCCCTAATAGGAACAAAATCTCAACTCTTGAAAGTTTCTCTTTAGGAGTGGCTAAAAAGAACAAAGATGGTAAAATTGGGTAAGGATATGTTTAAACAGATGGAGATTCATTAGCCAAAGTGAGGCAGGGAGGCAGTGATCCTAGAAAATAGGAGAGGACAGACCAACAGCAGAGAGATACCCGGAGACCCATGGATGGTGCTGCAGTGACCAGATTCCACAGCACATCAGCAATTGGTGATCAGAGTTCCTCCAGTGGCCAGGTGGGAAAGGCAGTGGACCAGGAATTCAGGAGGTGATCTCAGGCACAGAAAGGCCTGTCCTGGTGATTTGCTTGATTCGACCAGAGAAAAATCAGAGCGGCAAAGCCCAAGCAGGCAGGTGCAGGAACAGAGTGGATTTCACAGCTTAGACCCCTAGCAGTGCCACATCAGGTGCCATTTTGTATACTGAGGAAAAGATTGGGGAGGGGGAACTGGAAGAACAATAGGAAGTTCATTTCCAGCTTGACATATTACACCGGTGCCACAGGGAAAACAGTACCAATTTGGTATCCTACAGGTTCCACCCAAAATAGATCCAAATGGTTTCCAGACCTATTGGTCAGCAGATCCACAACCCCACCAGCGACCATCCGGCATCATTTGTGTATTGAGGAAAAGGCTGTGGGGCTGGAGGAACAATGGCAAGCCGCACAGGTACAGATTCAGGAGAGAACTCACTTTGGACTAACTCCAGTGCACTAGTTTCACAGGCAAAATAGAACCAACTTGGTATTCTATGGTATTCTATAGGGCAGCTGATGTCTCTCTAATCCCAGAAACTGTTGAAACTAAAAGTGGGAGAAAGGCTGTGCAGGCAATGGTGCTGCCACAGAACAGGATCATGGGGGGTTAGAGAGTGGTGAACCGGGAGCTGGGACTACAGAGACCATGGTAGAAGCCTAGCATGAGAGCCAGGCCTGAAACTCACTGAAGGGAGTGGCATAAGTGCAAATAACTGGGTACGGAAACACAATCAATAAAATCAACCCACAGACCAGTGGGCAGCATAGCTTAGAAACTGGCCCTAAGGAGAGAAATGTGATAACCAGCATAGCAATGAGCAAGAGCAAAAGAACACACAGAGGCACAATGAGTACTACCGATGCCTTCCCCTGCAAAGGGGCAAAATCCTTTGTCAACCTCAGAATTAACTGAGAACGACTTCAAGCAAATGGGGATACAGAATTCGGAAAACTTGTTACAAAGCTTCTTAAAAATGAGAAGCACATACAGGAGTTCAAAAATTTAAGGAATATGTCACACAGGCAATAGCAACACCGAAAATCAAGCTGAATTATTAGAAATGGAGGACACAATGGAGCAACATAAAATTTCAGTGGAAAGCCTCAATAATAAAATGAGTAAGGTGAAAGAAAGAATCTCAAAAGACATTTCCTTCAGCAATAAGGAAACAATCAAAAAGCTGGAAGTGCAAATAAGTTGAGCTAAGAAAATTATTCAAGAATTAAGGGTCACTAGTGAAAGGCCAAATGTAAGAGTTATGGGAGTTCCAGAAGACATAGAAAGAGAAGTTGGGTTTAAAAATGTAGTCAATGAAATAATAAAGGAAAACTTCACTAATCAGGAGAAAGAATTGGAAAACAAGATATAGGAGGGGCACAGAACTCTGGGTTAACCAAAAGTGATCTTCACAATGACACATGATAATCAAGCTCTCTTTTGTTGAACACAAGGAAAAAATCCTTCAATATGCACATGAAAAAAGTTAATATATAGAAGAACCCAATCAGAATCACCACTTGGTACCTCTCAGAGGAAATTCAATAGGCCAGAAGATAATGGAGTGACAAATTCCATGTTCTAAGAGGGAAAATTGTCAACCCAGAATAACTTACCAAAGCTTTTCTTTACCTTTGAAAATGAAATAAAAATTTTCCACAGTAAAGAGAAGCTCAAAGAATTTGAGGGGAGTAGGTAAGAGGGAAGGTACTTGGGAAAGGAAGAGGGGAAATCTCTGAACTGTGCTATAGAATTTTTACATGACAGAAGAAGAAGAAGAAGAAAAGAAGAAGAAGAAGAAGAAAAGAAGAAGAAGAAGAAGAAGAAGAAGAAGGAGAAGAAATTTTAAAAAGAGTGGCTAAATTCATGAAAGCTGAATTATTTTCCATATACATTTTCATCCTTTAAAGACAGTGAACTCAAGTCTTTCTATAACCCCTTTTCTAATGATTTACTCAATAATTTTTATTAATCATCTTGCTTCCATACTTGCTTTAGGTTGGTATACAAAATAGCAAAATAGCAACCTGTTTTTTAGATGTTTTCACAGTAAACTTCTCAGTCTAACAACCCACCAATCTCATTTTCTGCCTGAAGGATAAATAGTGGTTACCTGAACACAGATTATTTTCTCAAAAATGTCTATCAGTTCATTTCCTTTTTAATGAAACTTATTATGCAAGCCAGTATTAACTTTGGTTGTATACTATGTTTCTTATGTCTTACATTTTACATTCAATCTCCACTGCCAAGGACTTTAGAATTACTATTTGCTATATTCTAATCTCAACTCTTCTGCTTCCCTCTGTGTGCCACAAACAAGGTAAGTTCTAATTCTCAGTTCTCTTGTCTATGATCTGAGCTTGATTATACATAATTTTAGAGCTATTATAAAGACTACATGAAATAACAAACATAAAATGCTTGACGTACGCCTACTATAAGGTAAATAAATATATTCATTTCTAATTAGTTCTCCTGCCTTGGTCAGTTCAGGCTGCTGTAACAGAATACCTTCACCTGGGTGACTAAACTAGCTACCATTTGTTTACTAACTTCTAGATGATAAGATCAAAGTGCTATAGATGCCACCCCTGGGAAAACGCTCTTCCTTTAGTTTGCAGATGGCCATTTTTCACATGGCGATTAAACACAAGGTCTTCTCTTCCAAAGGCACTAATTCTATGGGGAAATGGGAAAAGAGGGAGCATCTTTATGACCTCACCTAAGCCCAATACCTATCAAAGACATCATCTACAAATATCAGCATGTTGGAGATTCTAATTTCAACACATGAATTCATAAATTTGGGTCTGGTGCAATAGCTCCACGGCTAAATCCTTACCTTGCAAGTACCAGGTTTCCGTATGGGCACCAGTCCCTGATCTGGCTGCTCTACTTTACATCCAACTCATTATTTTAGATTTGGAAAGCAGTGAAGGGTGCACAGAAGCCTTAGGACCCTGCAACCAACTGCATGGGAAACCCAGAAGAAGCTCCTGGCTCCTGGCTCCTGGCTTCAGATCGGATCAGCTCTGGCCATTGTGGCCACCTGGGGAGTGAACCAGCAGATAGAAGATCATTTTCTGTCTCTCCTCTCCATAGAATCTGATTTGCCTTTCCAAGAAAAATAAGTCTTTTTAAGCTTTAAAAAGATTTTTCTTGGAAAGGCAGATTTACAGAGAGAGATCTTCTATCCACTGGTTCATTCCCCAAGTGGCCACAAGGGCCAGAAATGAGCTGATCCAAAGCCAGGATCCAGGAGTTTCTTCCAGGTCTCCATGCGGGTTCAGAGTCCGAAAGCTTTGGGCCATCCTCTACTGCTTTTCCAGGTCACAGGCAGGGAGCTGGATGGGAAGTGGAGTAGCCAGGATAGGAACCGGCACCCATACGGAATCCCAAGTGTGCAAGGCAAAGTTTTAGCTGCTAGGCTACAATGCCAGACACTAAAAAAAAACAAACATAAATATATCTTTTAAAAACAGAGAGAGAGAGAGAAAGATCAACAAATACATTTAGTCTATAGCAATTCCTATATAAGTTGTCATTGAAATACTAAGGAAGGAGACTACTATATAGATTATAACAGGTACTTTTCATGTTTATGGGCTTTCAAAACAAGGAAACACAAAACTAAAATGAATTAGGAGTAGAGTAACAAAGAGAAAGGAATACCAGATGAAGGGGAAATATCCATTCATTCATTCAATAAATATTTTTTATTAGATACCTACTCTGTGTTTGGTCCTATTCTATACATTAGGGTATACAGCATTGAGCAAGAAAGACAAATCTTTTCATTCCATTGATGGAGACAGACAATAAATAAATGTAGCATTCATATTATGGTAGATAATAAAAATGCAGTAAAATATAAGGCAAAGTACAACAATGGAAAAATGAGAACGAAGACATTTGTAGACAAGTAGTTGGGAATAATCTCTCAGAGGAAGAAATTTGGGCAGAAAGCAAAATGAAGAATGAGAAACTAAATTTTGGAGGTAAGATGTAAAATATGTGGAGCGGAGGGAAGAGTCAGAATTTTAGAAAATATCAGTTCATTTATGCTAAGAAACTACTGAAATACCTTAAGCAACGAAATGGCATGATGTTACTTGTGCTTTTAATAGATGCATTCTAAGAGAACAGGATAGATTTGGAACAATGATAGCTGTTGGGAAAAAAAAATCTCTTGGGAGGCCAGCGATGAAATGAAGAAATCTAATGTTATTAGAGTTAAAATGAGTACAAGAAAGAGGCAAACATATTATCTCAGTGTCAGGATCTTAACATTTAGAGCTGGGATCTGGACATCCCCAAGCAAGAAAATTGGACATGTCGATCACAGCAGTTCATTCTAGATCTGGCTCAAATGAGAAAACCAACACCAGATCCAAGCAGCAATAAATGGGTCCTAAAATGTCAAGTCAAGGAAAATTTAACTTCAAATTCTAGCAGATGACAAGTCACAATTATTAGTATACAGTCTGCCTTTAGTTGTACCCAAGACTGGTTAAGTTTGACTTTGTCTCTAAGGATTACCATTTGATTTTTGTAAATACTATTTTGATTTTTTTTAACAGGAAACAAAATCACTATTGAGTTACCTTTACCCCATGTTAATAGCAGCTCAATTCACCACAGATAAGATATGGAATCAACATACAGATCCATCAGCTGATGGCTGAATAAAGAAAGTGATGGATATGCACAATATTAATGATTACTGAGCTGTAAAAATGAATGAAATCTTGACATTTGCACAAAATAGATAAAACTACTGAACATTATACTAAATGAAGTAAGCAAGACCCAAAAAGATAAATGTTATGTTTTCTATTATTTCTAGTATTTAATATGTAGAGTATAAAAATTGCATTTATATCATATATTTTGGTATACAGTTAAAAATATTGCCCCACTAAATCATACTATAAATACATATATTTCTTCTTTACCACATCAAAAGAAGAAAACCAAGCAGTAGGATGAATACTAAGACTTTTGGGATTCTGAATGTTTTGTTCTTAATTTCAGGTTTGCTTATTATGAGTCTCATCAGAACACAAAAAACTTAGTCATCTGTATGCTTACATGCATTTCTTTGCATGTGCACTGTAATTCAAAAAACATTTTTAAATGGAAAGAAAACTGATGTGGACAGTGAGCCTTTGTGGGTTTGTTTTCAGTATCATCTTGTTCCCCTTTGAAACAAGTTAGCTAGCTATTTGTAAACAGCTGATGTCTTTGGGGCCATCATCTACATTAGCTTGTGTAGAGCTGCATTGTTCCACTCAAGTTTCACCATAAATTTGATGTTTGTTCTTTCTTTCAACTTTCTCAGAATTCATGTTGCTGGTAGGAACTCCAGTCAAAATGGTGTCTTATTTCTCTTGTGCCTTAAACTACATCCTGTTCAGACATGTTATACCAAGCAAATGCAGGTTTCTTTTTTGTAAAACAAAATTTAGAAACTTATGCATAGGGGTTTTTTTACAATATGCATTTTATAAACTTTTCAAAGGCATCTCAAGCGCTTTTCTGTGTATATATGTATCTTCCCATATCTGAAAAGGCACATGTAAATAAAGCAATATAGGAATAGCATGTATCCACCAAGCAGTAGTTAGAGTTTATACCTGCAATGTTTAACACGTCATTAAAATTCAAAATCACAAAAAAAACGTTACATTTTCAGATTTGTACTGTGACCATCTGAATCAGCTGCAGTAGCATTCTTTGTGCCCATGCAGCATTTCAACATTTTCCAAAGAACTTCAGAGTGGAGACAATGGCTCGGAGACTAAAGGAGAATCAGAACTAATTATTGGTTCCTCCTAGTATTTTTTTCAATTTCTCCATTCAGATGTCTGAGGATCTGTCTCCTGCCTCCACAAAATTTTCAAAAGTAGCTTCACTTAATTATTATAATCTCTTTATGCTGGTGGAAAAATAATGGACATGAATGGTTAAGTCACGTAACAAAGTCAGTCAGGATGAGAACTGACACCCATATCGCTCCATCCACTGTTGCTCCTCTTTCTTCATTCTATCCCTCTGACCAAGGAAAGAAAGCACTGCACAAATACATGCATGATCCAAGAGAGAATACTCATAAAATGGTTAAGTTCTGGAGAATTCAGATACAGCAAGGTGACCATAGCTGACAATGTTTTATATAGTTGAAATTTACTAAGAGAGTAGACCACAAGTATCATAAAAAGCTAAACATGTGAGATGGATATGCAAATTAGCTTTATTATAGAAGCAATTTCACAAGGAATAAGTGTGTAAAGTGTGTCACATTCTATACCTGGAATACAACTTGTCAATTATACCTCAATAAAACCAAAAACAAGTGGATGTGGCTCCCCAAATATGAATTTAAATCCTGAATTTGTCAAAGTAAGCTTATGAGGAATTACAAAGCCTAAATGGGAGAACTTAGAAAGCATGCTGAGTTTCTTTTGAAGGAATAATTTTAAAGCTCCTATAATGCCTTTAACATACTAATAAGCTTTGGAGGGAGTTAAGACTTTGTGTGTGTGTACACTTGAGTGTGTCTGCATGCTTCAAGAGACCCAGAAAACTTACTCTTAAGTAGCTAAAATTCTAATAACTATATCCTAGAATTTCCCACAGAAAATTTGGCTTCTGAGAATATTGCCCAAGCTTATTGTGAAAGCAGAATGAAACTGAAGCTTAAAAATATCTTCAGTGATTAAAAAGAGAATGAATATTTGAGGCTTATACAACACTAATTTCAAGTAAGAAATCAGTGATATTTAAACTGCTAAGTAGGAGGAATGTTATCTTTCAAAGGAATTGCCGTGAAAGGATCTGCTTTGTTGTTATGATGCTGTTGTTGTCTCAACTATCACCATAGCTCCAGGATCAGTTCACAAGATCTACAGGGAAAGACCCCCATTACTTGTCAGCCTCACTGCCTAGTGTTTCCGCAAAACCACATGTATTAGCCAATTTGGATACCTATGTCGGTCAGTTCCAAGCAACTTTTGTATCTTTTACATAAAAAGGAAGAAGAGCAACACTTCCATGGTAGTGGTTTTCTATCACAAAAGCTATTTATAGCAAAGTATACCAGGTCTGAAACAGTCCTGAAAGAAAAGCTCTACAAAATGTTCCAAGCCAAGACAGCATTAGTAAAAATAAGTGAATATATGTTCCATGCTGGCTATTTTGAAGGAGATTTTAAAAAATAACTTGGATGTTGAATTCTGGCATGTTACTCAAATCGAAGTTTTATTACCTTGTAAGTTAATCCAAGATATAAGATTTCTGTATTATTTATAATAGCTGTCATGTTTTCAACCTGCTAAATCTACAGTGAGAATTTCATTACCACCCAAGAATATATATGGAGATCAACACTTCTTGGAAAATCGTAAGAGTTGACTAATTGAATGACAAGTTTTCTGTGGCAACAAAATGTTTGCCATTTATTTAAGTAGAGAATTTTTTCTTTCTTTGTAAACATTAGAAGTTTGCAAACGCGGTAAATCTAGAGAGCCAAATTCAGTGCATTTTCATCCTTCCACTCACCAGTAATAAATCTATAATCCCCAGAGCAACAGGAGAAAGATGAAGTGGGAGGCATTCGAGCAGAGCAGAGGCCAAGGAAGGTCCTCACTTCGGCTTCACAAACCTCCCACAACATGCATCTGACTGTCTGCCCTTCTCTACTTTGGCTAGGGAAAAGCACAAATCAAGGGCTAACAATAGAAGTCTTAGATGGACGCAAGGGCAAATTATTTATGATATTCTTATTGCAAGCACATTTGGGTGGGCAAGTGGAAGGATAAGTGAGTGCAGGCAACGCCTGTGAGCCCTGCTGACGAACCTAAGGAGACGTGAGACGACCTGTGCCACTTGCTCCATGGCGGCAGGAAGGAATGCCCGCTCGAAGAACATTAAAAGAACATCTGATTTTTTAAAATAAGAGGATAATCACATACAACATTTGATCTTGCAATGGCATCTGTTTCTTTGCTTAGACAAGAACTCATTAAAATAGCTGAGTAGCTTAACATGAAGCACTGATTAAAGCAGGAACAAGATGATACTGAAAACAAAGCCCACAAAGGCATACTGTCCTCATCAGTTTTGTTTCTTTCTATTTTAAAATGTTTTATTGAAATATGGTACACATACAGGGATATTCGTGTAAGTATACAGATGACTAAATTTTTTATATTCTGATGACATTCATAATAAGCAAACCATAATGTGAATTCTGATGCTTAGGTGATAGTCATTTATCAGCATATGCTCTCCAACTGTGAGAAAAGAAAAATGCACCACATTTTTGGAGTTTGTTAAGAACGAAATTGTGCATGTGGTATGTGGAAAATCTCTACCTCCCTCTCAATTTTACTGTGAATCAAAATCTTATCTAATTAAAATAAACTATAAAAGCACATTGAATTGTGGTTAAGTTGCTGCCAGCAACACTGGCTTACCATAGGATGCTGGTTCAAGTCTCTGCTCTGGGCTGTCCTTGACTGCTGTTCCAGACTACAGGCAGAGAGCTGGATGGTAAGCAGGTCTGCTGGGAAATGAATATATGGGATCCTAGCATGTGCAAGGTGAGGACTTTAGCCACTAGGTTACTATACTGAGCCCAATAAATAAATTTGTTTAAACTATAGTTCAGTAAGGGTATCACACTGATACCTAAAAGTATCAGAAGAATTCTAACATTAAAGCAGCAATAAAGGTAAAATATGATAAAATGTATACTGCAACTTGTAATAGGAACTAAATTTCTGAAGCACGTAAGATTAGTTTACAAAAGTATACACAAAACTTTTATAAAGAAAACATTCAAGTTAAAGGAAAGAAGCTAAATGAAAAGAGGAGAATTCAATGTTACATGATTAATATGTCAATGTTCTTAAAATTATGTTACATACCCAATGCAATCCTAACAAGAATTCCAGTTAAAGTTTTTGGTTGCAACAAAGAGATATTAGAAAAGCTCCTTTGGTGTACCAAAAAATAAGACAGAGTCTCTCAACTTTAGATGACTTAAAGAACAGAGTAAACTTAGTAACTATAAAACTGACAAATGAAATGTTGGAAAATATCTTTGTGTTCTAGTATAGAAAGGCAAAAGTGATATAAATAAGATAAACAGTAATAGATTAATCCACCAAGGACTTATAGACAATGTCAACAATAAGATGCAAAGCTGGAAAAATTCACAATGTTTAAAATTGCCAAGAGTTTGGTATCTATAATACCTTTTAAAAACTCAAATGACTGAGAAAATGGAAAATCCAACAAAAAGAGCAAAACATAAAGATATGTAATTTTCAGAAAACTTAACTAATGAATGCATGAATAATTCACTGATAATCAAACCATGATAAGTGATTACACTATCGGGATGCCTATAGGTAGTGTCAACAATGAATTGGAGAAACAGAAAATCTTGCGTACTGGTGGTCAAACTTAAAACTTGCAAGCCATTTTGGAAAATAACTCACAATCAACTCTTAGCAAAATTAAAAACACAAATATTCTGGAGCTGGGGCTGTTGTGCAGTAGGTTAAGCTGGCACCTAAGATTCCAACATTGGACACGACTGACAGTTTGTATCCCAGAAGCTCGACTTCCAAGCCAGCTCAGTGGTATGGGGTCTGGTGAGTGGCAGCACACAGTCCAAGTACTATTCCATTTGGCTGTACATTTCAAGAAAAGTCCGTACTTCACTGACATCAGCCTAACATAGCTTTGGCCATAGCAGCCATATGAAGAGTGAACCAGACATGGAAAATCTCTTTCTATCGCTCCCTATCTCTGTAACTCTGCCTTTCAAATAATTAAAGTAAATGTTTTTAAAAAACAAAAACATTCTATTATTATATAATACTATTCCTCAGAGATGCTATGTCTGGAAGTACTCTTCCAATTTCTCCAATTTTGCTTTTATTTCCTGTGTTTTTTGGGTCTTATGTAAGAGGTCTTTGCAATATTTCTCCTGTTTTCTTTTAGCAATTTTCTGATTTCAGGCCTTCAGTGTAGATCCTAGATGCACCGTGAGTTAGTTTTTAGATAAGTATTAATGTAGGGATCTTGTTTTAAACTTCCGTGTTTGAAGCTCAATTTTTCAAACACAATTTGTTGAAGAGACTGCTTTTCTCCAGGGAATAATTGTCAAAGCTTAATTAGGTCTAGATGTACGGATTAATTTCTATAGCTTTTATTTTGTTCCATTGATCTAAATACCTGCTTTTCTGCCAGTACCAAACTGCTTTGATTTTAATAGCCCTGTAGAAATCAGCAATCACAATACTGCTGGCTTATTTTTAGTGTTTAGAATTGCTTTGGCTATCCACCGTCTTTTGTGTTTTCGTATGAATTTAGGGATTGTTTTTTTCCTAAATCTTTGAATAATGTCTTCAGTATTTTGTTTGGTATCAAATAAAAAAAGGTAAACTACTTTAAATAACGAGACATTGTGATGACATTAATTCTACAGATCCATGAAAATGGGATATTTTTAAATTGTCTTCTATTTCGTTTGTTAATGTTTTATAATTTTAATTGTAGTTATTGTCCATATCCTAAATTTACCCTAATATATTCAAATTTTTGTAGTTATTAAGATAATTTTACTTCTTCCTTTCTGATTTATATCACTTTGGTCTCTTTTTCTCACATAATGGCTTTGTCTAAAACTATCATAACTACTATTAAATAGTAATGAGACTAAGCATCCATGTATGGTCCCAGGTATTTATGGAAATGCTTCCAGATTTTCCCAATTCAGTATGATGCTGGCAGTGGATTTATTATACATTGCCTTAACTTTAGGCTCTTTCTACACCAAATCTTTGACACTTTTTGATCATGAAAGATGTTGTATGTTATCAAGTGCTTTCTCTGCATCTATTGAAATAATCATAGTTTTTTCCTCATTTTGTTGATGTGATGTACCATGTTCATGCATCTATATTCACCAAAACCACTCATCTATGATGTTCATTTTGTTGTATTTCTCTCTGGTTTACAATTAAATTTGCAAGAATTCCCTCCATTTCACTTGTTTTAAATACTTTTAAAAAGAATTTCTATTAGTTCATTTTTAAAATTTTAGTAGAATTTAACAGTGAATTTATCTAGTCTAGAGATTTGCTTTTTTGGAAGACTTTTTATTGCTGTCCTAGCTATTAAATTAGTTTACTTAGATTTTATGCCTCTATTTTGGTAAACTGAGTCTCTAAAAATATACTGATTTCTTCTAGATTTTCCAATTTATTTCCAATTTATTCTATTTTATTTATTTTCAATGTTTGTAATAATTCTTAATCATTCTCTGAATTTCTGGGATATCAATTTTAACATGTTTTTTATCTAATTTTATTACTTTGGATCTTCTCCCTTTTGGTTAGTTCAATCAATGGTTTATTTTTTTTTAAGAAATCATCTTTTCATTATACAGATAATTCATATATGTTATTTCTTTTGTTGGTTTATTCTACAATTTTTATTATTCCTTTTCTTCTATTTTGGGATTTGGTTTTGTTTTCTAAGTCCTTGAGACAAATTGCTAGATCATTTGTTTGATGGTTTTTCCATTTCTGATGTAAGCATTTATTCTGATAAGCTTTCCTCTGAACACTGTTTGTTCTAGCTCCTATCTTTTGATTTATTGTGCTTTTGTTTTCATTCAAATAATTATTTATTTTCATTTTTATTTTTTTCTATGCCTTGCCAAAAATATTTTGTTCATTCTCTGTGTGTTTGTAAAAGTTCTAGATTTATTTTGTTAACTTCCAGTTCCATTCCATTGGGTACAGAAAAGCTACAACATAATATTTCACTGTTAGAGATGCAAGATGGTGGAATAGGCTGGAGACACAATAAAACAGATGGAGAAGGATTAGCCTAGGAGAAGCAGCAAAGGCATGACTCAGGAAATGCGAGAGGACAGGCTGATGGCAGAGGACGATCTAGAGACCCACAGACATGAGGAAGCAACAGAGACAGCAGAGTGGTGCTGCAGTGAACAGTTACTCTAGCAGCAACTAGAGCTCCACCAATGGTCAGTTGGAAAAAGGAGATCACAGGCATTCAGGAGGTAAACTCAGCCATACAACTGTGTTTTGTTTTGTTCTGCTGACTTTTAAATCCAACAAAAAGCAGGAGAGTGGCAGAGCCATAACAGACAGGTGTGGGAACAGGGTGAATTTCACAGCACAGACTTCCATCAGTGCCACATAGGGTGGTGCTTTGAATTCAGTGATAAAGGATCTGGTGAAGGACAGCAGCCATCTGCACAAGGGCTGATCCAGGGGAGAACTCATTCCCAGCTCAATGCACTGCACTGGTCCTACCAGGAAAATACCTGCTTGACATGCGTGGGTTCCAACCAAAATAGATCCAGGTTACCCCTAGAACCTAATTGCCAACAGGTAGCCTCAACAAGAGGAAATGAAAAAAATTTGCTACTATGCCACAGAGAGCTCTGTCATCTATCTAGGTTAGAGTCACAACTGGCATCTCCCTAGTGCCAACTACTGCTAGAACTGAGAGCAGTAGAAAGTTTCAGCATACAACAGTGTGGCCACACCATGGGATCACATGGCACAAAGAATGGCAATCCAGGAGCTGAGGCTGTTGAGACTGACAGAAGCATATCATGGGAGCCAGGGACTGCAACTCGCTGAAGGCAATGGTACAAATGATAACAAACAGAAGACCAGGCATGGAACAGTATCAGTAAGGTCAACAGTAGATCTGTGGAGGACACAGTTTAAAAACTGGCCCCAAAGAAAAGAATGCACTAACAAGAGTTGCGATGGCCAAGCCATTACAAGTGAAAGAAGAGATGTAGGCATCGTGCCCGAGGTTAATGGTGCCTCCAAGGCAAAGGAGCAAAAGACTGTCAACCTCAGAACTGGGAACCACTGATGATTTCTTTACAAAAATTTTTTAAACATTATAAAGCTCCTTTAAAACAACTAGATGCACATTCTTGAGATCAAGGAGTTTAAGGAATAGATTGCAAAGGAAATGGCAACATTAAAACAAAATCTAATTGAATTATTAAAAATGAAGAACACACAGAAAATGAAAAATTCAGAGCAAAGCACCAATAATAGAATGAGTAAGGCAGAAGAAAGAATCACAGAATTGGAGGGCACCTCATGCAATAATGCTGAAGCAGTCAAAAGCTGGAAGTAGAACAGAGTAAAGCTAAGAAAAGCATTCAAGAATTGGAGATCATCATCAAAAGGCCAAAATAAGAGTTATGGGAATTCCCAAATGTTCATAATCAAGCTCTATTCAGTTGAACATAAAGAAAAAATATGTAAATATGCACAGGAGAAAAGTCCACTAACTTACAGAGGAAGCCCATCACACTCAGAGCTGACCTCTCAGAGAAAACCCTGTAGGCAGAAGAAAATGAAGTGAAGTTATTACAGATTCTAAAAGAAAAAAAATTGTCAGCCTAGAACAACATACCCAGAAAAGTTTTCCTTTGTATTTTAAAATAAGATACTTTCACAACAGATGATAATCAGAAGACCTTGCCTCTAACAGATCTGCCTTACAAATGTTGCTTAAGGGTGTACTACACATAGAGAAAAAGAATAGCACCTATCATATCCAAAGGCATAGAGAACATCTCAATAAAGTAACAAAAGAAACTTAAGTCAACATATGAGAAACCCATTGCTAAAACCTACTACCTGTCAATATTAATTGTGAATTGTGGCTTAAACTCAACCAAACAACAGATTAGTGAACTGGGTCAAGAAAAACAGGACCCATCTATCTGTTGCCCACATGAAACAGATCTTACTAATGAAGATATGCAGGAACCGAAAGGGAAATTATGGAAAAGGATATTCTAGGCTAATGGAAAGAAAAAAGGAGTGGTATAACCATTCTAATACCAGATAATGTAGACTTCAGTGTGAAAAAACTTTAAAGGAAATAATGGGTACCACTTAATGATCAAGGAACCATTTCAGCAAGAACAAAGTACAATAATAAATGCATATGCATCAAATGCCAGGGAACCCAGCTATGTGAAACAAATATTAATGGATTTAAAGGGAGAAACTCTAATACAATCATAGGGGGAGAAGATACAAACCAAGAGAATCCGAGATGAAAAAGAAACTGTAACAGATACCCCAGGCATAAATAGAATACTCAGGAACTATTACAAGAAACTATACACCAACAAATTGGAAGAGCCAGAAGAAATGGATAGACTTCTAGACACATAAAATTTACCAAAATTGAATCACGCTGTATTTAAAAATCTAAATAGATCTATAACAAGGAAGGAAATTGAGTCAGTAATTATTATCCCTCCCAACAAAGAAAACGCTAGGACTGGATGATTTCACTGTTAAATTCTACCAAACATTTCAAGAAGAATTTAATCTAAGCTAATAAAAACAGAAAGGGAGCCAATTTTTCCAAACTCTATGAAGCTAACATTATCTCACTACCAAAGCTAGATTGAGATACAGCAGAGAAAGAACTATAGACTGATATTCCTGCTAAACATAGATGTAAAGATCCTCAACAAATACTATCCAAAAGAATCCAACAATACATCAGATAGATCATTCACTCAGACCTGGATTAACACATGGAAATCAATAAATTGGTATCTCATAAAAAAATGAAGAATAAAAACATAAGATCATAAATGCATAGAAGGCATTTGATCAAATCCACTACCACTTCATGCTGAAAAACCTAAGCAAGGCAAAGAAAGAACATTCTACTACATAAATACAAAAATTCCAAATATATCTTGGCAATAAAATTATACTTTCTATCATTATATATACCTACAGTTCCTCGAAACACTTAAATAGCAGAATGTTAGATCTGTGATTATTGCTGAAAACTACACTATTGTCATAACATGGGAGAAAACGGTATAGAGGGATAGGAAGGATGGATGTGGGTATCCCCTTGCCTATGGAACCATATCATGAAAAATACTTTTAAAAAATGTAAAAATTAAAAATCAAAGAAAACACTGGAAAACCTTAAAAAATTCAATTTTTTAATATGTTGAAACTTGTTTTGTTACAATAGTAAATGGTCTATTTTGTAAATTTTTTAGGAAAGGATTAAAAGAAAGTATATTCTATACTAAGAGACTACCTCTGCTATTGCTTTATTTTACTATTTTTTGGTTTGGCTGATCTGTGCATCCATGAGAGAGAGGTAAGCCCGTAT
Source organism: Ochotona princeps (assembly GCF_030435755.1). Classification (NCBI taxonomy): domain Eukaryota; kingdom Metazoa; phylum Chordata; class Mammalia; order Lagomorpha; family Ochotonidae; genus Ochotona; species Ochotona princeps. The sequence continues at coordinate 51,829,355 of NC_080839.1, read as the reverse complement.
TATCATTGTATGGGAGCTTTTGTCTCCCCTTAGAGCCACTAACATTGGTTTTATAAAACATTGAGTCCTAGCATCGGGTGCATATAAATTTATAATACAAATCATTTTCTTACTGATTTGATCTCTCAATTGTATAATGGCCTTCTTTGTGTTTTTTAACTGTTTTTAAAGTGTATTTTTTATGAAGTGTGAATAGATACTCCTGCTTACTTCTGATTTGCTCTTTTCACAGAACACTTCCCTTTTTGCAGAGCACCCTTTTTCATCCTTTCACTTTCAGTATGTATGTGCCTTTATTGAGGAAGCATGTTTCTTGCAGAAAGCACAAAGATGTGTTTGGGTTTTTCATCCGTTTATCCAGTCTGTATCTTTTATATGGAGAATATGGCACATTTACATTCAAGATTATGCATAAGAAATTACTTGGGCCTGCCATTATTCCATACATATTCCTACTGTTTTCCATTAATCCCCTTTTATCTTTACTTGGAGGCTTTTTGCCTTCAAATTGTTTCATGGTACTGGTTGCCTTTCTTTGTTTCTGCATATAGTACACACCTAAGTGTCATTTGTAAGGTTTGCTTGTCTTGGAAAGCCATCGTTTCATCTTCATTTATAAATGATAGCTTTGCTGGATAAAGTAATTTTAGTTGGCTGTTTTTAAGTCCATTCTTTCCTAGCCTGTAGAGTTTGAGAAATCTGGTGTCAAGCTGATGATAGTTCCTTCATAGGTGATCTGGCACTTCTTTCTTACATATTTTAGGATATTATTTTCATCTTCTGCTTTTGAAATTCAGACTGTAATAAATGAGGGTTTTGTCTGCGCATGCCCATGTTTGCTTCCCATATTTAGATGACATCTCTTTCTGTGAACTGAAGACATTTCCCGCTGCAGTTTCACTGAATAGATTTCCTAATTCATTCTGTGTTTCCAAACTCTCAAGAATTCTTAAGCCTCATACATTTGACCTTTTGTTGGTACCCTCTGGCGCCTGAACTTTATCTCAAGTTTTTCTTATTTTTTGTTGCCAAGTTTGAAGTTTTAAGAATTATCACTGTATTTTTATTTGAAACATTGAATATTTTTCCTAGTATTTCTATTTGTTTTCTTACAATATTTCTATCCAATGCTGAATTTCCCTTCCATGCCAAGTACTGGTTTCCTTATTTTATCTAATTGTATTTTTAAGTCATATTACAATTATTGCTGTCAAATTATATTTAGGCATTCTGTGAGTCTTCCATTCTTCACAATTTAACATTAAAGCATTACTGCTTTTCCTTTTGGCAGTCATATTGTCCTCCTTTTTGTGTTTCTATATTGATTTTTCTGTGTCTTGCTGATATCTTGTTACCATCTCCTCTAGAGGATTTTTCTTCTTAAAGGCTTTATTCCACTACTCAGCCATTAAAAAGAACGAAATTATTCAATTTGCAACCAAATAGTCCACTCTAGAGACCATTATACTCAGTGAAATAAATCAGTCCTGAAAGGATAAATGCCATATGTTCTCTCTGATATAAGGCAACCTTAATGCAAATAAGGTCAATAACCACTTCAATACTCTTTTTGCTACAACTCATGGGTTTTGATAACATTTTTATTTTCATTTCTTCAAAATAGTTTCTTTTATTAAATTCTTCACTGACTCCTAGATCATTCAGTTGCATCATTTTCTCCAGGAAGGTTTTTTTTTTTCATTTATTTATTGACACATTGGTTACTCAGTAACTTATTGTGGGTGAGGAAAAAGTCAGAATCATACCCAAGATTGACCTGGTAGAGTCCTTCTGGTTACAGTCAGTGGTGAAGGAAATGTGCCACTGTAGATTCACAGCTCCAGCCCATCCTTTGCTAAAGTAAACCAGCTGACCCACTGCCTAGGGTGAGCTCATGGTACCAGTGTATCTCACCCATCCAGGTGTCTGCATCATTCAGAGTACTGACCTACTTCATAGTGTGTGCCATGAATTCTCCATGGTATTAGTACCCAGTACGTGGGGAGTTCCCCAATCAGACTGTGTTGGCTCAAAACCTGCAAGCATCTCAGCTGCACAGAGTAGGCCTGGAATTTCCAATTACAGCGTGCAGGGGGTCTGCTTTCCACCATGAAAGCTGCCCTGAGCTGGCCCTGGACCCAGTGGTGTTCGGCAGTCACATAACTGTTAGGACAGAGGCGAGCTGCAACTACACCACAACAAACTGAGCCTGACACTTATAGTTGGAGGAGCAGAGTGGAGCAGAAGAGGGAAGCACACAGCCTTCTCTCATTAAGCAACATAGTCACTCCACACCTCCACAGTTCCCCAAGCTAGTTTCAAGGCCAGGGGAGCCATGGGTTTCTGAAACACTGGTGCTGGGAGACGGTGCAGCTTCTTCACACTTCATCCTAGAAAAATGGCACTTCCCAACCAAGAGCTGGCCATGCAGAAGCAGGAGTGGCTGGTAACATAGCTAGTAGCTAGCTATGTATGTATGTGTGTGTGTGTGTCCTTTCTCCTATTGCCCCATGAAGTCTCTTCTTAGGTTCTTTCTCCAATGAAAATTTCTCTCAATCAGCCCTGAGAGAGTGTGGTCTTTCCTTTCTTTTTCTGGCATCTTTCTGCAGCTGAGGCCAGTGCAGTTTTTCACTCTTCATCCACCTTGCATCCCGCCCCCCCACACACACACATATATGAATTTTTAAGGAAAATGTCCTAACTGAAGAGGACCAATGATTAACAATAGGAACAATAGTCAAAAAAATGAAGTGACACAAACTTTGCTTGATGGATGCCAATACTGTTGTCCCAGATCAGCTACAGACGCAAGTAATACTTTCAACTGAAATTTTTAACAAGCAAAATCAAGATCCTGAAGCATGTCTTACACAGAAAACAGACCACAAACATGGCTTTGCTGCTATTTGCTAAAACACAACCAAAGACATGGTAACCAAGAGGCAAAAGTGGTCCAGTCAAAGCAAAAGTAGAACAACCATGAGCAAAGGTGAGGATAACAGCTCTTTTGGGGTGCTTACGGTAGTTTGGTGTTTAATCTTTGGGAGGGCTAAATATTAATATTACCTGCTTATTGAGAGTGTTTTTCAGAATGTCACATGGAGCTTCAGTTGAATAACTCATGGAAAAACATCACCAAATTGTCTCTCTACCAAAGCAATCCTGCTCATTCCTCTCAAGTCAGCTCGATTTGATGAAAACAATGGGAAATCATTAGACATGCACTTTACAGGTCTAATTTAGTACCTGTTGAGTGCCTTTTGTTCCCTAATCTTAAAAAAAAACTAAAGGGCAATCATTTTTCTGACACTAATAATGTCAGAAAGATTACAATGACATAAGTAAATTCCCAGAATCTTAAGTTCTTCAGGATAGCAATACCAACAAAACTGTCTTACACGTGAGATAGCTCAGGTGAATAAATAATGTATTTTTATTTTTCCTTTCAAATTTTAACTTCCCACAAATCTTTGAAGATGTTTCTGTGTGTGTGTGTGTGTGTGTGTGAACATATATTAGCTTGAGAAACACAAGTAATCTTTGAGATGAATTTTTTCTTGTTTTTTTCCTAATTGATATTTCCTAACTTCTAATTTGAAAACATCGAACCCTGATTAACATTTTTTAAAAGATACATTTATTTGAAAGCCAGTTACACAGAGAAGAGAGAGGGGGAAAGAAAGATAGAGAGAAACAGACAGAGCACACAAGCTTCCAGCTGGCAGAATTAAGCCAGGCCAAAGCCAGGAGCCAAGAGCTTCTTTCAGGTCCCCAGTGTAGGTGGCAAGGGCCAAACACTTGGGCCACTTTTCGCCAATTTTCCCAGTCCATTAGCAGTGAGCTAGATCAGGACCTTGAATAATTCAAGTTCTCATCAAAAAAAAAAAAAAAAGAAAAACATTCTACGTAAGTACAGAAGTTACACTATACAAGGTATACCTACTGCTACTGCCTACTTGCTTGTTAATAGGCCGCACAAAGCTATGTAGCACATGGGGGTCTTGAGTACCACACGATGCTTAGCAAACTTGTCAAATCAGTTCATTGTCTGTGTAATAGTAGATTACATTATATAGTTTCAAGGTCATTTTTCCTGTGCAAAAGGAAAAGTAATCCAAATAAAACACACAGCCTACACTGCTTTCATCATTCTTTCAGGGCTAATTAAGAATAGATTTTTTCCTGTTGGCTACTCAGAAAAATTAAAGTTCTTCTTTGTTCTCTGTGTATTACCAGGAAGCAGCATACATGTAAGACTGCCAGTCTTAAAATGAAATCTTAGAAACTGGATTTAGTTTATCCTTTTTGTATAGAATGTTTTTTTTCAATGCAAAAAAAAAAAACATTCTTTGAAGAGTACAGAGAATGAAAGACCACATCCATTTCCAATAACTTACAGAAGAGTGGGAATTTCAA